>NC_059431.1:96709344-97409344 GCF_021028975.2 Sphaerodactylus townsendi | reverse complement strand
GTCTCCTCACTGTTTACTCTTTTAGGAATAACTTTCTGAAGGACTGGTATTCTGGAGACTTTGCTCTTAAAATGGTCTATAGAGAAAGCTGTCGTTCATTTTGCTAAGCCTAATAACACTGTGTACTGGCAGTGTAGTATATTTTGGAAATGGGACCAGACTCACAGTTCTAGGTAAGTAACTCAAAAATGTCTGACTGTTACAGATCTTCTGGGCTGTGTGGCTGTGGTATGGTACTTTCAGCTCCAAATGTTTTGCCCTCATCTATGCTGGAATCTTCAGAGCACAGTAACATGTGTTTCTCTCTGTGGCATAGCATGTCCTTTTCAAAATGCCTTGATATGTTTTAAAATTGCCTCTCCTAGAAATTTTCAATCATTGAAAAGATTGACCAAAACTTTCACCAAATACAATTACCATGACAGAAGCCATGACCATTAACCTGGAGTAAAATCAATATAAGTTTGCGGTATAGATTGCATCGTTTCACTCTGAGCAAATTCTCCATTTTTCCATCATGAGCACAAGACTGTTTCCCTGCAGTTTGTTCTTAGGTTGCTTAACTTTAATAAAAAGTCTTAGCTCCTTTGCCAGCACACAGGTGCAAGTGATATCTTTATTTCATATAAGATGCATAAAAACATTTAAAACAACTTCGAGTATAAACTTCTGTGCATTAGAGACTGCTTTGTTACACGCACAATGTGCTGTTCTCAGTTGGTAGGCCCTGAGCAGGTCACCTGTGAAGAGATATGCCACTTTTGATAGCCTTCCCAATCCACCTATCTTTAGAACAAAGAAAAATAGTATCTAAATAGTGAGACTTAAAAATAGCCTTGCTGTTGTGCTGTCTATTAATTTGTTTTGTGGGCACCCTAGGTATTGCATAATCTTTAGTCCCACCATTTGGAAAGTTTTTTTAATGTTTATACCCATGTCTGTCTGTCATCCGAGGATCAAAAGTCAAGCTTCTCGTGAGATGAGCTGCAGACATCAATATATATATGTGCCACAATTCATTCATTCATTCATTTTTAAGGTGGCACAGGTTGTTTGGGCTACAACAGACTTGCAGAACTGTTGCTGTAGAGTTTGGAAAATATTGTTTGGTAGACTACCTCTATCTTGGAGCTACTGTGCAAGATCCAAATGAAATTGCAAGCAATCAAGAGTTTAAATAATGAGGCTCTAGAGATGAAAAACAGAATTGGGGATGGAGATAACTCTTTGGAAGGTGATCACTGAAGTGATGAGCCATTTTTGACAGCCGTATTCCACCAACAGATAAGAAATTATGATGTTTTCTGAAAAAACGTTGACCAGGTATGTGTGCTTATCTCACCTGGAGTCAGATAACACATCCCCTGAGCTTCTAAATCAATATATCTGAAGCTGATGATTTCCATGAGAAAATTGTTCTTGTATCTCTGTTTAACACTGTGTCAAATACTGCAGTACACTTTGGTGGTGGAACCAAACTGACAGTGCTTGGTAAGTCTTCCTATGATCATTTGATTTGTTGTTAGCAAAGGACACAATCCTGAGTATTTCTACAGATATGCGTGGGAGTTTGCACAGCTCTGGGTTAGTTCACTGGGCCTTGTGCAAAAGAATGTCCTAAGGAAGAGAAAAATGTGCTCTCTACCCTAACTTTACATTAAACAGGGTCCTACAGATGGTATTCTGGGAACTAACCTGATAATGGGAATAAGGGGGAGTGAGAAGGTATCTTGATTTACAAGCTGAATCAGCATTCCAAATCCTCAATACTGACTACTGTTTCATCAGATCGACAAGTAATTATTCAATTACTTTGGGAAAGAAGTGGTAGTGGGCCCAAACTGTACCCTTAAAAAGGCTTCCCATAAAATTATTGTTTCCCATGAGCATTCCTGTCTTTCCATTCCTCTTTCTCTTCTCATTTTACTATGGGTTGGACTGATGGGGATGGTTATATTTGGCCCATTTTACCACAGTTGATGTCCTCAAGGTTAGGACATAAGGTCAGGAGAAGAAGGCAGAGACTGAGAGAGGCAGGCAGGCAGCACCTATTTTAGGTGATGATTTTGCTATTGTGTAGCTATTCTGAACTTCATTTTGGAAAGGGAACGCGACTCACAGTTCTTGGTAAGAGAAATCCATAACATCTGTTCTTCTGCAGCCACAATTGGAGCAGATTAATGCTGATAAATTTGTAGTACTTAGGGGATCCTGCAGTATATATATTTAATTGCTTGTAACTAATTATAACGAACTAGGGATATGTGACATCCACGACCACCACCTTCATCTTGAGGAATGCTGTTTAGTGTGAGTAAAATGTGGCTGCTCTTGAACATTCTCTGATGTTCTGCCTGAGCAGGAACCTATAAATTCAGTTTGAATGTTGATTTAGGCAAAATTTGGGAACATTTTTTTGATGTTTGGACTGCCCCCATCCCCAGAATAAGCTGTGCTTCCTTCAGATCTCCACAGATGTTTTGCCTGAGGAGAAACTCTTAAATTTAATGTTCACTTCAGGTCAGTGATAAGTCTCAAATGGAACTTTCTGTGTCAGGACAAATTAGCCGAAAGTATGTAGGGGCATCTTGAGGAAGACCTTTCATTCTTCAGTGACTTATTCACACATGTTTTATGTACATCAATAGTTTCTCTGCACGTGATTGCTGTACACTGGATGGCTAGTGACTGAGGCTTGGTGCAATAGTGACCTAATCCTATCCCATGTGCTGAATTTCTGTACAGGTGGAAGATGGAGGGAGATTTCAAGTACAACATATGTGGGTGGGCTGGGGGACCTGAGGGGTTGGATCCTACCAGTTTATCTGCTTGAAAAACAGCAAAGACGGGCCTATATTAACCACTGAAAACACTGCAGGGGAGGGGGAGTTGGTCCTATCCTGCCACTTCATTAAGCAAAGTTTAATGCTTTCCTCCAGGCAAAACAAAGTCTTGGTCCAACTTAAATGGGTCTTCTGTTGGAGGACGAACTCTTTAAGCTTGAGGAAGGTCTCTAGGCTCCTTGAGGTGTGATTGGATCCACACCATTAAGCTAGGGATTGTAGATTCCATATGGCCAAAACCATGAGGTACAGAACTGCAGTGTGGAGATGGATCAAGCAAGGGAAAGTCGGAAAGCTAGCAAAAACCTAGCAAGAAAACACACACACACACACACCATGCCTTTGCTTTCCCTCCCCAAATCAGCTTCTCCCCAGCTGTTTTTCTTTCAGCAGAGTCCTGGTGTTATGCTAGGAATAAAATAGCTGAAGAGAAGAGAGGAAAACACTGACGGCCATATTGCCCTTTAGATCTGGTCCTTGTCTCGGTCCTCGCTGTGCTTTATAGTGGCAATCACATTCAGCCACGCATGTCCTTTGCCCTCTCTTTTAATTGTTCCTGAATATTTGAACAGACTCCTTTGGAAAGTGTCATATATGAGGTAACAGGGAAATTCTCAGTTATAATGTGAAATGGTAGGATATGAACATTTTTATTTATTTATTTTTATTTATTATTTATTTCTTAAATTTGTAGACCGCCCCATCCCCGGGGGGCTCTGGGCGGTGCTTTTCATGAGATGCTGGGTCTCTAATGGCCTATTTGGTGTTGCAACTAATAATAGATGTATTTCTGTGTCAAAACCAAGCAGTCCCATGCTTTGCATGCAGATGCGAATCCCATGTCCAGACCTCAGCTCAGCCCTCTTCATGAACTAAAGCGATGGGCGAAGGAATGGTCAGGAAACAGATTCTGTCGAAAGAGTTCTGTAACCAAGTTCTAGTAACTGATTGTGAGGAAGCACATGTTTTTGCCTTTTCCTTGTTAGTTCCTTATCAGTACTGGACAGGTGGTGGGTGGGTATCCCTGATGGAATGACTGTCTTTGCGTAATAAAGCATTGGCTTCCTTGTGGGCCATGCCAGGGTGTTTCTTTCATCAGCCAGCTGGCTGTGCGAGCACTGAGAAGCTATACTTTGGAGCTGGGACCAAGTTGACTGTTTTAGGTAAGAAAATACAATTTTCTCATGAACCTCCAGCCTGAATAGCGAAAGTTTTTTGACTTCATTGTTTTATATTGGGTTAGCATAGATGGCATAGAGGCAGAAGCAGAAAATATATTGGTCTTGGCAGATAAAAGGGGTCAAAATGCCTGAAACTGGATGCTAAAGGAGTATTTTGATCTTGATTCCATTCAGTCATATGAACAAATGCTCTAGTATATCTGTAACCAGCTTGGTATTGTGGATATCCTTTGGGGCTGGATTGAGAGATCACGGTTCAGTTGCCCACTAGGTCCTGAAGATCACTATATAACATTGGCCCAGTCCACATTTGCACTTTGCTGAATCATGTACTATCAGTTGCGGGATGACTGTCATTCGCAGCTGGATTTTTCTGTGTGGACAAAGGCAACCCAGTTACAAATGACTGATTATATTACAATGATGACACAATTTTCAGTGATGTTTGGATGCTGCTTTAGGGTGGAACGACATGTTATGAAAATTGCCGTGGGTTTTGATATTTGTGCAAATTCATAAATTTCCTCCAATGAAAGTAAAAGGAGCTGGGGGTGGGAAGGGATTTTTGATGGGGGGGGGGGGAGAGATGGAAAACCCATGAGCTGAACTGCTGCTTTAAATCACAGCCCCAGTAGCTGCAAATATCATTGTTGGAAAATAAACACTCTACCTTCACCCTTAACCTGATCTGCCTAATGTGGATTATTGTGAGGATAGCAGGGAAGAGAACTATGAGGTTGGGTAGAAATTGTAATAAATAAGTAAAGACTGAAAGTCCATGTAGCCCAATATTCTTGGAGGTTGGGTAGAAATTGTAATAAATAAGTAAAGACTGAAAGTCCATGTAGCCCAATATTCTTGTGTCAACCTTGGCTAGCTAGATAGAACAAGTTAAGAAAAAGCTCTTGGTAGCATATGAGGGTGTCATTGTATGGCAGAAGTGCCCCGGTCCTTGATGGGAGCTACTATTTATGATAGCATGGCTTCACGCTGTGGAATACCTCTCCACTGAGCTTTGGCCAAGGAACTCGGCTGACTGTTCTAGGTAAGCAGCAGATGATATGGAGTGGGAAGGAAGTATTGTTCATCTGGATGTTCTGGAGTTATTTTTACCACATATGCCAGGTTTTCAAAGTTGGATTTTAGTAGGGAAGCACCTGAGAGCTGCTGGCGAGTGACAGATAAGGGGGGGGGGGATTCAGACTGAGGGAATCCGGATGGAATCACTGATCCACCCTAAGGCTCACAGGGTGACCAGGCAGTCCAGTTTATGGGTAGTTGTGAAAATGAAACAAGATTCCATTCCCACCCAACCTCTGGGGACCTACTGGAGGGGAAAGTGGGATGCATCTAAGTAAAACATTTTGTGGACTTGTGCTGTCCTAAAGTGATGATGGGAACATGATGAATGAAAAGGGTAAACTGAGCCAGCAGTGCATTGCCATTGCTTCTGGAAAGAGATCCAAAGCTGAACTTCTGTGAGCTCAAAATTATCAAGTGTCAGTAATAAAAGGGAGGAACAGAACCCTCTAATCCACCATATCAAAGTTCCCAGAAGAACAAGTTTGGTTCTAAGGGGTGACAAGCTGTGAAGCAGACCGATGCTCCAATTTGGTCAAGGAAATTGGCTGACTGTGCTACATAATGCTGAGATGATGACCCTAAGAGAGAACAGCACTTGGCCTACAGGTGATCACAGCAAGGATTGTAAACCATTCTCAAGTACGATCTTAACACTCTTGAAAACAACCTAGCAAAGCAGCGTTGTATCATTATTATGATTATGTGAAACTGAGAGCTGGTGCTGAGAGAGAATAGTGGCCAGCTTGAATGCAATGCGTTCGTGGCACATGATAGAATTGATCCAAACTACAGCACTATTACAAAACATAAGCATGAATGCTTAAAATTAATTTCTAATTCTTGATAGGAAAGTATTCCATTTCCGAATTTATCAGACATGTTGCTATGTAGTAGACTAGTTTATATAGGTGAATACTTTCTGTTAATTTCGCTAACCAATTCTCCTTCTTTGGGGTTTTGTTCTTCTTCCAATTCTGTGCAAAAATTCGTCTTGCAGATGTTTTGAAATGAAGCACAAATTCACAAACATCTCTGGAAAACATATCTACATAATTTAACAAAAAAAATTCATGAGATAATGGCATGTCCATTATCATGTCCCAAAACTCTTTTGCTTTCTTACACTCACACCAAATGTGTATAAAATTGCTGCTGGTAGCCACACACCCCTAATAATCCCCACCAGCCCCTTGAATTTTTTTACTAATTTATAGGGAAATAGGTGCCATTGATATAGCATTTTTATTAAATGTTCTTTGGCACAGAGCTCTATCCTTATCCTGATCTGCCTAACATGAATTATTGTAAGGATAACAGGGAGAACTATGCATGCTAGTCAGAGCTCCTTGGAAGGAGCATAGAATTGTAATGAATAAGAAAAGATTCAAGGTCCATGTAGCCCAGTATTCTTGTTTCAACACTGGCTATTAAAGCTAGATACAAAATGTTAAGAAAATAAGTTCTTGGTAGCATATAAAGGTATCATTATGCAGCAGAAGTGCTCCAGTCCTTCATGAGGCACACCCATTTTATTAGCATGGCTTCACGCTGTGCCAACAACTATCCACTGAACTTTGGCCAAGGAACAAAACTGACTGTTCTAGGTAAGCAGCAGATGATGTGGGGTGGGAATGAGGTATTCTTCTTCTGGGTGTTCAGGAGAGATTTTCACCATATATTGTGGGTCTTAAATTTTGAGTTTTAGTACAAAACATCTGAGAACTGCTGATGAGTTGTAGACTAGAGTGTGAGATTTGGACTGAGGGAAAGTAGATGGAATTGGTGCTCATCTACAAAGCTGGTTAGGTGAGCAGGCAGTTGATCTGACAGTGTAGAGGTGATTGTTAAATAAGGTAATTTTCCAGAGATCTTGGTGGGAAAGTAGGATGGGGGTAAGTAAAATGTTCTGGGGGCTACTATACTAACGCGACTTTGTAGTGATGCTGGGAACACAATGAGAAATTTAGTCTGAACCAACAGTTTGTGGAAGAGATCCAGAAGTGGATTTCAGTAGGCTCAAAAATAGCAGGTGTTAGTAAGGAAGGCAGGACAGAGAACACCAGCAACACCACAGTTCTCTGGGGCACAGGTTTGCTTACAGGAGTGATATGCTGTGAACTGCTGAGACGTTATACTTCGGACAGGGAACGCGGCTAACTGTGCTAGGTAAGAAACGCTGGGATTATGAGGAGTTCTTAGCCTTTAGGTGTTCATGGCAAGGATTGTAAACCATTCTCAAGCGTGATCTCAATGTTGTTAAAAATAACTATGCAAAGCAGCAATGGGATTCTAATTGTAATTACTGGAAACAATGAGCCGATACTGAAAAAGAAGAGGGGACATCTTGGAGATTCATGGTACACGGAGATTTGAGCCAAATAGGGACCCATAGACTGTTCTGTTTTGCTGCCTCTGAAACTCTTCAGAGGGTCAGTAGAGAAAAAGCATATTTATGACCTCTGGTGCTGCCAAGATCAGACTTTGGGGAATCAGATCAGTCTAGAACATGGGAAGGGCTGAGGGTAGGGGGGAGAAGGGCAAAATCAGGCTGCATTTTCACATTGGAAGTACATATTGTCATCTAAAGAGAGGACCATAGGCCCTGCATTGTAAAAGTATCTAACTCTTTGTGGTGGAGTTAATAAATTAGAGAAATTGTTCATCAAGAGAACTAAGTTAGAGGCTGTATAGAAAGGGCTGGATCCAGTCAGCTTTTTCACTCAATCTCACTCAATACCTCTCCTTACTACAGCATGTTCAAAGTAGTGGTGGTCCATGAGGTCTTATGATCCCCAGCAGTGGTGTCACAAGAAGGGGTGGGCATCGCGTCCTGGACTTCTGCCACTACCTGGCTCACTACTGTCCTTACATAAGGCTGTAGAAGGCAACAGATGTGCTTTGAACTGGGTCTGATGTTGTCCTGATGAAGACAACTCAAGGCAGAACTATATGTTACTCTGTTATTCCCCTCCTTCCCCCAATTCTTTTTTTGTACAAGTTAGTTTCTGGTGGCTTTAGGTTGAGCAAAGGTCTGGTTGGGAAGAATGTTTAACTCCTTCACATTCATAGTTGTACTCTCTGAGGTAAAAGATACAAATCAGTAGGGCTACTGCAATTAAGAATATGTTGGGGATCATCTTGAATAAACAAAGAAAGGAACACACCAAGGGAATACAGGACCTTCCAGGGTCCTTCAGATATTTTGCATGGCCAGTATACCTAAAGCCATAAGTAAACCTTGGCCTGAAACTCATCCAGATTCTGGTACCATGAAACTAATATAACACATACAATGGATGTCAAACATTACAAAGTCTAGCCTAAAAGTCTTGCGGTTATGGACAGTTAGGTGCTTTCATCCAGAGAACTCAGGGAAAGGATGGTTTACCAACTGAAAACACCAATTTTCCACGTACTAAAGCATTCATGCTGTTGTTGATATCAAGTGCAGGGATGACCAATGTGTTTTTAGGGACTGAGTGGGGCCAGATAGGGCTTTTGTTCTGCAAGTCTTCTGATTGACTACTGGAAATTTGGTTGGCTGGTCAGATTTTTAAAACTTTGGCAGCAGCTGACACCACAGCACAAGGATCTACCCTGTGTTTTTGAAGTTAAGGTGTGGCAAACATTTTGTGACTGGCTCCGCCTCTCATTGACAGCCATTTTGTTGCTGTGTCAGGATTCCAAATGTGCCCACAGGTTCAAAAAGGAACCCCTGATTGAGAACATTTTTGTTCTGCCTTTCCTCTAATCCGTTCACATATATGGTTTTCCTTTCCCAGTTTTATCCTCACAGCAGCTCTGTAGCTGAGACGTAGGGTTGCCAGCTTCCATGTGAGTTCTCCCAGGGTTACAAGTGATCTTCAGACTATAGTGATCAGTTTCCCTGGAGGAAATGGCAGCTTCGGAGAGTGGGCATAACAGCATCTTCTCTCTTTTGAGTGACCTCCTCTCCCCAAATTCCACCCTTCCCAAGTTCCAGCATGTTATTTATCCTGGGATGTTATTGGCTTCCCTGCCATGAACAGCTTTAGCTGCCCATTTCCGTGCATTAAGGGAACAGGATCCCAATCGAGTGATCTCTGTGGTGTTGACCATGCCACAATGGTCACTTTGTTCCGCTTGTTCCAGGGCTGTTTCCATTGATATAAAAAAGATGATGTTCATTCTAAGCCACCTCGACTTGTTGCCCAGATTAGATGAGAGAGAGAAAAGAATTCTTGCACAGCTTTGTTCCTCCGTGGTCTGGCTATGAGTTACACTTTGGGACTGGAACTCGGCTGACTGTCCTAGGTAAGATTGCGGCTGACTGTCCTAGGTAAGATTGCTGCTAGAAGTTCAGAGCAAATGCAGGTGGCATGTTTCTCTTCTGATAAGCGATTTGTAATTTTTCTAAGCTTCAGACATTTATAGTGCTGTTATTGTTTGGAACCACTGTCACATGTTTCTGATGCGACATCTTATTTTTTGCCACCACTTCTTCCAAAAGTGGGGTGGGGAGGGGGGAATCACTCTGATAACAATGTGCCCAATTCAGACAACCTGAAGCAATATTCAGTCCCATCAAAGAGGAGTTAAGCAATCAGCGTAATTACCTTCAATGAAAACTACATGAATTAAAAGTGCTTGACTATGGCTGATTGGGGGTGCCGTGCATAGGCCCCAACTCCCTCATATAGCACTCTTTGGTGCATCCACATGACATTTCTAGGCATAAATGAAAAAGAACTGGGGTGCACACTATAAAATTATAATGTGAAACTGGCCTTAAAAAACCTTATTAGGTCCCAAACCATGTGATTTGTGCTTTGAATTCTAAACTATATTATTCAGAAGGGGGGGGGGGTGCGCGCATACCTGCACAGAAATTTGTATGACCAAAACTTTGGAGAGCTGCAGTGGTTCTGAAAGTGTGGGTCTCAGCTGATGACTATCTCACAGGGGAGTCACAGGGGCCAAGAGGTAGGATAAGGAACAGGGTGAACTGGAAACAGACATGGGATAGCAAATATGGGGTTTTCCTCTGCCTAATGTGCAAAGATGCCATGACAAATAGCCTGCTGCTTGGTAATTCAATTTATCCGTTTATATAAAAAGATGAAATTCAAAGTTCATTGATGTAAGATTTCTACATTTTTCATGTTGGGGGGGGGGGGGAGAAATTGCTGGATTTACCTATAGGCTTGGCAGACCGTAACATAAGGCCTCAGAATCTAGGGGGGCTCCAGCCAAGGTGTGTAATATTTTTGACACTTGTCATAGACCTTTCTTATACATGCTGCCATTACATGCTGTAATCTCTAAACAGCCCTTCAATAATTTTCCTGGCACTCTATTTCAGAATAATACTGTCTTAAGCCAATAACGTGACACTAGCATTGCTTTCTGTATTGATCTAGGGGGCTTGGGAGGGGCCTCACAAATGGAATACCTAGGGCCTCTATTCATCTAAATCGGGCATTGGGGAGAGAGTAATATGGAATAACTTTTCAAGCAGGTCCCCATAAGTGTGTGTGAAGTGCCCTCAAGTTGCAGCTGAGTTATGGTGACCCCATAGGGTTTTCAAGGTAAGAGCCATAGGGTCTTAAACCCATAGGATTTTCAAGGTTTGCCATTTTGGACCTGTGCACAGACACCCTGGACTTCCTTGGTAGTCTCCCATCCAAATACTAACCAGGCCCAACCCTGCTTAGCTTCCAAGATCTAATGAGCTAGCCTGGGCCATCCAGGTCAGGGTGGGTCCCCCTAGACACAGTAAATTTGAAAGTAAGTCTCTCTTTATAAAGTTTAAGAATTCAATTATACGTCCTCCAACCTAAAGAGCCTTCCTACAACTATATTGGCTCTTCCTTGAACAGAAAACACACTTGAATTGGAAGAAAGATCCTCAAATTGGAGAGAGACTTCCAATCTAGGCCAAAAGGAAAAGTGGGTATAAATATTTTAAGAAATAAATATGTAAACTTTGCTCAATGAAGTGGTAGGACATGGACAAGATCCACCCCACTGTTTTATGGACGGATCTCTCTCTCTCTCTCTCTCTCTCTCTCTCTCTCTCTCTCTCTCTCTCTCATCATCTATCATCTATCTATCATCTCAGTCTCCCACTAGTGGATGGGCATATGAACTGTATGAGGTTTTGCCTTTGAGGTAATACCAAAATGAGAGGAAAGGGCTGTCAGTGATGTTAGATCTGTAATGACTTGACCAACAAAGGAATCCTTGATGAACAAGAACCTTACTTGCCATGCCTTAATTTGTTTTCCAGAATCAGGACAACAATCGAGAGCCCCAAATGTGACCACTTTTGCCCCCTCCAGGCAGGAAATTGAAGAAAAATATGTGGTCACCCTTGTGTGCTTGGCGAGCAATTTCATTCCAGACCACGTTAACATTAACTGGTACCAGTCTGACGAAGAGATAACAGAGGGGGTAAAGACGGAGGAGTTCTCCAAATATGACAGTACAACGAAGACCTATTCCTTGATCAGCCGCTTGAGGATCTCCAAGGACAAGTGGAGGAATTCTATAAGTCCATTCCAGTGTAAAGTCAAATTCTATGAGAATGACACTGTGAATGTCTATGAAAGTGTCATCCAGGGTGAAGGTGAGTGGAATGTGGGTTAGCCACGTTGGCAAAGGGCTGCACTTAAAGCAGAATCAAAATTTTGTAATGAAACTTCAGTATATTTTAATAATCATTGTTTTTTATTTTTTTTAAATTAATCAGGTTGTCCAAGTTCTGTACCATGAATGCTGGATTTTGCCATCCGAATGCACAATATAAATGAATCCAATTGGTACCATCTCTTTAGTTTTGAATCATTTGTTTTAGATCTGTGAATTATGCCAAGGGCAGTAAGAACCTCCTTCTGATTCCCAGATATATTATTCAGGCACCCCTCTAGCTTCTGAGATTTTGTCAGCTTTTGCCTGTCAAAATTCAGCCTATCTTTTTCAACCATGAGGGCTAGAAACGTGGGTTTAAAGGACAGAACCCAAAAGCTGAGGCATGGAGAGAAGTTGAATCTTGTTCCTAACAGTTTCATTCAAATAACAAAATTAAAAGCATTTTAAATCCCCCCCCAAACTTTCTGAAACCCCTGTGCAAGCAAAGTCCTACTCTACCTTTTACACTATTGCTAATTACATCATTATTATTTATTACTAATTGTTATTGATTACTCATTAGTAATTAGCATTAATAATAGTACTAATAATACTATGAATATTGGTGTTATTTGCAACAGCATTTGGACTGTTAGTAACACATTGTTCACTCACTGCTTTTCGGGTATCCTTTGGCAATCTGTATTTTCCCCCCTCAGTCCTTCTTGGCAGTTGCTCTGTTTTTGAATTTCAATTATTATCCAAATGCACCTTTCCCTCCCCTCCCCTCCCCGACCCCCCCCTGACCCCGGCACTCTCAGTCGCAACAAGAGCTAACAGAGATTTTCCCTCTTCTGCTTTCAGGTTGTGATGCAGCAAAAGGTAAGTCAAAATCATCCCTCTCCCTCCAAATCTGTGTCAAAATGAATGGGTATGTTAGGTTTATTAACCTCCAGGTGCTACCTGGAGATCTCCTGCAATTACAACTGATCTTCAGGCTAGAGATCAGGTCACCTAGCAAAAATGGCTACTTTGGAAGGTGCATTTGGAAGGAGCAGCAGTGGCGTAGGAGGTTAAGAGCTCGTGTATCTAATCTGGAGGAACCGGGTTTGATTCCCAGCTCTGCTGCCTGAGCTGTGGAGGCTTATCTGGGGAATTCAGATTAGCCTGTGCACTCCCACACACGCCAGCTGGGTGACCTTGGGCTAGTCACAGCTTCTTGGAGCTCTCCCAGCCCCACCCACCTCACAGGGTGTTTGTTGTGAGGGGGGAAGGGCAAGGAGATTATAAGCCCCTTTGAGTCTCCTGCAGGAGAGAAAGGGGGGATATAAATCCAAACTCTTCTTCTTCTTCTTCTTCTGTGGCACTATACTCCATATCCCTCCCCTCCCAAACTGTGGCCTCTTCAGCAGTTACATAGGTATAGTTTTTTATGGGGGGGTTCGGGGGCGGGGCCACACCCCCACCAGCGCTGGGGATGTGGCCACACTTCTCCAAGCCCCGCCCACAGCCTCAGTGCTTACAAAAGCAGCTTTCCGAGGCCAGGGACGGCAGACTACCCTGCCCTGCCTGCCGCCTCCCCCCACCAGCTGGGCTCCCACCAGCCGGCAGTCCTTTCTGCCCTCCCCTCCAGGCAGAGGTGAAGCTAGGGAAAATGGAGCCTGGTGCAAAATCTGAGCTTTGCACACACACACACACACACACATCATGGGCGGCCGCTGTGATGCTGGAATCCACCCCCAAACAGCATCATTTTCAATGGTGTTTAAACTAGGGAACCCAGATTCTCCTTTTAAATTCACCTTAAAGGGAGAATCTGGGGTCCCCAGTTAAAGCAACATTGAAAGTGATGCGATTTGGGGTGGATTATCCCCCACCCTGAAACAGCATCACTTTCAATGTTTAAATAGGGGGCCTCAGATTCTCCCTTTAAATCCTTGCCGAAGGGGGTGGATTTAAAAGGAGAATCTGGGGAAATTTGGAGGGTACCTGCTGTCAGGGGTGCAATTGTTAAGATAGCAGCACCAAACTTTCAGGGTATCTTTAGGAGAGTCTCCTGATGATACCACCCAGGGTTGGTGAAGTTTGGTTGAGGGAGTTCCAAAATTATGGATCCTCAAGGGTGTAGCCCCCATCTCCTATTAGCTCCCATTGGAAACAATGGGGGATGGGGGCACCCATTTTGGGAGACCATAACTTTGGACCCCCTGAACCAAACCTCACCAATCCTGGTTGGTATCATCAGGAGAGTCACCCAAAAAATCCCTAAAATTTTGGTGGCACTAGCTTAAAAACTCCGTCCCCTACAGGCCAAAAACTGAAAAAAACACTAAAATACAAAAACCACAAACGGGGGCGGAGCTTCAAACATGTCATGTGGGGGTTGAACCCGGGAACCCTACCTTACCTACGTCCTTGCTCTTCAGGCTCCACCCTTAAAATCTGCAAGCATTTCCCAACCTGGAATTGGCAACCCTAGGTACTTTGTGCTTTTGGTGTGCTGATCCCAGCCCCCCAGCATCAAAACTTTGTGTACCATTCAGTCATTTTAGTCCAAGATGGGAAGGGGGGGGGTTGTTTATTCATGATGGTTAGAGCTAATCAGGGATAATAATCTTGAAAAATCCTCTTCTCCCCTGTTATGAACAAGATCCTTTTAATAAAAAATGAAGAAGAGGAAAAGTTTGGATTTTTACTCCCCTTTTCTTTCCTGTAAGAAGACCTGTAAGAACTCCATCCCTTTCTTTCCCCCAGCAGACACTTATGAGGTTGATGGGACTGAGAGAGTTCTGAGAGGACTGTAATTGGCCCATGGTCACCTAGCAGACTCCATGGGTAGGAGTGGTAAAACCAACCTAAAACTGTTTGGCTTGGCATCCTTACCTACCTAACAGGGGTGTTGTGATCATAAAAGAAATTTGATTAAGCCACTTTGGTTTCCCCTTGAGGAGAAAGATGGGGTATAAATGAATTAATAAATGAATGAATAGCATAAAAATAGACAGTAATGCCTTCCTGTGTGATCCTTCATATTTTTCCACCTTACTTCTTTTTTTTAGTGTCATATAGAAACAGTGGCTATGTCGGATTCTTTGTCTACATTCTTCTTATCTGCAAGAGCACCTGCTATGGAGTGTTTGTTATGGTATTGATGCTGAGGAAAAAGGTGATGTAAAGTTCTGATTTCTATTCAATTATTTATTTGCATTGATTAAAGGGGATTTGCGCTGATGGTCAAAAATAAGACTCAGGCCCACTCTTATATATTCTATGACCCCCTCCCACAAATCCATCATAAAGAAAGCAGAATTCTGCTCATCCTTCTGACACTAGCAAACTCCAGACTGTCTGAGCTGTGGATTCAGGAGCTGCCTCATGACATTCCTCAGAGTTCCCTGTCCCCTTGGAGCTACCTTTCATAAAGGTTAGGCCTGGGGAGTGGGAAATCAGGAAAGTTCCTCTCTGCCATTGAATTTAACCCACTGATTTTGTAAGAAGGTTTTTTGTTGTTGTTTCATGGTATTTGACACACCTATTCCCGGGACTCCCCTTACCTGTAGTGCAGAGTGAAACACTCCAGTTTATCACTTTTCAAATGGCCAGACTTCAGGTGGATATCATCCAGAATTACAACTGATTTCTGGACTACAGAGATCTGGAGCCCTGGAGAAAATAGCTGTTTTGGAGGATGGACTCTATGGCATTATATCCTGCTAAGATTCTTCCTTTTCCCAAACCTGAACCCCAAACTCCCCAGGCGCCACCCTTTGGGATAGGGCGGGATATAAGTGTGATAAAAATAAAATATAAATAAATAAATATCCAGGGGTTTCACAACCTGGTGTAGGCAACCTTTAAGCTCATTCTGCTGAATAGTAGACCAGTCCTCAGCTTGAAATTGTTAAGAAATGACTATGTTAAACCCTAGAAGTCCATTCTGTATGCTGTATTTTTTTAAAAAAAAAAAACCTGAAACTCCCATGATCCCCCCATGGTGTGTTTTTAATTTAAATTTACACAACAACAGTTCACCATAACTCATCATCTTATAAGAATTATGGTATAACTGAATGCTAAATGATTCTTAGTATGACCTCTCACTTAACAGTAGGGAAAAATTCCTTACTGAGTCAGACAAGTCCCAGCGTTCTTTGCAAGAATCCCAAAGGCTAGCAGATAGAGTTGTGAACAGATCTAGAGAAATGGATCTTTAATACAAAGAAATGGTCAGAAGAAGCTTTTCATGTTAGGAGGCAGATAACATCTCCTTCAGCCTCTGTTAAAAGGACAGGACGTTTTCCTCCAGGTTTGTTGGCACCTGGCGAGGTCACCACAGGGACACTGGTTCAATATTCTGCACCTTGTTCCATCTCTGTGGAGGGCCACATGCACAAGTGGATTCCCCCCTCCACTGGGGCAAGTCCCTGGGGAAGGCAAATCAGCTGACACGGCCTTGCGCCAATCCCAGCGACGGACTCCTTCCCTCTTTGGGATGGGGCTGAAAATCTGTTTAGCAGTAGACATCTTTGCAGCACTCTATATTTAATAGAAATGAATTGGGATTTTTTTTAAACTGTAAATTTTATTTATAATCCTCTAAACATTTTTCTTTCTTTTTTGTTTTGGACATTTTTAATTTAGAAGATTTTTATCTTTTGAATGTATTTTAAGGATAGTTATGGCGTATGTCTGTTAATGTATGTGTTTTGTAGTGATTGTGATGGCCTATTGCTAGCTAATGCAACAAAATCTTCATCTTCTATGCTGGCTACTGGTCCATTCAAGAGCCCAATTCAAGGTGTTGGTTTTGTCCTTTAATGCTATGACCTGGAACCATCATGGCTTGGCACCATCATCTTTCATTCCAACCTGGGAATTAAGACTGGAAGGATATACAATCCTGAGTGTCCCACCAATTAAAGATGCTCATTTGGTGGGTATATAAGAGGGTCTTTTCAGTGGCAGCCCCACAATTCTGGAACAACTTTTCCAGGGAGATGTGCCTGGCCCCCTTATTGTCAGTCTTCAGGAGGCAGCTGAAGACAGTTTATTTAGAACCGCATGTGGTTGATTCAGCTTTTTTATTATTGTCAGTCCAAATTGGAGTGTTTAAATTCTGACTTTTTATGAGTTTTATCATTATTTTTATTGTGATTTTACAATGCTTTAATTCATGTTGTAAGCTGCCTTGGGTTCCACAAGGGAGAAAGGCAGATAACTAAATATTTAATCTTAAATAATAACAATTGATTCCATTCCCTTTCTTTTCCTATGACAGAAAGTGTAATAGAAGTTCTTTACTTGGAAACCTCTTGCCAGCATGCAATGAATTGTTTGAAACCAGAAGGAAAGAGGAATGCAAATACTCTTGCCCTAATATCCGATGCAGCATTTTTGAACTTTCTTAACATAACCATATTTGTTTTGACTCTGTCTGAGGTTATTCAGTTTGAGGCTATTCAGTTCTTTATGTTTGTAAAAACACTGGCCATTTTTTTTATTTAGGTTTGTTAACATTTTTAATAATGCCAGTTGAAGGTAAGCATGCTTAAAACAACAGGCTTAAAGCCCCATTGATTTCAGAGAGAGCTGTGGTGTTTACAGGGCTGAAATCAATGCAGTTTGAGGTGTTTAACTTTGACTGGATCAGGTCCAGTGATTTAAAAGAAATAGGCTTAAAAATGACTCTATTAAAAAAGAGTGGAAAAAGGAAACAAGGCAAACTGACTAAAAAGAGTCTATGACTTATTAAAAAGGAGACACTGAAAGCACAAAAAAAACTTGAGCATCTTAAATGTCTTTTAAATAAAGTTGCAGATTGTTTAATTTGTAGTGTTTTCTCTGTTATTAGCATTTCTGACACAAGAATTCAGATCTTCTCAACGGGTCTCAGATGTATTGCCACAAACTAACTTTGGTGGGGGTAGGGTCTTGTCTCATTTTATTGTGTGTTTCGTTCTGAATAAACTGATTGTGTGTTCCTTTCTGAATAAGTTTTATTTGTGTTCATTTTAAAAAGCAAACCACGGTGTTCCTGTCAGTTTATTTTATTATCCCTCACTTTTCTACCCAGACTTGAGTCAGTTTATACCAGTGGTGGCGAACCTATGGCACGGGTGCCAGAGGTGGCACGCGCACACAGAGTTTGTCACGTGTGGGGGGGGGGGGGCGAGAAGAACTAAAGCATGATCCTTTACCTGGGAGTAAGCTCGGTAATTGCTTCTGAGTAAACCCTCCTAGGTCATGATTCACCCGTTCGAAGCGTTGCATGGTTGCTTCACCAAGCTTACTCCCAAGTAACACGTGCTGTAGAGCCAACCGTTTTTTCTAAACTGAAACCTCAGTATTCAGATAAAATTGCTGTGTTGGCACTTTGCAATAAATCAGTGGGTTCTGGGTTGCAATTTGGGCACTGGGTCTCAAAAAGGTTCGCCATCACTGGTTTATACCCAAGCCTGGATTCTAACCCCTCAAATACTGTTAAAACATTTCTGCTGGGCACCCTGGTGCAGGGTTAGATGGGGAAGTGTGACAGGAAAGAAATCATGTGAGGTGCTATCTGTGTGTGTAGAGTGTTGCCAAGTCAAAGCTGAGCCATGGCGATCCCTCATGGGGTTTTCAAAGCAAGAGGCAAACAGCGGTGGTTTGCCATTGCCTGCCTCTGCATAGTGACCATGGATTTCTTCAGGGGTCTCCCATGAAAGGACTAACCAATGCCTACCCTGCTTAATTTCCAAGATTTGATGAGATTGTGCTAATCTCAGCCAACTAGATCAGGGCAGTGTGCTATCTGGCCCTAGCAAATCCACCTAATTAGAGCCTAATGCAATGCTACCTCCAAAATCTGTAGGTATTTCCCAGCCCAGAGCTGGCAATCCTATTACTTCTTCAACAATCAGCCACAGTGTTACCACCTCATTCTGTGGCACATATTGACCAGGCCTAACTGAGGCCTACATTTTAATATAATCTGTGTCTGGTGGGCCTACATTCCTACAGACATTGGGAACACATACCCTGTTTCCCCAAAAATAAGACATCCCCTGAAAATAAGACGTAGTAGAGGTTTTGCTGAAGTGCTAAATATAAAGCATCCCCCGAAAGAAAGACGTAGCAAAGTTTTTGTTTGGAAGCATGCCCGTCGAACAGAACACCAGAGCATGCAGCTGTGGAGCGGAAAAATAAGACATCCCCTGAAAATAAGACATAGTGCATCTTTGGGAGCAAAAATTAATATAAGACTGTCTTATTTTCGGGGGAACAGGGTACATGCCCCCATACATACACTAGAATGTCCCTTCTCATGTCTGCAGGGAATATTTTGTATGAAAAACTGTACGGTATGGTTACCATGCCTGGCATTTAGAATTTTCACTACTTTTGACATCTGTCACTTTATGAGATGTCATGTTTGGTGCCTGCCAAAACACACAAGTCCAGAGCACTTAGAAGAGTGACAGACTTGAAAATTGAAGAGAGTTGAAAAGCACTGAAAGAGTGCATCTGCATGAGATTGGCTATTGTGCTATCCTTGCGCTATGGCCGTCTTTCACAACCGGATTGGCTTGTCCAGTCCATACTGAAAAATCTCGTTGCAAACAATTTTTGTCAAGAACAATAGTGCAATATCCAGGTGATGCAGAGTGACATGAACAAGATGTCAGATTTGGAATCCAGAGTGGACAGGTCAGAGCTGGGTGGAATCAGAAGAACGTAAGCAGAAGGAAGAGAACATTTGAAAAAGCACCTGTAGAAGTTAAGTCAAGGCATACATTTCACCAACCCCATTACTCTTCCTTTAAGAAAATGATTGGGGTGGGGGAGGGAAGGCACTTTGGGGCATAACAGGATGTGGCTTTGCCATTTGCTTGAGAAACTCTTTCTCTTGAAGAGACTTTGCCGCAGCGCGTGTTTCATTATGATAGTCAAACCATCACCTTTTCCTGCTATTATTGGAAATAGCAGAGCATAGACGTGTCCCACCTACGCCTGGGGTTTTAGAGCCTGTTAACACACTTTCATGTCATGGCAGGAAGCGGTTGCCTGACGTTGCAGGTGTTTACTTGTTTTGGAGGTCTATCTACCATCCCATGCCCAATACAGAAGCCGTGTCAAATGACCTAGATTCTAGTACCAGTGATGCACATACACGATATTGCCTTTAGAAGGCAGTTCAAAGGCCTAATGGCTTAGGCAAAAGTTCAGAAAAGGGACACAAACATGGTTGGGGGTGAATGGCTCTAGAAAACAAATCCTATGAAGAAAGCTTAAAGGAACTGGGCAAGTCGAACTTGGAGAAGTCTGAGCCTCAGTGAGAAAAATGGGCGATAAATAAGTGAAATAAATAAAGTCTGAGAAGACACATAATTGCAGTCGTCAGCTATCTGAAAAGCTGTCATATGGAAGACAGCAAAGACTTGATCTTATGGGGTTAAATTGTTGGGAGGGTGGAGTTCAGGTGTCTGAGGACAGATTTCACTGAAACATCTGGGAGAAAGTTCCTAACAGTGCAAATGGTTTGAAAATGGGACCAATTAACCTGCAGGGCAGAGGACACTCACCTCACTGCAGTTCTTCAGCTAAGTGTTGTCCGTAGGGAATCCTATCGCTTTGTATTTTCAGCCTAGAACCGGAGATGGGCCTATGTTTATAAGGCAGCTTCAAACTTGGGGACTCTATAAAGTATCCCATCAGGCAGTCTTCCAATTTCCCTTTTAAATTAGCTGTTATTGTCCATGTTTGAGAGAGCACAGGGAGGCGATAGGTATATACTAGGCAAGGAATGAAACGAAGCACCTGGGATAGGTGTGGAATATAAAGCCAGTGAAATATTGCCTCTTCTGTTGATTTATTATCACAATTTTATCCTATCTTCTCTCCAAGTAGCTTAGGGCAGCATACACGGACTTAGCTTGTGAATTAGGGAAGGATGAGAAATTGCTGCTGGTCCAACCTCTGCCCTTGAGATTCACAGCCAACTGTGGAATTAACCCCCCTGGCTCTCCAGAGGTCACATCCATCAAGCTGTCTGCAACAGTAGAGCAGCTCACTCCTTGAATCTTTCAGCAGTCCACAAGCAAGTGATTCCTCCCTAGCCAGTGCCAAGAGTAACCTGTAAGCAAAGACAGGGCTTTTTAAAATGTGCCACTTCAAAAGAACATCTGTGCAATTTGAAAATGTAAGTCACGCAAGTCAAGTCATGTTTTACGTTAGCAGACGTGCAAAGTGATTGGTAATAATGGCCGGGTTTCAACCTCCAGACGGCACTTGGAGATCTCCCACTATTATCAGGGCCAGATATAAGGGGACAAGTGGAGGCAGGTGTCCCAGGTAAAGGAGCCTCAACTGCACAGAAGAGATTGCTCATTCTTCAGCTGGCTCACCTGTTCCCCAATTAGGCTGCTGCTAGAAGATAGAGGCGACTCAATTGCCCAGCAGAGGTGGCTTGTTCTGCAGCACGGGCCCCATTCCCCAATTAGGAGGTGGGGGGAAGGGAGTGGGAGACCTCGGGCCTCAGAGGAGAGTCACAACCTGTGGTAAGGCAGAAATGGTGGCTATTAGGTGAGAGTAAGGCGAGCGAGGAGGAGGGGGAGTGACAGTTTCCTGAGATGTTCAAAGACGTCAAGTCCTGCGCAGTGGAGACAAAGAACCGCAGATAACTTGCCTTTGCCTTGCTAAGCTCCCTTCTTCCCCAGGCCGAGGCATTTTCTACTCTTTCACTTGCAGGATTGTGTATTCACAGTGACCATGGTGGGCTTGGGGCACTCGAGACTTTAGGGGGTTTAGGGCAGAGCCGTAGCAAGGGGGAACTGTGCCTGGGGCACACATGCGTCCCGCCCCACCCCAGAACATTCCTGCCATGCCACACCCCCACACTGGCGTCCCTGGTGCGTTACACCCTCCTTCCCCTTGGTGCTACGCCACTGGTTTAGGATGCCTACTAAACACTCCAGTGTGGAGAAGAGTTTGGGGAGCTGGTGATGGTTAACTGTTTAGAATGCTTGATGCCTCTCTCTTTCCCACCTCCCTGCCTTGTGGTCTGTTGAAGCTCTACAAGCTTTGGAGTAGTCTGGATTCAAATGGGGCAGAGAGGAAGAAAATGGGCTCTTCTCATCTCCCCCCACCTAACTTTAAAACTGGGAACTGTGCTATGCTTGACTTTGCCAAAGGCCCCCTCATCTGATAGGCCTGGCCTTTCCTAAACGACCTGATTTACACTTTGAGAAAGGGGTGGGGACCAGAATGGAACACCTGTACATATGTGTTAAGTGCCATCAAGGTGTTTCTGACTTATGAATCAATGACCTTCAAAAATCCTTGAACTAACAGCTTGTTCAGGTCACACAAACTGAGAGTCATGGCTCCCTTTATTGAGTCAATCCATGTCATAGTCTTCCTCTTTTCCTTCTGACTTCAGTGTTTCCTAGCATTATTATCTTTTCCAGTAAGTCTTTCCAGGTGACTAAAATAGAGTAGCTTCCATTTAGTCATTTTAGTTTCTGGTAGCATAATTACCAGATAAAGCTTTTCTTCTGCTGTATTTTATCAGGCTACAAAGGAGCGTGAGGTATATTTGGTGTTTCCCATGTCAAAATGACAAGTGCTGCATTTTTAAAAACGGCTGGGAAACAGCTAGGCTGAAAAGCTTTCTGTTTAGGTTCTGTTTCATGTGCACAGAGGGAATATTCAAATGTTTAGATAGCTACAATAATATAAAAGTGTAATTACTCATTAACAATTCATAGAAGTCTACATAAGTTTATTCTATCATTTAAAAGTTGTTGAGTATATATGGTGTATATATGGTATATATGGTGATTATATGCTTATATATAAAGCAAATATGTATGTGGTATATGGGGAGGGGCATCACTTTGCACTTTTGCCCCCCATACTGCTACTCCAGCATGTGAGGGCAACATCTTCATGCTCTTTGACTGCCTGGCTGAGGCCCCTTCAGCACATGCAGAAAAATGCACATTCAATCCACTTTCACAATTGTTTGAAAGTGGATTTTGCTATTCCGCACAATAAAATCCAGCTGCAAAGTGCATTGAAAGTGGATTGAAAGTGTATTATTCTGCATGTACGGAAGGGCCCTCAATGTATGATCAGTCTGGGAATGTGCATGTGCAATGATAAGCAACAATGCATGTGCAATGCATGTGCAACAATGCATGTGCAATGATAAGCAATGCATGTGCAATGATAAGCAACATTAAACAACTCAGAGGGAGGAAATATTTATTTATTTGTTATTTATCAGTGAAATTTATATCCCGACCAGAGTTGAGCTGATTCTACAATGAATCCCACAGATACCCAAACAGAGATGCTGCGATGGGTAGACCAACATACTTGTTGACAACAGGTAGAAAATTCCACCCCAAATTATCTTCAGACACATTTCTGTCACATCCAATAGCAAGCATGTCAATTTACACTCCTCCTAGGGCCGTGGTGGCGAACCTTTGGCACTCCAGATGTTATGGACTACAATTCCCACCAGTCCCTTCCAGCATGGTCAATTGGCCATGCTGGCAGGGGCTGATGGGAATTGTAGTCCATAACATCTGGAGTGCCAAAGGTTCGCCACCACTGTCCTAGGGCCATTGGCAACAGACAGCATCTGTCTGATCAAGTAAATAACTTGGTTGCAGCTGCTCTCCAGAAACATGCAGGTTCCACCACCACCCTCCCCCCCCCCAGGTGCTTTGTATATTGCATGAACTCTGTGTTTACTGCATTGTTCCTTAATCTTTGTAACCAAGATTTATTACAATATACATTTCTTGTCTTCATAATCTAGTTCGACTGCAGTATCCGACTGCTGTTGCACTTTGTTTTCAAAACTCTGTCGCCTGCCTTGTGTCTCGGTGAGAAAGGAAAACCAAGAAATGAAGTAAATCTTAAAATTAAAAAACAATCCACCCTCCCGATCCTCCACCCACAATATCTTCAGGTATTTCCCAACCCAGACCTGGCAACCCTAGCACAATCTCTGGTAAATATACAAATAAGAATCACTGCCAATCAATTCTACACCAGCCATGCATATGGCTTTACAAAATACACATCTGTATCTTAGCTTTCTCCAAAAGAGTTAAATTCAGTCTTCAGAGAAATCAAGTCATGCTTGTAGGCTGGGTTGATGGGAAGTCACACAGCTTTGAAGGTCCCACCTACTGGCACCATTTTTTTCAACACAGTCACGGTGCTCGCCTCTGTGCTCCAAAAAGTGGATTCTAGATCTTCACAATTAAAAGGGGCTAGAGCTATATCTTTTTAAAAATTAAAAACTGGTAATCCAGGAGAACTGGTACGTCAAGGCAACTGATTCTTACAACCATAGAACTGAACACTGCACAATAGGAATTCCTGTGAGGTTTGTTATTTATTTTTTTTGAAAAATCTGAACAAAGCCCTTTGAAAAAAATCTGAAAAGGGGGAAAATGTCAAAAAAAGCAGCTGATGGAGGTAAACGTGCACAAAATTCCCATGCAGGCACTCTGTTGCCAGTGTAAATGTGGCTGTGCCATATCCACATGGTGTGGCTGCAGCCTATGTTGAGTAACCCAGTTTTAGCCTTGGGACAGCCCTGTGAGAGATATCCACTGGCCCAAGAGCACCTAGCAAACTTCATAGCTGATTGGAACCCAGGTCCCCAACTGTAGCTGTCCACCCATCAC
This sequence comes from Sphaerodactylus townsendi, assembly GCF_021028975.2. Classification (NCBI taxonomy): domain Eukaryota; kingdom Metazoa; phylum Chordata; class Lepidosauria; order Squamata; family Sphaerodactylidae; genus Sphaerodactylus; species Sphaerodactylus townsendi. Next base: position 97,384,939 of record NC_059431.1, on the reverse strand, counting down.
CCTCCTACTGGCTGTTCTGCAGTGTGTTTATTCTTTTATCGCAATTCTTTTATCACAACATATGGAGCAAAAGAAGGCAGCACTCTGCCCACCCATATAGTGGAGTTGGCAGTGAAGTCTTGGGGTTGTGGGCATAGAAAAACTGGGGAGGGAAAGACTATTAGGGTGAGGGGATAGGAATTCAAGCATTCAGCTGCCTGAGCTCTTTCAGTTCTCTAGGGCCCCTTCCGCACACGCAAAATAATGCATTTTCAAACCACTTTCACAACTGTGTGCAAGTGGATTTTGCTATTCCACACAGCTTCAAAGAGCACTGAAAGCAGTTTGAAAGTGCATTATTTTGCATGTGCGGAATGAGCCAAGGAGACATTAGTTGAGAATCTGTCACGGAGAACATCATTCAAGAAGGTGGGGCACAGATGCAAAAAGAACGGGACTTTGGTTCCTATAACAATTATGGAGAAGGCAGAAATTCAACTGACAGGTTTTTCTTACTCCTGACTGAATTTTTGCATTTCTAATGGCAGTTCCACACTATTCTTCTTTCAAGGAGTTTAGGGTATACATGGATCCATCCCTCCATTTTATCCTTACAACAGACCTTTGAGGTAGGTTAGGCTGAGAGTGACTGGCCAAAGACTACCTAACAATTTTCATGGCTCTGTGGAGATTTGAACCCTGGTCTTCTAAACCCTGATACTTAACTACTGGGTCATATTGGGTCTTAGAGTTTCATGCTGTCCGGAGTTGCATGGAATTGACCATGTAAGATTATGCAAATATCCTCAGGTTTCTGGCTTTTGAAGAAGAATTGGCAACAATATAGCATCACTATAACCACCCTAGGGTGGGTTAGTAATACTTTTCTATTCAGTTGTTGGTGAGGGGTGCAGAAGTGTCTTGCCTATACCCACCCATCAAAATTCAAGGCTGAGGCAAAGTTTGAAGCAGGAACCTCCCCAATAGGGTTGCCAGCAGGCCTGGAGAGAAAAAAATGTACTGCCTCTTTAATAGATAATTCATTGGCTGTTACTTGCCATTTAATGTTCTTCACCTCCATGCCATGAAAAGTTTCAGCTGCCCATTTCGACACATTGAACAACTATTTAAAGGGACAGGATGATTTCTCCAGGCCTGCTGGCAACCCTATTACAGCAAACGACTACAAAGGAAGTAACTGCCATACAATTTAGAAATGTTCTCAGTGCTTCTGCCCTGGCACTTCAGAGGCTTGTGATAATAAAGATCCAAAATCTATTTTGTAACCTAGTTTTGCTCCAAAGGGGACAGACTTCCATCTAGTGGTCATGAGTGGCTATGGCATGGCTGTGCAGTCCAAATAAGGCTGTTTTTGCACTTTCTAATGCTCCGTGGCTTAGCTGGGAAGCATACCTGCTGCGGGGCTTCTCACCCTGCCTGTAGTTCCCCACTTCTGTCCAGCTCTGTCCTTCTCTCGAGTCAGGGCCAGTGAGGGAAGTCCCAAACGATTTCCCACAAGCCGGGGATTTCCCAAAAGCACCGCTTAAGCACTGCGAGCTCTTCCAGATTCTCTTTCACACATGCATGGGCAGCCTCCATTTCCTGCGTTTGGATTGGCTGAATCTCGCCCCATTCCCCCCACTCACTTATACTATTTTAGTTGTACATAACAAATCAGGCACTGAGAGTGGCGTGTGCGGCGGGATCACAGTCCTCCACCCTCCCTCCATCTAAAATGAAAATCTAAAATCCTTGTGTTTGTGATCAAATCGTCACCTTCTCGTTTGTGATGCCTGCACACGCTGCTTTTCTGCCCAAGGTTTCTCCCTCCTTTATAAAAACCAAGGTCTCTCTCCCTTTTTTCCCCCACTGCAAGTGGAGAGAGAACGCCGATGCAGTCGGGAGTTTTGCACAGCCCTTGGTGCTGCAGCGTGGCTGCCACGTTTCTGCCCCGGAGCCGCCACAGCACCAAGAATGGACTGGGTTTATGGCATCAGTTGGGCTTAATCCAGCCCTATTTTCAAGGCTTGTTGGCTTGTTGAAGTTAAGCAAAATAATCTGTCAACGAGGCGACACCACTGCCTTTCTGTGACACCACTTTCTACCTATAACTTTAAGTGGGCATGATATACCAACCACATCCTCCCTCCCTTCCTTCCATTTTCCCCACATGAGGCAAAAACCTGTTCCCAAATCAGCTGTTGCTCTATCTGCTGTCCCGCAGTAGTGTTCAGAGAACTAAAGACACTTGTGATGCTTAGTGTCTGGACTGGACTTGGAAAATCCAGCCTCAGATTTCCAGACGCATAGTTCGGTGGGTGACCTTGACCCCATCACGCACAGCCTGACCTATCTCACAGGTGTCATCATGCTGGGGAACGGCTGTGGCTCAGTGGCAAAGCACTTGCTTTGCATGTGGAAGGCCCCACGTTCAATCCCTGACATCTCCAGTTAAAAAGAATTGGTAGCAGGGAAGGTTGAAGTTGTTGGAAGTGAAGGACTTTGTGTGGTCTCCTGCAGTGGCATATCTGCCTAGGGACAAGGGGTACCCCTTGTCCCCAGGCGCCACTCTTCTGGTCACGTGGGGGGGGGGCGCAAAATCGGCCCCCCACGTGACTAGGAAGTCCTGCTGTCTCGTTGTTTTCACGTGCCTCGACTCCATCCAAGGCACACAAAAAACGACAAGGCAGCAGGACTTCCTGCTGTCTCCAAGCGCCCTCAACCCCACCCTGGACTCCCCCCTCTCTTCAGAAGAGACTGCAGGCTGCCGGCTGGGAACCCAGCCAGCAGGGGGAGTCTGGGGGGGGGGGGAGGTGGGCACCCTAGACCTTGCCCATGTCCATGGTGACATGGGCGGGTGCTTGGAGGAGCGAGTGGGGGTGGAGCCTGGGGAAGTCAGTCCTGGGAGACGAATTTGCTTTCCAGGCTTCCCATTTGCCCCAATGGCAGCGGCTTCTGGTCTCCTGGCTCAGTGAAAAAGGGGGACTTATCATTGAGTCAGATGGCTAGAGGGGGTCAAGACAGTGGGCGCCTTTCTCTACCACTCTGACATCAGCCCTTTGATGTTGCTCTCTTCCTTCCTTCTTCTCCTCCACTCTCCACCATTCTTGCACACACCTTCCATCTCACACCATGCAGATAGCATATCTCTCCACTTTTCTACCCAGAATGGAGTTCAAAATAAAGACTACTCTTATTAGTTAGAAAGTATGAATTGGTCCCGCATTTTCTTTGTTGCCCGCACACACACACACATGCCTGTGTAAGCTCTCCTGCGTTTTGCCTCAGTGCGCTCTGCTTGTAACGCAAAGGTATCTCTTACGAAAGAGAATTACCAACAGAAGCCAGCAGGAAAAGAGGAATACACAACATGATATGGATTGACTCTTTAAAGAAAGCTCCGTCGACAAGATCCGGGCAAGGTTGTTAACGAGATGACCTTTTGGAGGACACTGATTCATAGGGTCACCATGAGACAGAAGTGACTTGACAGCACTTAGGACACACACAGCAGGAAAGATCTATACTGGAGACCCTGGAAAACAACAGTCAGTCAGAGTAGGCAATACCTATCAGGAAATGTTGAAGAAACTGAACAGGTTTAGCATGGAGAAGATGCCACTTTGCTTCTCAACTACTTGGCCGCTGACACATCAAAGAGGTCAAAGACTTAATCTAATGGAGAAGTCACAGGAAGACTGGGGTCCTGGGCTCAGTGGCAGAGTCTCTGCTTTGAATGCAGAAGGTCCCAGCTTCCATCCCTGCTGTGCCCAGCTTTAAAAGATCAAGCAGTAGGTGGTATGAAACTCCTGCAACCCTGGCAGTAAACAACATGGCCCTTGGCAGGCCATGTGCAGAAGGCAAGATCATGGGTTCCCATATTGAGCTGCAACAACTTTTCTCTTCGTCTTTTTTCTGCGCTGGGAGTCTGGCACTTCAAAGGAGACCCATACCCTCTGCTTCACTCCTGCCGCCACAAGCAGGAAAGGGAGGAGGGGTTTTTGTCAAGGAGCTGCATTTGCCTGGCATAGTGTGCGACTCCAGGCACAGAAATACATCCCAGTGTCGTTGGTCATTAGGCTGGAGATGCTCAGTAGGAACTGGTTGTTCTCAGGTCTTGATGCTTGGATGTGCTTTGGTCCTGCCTCTTCTATGTTGCCCTTGCTTACAGAGTAGAAAAGCACCTCCATTGATCCCCCAGGCATTTGTCGATACCAGTAGAAATAAGGGTCGCTAGATCCTTCCAAACTGCAATCCAGAGAAACACTACTGCCCAGCTGTTTTGCTACTGACTGCGGCCTCTGAGTGATAGACGGTGAAGAGTCACCTACGATCAGTCAAAGAAAATAGACATAGAAATCAGTGAACAAATCCTTGGAGCAACATCACAAGCCTTCTGAAAGTCTTCTCTTAGCATTCTTGTTTTTGCTTAAGTGTGAAAAACACCATCAAGTCACAATGGCCCCAGGGGGTTTTCAAGGCAAGCAGCAATGTTGATGGTTTGCCATTACCTGCCTCTGCATAGCAACCCTGGACTTTCTCTGTGGTCTCGCACCCAAGTACCAACCAGAGCCTGTGCACTCCCACACACACCAGCTGGGTGACGTTGGGCTAGTCACAGCTTTTCGGAGCTCTCTCAGCCCCACCCACCTCACAGGGTGTTTGTTGTGAGTGGGGAAGGGCAAGGAGATTGTACGCCCCTTTGAGTCTCCTACAGGAGAGAAAGGAAGGATATAAATCCAAACTCCTACTCTTCTTCTTCTTCTTCTTCTTCTTCTTCTTCTTCTTCTTCTTCTTCTTCTTCTTCTTCTTCTTCTTCTTCTTCTTCTTCTTCTTCTTCTTCTTCTTCTTCTTCTTCTTCTTCTTCTTCTTCCTTAGCTTCCCAAGATCTAACAAGATCAGGGCAGTCTGGGGGAATCCTTCATTTAGTTGTGAAAATCACATTAGTGGGATTTTCACATTATCACATTAGCGGGTTGCTCATTGATCACAGAGGCCTCGGTACTGAAAACATGTTCTCCCCAATCTCTGCAACATTTGACTAATGAATTCACATTTTCACACAGTAATTTATCATTAACAATTAATTGCTCATTGATTCTCCTTTTCAGCTTTGCTTAATTAACTGCTTGCCATTCAGTGGTTGCCGTTCATGCTGTATGTCCCCCGCAAACAATTAAAAAGATTACAGAGCTATAAAGTTTATTGTAAACTATATATGATGAAATTGTAACTTATACCTCAAGGAAGTGCCATCTGCCACCAGGAAAATCAGTGGGAATCTTGCCACCGGTGTGAATGGGGTTGCTTCCAGAATCATCATTCATTATTGAATGCGTTTTTGAAATTTTCGTACAAATAACCAGTGTATTTAAAAATACCTATAATTTTGGATGTTTATCCCACCAGGAAGAAAAGTGTGTTTATGCAGTCTAGAAGTCAATTTGGAATTCCTCCCACCATATAAACTATGCTGTGATATACAAAGAATTGTTGCATGATTTGTTAGTTCAATAAATCCTCATTTTTTAAAAGCACTATGCCATTTTTAAAACTCTAATGCTGCAGTTTCCTAAAATCTTTCAAAAACAGTATCAAAGTATTTTGATATACAGCAGAGAGTTCAGAGTGGAATGGTGGAATTATCATTTCTTGTAGCGTAAAAGTTATTTTTAAAATTATTTTTTCAGTACAGAAATCAATACTAGTGTCGAGTTGTTGGCTTAAGACAGGCAATTTCACATTATTTCCCCGAGGCAGGACTTTTCAGTAATACCCCCAGACTGGCTGTATGTGGACAGCCCTCTTTCAATGAGATTTAAAACACCAGTATTTATATACAGTTTGTCAAGTGATCTGAATGCTACGTAGCTGAAAAATACTTAGTACACCCTTGTGAGGTAGGCCAACATGTTTGTGCCTGTCTTGCAGATGTGGAACTGAGGCTCTGAGAACAACTGAGGTTTGAGCATGCCAGCATTACATTGTAACCATTTTCCAGGTCTGGACAGATTTGATGCAGCAGCAATTCTCCCGTGTTGCTAACATATCCTAAAGCCAGCAAAAGATGCAGAGGGGAAGGGTTGATTTACTTACATGAAATGCTCACTGCGAACCAAAGCAAGGCAGGGACCGGCCACATTCTTGCTAAGAAATCTTCTCTAGTGAGATTTGAGAAGTTTCTTCATCAGCTTTGCTGAAAGTTTTGGTAATAAGCCTTGTTTGCTTTCTGAGTTCAAGTCACTCTCTTACACTGGCCCCTGGTGGCAATATATAGGGTTGCAGAAGGGCTGAGCTCTTGTCCACAACTATTAACTTTCTGCTTTACTAATGGTTCTTTAAACTTGGTCTTTGTCAGGCAGCTGAATCTCAGACATACAATGAATGAATCTTTGCCTCAGTTTGGATTGTTCTGTTCCTGTGTCTTTAATAACAGGCCCCCAACTCAAAATTTTAGCTAGTCAAGCTTTCTTACAACAGAGGAAGGTTAGGCTAGAACAGATGGAGAAGATCTTCTTGGCCAACCAGTCTGTTAGTCAATAGGGTTGGCTTGGGAGCTTTTGTGATTGGGACATTTGGCAGGACAGTGTCATGCAATGCAGTGATGTCACTTCTGGGTCTAGATGGCACATGGCACATGGCACAGCTCTTTAGAAATGCTAGGAAATTCATAGGGCGTCACAGTTGCGGTGATCAGAAGTGACGTTGCTGCATCTGCAGTGCCATTTCTTCCCAACCTGGTTTCTCCTGTTGTGAGAACAGGCAGAGCAGGGGGAAACCTGGCTGGGGCAAGAGGCAGGCAGGCAACTTGTTATGCCCACAGGTCATCCTTTCAGAAAATGTGATATGAAGGTCACATTGTTATCCTCACAGTCCCTGCAACGGGTGGACAGAGGTACACTGCCTCTGAACATGGAGGTTCCATTTAGCCTGTGCTTGCCAATATCTGTTGCTGTGTCAAGTCTATCCATTACCTGACCCCAGAGGTAGAGCAAGGGGGAACTGCACCCGGGGTGCGTGCATACCCTCCACCCCTGCTGCAGCACCCTCCACCCCGCCCCAGAATGCCCCCAGAACACCCCACCACACCTGCTCTGCGGCCTGGCCACGCCCCCTCCACTGCTCCACCCGGGGCGTCGCGCCCCACCCGGCCCCGTTGATGCTATACCACTGCCTGCCCCAACGGATGGTAAGAAACCAGGCACCCAGACAGAGTACCTCCAGCCGTGTTTGGTTGATGGGCACTTTTGGAAGTCTGAGAAGGAGTAACAAGCACCAAAATAAAACCGCTGGTCTGTGAGTAGGGGTAGAGAAAAATGTCTTGTCCCTTTAATAATAGTGGTGCACTTGGAACACCCTTCCTGGAAATATTTGCTTAGCACCTGGATTTTTATCATTAAGGAACTGGAAGAAAACAATTTTCTTTTCTGAGGCATTTGGTGATGACATCACCCCTGCTGTTTCTTGCTGCTGCTGCTGATTTTGGTTGATAATTTTCTTCAATTTTTTAAATAACAAAACTGAAAATAAATAAATATTATGTAGGAAATAGTACACCAATCAATTAAGATTCGTGCATTTATGTATAATAAGACTTGGAGGCTTGAGGGAAAGAAATTCAAATAAAGATGAATGTTGTGTTGGAATTTATTGTCCTAAAGTGTATTCTATCACTCTGCTCAGCAAAATTTGAAGCCTTCAGCCAAAACCTTGGGTATTGAGTTGCCAACTTCCAGGTGGCACCTGGCAGTCTCCTGTGATTACAAATGATCTCCAAAGACTACAAAGGTAATTCCCCTGGAGAAAAATGGCACCTTGTAGGCAGATTCTATGTGGCATCATAGTTACTTTAGTTAAGGGATTAGATCAAAAACAATTCAAATCCACAATCAGGATAATAACCCCCCCCGTTCCGCACTACTTTTTTTTGGAAGCACAAGGATCACCCTGCAGATCTGATTACCTTTTATACAGTCAAATTACTAACCCTTAAATACTATTCATTCCATTCCACTTATTTATCAAAGGGCTACATTTTCTAACTTATGGCTCTAGAATATAACCTACCTCACAGGACTGTTGTGATAAATAAATGGAGCAGAGGAGAATGATGTAAAATCCTTTGGGTCCCCTCTGCAGGGAAAAACAGAGTATAAACAAACTAAATTAAAACAAATATATCTAATCTGAAGATGATGAAATGATAACAGTCATTTCACTCTGACATGTACAGCTTGTTCATATGATAAAATGATTCTGCTAACAATAACCTACCTTTGCAAAGCTGTTCTGGAAAGCTGTTCAGTATAAAATATGGAGGATAGTGGGGACAATTTTTCAGTTTTACTACCAAACTGACAAGGTTGGAATAACTTTGACAGAAGCTTATGAAATTTATCTTTTCATGTGGTTTATTCAAACCACAAAAGATGCTCTAAATCACATTTCTTGCTTAGCTTCAACTGCCTTATACAAATAAAATCGCTCCTTCATAAAGTCTGCATTAAGGAAGATGATAGTACATTCAGCCATGAAGAGTACCATGATCCCTTTTCACTTTATATTTGTACGGTGCTGGAGTTCATTACTGCATGTAAATTTAGGAATAGAACATGAGGCTGTGGTCCAAAATAAATGTTAGCTTCCAGAGGTATATTAATAAACAAAAAATAATGTTTTAGGGCAAATATTCATCTTAACAGTGGTGTCCTTACCACACATTTAAAGTTCTTTTGACCTCATTTTCAGATGGGACAGGGACATTAGCAAAGACCTGAAGAAAAAAGTGGCCCTTTCTGCTCAAATTTCTTACATTTTTTGTAAAATGTTTTCAATCTTCCCTTTTGTTCACACTCACCCCTTTGAAACAATTCCTGGCCACCATTTTGCCACCAGAGGGAGGGATTGGCTAGCCAGGTGATAAACAACAACGGAGTAAAAATAATGTGCAAACACTTTATTTGTGGTAAATAAAATTGGCCCTAGCCATTTTGCATTTATTGGCAGGAAAGAACAAATGAGCGTGAGGTGCAGCATGGGGGTCTGATCTAAAAGCTGATCAGCCAAGCAGGCTGTCCCAAACCACTTTCCTCAAACCTGCTGTTGGAGGAAAATAAACTCACCCCTGAGTTAAAGGGCAGCAATGAAGGGGGGAATTCCAGACAGGTGGTGGGCCGCATTCTGAAGAATCCCCCATTTGCTGAGGGAGGGCAAACGGTCTCAGCCCAAGCCTGGGCTGCCAGACCCCAGGCTTGCTCCACCCCAACCTCATAGGGAGGTTCCCAAAGGGGGTTAGCAAGCAGCTTACCCCAAGCAAGATCAGTCCCCTATGCGCAAATCGCCAAATGACTATGACAAGAATAAGGCAAATATTTTGAACCCCTGTACCCCTACAAGCAGTAAGGGAGCGGTGAGTGGGACGATCTCGGTGGTGCCAGGCGAGAGAGGGTCTGCCAGCTCCAGCCCAGCTTCCAGCCCCGGGCCCAACAAGCCCCGACCTTCGAAGCCCGGCAGCTAAGACGCTGCATCCTGACGTCAGCCGCCAGCCAGTCAGCAGGCGAGGGCCGTGCTGACTTCATCCCCATGGGACGGGTCCGCCCCTACCCAGCCGGAAGGGAAGGAGAGGGCCCCGTCCTTCCCCTGGCAGCAAATGGCAGCCACGGTGAGTCCCTGCGGCCCCCTTGTGATCCCTGCCTTTTGTAGTTCTGTGTTGAATCAACGGCCCACAAATAAAACATCTTCAAAACATTTTAAAAAGCATTTTGATGTGGAATTTTGCAGTTTTCCCCAAAAAACATTTGGGGAAGATGTTTTATTTTTATTCAAAGTGGACTTTTCCAAAAATGCTAAACTAGTGACTTTTTATTCCTGAAGTCACTTTGAAAACGTTTCCTGCTTGTTGTGTGGAGAGCAGGCAATGTTTTATTTTTCCCACTTGACTTGTTACAGCTCTCACTTTCGGTTTGTGAGCAGTTCATGACGGGGGCGTGGCTGGGCATTCCAGAGGCAGGGCATTCCTGGGTGGGGCTGTGGCAAGGACGCAGCTGCTGCGCTGGTCCTTGGGTGGGAAACGAATGCATGCAGGCGCAGGCTGCCACGCACGCCGGTGCACCTCCTGCTAGACTGCTTCAAGTTCTGCATGCTACTGCTGAGAGGAGGGGCGTAACTAAGGCAAAAATCACATGGCAAAATCACCAATTAGTAACCCCCTCTCAGCACACACAAATAATTAGTAACCTACTCTCAGGAACCTGTGAGAACCTGGTGGATCCCACCTCTGTTCCCGGCCCCTTTTTTGGGGAATTCTGTGTTGAATTGATGCTTCAGTGCCTGAAAGCTCCTTGCCATAATTCACTATTCCTTTTATAACTGATACCTTGAAGATTGCGCCCCCCCCCCATTAAAATGAATACACAAAAATGAGCAAATAAACAGATGAGAGGAAACAGAAAGTGAGCTGGCAAAATGGATCCAAGGAGGCAGTTCAGGGAAAGCAGAGAAGTGTGAGAAATATAGCAAATAGATCACACAGGAACCGAAGACATTGGTTCTTTCCACATAAATTCTCTAAAACATTTTCAACCCCCCCCCCCTTTACAATGATGTATGTCTGCACTCCCCCCTTGAAATGATTCCTGGCCTCCATTTTGTGATTTCTGAATGCCATTTTGTGATTTTTCCCTTTTTTTGAGTTTTGTGTTGAAAAGATGCTCCAATGCTTCTCAGCCTCGTGCTGCATTCTGTACTCCTTGTATACTCAGTGCTCTGAAGATTCCCCCGCCCCCAAATAAAAGAATAAATAGAGAAATGCTGCAAATAAACAGGTGAGGGGAAACTGTGACCTCATAAAATAGCGTCAAGGAGGAAGTTCAGGTAAGCAGAGAAGCCTGGAAACGTAGTCAATAAATTACACAGCAACTGAAGATGTTTTCAAAAAGTTTTAACCAGAGAATCATTTTAAAAGGGGATTCATTTAAACATTTTGAGGCTGGAAATAAACATTTGGGGGTGAAAACAATGTGGAACTCCATGGAGGAAATGCTTTATTTCCTGCGTCAAAACGTTTTAAAAGGTTTGTGTAAGAGGGGCCAGAGCTCACCTTCCAAAGCAGCCGTTTTATCGAGGGGAACTGATTTCTCTCACCTGGAGATCAATTGTAATAGAGAAAGATCTTCAGCCACCAACTGGAGATGGGCAATTCTGGGTTAGATGCACGTAAATGTTTATTTAGAAAACCCTTCAGAACTTGCTTGAGGGGACTCCAATTAAAACCATAAAACAAAGCAAGCCAATAAAACACAACAGGCCAATAAAACAAGTCAATGAAAAAATGACAAGCCAATAAAAACAGGTCACTAAAAACATGCTAGGGCACAAAAGAAGCATAAAGCAAATGAAGCAGCCTAAAATTATATTGATTAAAAAGTCCTCGGGTTTGGGGAAAACCATGGAACAACTAAGAATAACACTCCTTATTTAAAAGCTTGGGTAAAGAGAAATGTTTTGGCCTGGCACAATAAAGGTACATTAAGTGCCACTTGAGTCTCAAGGAGGAGGGAGTTCCAAAAGTGAGGGGACTACCCCTGAAAATGTTCTGTCTCTCTTTCTTCCCACCCTCCACAGAATCAGTTTGGAGCCTTCTTTGAGAGCCAACATGGTATAGTGGTTAAGAACTGGTGGAGTCTAATCTAGAGAATCCGGTATGATTCCCCTCTCCTCCACATGAGCAGCAGACTCTTATCTGGTGAACTGGATTTGTTTCCACACTCCTCCACATGAAGCCTTCTGGGTGACCTCGGGCTACTCACAGTTCTCTCAGAATTCTCTCAGTCTCACCTACCACAAAAGGTGTCTGTTGTGGGGAGAGGAAGGGAAAGGAATTTGTAAGCTCCTTGAGACTCCTTACAGGAGGGTATAAATCCAAACCTGTCTTCTTCCTATAATGGCTTTTCATTGACAAAAAGTGACACAGTTGCTTAGGTATATCTGTAGGTAATATTTCTTTTGTCTATTTGGCCCAGAGAGTTTCTGAGAGGGACCATGTTAATGACCAAAACAGTTATCTTGGGGTAAAGACATCTTAGCCACCATGCTCAGCCAAATTTGGAACCTCTGGCCCAGGAAACCTTCCTCCAATCCAAGAGGTTCAGAAGACTGGAGATATAAATGGCTGGGAACCCTAAGTATGGTATTCAACAAGAGTTTTGCCTTATGTCTGAGCCTCTTTTCTCTCATGTAAACACTGTTCAGTGCGATTTGTCATCCAGTTTTACTGTGTGAAATGGCAAAATCAACCCACAAACAATTGCTAAAGTGTGTTGGAATTATTCGGCATGTCTGAAAGCCCCTTAAGAATAGTTTTACTTTTTCTGCCTTAACCAGCATGATAAAAGAAATGGAATGGCAATGTGTGAATAAGTACTGGGTGCAAAAAGGGGACAGATGCATGATCAGGGGAGAAATTCTTTATGTCCGGCACTGTAGGTAACATTGGCAGCACTCGTGCCAAATGAAATAAAGAGCCATCAGCAGGGAAAGAGTTCTCCGACGGCTTTGTAAGTAGCCAGAAGTGGGCCGTAGATTAGTTAAGAAGAGTGTGGAAAGGAATGGCAGACCATTCCTTTCTTGTGGATTAATATTTGCCTCTCCAAGTTTCTAAGGATTTTAGCAAACTGCACAGACGCGCATTCATTCCTCCTCATTTCTGAACTGCGGGTTTCTGTTCCCGAGCCAGAATTGCAGCCTTTCAAAAGAGGGTTTCCCCCTCTGTTGCTGCAGCTGCAGCATCCCCACAGTGTCTGCCGGCCCAGGCAGCTTTGAATTAATCTGCCAGGCAGGGCATTCAGGTACGCATGGAGCCAGCAGCTGTTAATGAACACCACCCCAGCTGGCCTGCAGGTCTTTCCAGAGAATGGACTGAATACCCTCCCCGTTTCCCACTGACCCAGCAGGCGGTTGGGCTTGGGAGAAGATCTGGCAGGGATTCTACAGGCAGCAGTATCTTCCCCCACTCCTTTACCCACATATCCCTGTTTGTGGCAATAAACTCATTTTCTTCCCGGTAGGGCCTGTCTGCAAAAGCAAGGGCTTTAATCATCCAGGAAGAAAAGGTTGGGCTGAAAACTCAGATGGAGCAGAAAACCGTGCAGTGAAACATTTTTCATAGTTTGGAAGCTTTGGAGAACACCTCTGTCAGGAAGGTTTAAATGCACAGAGGATTGTATTTATTTACTTTGGAAATTTATATGCCACTTCTGTGGAGAACCTGCTTGAGGTGTCTTGAGAAAAACACCATCAAATCATACAGCGGCATGAAACTGTTGAAAAACAATAAACTGTGACAGAAAATCCAGACATCAACATCTATCCAGGGGATTAAAAGCAGCAAAAGAACATTTAGCAGCCCAGTAATCAGTCTGATAAAACAATACCCAGGCTAGAAGTAGACTGTAGAAAAACACTTCAAGAGCTTGTGTAATTATTACTTAAGTCTGTAGTAGTAGCAGAGATTATTTTTTTCAGATCGAATGGCGATTGTTTCCTTGAATCTTAGTGCTATTGTGTTGACACATCTCTTGGCTTTCAAAAAGAACAAAAGGTGATGTTTCTCACAGAAATCTTGATAACAATATCAACAGAAGTTTGAGAAGCACAAAAGAATGCAATGAATAAGCATTGCAGTTCCCTCTTTCTGGGCTGACCCAGAGATACTCAGCAACCGTGATTTTGTTCACAATACTCCAATATTCATAAAGGTGCTGTTTTTCAAGTGGTTAGCTTGAATTTTTTCCCCCAAGAAGGCCATCATTTTTCAAAATTTGAAAACTACATTGAGTATATAAACTGGTCTATTTGCAGTACTTGTCAACACACAGCATTGCCTTTCTGTTACCCTCCAGCTCTGCCGTTGTAATTCTGTTTGTGCTGGTGGGTGCTAAGCCTTGAACTAGGGATGCCAGCCTCCAGGTGAGGCCTGGGGACCCCCCGGAATCACACCTCATCTCCAGACTACAGAGATCAGCCCCCCGGAGAACATGGATCCTTCAGACAGTGGACTCCACTGAGGTCTTTATCCTCCCCTAGCTCTACCCCAACTCTCCAGGAGTTGGCAACCCTAGCTTTAACAGCATGGCACAGATACATTAGATATTGACCAGCAAACTGTTACTATGGATTCTAAACAGAGGTCACATGTAAAGCGGAAAATTCTGGCTCTGCTGCTAGAGATTTGCCATATCTTGGAATATCCATGCTTGATCATGGCATATTTATTTATGGCTTTGATTCAATAGTTGTCTGCAGGGGTGGGAATGAATTTCACGTGGGGTTGCCGTCTGTTCTAGTCAGGCTGGATCTCTGGCCAAGATATCCAAGTAACTGCTTGAGGTGGCAAAATGATCGGGCCACAGATATTTCAAAAGTGGCCTGGCTTGCTTTCAGCCATCAGACACATGGGAGATCACTAGTATCTCCCACTGAGGCCTGCATCACCAGGGTGGTAGTCTGGACTACTTCACCCCTCTAGGTAAGTTTAGTTCTTTGGACACAACAAACGGACACAACAAACAAACAAACAAACAAACAAACTACTACTACTACTTGGTAGTAGTCTGGATTACTTCACCCCTCTAGGTAAGTCTAGTTCTTTGGACACAAACAAACAAACAAACAAAGAGCATTCAACAATACATTAAACAATACATTAAAGCCTTTGACAATACATTAAACAATGAGCATTGTAATGCATCACCATTAACTTGGTAGTAGTCTGGACTGCTTCACCCCCCCTAGGTTAGTCTAGATCTCTGGACACAAACAAACAAATAGAGAGTGTTGTTACTGTGGTGGATGGACCCTTGCAGAAGTCTCAGCCCCTGTGACAAACAACAATTCTCAGCATCCTTTGGTTGAAGCAAGAAAAGTTGTGGTGGTAGAAAGTGTGGTCAGATTGCAGCCAATTTATGATGACTGGGAAGAGTTTTCAAAGCAAGACAAATGGATGGGTAGCCATTGCCTGCCAGTACACGGCAATCCTGGACTTCCTTGGTGGTCTCCCATCCAAGTACTAACAAGGAATGATGCCTCTAAGTTTCTGAGATCTGACAAGAGCAGGCTAATCCACCCAGGCCATCAGGGTCAGAACAACTGCTACATTATAATGCATGCTGGCAGGGGCTGATGGGAATTGTAGTCCATGAACCTCCGGAGAGTCAGAGTTGGACACCCTTGCTACAAATCATATATATACCCTCTCTTTAGACTGGCTTCAAGTTAGAGAGCTTATTTCTGCCCATGTAATCCCTTGTGGATGGACTTCTTCCTATCCCTTTGAACAGCAGTTTTCCTTTTACATACTTGAAATTTGTGAATGGTTCTATTTTTGGGCTTGCCAAGGGGGAGGTCAGAACCAGCTACAAAATTATTGTAATGTTTCTTAATAACTGTAAATTTATCCCTTCAGGGGGTTGAAATGGCTCTGGACAAGCCTTCAACAGATGACCAACATCATGACCAACATCAACACACACTCACCCATACACAAATCCTGCAATCTTTTTGTGTGTGGAGAAACAGCACCTTAGATGCTATAATATACTGACATTCTAGGCAGACAGATCACTGAGTTGGCAGAAGCATCTCGAAGTTGCAAGCTCTCTCTCTCTCAGGGCACTTTCACACATGCAGAATAATGCACTTTCAATCCACTTTCAATGCACCTTGCAGCTGGATTTTACTGTGCAAAATAGTAAAATCCACTTGCAAACAGTTGTGAAAGTGGATTGAAAATACATTGTTCTGTATGGGTAAAAGTGTCCTGAGATTCTGAAATTAAGCTGATTTTGGCCCCTTTCGCACATGTAGAATAATGCACTTTCAATCCACTTTCAATGTGCTTTGCAGCTGGATTTTACTGTGTGAAATAGCAAAATCCACTTGCAAACCATTGTGAAAGTAGATTGAATGTGCAGAAGGGACCACAGAAAACCAGTGGCACTTTAAAGACTAACAAATGTTATTCCTCATATAAGTTACAAAAGATTATGCTGGAATAAACTTCATTCACTATTAAAGAGCTATTTGATGTCTGTTTTGCTTTGCTAGAACAAATGGCTTGGGATACCTTTGGAGTCACTATCTGAAGAACTCCCCTTTAAAGGAACTAACCCCTCTAATACCTGGAATTTGGGCTACTTCTTTGAGAAATGGGCAGACATACCCTCCCCACCCCCAACAGTTCCCATATCTTTCAAGCATATTGAAGGCTGTTTTTTAATTTCAGCTTGAAATTGAGTTCTTAGATTCTTATATTAAAGTGGCAATTCTATATTTTAGCCACTTCCAACCGGGATGTTACAGGCGTTATGATATCAGGCCAAAATCTGGGGCAGCTAGGTTTGGCTTCCCATTCTGCCAAGGAGCACAGGAGGGTAACCCTAAAGCATTCTCTTTCAGCCTAACCTACCTGACAGAGTTGTTGTGAGGATAAAGTGGAGGTGAGAAGAATAATGTTATACACTGGTTTGGCTCCCTACTGGGGAGAAAAGCAAGGTATAAATACCTAAATCAACCCATCAGTAGAGAATGAGAATCCCATTCCATCCATGGATTTCCCCCAATTCAGGTCACTCTCCAGGGCCAGGATGTTGGAATAAGCGACTTCTGCATGCCTGGACAATGGGGGGTGCTGTGTATATCACTCTAACTGTGATGTTGCCTCTCTTGTTTGCCCTCCTTGTCTGGGCCAGGAGACCGCCCACTAACTTCCTTTCCTCCCCATGCTGATTTCACTTCTGTCGTAGTCTTTGACCTGAGCACATGGTCAATGGCAGCCTGCCACAGTGGGGCTTTCCCACTGTCGCATTCTCTCACCTGCACACACGTGATGGCGCGGTAGAGTGCCCACTTGTCCATAGGGAAAGTATTCTCTTAGACTAGGGTTTCTTTCTATATACCTTTTTCCTGGAACAAAACTGTGAACTGGAGTTGCTTGAATAAATGTAAGTTTTACCTTTTACATTTTATCTCTTGAGAAGTTTCTATAAACTGCACCCACACACACTACTGGGCAGATCCATAATTCTAAACAAAATCTAACACAGGAAAGCACCTGTGGTTTTGAAATGTGAATTAAAAGGGACCTGAGACAATGGACTTCGTCCAAGAGCATCTGTAAAGCAGGTGGGCTACGAGAACAGTGAGAGGACATGGAAAAGCTTAAGGCCATGAATGCCCTTTGCCACTTCTGGACTATTATGGTGTGTGTCACAGGGGATGTCTCTCATTTATTATGCCTAAAAGCTTATGCTTCAAAACCACTGTGAATTATAGCTTTGCACTAGTGATAGGAGCCAGATGGATCTTCAGATCTTGGGAACGGCTGCCTAGCTCCAGCAAGACAGGTATGAACATGTCAGCACTCCCTTGTCCGGAGGCCAAACATAGCTGGCATCAGGTGTGTGAAAAGTTCATGATGGCTGTGAGACTTTGGAGGGGGTAAAAAAAAGGCTGTCTCTAGCCAGCAACTGGACAGAAGCATTTTTCCCTCCCGAAAGATGGGGCAGTCAGCCCCTAAAAGTAGTAGAAAAATCTTTCCATTTGTGTTGCAATTTTAAAAAGGGAAACAAACCATGGCAGTCACTGACATCCTGATATGAACTGGAAAAGCTGTTTCATTTGGGGGCAATTTGACCAAGAGTGGTGATATTTTCACTTTCCATATACTCTTTAGGAAACTGTTTCTATAAGGCGGGAAAGATCTTTGTTCTGTGGGTTCTCCTCTCCCTTGCTGGTGAGAAGCTATATCATGATTTTTTTAAAGATAAACATTTGTGTCTCTGTCAGTTTAAACCCTTTCACGAATTACACAGTGTGCCAGAGGGCTGGAGGTAATTAATGACAAGGCTTTTAAAGTCTCTCCTCCTGCCAGACAAATGACAGGTGCCGTATCTTTAAATTAAATGTTAGGTATTTTATTTTTGCTGTAAATTCCCTTGCGCATCTGCTTAGGTCAAAAGCGGGGTTAGAAATAAACTAGGTAATGCCTTTTTAAAAAGTGTTCCTTAGCGATTCTGTGCATGTTGGCAAACTTTAAAGGGGCTGGAAGGTAGGTTTGAAAGAGTGTGAACCTAAGCAGAGTTACTTCCATGGGAGTCAACTCTGCTGTGAACTGCATGTATGGACAATTTTAGATCCTGTTTTGGAGGGCTTCTAAAAACTCTATGGGGCCTGTGGCATTTTTAAATGTAACCCCCCCCCCCCCCCCCCCCCGCCCATGTGTGTATGTTGTGCCATTAATTCCTTCTGACTCGTGGTGACCCCCCCCCCCAAAAAAAACACAAAAAAACACACCTCCTCTGTAGGCTCTAAAATGGTCCAAATTCCTGTGACTGACTTGGGGGATATAGTATTGTCTAGTTTGGTCTAAAGTTCTGGGAGACCCAGGTTTAATTCTCCTTCTCTTCCATGAGGTTTGCCAAGTGACCTTATGTAAGTCACTCTAGATCTCTTCATTACATGAAATGGGAGCGAACGCTACCAAGGATTCTCCCAATATGCACTGTTACCGTGTTGTATAAACAGGGGCAACACATGTATTTACCATGTGCAGCTTCAGTACATGTGAATATGAACCTTGAAAATGAATGTGAACTCGAATCCTGAAAATCCAGCAGTCAGTTCATGTATTTGGAAGCTGTATGTGCATGAGAAGTACATGTTGCCCTTTTTCACACAACATGGCGGCTGAACAGGGCCACTGCATTTAACATTATGCGTTTTGGGTAGCCTCTAGATATGTGGAACTAAAATGCCTGAAAAGGTCTTCCCTTTCAGCCTAATCCACCTAGGCATCTCAAATGCCTTAGAGGGAGGGAAGGACAAGAGGAAGTACTACATAAATAAATATGTACAGCTTTGTTAGCAATATGAGGTTAGGGAACACTGACATTCAAGACTTTGGTCTCCACATTCTGTCACCAGAAATATGCTGCATAACCAAGTTGAAATGGTTGGAAAGAATTGTCTCTTAGCATGTGTGGGATCTGCCCCCCCTCCTTGACTGCATTCATTAACTGAGTACCTGTTCCCACCTCCTCCTTTACAGTGACATTCACTTTTTCCAGCCTTGGCCTTTCTCGGCTGGCTGTTCTCATTCCCTCAATGTGCACCTTTGCACTTTTTCTTTGTGCTCATCTTGTCCATTCCCCCCCCCCCTTTTTTTGAGCTCCATTCCCCTTGGCTGGCTCACCCCTCCTTCGCGTAGCCCTCATGGGTGGTTTTGTCTCATTGGTTTGTGTGGTCTGCCCTGCACATTCCAGTCCTTTTTCTCCTCAGGACCTGACATGTTCCCCACAGAAAAGGGGATTTATCACATGGATTATGCTTTTCATTCTGGCTTTTGTTTTCAAAAAAAATCTCAGTCTTGCTCTCTCCTCCCCCTTTCCCTCTATTCTCCTTGCGCTTTGTGTATTGTGAAGTTTGTGTATACATATTTGAGGGCTTTCTGGCATGTCTGATGTTGTGATTCTGTGTGTGCCTGAGTTTGCATTATCCATCTTGCATTTCTTTGTTTTTCACACACAGGCTCGACTTGGCTGTCCAGAAGGTAATTTTTTTCCCTTCCATTGTTCTCCCTAGAAGTAGGATTAGAGACCCTACATGATTTCAAAGGTGGGGGGGTGTTATCCTAAGTAGGCAGTCTCTGTTTTAGTTGGGGGAATTAGCTGGAGACAGAGAGTAAGGGGGTGGGGTGTGTGTGTGTGAATAACTGGGATTGATAACCTATGTATTCCAGGATAGACCTGGGTGAAAACTCTCAATGAACAGGCAGTTGTACAATTAAAATTGGTTTTATACCAAAGAATAAAAATAGTAAAACAAGAACAATATTTGAAGCCATAAACACATACACAGAAAGCATGCAAGTCACTTCTTGAAAGGGAAAGAAGTTGGATAGGGTTTCAGGGATGGGTGATAGTTACCAGTCTTGAAGAGATGTCCAGGGAAAGCAGTGCTGAAGGGGAAAATGACCAGGATTTCCAGGAACAAAGGAAAGAGCCCACACATAAAAGAGAGGTGCCACACGGATCCAGAACACACACACACACACACACACTATGAATGGCCAAAAGACCAGTGTGGTGTAGTGGTTAAGAGCAGGTGGACTCTAACATGGAGAACCGGGTTTGATTCCCCACTCCTCCACATAAGTGGCAGAGTCTTATCTGGTGAACCAGATTTGCTTCCACACTCCTACATTCCTGCTGGGTAACCCTGGGCTGGTCACAGTTCTCTCAGAACTCTCTCACCCCCACCTACCACACAAGGTGTCTGTTGTGGGGAGAGGAAGAGAAAGGAGTTTGTAAGCTGCCTTGAGTCTCCTTACAGAAGAGAAAGTGGGGTATAAATACAAACTGTTGTTGTTGTTGTTGTTGTTGTTATTAATTCCCCCAAATGGGTCCTGAAGCAATGTGAGGTAAGCTGGGAGAAAGGCCACAGAAAAAAAGGATTGATCGCTTTGCTGGGGTTCCAATAAAAAAGATATGAGGGGCTTGGTGAGTTCTCAGGATCTAAGAGAGTGCCTGAACGATTTTCTTGAATACTGATTGATTGCTGGGACAGGTGTAAACAGGGTAAGTAACGGTCTGCTTGGCACACCGATTGAATCACCTTAAGGTGACACAATGGGGATTAGCTAGCCCCACTGTACAGCTAGGGGAAAATTTCATTGGCCAACTGGCTTCCTGCCCAGGCTTGACACACAAGATGGATCCCAAAACTCTCTCAAAGACATCCATTTTGTGGGGAGCAGTGCCTTGCTCTGATGCCAGTCTTTGGCCCCTGTCCCTTCATACCACCCTTAGTGGGAAGAGGGGTCCACCTGTTTACGAGAGAGAGAGATATTCTGTGTTTGCAATGACAGTGATCTCACACTTAGGATTGCTCTCAGAGATCTCCCCCCCCCTCACCCATTCCGTTATGGATTTCTTCCAGTTATGTCCCCTTTGTATCTTAGGTTGTCTTGTTCACAAGTTACAGTCAACACACATACAATCTGTGTACAGTATACATATGGTTTTTCTTTATCCACATATTGAGGGATCCTCATTACTCTCAGTGCATGTACAGCTGAACGTAAGATTAAAATCACACATTTATCTGATCCCTGGTTTGCTTTGTAAAGTGGATGCGCATTGACTATTTCTTACCAACAGAAACATGTACAAATATGATGTATGTGCATACACTGTAACATGTGAACTTTGCTCCTGAAGCGGGTAGTTTTGGCAAACTGAGCAGCGCAATTTCCAGCACCCCACCCAAATCAATGTTTAACACTATGCCTGACCTCACAATAGATCCGATTCCCCTTACTTCAGATTAGCTGCAAACAAATTCACTGACAACTAATGCTTGAATAGACAGATGGTGGAACGTGCTGATATTCTGTGCCCACGGACATGCATCTACATGCGTGTGAGCATGAATCAAGATGCACTTCTCTCCCCACCCCCACCCCCACCCCCGTCCCCAGCCTCACTTATAAAGACCCCGTGGGAAAGCTTTGAAACCTGGAAAACTCTAGTGCACATGTGTGTAGGCTAGAACAAAACATTTTAAGGCATTCTCAACATCTCCCAAAAGGGCAAAATAAGGGCAGTGATTTACTGGAACAGGAACCAGAAAATCGATACTGTCCTGGGTAAATAGAGGCCCCTGGAGCATTGTGATTATAAGGAGGGGAGGGAGGTTACTGTGTGAATGGGTGCTGTTGTTTTGCGCTCCCATCTGAAGTCTGGCAACCTGAAGTTTATGCACGTTTTTGTACTGATGGCGGGTGGAGAAGGCCTCATAAAAAAAACATGTGCGCTGCAGAATCCGGCACAGAATAAATGGAGACATTCAACAGCAGCATGAAATGAACTTCAGATAGCAGAGGGATTCCAAGTGGCAGGTTTGGCTGTGGCTGCCTCCACATATGTGTACATCTGTGGCTACAGGAACTTTGCCCAAACTTCTTCACTCAAAGCTATAGGCCTCTCAGCCTTTTGCTTCCATGTAGAGGAGGAGGGAGCTGCAGTGGGGGACCACGGGCCATTCCACCGGCACAGAAGGGGAGAAGCTTTGCTGCAGCCGTAGTAGGGAGCCGGCTACATCTCCTTTCTCTACCTCCAGCACAGTGGAAGAGGCCCTGGCTGCTCTTCTGTATGGGTCAGCTGCTCCTCTTTGTAGTAAAAAATGGAACAGAAAAAAGAGACGTGCAGAAATTTACTACACCAACTTGAACCAAAGCACGCATCCTGAGAGGATGTGAATGCCTATGGCTGTCTTTTAAAAAAATCGCAAAGAGCTTGCCAAATTCCCCTTTCTTTGAGCAGCTGGCTGGATCAGACCCCATTTAATATGTGTCAAGCCATCCAGGCGTAAAAGGGGAAGGGGGGGGTGACAGCAGAGCGGGAGAGAGAAAGAGTTTATAGTTAATGGCTGTGGTTAAAAATTCCACTGAGGGGGATTAAGGATTTGTGGCTCTGTTGTGGAAGCCCTGGAATAAACGTGGGACTGTTATTAGCGTTGCTGATTTGTGATTTTAAAAATAGCTGGTCACGGATGGAGCCCAGAATCAGTCTTGGCTAAGGCCCAGGGTGGATTTTTGCTAGAGAAAGGCTGGAATATTGCTATTCTGGGGGAAAAAATATGGAGGCTCAATTTGGGTTGGGATGGGGCAGAACCTCGTGCACCAAAGATGGAGTCAATTACAAAAAAAAAAATAGTTTTAACCCCTTGGTTCAAATCATTTGGTACCTTAAGCAAAATATTTTATCCGAACCTGGGGTAAAGTCACTCTAAAAATCTGAGCTAATGCCATTTCTGCAGCCTTGAGATTAGCAAGAAGTAAGTTTGCTGATTGGCTTGGAATCTTTAGAGATTTTTTTAAAAAATTGTATATGCCTATTTTCTTTTCAGTTTTAAACAATTGGGGTTTTTTTTCTGATGAATTTTAACCGGATCTGTTCCCTGTACTGTCTGAAAGCCCCTGTGCTATATAGATATTTTTTTTTAAAAAAAGAAATGATATGGTAGTTTACAATAAAGTCTGTGGCAATAAATGGCAGGACCATCTTATGGAGAGGTGGAGCTATTGTAAATTACACAGTTTATATACACGGCTCTAGATACTAGTAGAGGGGAATGAGCCATCTGTGGTCCCAACAAACTTACCATTTTGGTCTGAGAGGGAGGAGAGAGGAGAGGAAGAGGATGGGTGAATGGAGCCATGGTAATAAAGAAAGCAAATACACTCATAAAGCTTAGAAAAACACAATCTTCCCTCTCACCATGGTGGATTCAATACTAGAGTCTCCAGGGTCGTGAAAGCTTTAGTAACAGCCAAGCAGGGGGGAGGCAGGTACTAGTTTGATGGTTGCCAAAATGCCTGGGGGGGAAAGTGCCCTGTCCCTTTAATAGAGAATTGATGTGTAGAAGCTTTTCATGGGGTGGAGGCAAATAATATTGCCTAATCATTGCTGCAGATCAAACTGAGGTTAAAGGGACATCTAGAGGGCCCAGTTTCAATGCTAGCAACCCTAACATGTACACATGTGATATTGTCTTATCCTGACTCAAACTCTTGGTCAGTTCAGGTCAGTCATGTCTACCCTGACTGGAAACAGCTCTCCAAGGTCTTGGGCGGAGGTAATTCACATCCTCTGTTTAACGACGTTTAACTGGAGATGCTGGGAATTGAACCTGGGGCCTGCTGTACCACTGAGTTACATTTTCTAAATGAAAATGTCTTCCACTGAGACAGGCCACTGAAAGTCAAGTATTGCTTACTTGGGTTGGCCGCAACTGTCCAGGGTCTCAAGTGGTGAGGGAACAAAATCATACCTCCATAAGTTAGGAAGGGGGGGGGGGGTTCAGTTGTGTACAGCTCTGCAGAAAAAGGAGCAGATTAAAAAATGTGCTTCAGATAGAATGCATCTTGTTCCTCGATGACACAAAAATAATGGAGACTGCCTAGCCCAGGGGTAGGGAACCTGCGGCTCTCCAGATGTTCAGGAACTACAATTCCCATCAGCCCCTACCAGCATGGCCAATTGGCCATGCTGACAGAAAACTGATAGGGAATGCCTGGTCCCTGAGCTAAGAGGTTCCTACCCCGGGTCACTTCCAGTGATCTATTTAGAATGTGATGCAAAAAATAGTTGAAAACACAATTCCTGGCTTTGTAGAAACACCTGAAGTGGCATGTGTGAAATTGGTCTACCATCTCTATGTTCTGTAATAGCTGAAGTGCAGTCACACAACATAAACCTGTGCCTGGGGACCCCAGATACTCAATGCTTATTTTTATTGAGTGTTTTCAGACATGGGAACGTTCCCTTGAATGCTGTGGAAATACAGAGATCTCTGCTGTTGTTCCCCCTAGAATGTGGAGTATCACAAAAGCTTTCTCTGCCCTCAATACATTTTCCTCATCTCACAAATGCTTAACATTATCAGCTCCAAGTTATTAACACTGAAGGAAATTCTCTCTAGCTATGGACGCCAACATGTGAGTCATTTTTCTCTGAGAAGGAAGCTACATGTTTGGAATATCACAAGTTACAACTCATCTTGGACTGTAGCACTTTAGATCATGGCTTATAGGGGGATTCAATGTTTGAATGCCCACTGATGTTTATTCATTTTAAAAACGAAACAACTTTCTTCACATTGGAAGTAACACCTGAGGAAAGCACTGGCTAGAAGCCCTGGCAAGGGCTGTTAGATTAGAGTTCAAACAGATGTTCATTTTGCTGCTGGAGTCTGATGTGGTATAGTCCAGAAAGAGCTTTACCACTTGATGTTTCCAGATATGTATTTTGACTTTGATTCTTGGAGCCAGGCCCTTCAGTTGCACAAACACAGGGCTCAGTCACAGACTTGATTTCCTTGGAAATACCTGACGTGCTACCACAGGAGGATGCATTTCTCTCATCAGGGGATACAAAGGTTTGGGGCAGAGCTTCAGGTTGAGGGATGTGGCAAGTTTCTTTGCAGAAATTAAGCACTGGATGAACGGGAATGTGGTACTGGCAGACAGCCTTGAGAGTACCAAACAGCCAGATGCCAGCTTCACCTGTTATTTTCCATTCACCCCCGAGCTTTGCTACTCTTTGTTTAGACCATGAAAGATGCAGGAACATTCTGATGATGTGCCCCATGTTAATTAGTAGCTGGTAAAATGCCATTTGCATTTTCCACCCCAGGCCCTGAAATGTCTTGGCTGACCCTGCTGCAATGAAATACTCAAGTCACACACATGTCAAATTGGGCCAGAAGTTCTCACAAGGAGATTTCAAATTCCGATTACTCTGGGGGCAATTGCACATGCCATGATTGGACAGGGGACATCAAGGTAATTCTCTTAGTCACCTGCTCCACATTGCTGTTTTTTTCCCTTCTTCAACTGGCTATACTTTCTGTCATGCTGTGCGACTTTTGCCTCTTATGTAAATGTCAAAACAAGCTATTGTGAAAAGATGCAAATAAACCTAACTGGAAGGCTGACATGATTCTCCCAGAAGGATAGAAGTTAGCAAGCTTTCAGGGCTTTGTTAGGAATTTATTTTGCAAACTTCCAAAAGATCTGTAAATTGGTTATTCTTGGAGTGGCCCAGTGGTAGAGTATCTGCTTCTCACTCAGAACATCCCAGGATCAGCTCTAATTAAAAGGCTTACAATGGGAGAGACCTCTACCTTAGACATTGGCGAGTGGCTGCCAGTCAGAGTAGACAATGCTGAATTGATAGACCAGTGGTCTGACTAAGTCAGCAGCAGCTAAATGTGAACACATGATGTCATTCCAGTTGGACCCAAGTCAGTCAAAAGCCAAGCATTGGATGATGGGTTTGATTGTCATTCTTCACTATATACCTTTTTGGTTTGGTGCACTTCATGTTTTCTGTTTCTGTTTCTTTTGCAGAGAGATGGATGAGATGACCAGCAAACCTTTGAGACATCCCAGTAGCACCCACAGATTCCTAACACTGGAAGAAGGCACTTTCTGGAGGAGAGTGGTCCACCAAACTTTATTTAAAGTCTGCTGAGGAGCCTTCGAGCATCCTGACATGTCACATGTTCCAACTTTAAGGATGGACTTGGTTTGTTGAGTCTCCAATTACTCCATGGGGAGAATACACCACACACATTCTTTTGCAGTTGCATGAGCAGACCAGACAAGATGGTGGATGAGCCATCTTTGGTGGAGGCCAGGGCTTGGTTACTGACCAAACCCTTCAACCTTGGCTGATCACAACAGGGGTTTAGCTCGTCTCCACGTACTAGAGGCAGAGAAGGCAGCTGCCACCCCTAAAGCCAGGCTGGTAGAGCTTTGGCCCTGGATGGGGTAACAAAGTACTTTCATTTGGCCCAGACAGAAGCTTAACAACTACTTCTGAAAGAATCCTCCAACTTTGAAGACCACTGAAATATACACTGTCTCACAAAAAGATATTAGTAGATTGTATATTCTTCCGCCACAGAACTCAACATGCCAGACCTTCTTTGTTGTAGAATGCTTTGCCTGGGTTTTAGTGCTTACCTTCCCCCACTGCCCCCCACTCCATGTGAAAGTTTGATTATAGTTGTTTAATTAACTATAAATGCTCTTGTATCAAAGTACCATGTTCAGTGATGCACAAAATAATGGTTTTGAGAAAGGCAGCCTGTAAAAAATTCTTATATTCATTTGGGACTATATTCTAATGGGGAAGCATACAATTTCTCAACTGTTGCACCTCAGCTGACTGTAGTAACATCTTTATCTGAGACAGAGTATAGTCCATTCAAGGCTGCCCCCACAGTATAGAACATGCCTGTCTTCTCCTTGAAACATTTCCAGGGAATACATTGTTTATTTACTTCATTTATTTACAAAAATTATACCTGCCTTTCTGCCCTCATTAGGGCCTTCAGGGCTACCAAATTAAAAACAAACGTCATTAAAAATACCTTCAAAATGTTAAAACTAAACAAACAAGTCATCAAAATAATTAAAATCAAGCTAAAATACACAGATGAAAACATAAAAACAACCATTAAAACATAGTGCAAGGAAAAGGGATCACTCTGGCAATGCTAGATGAAACAAAAACATCTTTACCCGCTGACAGAAGGCAGCAGAAGGGGAAAAGCGAGTCTGTCTATAGAGAGAGTTGCAGACTTCTGTTGTCAACAGTGAGATGGCACTCTCCCACGTTGCCACCCACCTCTTCTCAGAAGGTGGACACACCTGAAGCAGGGCCTCTGAAGACACAGTGATTGGGTAGGTTTGTAAGGGTGTTTGCCACCTTTCAGGTATCTTAGTCCCAAGCCCTGTAGGGCTTTACAGCTCCATACTATAAATGCTCTTGTATCAAAGTCACCAATCAGAAATAGTAATGCTTTCAGAACTCTGGACTCTAAAAATTACAGAATATTCAGAAATGGCAAATCTGATGACCCTAGTAGTAAGAGACAACAGTTTGGACATTTTTTTTAGAAAACTGGAAACCTTTTATGGAACGTGTTTTGAAAACCTATCCAAATAGAGAAGTAGTGGCAGGGTTTGAAATCTAAAGAAAACAGTAGATCGTGAACACTAGAATGTATTTAAGGAATAGCTATTGAACTAATGTTATAATTATATGCATGAATCTAGAGTTAACTTTCAATCAAAAACAAGATAGCTAGAAGTCAATATATAGTGTAATGGGTTGTTTTTCCTTTATGTTGTATGTTTTGTTTGTGGTAGATGTGAGAACATTTTTTAAAATTATAATGAGAAAAAGATAGTAATGTTTATTAAGATGGTGGCTGTCATCTGCTGATTCTAATGTACTGTGTCAGGGAGTTACATCACACTGAAAAGGTAGGAAGGAGCTGGGACCTGATTCTGTGATGAGAATTTCTGTTCCAGCCCAGGCATGCCGCAAGCCCCTGCTGTCTGGGTCTCTGGCATGGCACACTGTCTGTGGCTGTTTTTTAAATTTCATAGACTATTCATAGAGTTGGAAGGGGCTACACAGGCCGTTTGGTCCAAACCCCACTCAATGAAGGATCAGCCTAAAGCATCCAAGACAAGTGTTTGTCCAGCTGCTGCTTAAAGACCAACAGTGAAAGGGAGCTCACCACTTCCCTATGTATCCGATTCTACTCTGCACAGCTTTTACTGGAAATGTTTCCGCCTAAAATCCAGTCAGATCCTTTCTGCCTGTAATTTAAACCCATTACTGCGAGTCCTATCCTCTACTGCCAACAGGAATAGCTCCTTGGCTGCCTCTAAGTGGCAGCCCTTCAAATACTTAGAGAGCAATCATGCCCCCTCTCAACCTCTTCTTCTCCAGACTAAACATTTCCAAATGCCTCAGTCTTTCCTTGTAGTGTCGTGTCTCCAGGCCCCTGATCACCCTCATCGCTCTCCTCTGCTCCTGCTCCATTCCGTCCACATCCTTTTAGTCTCCAAACTACAGCATGGCCTCTAGGTATGCTTGTTAACTGGATTGTACCTGTTTCACACTACTCTTTGAAGTCATGAATACACAAAGCTGCCTTTGACTGGGCCAGATCCCTGGTTCAGCTAGGTCAGCACTGCCTATTTTGATTGACAGTGGCTCTCCAAAGTTGCAGGTCTTCCACATCACCTGCTCAGTGGCGAAGCTGCCACGGGGACATCTGGGGCGGTTTGTCCCGGGCGCCACCAAAAGAAGTCATGTGGGGGGTGCAAAATAGCGAGAACACCCCCCCTCCTCCTTGCCCTTCGCTTTTTTTAAAGCTGAGAAAAGTCCTTTTCTTGGCTTTAACCCCCCAACACCCAGAATGGAGGCTGCAGCGCCCCCTCACTCTCAGAAGTTCCCTCTGAGAGTGAGAGGGGCACTGAAGCCTCTAAGCTAAGCTCTGGGCTTCCTCTTTTTTTAAGCCAAGAAAGGTCCCTTTCTTGGCTTAAGAAGAGGAAGCCCATAGCGCCGAGTTTAGAGACTGCACACAGCGCCCCTCTCACTCTCAGAAGTTCCCTCTGAGAGGGAGAGGGGTGCTGAAGCCTCTAAGCTCGGGCCTTTGGGCTTCCTCTTTTTTTAAGCCGAGAAAGGGACCTTTCTTGGCTTAAAAAGAAGAGGAAGCCCATAGCTCCGAGTTTAAAGGCTGCACACGTGACCTGCTACCTGATTCCTTTTTGTCAGGTGAGCCGGGGATTGACCCAGGGACCTGCTGCATGCAAAGTGGATGCTTGCTCATGGATCCACAGCAGCAAAGATTTGTACTGAATTTCAGAGAATATTTTCTAGAGGAGCAAGAACACGTTATATGCAAACACGGCTGAACAAAACTTGAACATTATTATTATTTATTGGGTTTATAGACCGCCCTCCCACTCTGGAGTGGAGAAACTGTGTGCTCTTGGCTATCCTGAACTTGTCAGATCTCAAAAGCTAAGCAGGGTCAGTTCTTGCTGGTACTTGGATTCCTTGGAGACCACCAAGGAATACTAGGGTTGCTATGCATACGATGGTGATGGCAAACCACCTCTGAATGTATCTTGCCCTGAAAATCCTATGGCGTTGCTGTTAAGTCACTTGAAAGAACATCAAGGAAGATACTGCAGAGAAAAGCAATGGCAAACAACATCAGCTTCTTGTTTCCTTGAAAGTCACTTGCTGGGGTCATCATAAGATAGCTGCAACCTGATGGCACTTTACATGCACAGCTGCATCCCCATCCATCATTATTTTCTTACCACAGTGCTGCCCCTCTAGCTTGTCAAAACCCCTAGGTTTGACGCATGCTGACCTTTAGCATACACATTTGGCTTTTTCGATTTGAACAGGATTGTGCAATGTTGCAAGCTGGGAAAACTTGAATGATGCTCCAAAAGCGTGCAGATTTGGAATATAAATGGGATTGAAATTGTTTCCTGAATGACACAGGAAAGTACATTATTGGAAACTAAAGCTTCAGATCTGGAAGAAGACATGATGACTTCTGAAGCAGCCCAAATTTTTTTTAGTGGTGGAACAGTGGAGTATACTGGGGACAGCATAAATCAATAGGAAATAGTCAAAACAGAAGGAAGTTAAATACAAGCTTTAATTGGTGAAAAATTTAAGCTATTATTGGTTCTAGTGTGTTACTGCAAAGGGGAATTAAAAAATTACTTGTTATATGTGGCCTGCCAACAGCTTTTATTACATTGTAAGCTGTCTTGTCCTTCAGTAGCTCAGATCTGAAACCTGTAGTATTTTTTTCTACTATGAAAATATTTACTTTTTTTTTATTTCAGGGCAAGCAAAAAGTTTTATTATATTGGCCGTAGGCCTTCACAATCTTCCCTTATACAGAACAATACAATCCCATAAATAGGGGAAATAGGGAAAACAGGGGAAACAACAACGACAAATGCACCCTAATAGCTAAAATCCTGTACAAACGTTAACAACTAATTGAGCTAAATGTACCTAAGATAAATTTAAAGCAATGATAAGAAAACCACAACAGTAAAATGATATAACATGCAGGTCACTTCGCAATATTTAACCTAATTTTCCTTGCAGCAAGTGCAAATAGCGCTACTCCATTAGATCCATACGGATCAATGTCCTACAATAAATAAATCAAATTTCCAGCGTTCACAGTGATAAGTTTAGTTCTTCATTCTTCATAAAGAGGGCACTCCAAGATATAGCATAAAATGTCCTCAATTGCCTCATTATCACCCGTATACTTTCAATTGTATGCTGGGGAAAGACTGAACTGTGCACTACATATTGTCGTTTGTATTTTCTAATTTGATTTCTAGGCTGCACTTCTCCTTGGCGGGTTCAGGGTAGCTTACAGCAGTAGGTTGAACAGATTGAAATTGCAGCCCATGCCTTATAAAACTGACAGTGAAGGGGAGCTCACTGTAAAACTCATGTGTACCTGATGAAAAAGAATGACATGAAGGAAAAAACCTGAAGAAGGGGAAAAAAGGAAGGGAAAGGAGAAGAGGAAAGGAAGAAGACAAAGAAGAAGAGTTTAGAATTATACCCCACTTATTACAAGACTCAAGATGGCTTACAAACCCCTTTCCCTTTCTCTCCATGACAGACCCCTTCTGAGGTAGGTGGGGCTGAAAGAGTTCTGAGAGAACTGTGATTAGCCCAAGGTCACCCTGCAGGCTTCATGTGAATGGGCACCAAAACAAAACCGGTCCACCAAATAAGAGTCCGCCACTCAGGTGCAGGAGTGGGGAATCAAACCCAGTTCTCCAGACTGGAGGGAAAGGAGGCCAGCAATGGTGGAATGCTGTAGGCCTGGCAGAACAACTACGTCTTATAGCCTGTGGAACTATGATAGGCCCCACGTGGCCTGCGTCGCATTCAACAGAGCGTTCCACCTGCACACTTCAATTAATTGGGAAAACTATAAATCACGAGGATCTGTGTCACCCAGGTTCAAATCCTCACTCAGTCATGGAGGCAAGTTGGGTGACCTAAACCTACTTTACAGGGGTATTGTGATGATGGAATGGAAGACAGAACAGTGACAGAGACCGCTTTAGAGTTCCCATTAGGGATCAGAATCAGCCAAGAGCCAATATTTAAAAAAGAGCTTCCAGGCTCAGACCCCCCCCCCCCCCCCATCTATTATTTATTTTGTACACTGCAAGTGAACAAAACTTTTATTTCTCTCATTTTAACCATCCTCCTAGTGACACTCGTGTGGGTTTGACGGGTGTTACCCGAGCAGGATAACATTTAGCGCGTTTATTGCACATTGCAAGTCTTGAAAGCTTTGGCGAGCTTTCATCTTGGCCGTTCTTCCAACAACCACCCCGTGAGGTCGGCCAGTGCTATGACAAATTGAAGACTGGGGCAATAACGACCCGCGCTTATATTGCAGACTTGCAATTAATCGAACCCTGGGCGTCTCTCATTTTAGCAACCCCCCTCCCCCTAATTGCGGAGCCGGAGCGAGCGTCTTGCAGCCGCGTCGAGCGGGAAGCGTCGTTCTGCCCAGCGATCGGACCGCGGGGGGTGGTTTGCAGGCTCTTTGGAAACCCCTTCCCAGCTCACCGCCTGCAGGGGCGAGGAGAAGCTTGGAAAGGCAGGGCAAGGCAGCGCCTCGGCGTGGAGCTCCGCCTCCAGGACGCCGGGCTGCTCCGGTGGGTGGGGGGCGTTGGAGCCGGTGCAAAGCGGCGGGGGTGGGGGGCATTTGGAGCAACTGCCCCTTGCAAGGCGGGGGGGGGGGGGCGAGCCAACACGGAAGCTGTAGCTCCAGCCCCCGCCGGAGGAGAAGCGGGACCCTCCCCCGAAGCCGATCTCTTTGCAAGGGAAACGGGCGAAGTCCCCCGAAGAAGCGCAAAAAGAGAGCGCGCGCTCTGCCTCTTCCCCCCAGCCCCGGAGCTTTTGCAGAAACGGGGAGGGCAAACCGAGCTTTTTTTGCAGCTTCTCCAGCTGGAAGGCACCTCCTGGAGCGGAGGAGGAGGAGGAGAGGAGGAGGAGGAAGAAGAGCCCCCGGAGGGGAAAAGGCTGGGCAGGACAAGAAGAGCCGCCCGGAACCGGGGGGTGAATCTCCCCGAGGTCCGCCCGGGGTCCCCAGACAACAGGCTGGCTGGCATGCGCCCGCCCGGAGGCGTCCCTTTGGCCGGGCTGCGCGCAAGATCCCACGGCGGGGAGGTGGATCCCTCGCCGGGGATCCCATAAGGTGGCACGCTTGTTCGGAGGGCTTCTTCGCACTGTTTTCGGCTCCTCCTCTCCTGGGAGATTCAGCGCCAGGCACCGGCCAGGTTGGTACTTTCCTGGGCAGAGTTGGGTTGGCTGCCTCCAGATCCCCCCTCCGCTGCGACCCCCGATTAGGGGAACTGTGTCAGTAGGACTTGGGCCCATCGCGGCGAGCCAGCCCCTTCCTTCTGCAGAGACCCCCCCACCCGCACGTCGTGTGTCAGATGGCTGGTATAAAAGGGGAGTGGGGAGGAGAGGCGTAATTGCAAAATCAGGTCATGCTTTCAAACTGCTGCACAGCTGGGCTTGGTGGCTCTTCCACGCAGCACAGGGAGGGAGACCTTTGGGGGGGGGCTTTTTATTACTGGGGACGTTTCTGTGGCTTTGCCTGCCCCCCTCGTTTGGAAGGGGGCATCCGTTGACCCCGTGGCTTGCAGGGTTTGTTTGTTTGTTTCCTGGAAGGAAACGCGGTAAAGTGGTGGTGGCAATTATTACATCTTCTAGGAAAAAGAAATATTGATCGGTCTTGGTGATCAAGTGGAGAAGGGCAGGCTTGCTCCCGAAGAGACTGGGGGTGCAATTAGAAGCAGATATTTGCCCTTTGGACATCTGGGCCTGGGGGAGCTTGAGGGCGGCTGATCTCTGGCACTCTCGTTCCTCTTGAAACATAAGGGTCTGCACTTTAAAAATTATTTCCCAAACTCCCTTGAGGCAGAAAACAATTTGCATAGACATGTGCTCGCTCTCTCCTCTGCATTCAAATGGATACAAGTTGTATGCCTGAAGAACAGGCACACCCCCCCCCCCCCATAATAGCACAATTGTAATTTTTCCTTGGGGGATCATGTCACAGCTGACTTATGGCCACCTGCAACCGGGTAGGAATGTCAAAGGCATGAAATATTCAGAGGTGGTTTGCCATTGCCTGTCTCCTCATAACAACCCTGGACTTCCTTGATGGTCTCCCATCCTAATACTGACCAGGATTGACCCTGCTGAACTTCCGAGATCCACCAGATTGAGCTAGCCTGGCCCACCCAGGTTGGGGCACCCCCCCCCCCCCCCCATGCTGCTCCCTTTTGATAAGGAGGGAGAGAAAGTGAATGGGTGTAGGAAACCCAGGCAGCACAATCCGGACCTTAAGCCCATGGGGGCCTCAAGAAAGCCTGAAACTTTTTAGGATTGTGCAGAGGGTTCCTTAAAACTGCTGGGACCTCACCGGGAATTCCCCCTTTCCTGGCATTTCTGCCACCCCCTGCTTGAAGGGGGAAAAAATACAACCAAACCTCAGAGTCACTAGTCAAAACATGAAATTCAGCAGCAGCTTCTCTTAAATCACAGCTGAATCAATTACCTTGCCAGGATGGTAGTAAGATTTTGTCTCCCCACCCTGTCTCAATTAATGTGGGTTCTGGCTGCAACCTAATTAAATGCCCTGGAGCCATTGACTGCATGTGTGTGTGGGGGGGGGGGACTTTCCCCATAGATACGGACACATGAAAGGATTCAAGGAGGCTTTGGCTGGCTACTGTTCTTTGGATGCACTAGATAAGAGGACTCGTGTAGGACTCGGTTAGGGGAGATCCTGCCAGGTGGGAATGCATGAAATAAAGCCCTTTCCTGCCAGCCGACTCGCTGCACAGCCCCCTTTGTCTGGCCTCTGATGCACAGTGCATTAGTGTGGGACCTGCACATTGCAAGGAGTCAGCTGCCCTTTGCCAGGAGACCTTTGTTGGGTTCCAGATTTCAAAAGGGCTTCCCTTTTTCTAGTACTGAAACTCAGAGGGCCTGTTGCTGTCAGCTGCCAGGATGGGAGACCCTCTCTCTGGGCCCCCCATGGGAAACGCTGGGGAAGGAAGAATAGAGCAACCGAGTGAGGAGATGGATGGTTGTTTGAATCAGTGGTAGACCGTGGATCGCCTCTTGTGGTGTGGCCGCATCTTTCACTTTCAGCCCCGGCAGAACAGGTTTCAGTGTGTTTCCCCAAACCTGTTTGACCAGAGACAGGCGTTTGGACAAAAGAGTGTATGTGTGTACTCAAGGAGAAGGGATGCTTCTTCCAAACGATTTGATTTCCAGCTTGCTCGTTTGCATGATGTATATAGTTGGCAAGACGCTTTCCCAGCATGCCTGCGGGGTTGTATGAACCGAGATTCCAGCCCAGATAGCACTAGCCCTCTCCTCTGCTGCGAATTGCCCTCCACATGTGGAATCACGCAGTGGAATCCCCCCCCCCCCCCCCATCTTCGGGTCTGGACTGAGGGCCCCTGGCATACTGCCTCTCAATAGGGTACAATTACAAAATTTATAGAGGTGGGATGAATGTCAAAACTCATCTCCTTCAGCTCACTACAATTTCTGTCCCTGAGATGGATTTCATCCCTGACTCTTATTAAAAACTCTCTGCAGAAGCTGATTCTTCTTCTGCGGCTTGTTGAATTTCCCAGTGGTTTCCCAGCTAGGTAGGCATTTAAACTTGGATTTGGTTCTGTTTGTCTGCAACTTGTGAGCGTGTTGCTGCTTGTTCCTCCCTCAGTGGGCCTGGGAGGCCGTTGTTCTCCTTTCTGGCAGGTCTTTAGAGACTTGAAAGCGGGTGGGGTGTACCCTCTGCCCCATTACTCTTTCACCTTTTCCGTGTCTCTTCTCCATCTCTGCCCCCCACCCTTTCAACTGGATTAATTCCACGTGTTTGTATTTTAGGAGATCCAGTGTGGTGTAATGGTTAGCGTGTCAGACTAGGATCTTGGAGACCCAGGTTTGAGTTCCCACTCTGCCATATTGGGTGACCTGGGGCCAGTCACACAATCTAATTGACCTTATAGGGTTGTTGTGTGAATAAAAATGAAGAAGAAGAGTTTGGATTTATATCCCCCCTTTCTCTCCTGCAGGAGACTCAAAGGGGCTTACAATCTCCTTGCCCTTCCCCCCTCACAACAAACACCCTGTGAGGTAGGTGGGGCTGAGAGAGCTCCGAGAAGCTGTGACTAGCCCAAGGTCACCCAGCTGGCGTGTGTGGGAGTGCACAGGCTAATCTGAATTCCCCAGATAAGCCTCCACAGCTCAGGTGGCAGAGCAGAGAATCAAACCCGGTTCCTCCAGATTAGATACATGAGCTCTTAACCTCCTACACCACTGCTGCTGAGGAGCAAAGAACAATGTAAATTGCTTTGCGTCTCTATTGGGGAGAAAGGTGGGGTATAAACAAATAAGGATAAAAGTGTCTGAATCCATCCACACGTTCTGAACGCTGCTTCACTCTGATTAACTCTTACCAGACCCAAACACAATCGCAATACATATGGTGGCCATACTGTGTGAAAGGACAAGATGTATATTTTTCAGTGTTAGCATGCATGGTCAGAAACTCAAGAATTTGAGGGTATGGGTATCAAGCCTGGGAAATGTTAAGTACTGCTGTATCCGTCCAAAATGGCAACTGCATGTATTGGAAAATCATAACTTCGGAACAGAGTTGGGGGCACTTAAGGGCATTCTACCAAACATGCCGCCTTGTTGAAATTAATAGGAACTGTGGAAGAGCACAGCCATGCTCGTGTGCTCCTCTCGCTCATCTTTCTGGAACTTGTCCTCAGTGAGCTTCCTCAGTGTGGGATCGCGCCACATGGCTGTGGTGTGCTCTGCTGCCTTCAACAGCACCCAAATACTACTGTTTCATGGCTGAGCCGCTTCTGCTGTACATTTCGCTTCAACTGAGACCCAACCTTACTGCCACGCTGGAACCATCTTGAGGCTTTCCGTACCTCATTTTTTCCTTTATGTGTGTATGTTTTGTTTGTTTGTTTGTGATAGAAGAAGAAGGAGAAGAGTTTGGATTTATATCCCCCCTTTCTCTCCTGCAAGAGACTCAAAGGGGCTCACAATCTCCTGGCCCTTCCCCCCTCACAACAAACACCCTGTGAGGTAGGTGGGGCTGAGAGAGCTCCGAGAAGCTGTGACTAGCCCAAGGTCACCCAGCTGGCATGTGTGGGAGTGCACAGGCGAATCTGAATTCCCCAGATAAGCCTCCATAGCTCAGGCAGCAGAGCTGGGAATCAAACCCAGTTCCTCCAGATTAGATACACGAGCTCTTAACCTCCTACGCCACATGTGGCTTTGTATTTCTTGCCCCCCCTCCCTTTTTTTGGGTAACTCCTGTATTTCCTTCATGATTGCTAAGGACTGAGTTGGGGTGTGTGTGTGTGTTTTACCATTTCTTTACATAGGTTTTTCCTTCTTTTCTTTTGTGGAATTTCAATAGATGGTTCAGTGAGTAATCTAAGGCTATTGTACTTTGGTCACATCATGAGACACACTGAAAAAAGACAATAATGTTAGCAAAAATTGAAGTCAGCAGGAAAAGAGAGAAAAGACCCAACAAGAGGTAGATTGACTCAGTCCAGGAAACCACAGACATCAGTTTGCAAGACCTGAACAAGGCCGTTAATGATAGGACGTTAATTCCTAGAGTTACCATAAGTCAGATGCAGCTTGATCACACATAGTTCAGGTATGGCGAAGTGAAGAATTTAAGGGGAGGGGACACAGTGACAGAGCATCAACAGGACCCTCACTAAATATGGGAAGGTCACTAAATATCACCATTTGAAAACTGAGAATCAGCGACTGCGGCACAAACCAGCTGAGGTCGTCCCAGGGGTTATTGGCTCCCTGGGTGCCAACCCGAAAACAATAGGGCGGCGCTTAAAAATCTTCAAATCAACAAAACCAATATCTGCCAGATTCAGAAGGCAGCCCTGCTGGGATCCACACAACTACTATGCTGATACATTACAACATCCTAGGCCTTTGGGTGAGGCTCGAATTGTAATTAAAGTCAAACAGCCAGCTAAAGAACTGGCAGCTGTGTGATTAAATAAAATGCAGAAGATCTTCTAGACTCGATCCCTGGCATTTTCAGTGAAAAGGATCAGGTTGCAGGTAATGTGAATGTTCTCCACCCGATAAGAGCTACTGCCAGTCAACGTGGACAGTACTGACCTTGACAAACCAGTGGGTTGACTCGCTGAAAGACTGCTTTTTGTGAATATTCATTTGTTTCATTTTATAGGCTTCAGATGAGTCTTACTGGATCTGACCGAAGGTCTACTGTCTATTTCAGGGGTCAGCAACCTTTACCACCCAAAGAGCCATTTGGACCGTTTTCCACATCCCCTCCACTCACCTTTCCTTCCAGCGCTGGGAGGTGGAGGTGCCGGGCGGGGAAACCCCCTCTGTCGACGGAGCAGGCAGGGGGATGGCGTCTGCGGCCTGTCCAGTGCCGCCGTCTCTCGTGCTGTGGGAGGCAGCGGTGCCGGGCAGGGAAACTCCCTCTGCCCGACGGAGCAGGCAGGTGCCTGCTGCGTGGGGCAGAGGGGGGATGGCAGCCATGGCCTGCCTTGTGCTGCCACCTCTCGTCCTGTGGGAGGCGGCGGCAGCGCCAGGCAGGGAAACCCCCTCTGCCCAAAGGAGCAGGCAGTTGCCTGCTCTGTGAGCCAGAGGGGGGATGGCGGTTGTGGGGATAGCAGGGGGGTGGCGGCTGCTCTGGAGGGACATGCCCACGCTACCCTCCTACCTCTTGGGGTTGGAGGGTAGCGTGGGTGTGTGCTTACAGCCCTGCAGAGTAGCTCTGGAAGGAGAAGTGAGTGGAGGGGCCGCAAAATGTGGTGCCCTCATACACGAAGCCGCCTCTGGTTTGGCCCCTCGACTCACCTTTCCTTCCAGCGTTGCTCTGGAGGGCTGGAGGGACACACCCACAGTACCCTCCAACCTCCAGGCCATGTGGAGCCGCAGTATAAGGTTGAAAGAGCTGCATGCTCTAGTATATAACCATTGGTTATATACTAGAGTATATGTTGTAGATAATTTGAGATAAATAATATGAAGCTTCCCAGAAACTTGCAGGGTTTCTTATTTGTTGTGGACCTCTTCCTTGTGTCATCTAGCAGTTTTCATCCTGTGGGTCAGGATCTGAAAGTGGGTCATGACTGGTTGTTGTGGGTTTTCCGGGCTGTGTGGCGGTGGTTTGGTAAATTTTGTTCCTAATGTTTCGGCTGCATCTGTGGCTGGCATCTTCAGAGGTGTATCTCAGAGAAAAGTGTGCTACACACTGTGTCCAGGCGAAATGTTAGGAACAAGATCTACCAGACCACAGCCACACAGCCCGGAAAGCCCACAACAACCAGTTGAGTCCGGCTGTGAAAGCCTTCAACAATACATTGGTCATGATTCTCTTTCAGGTGGTTTGCGATGTCCAAACTGCTGGGCTGGGAAAGGGGTCCTTGAAGACGGTCCGAAAGCTGGAGCTGGTGCAAAATGCACAGCTAGGCTACTGATGGGTCATATAATGCCTGCCTTGAAAGAACTGCGCTGGCTCCCCATTCGCTATCGGGCTCAATTCAAGGTACTCACAATCATATTCAAAGCCCTAAATGGCTTGGGTCCCACCTACCTAAAGGAGTGCCTCCACCCATATGAGTCAGCCCGTGCACTGAGGTCAAGTGGGGAGGCCCGCCTGATGATCCCTTAAGGCGCTCTGGGACTTTGGTGTATGGTGGGGTATAAATAAAATAAATAAATAAAATAAATAAGCGTCACCATAAGTGTGTAGTTAATTGATGGCACAGTACACACAAAACATGTGTGATACTTTATCAGAATATGTCAGCCCATATCCTGTCAGTCAAGTTTGCAGCTTTCCTATAGCCTAGGAAGCCCCTCCTGCTGTGATGGAAACATCTCTTAGAAAGGCTGGTAAGGCCAGAAGAGGGGTTCAGATTTGGCTGAGTGAAGTATCAAGACAGCAGGCACATTAGACACATTGGAAGGAGACAGCCCGGTGCTTTAGTGCACTGCATTGTTTTATGCAACTTCAGCGAACAGTAACAGTTCTACCGAGTCACCCTGGTGATCGTGAATGTAGCACCACAAGTATTCTTCCTGGACCCGGTTCACACGTTCAGTCTGACCATTAGTCTGTGGGTCATAAACTGAACTCAGCACTTGCTCCACTCCCAGGGCCTTCAGGAACTCCTTCCAGAACTTAGACACAAACTGGGAACCCCGATCTACAAAGGTTTTCAATAAACAATAAAACAGACACCCACCCCCAATGGCAAACGACTTTCACGCATTCTGATTGGTGCTGTATGTTAAACAAAAGATAGAACCCTGCCCCTCACCTGTCCGGATTCTGTGCCAAGAAAAGCTGAGTGGCATGACACTACAAACTTGGCCAGTGTACCCAATCCCTCCTTTTTAATGCATGTTTTTAAAAATCTTTTTATTATATTTCATACATTTTATTTATGCTAGATGTGCAAAAGGACAAGCCACACTAAAGCTCTAGCCAGGTCCAAATGCATTTAGCTCCCTCCACCTGCATGTTTTCAGGGAAATCTTACATATCATAAAGGACTAGAAGATTCCCCTTTCGAAAGACAGAGAAAGTTGACTGTCTCAAGAAATCTATGACCCAAACCACACTTTGCACTGAGGAAACCTGATTATTATGAAATGGCATTTTGAGTGGTTTCCAGTGTGTGTGTATGTGAAGTAGGGGGTGGGATTTTTGAGTGGTGCTTTCCAACTTCAAAGGAGAAATTAGATTGTTTGGGTGTAGTTTGTTCTTCACAAACTAGGTGTTGACTCCTAGCAATTATCCTGTTTCACAGATTATATATGCTTCCAATTCAGTTATTTCACTTCTTATTATAATCAGTTAAGCTATAATTTCCTTTGTAATATCCAGTCTTGAAAATAAACCCACAGATTCGGCTAAAGCTGCATGCCAGCTTTTAGTTATGGGGAAAAAGAAAAAAGAACTGATTTACAAGAGCTGTTCTGCCCTCTCTCCCAGAAGTTATTGTGAACCTCTGTAGGCAACCAGGATTAAAAAAACTGTTTCTAAGCCGGTTATAAAACAGTGTATCTTCATTGTTTTGTGAAAACCCATGAAAAGCAGATGTTGAACATGTTGGGGGGATTGTTTTGCATTCTCTAAATTCTTACATTCTGGCTGTCCTTAGGGATCTATGGACTGGCAGACCCCTAGCAGCCAGTTCAGATGTGTGTGGATATCACTTGAATGCCCTTTGCAGAGTGTCATGAAAGTTGTGCCTGTTGTAACAAATCAAAACGGAACCACCACCTTCCTGTGGCTCTCTGTCTTCTTTGTTCTCTCTAAACTCTCTTACTTTTAACTCATTTTGTGATCTGTCCACATATGCCTACCTTCAGACATTCTCTTTCTGAATAGTTTATTACTGACCGGTATATCCTGTGGTCCGTTAAACCAAATATTGCCCATGAGAGAGATATAATGTCAGTCATTAAGTGCTTGTGGTTTCTTCTGATTTTTGGGCTACCAAGAAACAAAAGTGTTGGATTTCCACTCTTTAATTTTTTTATTGTTTTGAATCTCAATCTGTACTGTATTTTACACTTCCTTACTTCTGGTTGAACTAGGAAGATGTTGAAAATTGAGTGGTAGAGTGGTGGACTAGGTCCTGGGAGACCCAGATTTGGATATTTTTACCCTGTCAATGGGGACTCAAAGCAGCTTACAACTCATTCATCCCTCCTCCATTTTACCCTCACAAAAACTCATTTTGCCCTCACAAAAACCATTACAATGGTTTCTGGAGCCACAAGTTCACCTACCGTTTACTGGGAGACCTTGGTCAATTGCTTTGTCTAAGCCTGAAGCTTAACCACCTTGCAGGGTTATTGGAAGGGCAATGTAGAAGAGGGGGAAAGCACTTGGAAGAGAATAAGAAATGCAAGAGATAAACAGTAGAGCTGCATCAGTCTGTACACCCCCTCCCCCCATTACCAATGCACACATTCATAAAATTATGGGACATCTATCCAGATGTGGTCTTGTGCATGATTGAATCTAGATTCTCGATAGTGGGCTTCTAGCAAATCAAGAGTAGGTTTTTGGGGGGGGGTGTCAATGTGCATGGCACATCAGAAGAAGAAGAAGAAGAAGATGATGATGATGATGATGATGATGATGATGATGATGTGTGAATGGAATAAACACAGAGTGCAACATTCAGAACTTTTAAAAAATCAACTTCATTTGGAAAACTTTTACAAGCTCCTTACAGGCAACTGTAGATTGCTGTGGTAGGCTGCATTTCTGACTAGGTGAGGGGCATGTTTTATGCTTGCTGGGTTTCAATACAACCCATTTAGGTGACAGTTTCGTCCCTCCCCTTTCTGCTTGGGCATCAGTCTTGGTGTCTGCTGCACAGTGGTTGAGGCTTTGGCCTACTTCTCACTGAGGTGGCAAACTTACCTCAGTCCTACTTCAGACTCCTTGTCTTTTACTCGGTGCAAAAGAGAGAGAGAGAGAGAGAGAGAGAGAGAGAGAGAGAGAGAGAGAGAGAGAGAATTACAGGGGACCTTAGCCTTCTTTGAGTCCTTTCTCCTGACATCTGGTTTTCTATGGGGAAGGGGTTTTTATTTTTCGGGAGGAGCACTCAGTTGCTTTCTGCTTCATCTGCAATCTGATGTGGTGCAGCCCAGATGCTGCTAGACCACCTTGATGAGAACTAGGATAGGAGGCCTTTATTTGCATGACCCATTCAAAAAATGCTTTAACAATGGCAAGAATCTGAATGACCCCATTAGTTTACATTCCCCCCCCCTCCCAACCTCGCATCTTGGTTTACCCATCTTTGTTCATCATCAGCAGCCTGTCGTGTGACTGGAATGAAGGATGCCCTGCCTCTTCCCTTAGAGAAACAGCATGCTTTTTGCAGTGCTCTTGTGCAGAAGAATAGGGCTTTTGTTTTACACCCTGCCTAGGCAACCTCCCTTTTTCAGTCTAGTCAAGTTGGGTTGGAAGGGGGGGAAGGATTGGTTCCGCCTCCTTATGCTGCAGCCAAAGGAGAGTGGTAGGATATCTCTGGCTTCACGAATGGACTGGGAATTTGCCTCTTTCCTGACTAAGCAAGGAATGACCAAGTGTTGTAGCCGATAGAATGTCTGACTAGGTCTGGGAATAAGAACTGCAGCACACGGGGGCTTTTGTATCCATTCCAGTGAAAATCATAAGTGACATGGCAGACGCCCCAGTATTTTGCCAAAACTCATCGGTTTTACCATAGAGTTTTTGCAAAACGCTAGCACGTCCAGCACATTACTTCTGGTTTTCACCAGAAGTGACATGAGCTTGCTGTCGTAACACTTCCATGCCAGGTGCCCCACCCCCCATTTCCTCCCAGGCTTTGTAAACTGTGGTCTGGCAATCCTGTCTGGGAAACACATAGCTTAAATGTCCACTTCTCCCACAAAGGCTTCCTGGGTGCTCTGCGACTAGTCTTTCTCAGCCTCACCTACCTCACAGGGTTGTTTTTGTGAGGATAAAATAGAGGCAGAGGATATGATGTTGTAAGCAGCTTTGGCTACACGTTGAGAGAAAAGCAAGATACAAGTCTCCATACTGTCCAAGTAGGGTTCACTAAACATATGGTGGCCCTTTCTGGTAGTAACAGCTTCATAGTTGCACTTCAGAAGAGAGATGTGTCATTTAAGGTGTGTGTATAAGATGCCACCAAGTAACAGCTGATTTAAGATTACCCCAGCAAGGGGCTTTCAAAGCAAACAAGAAGCAGAGGTGGTTTGCCAT
Source organism: Sphaerodactylus townsendi (assembly GCF_021028975.2). Taxonomy (NCBI): domain Eukaryota; kingdom Metazoa; phylum Chordata; class Lepidosauria; order Squamata; family Sphaerodactylidae; genus Sphaerodactylus; species Sphaerodactylus townsendi. The sequence goes on along the minus strand of NC_059431.1, from coordinate 97,341,607 downwards.
TGCTTTTCTTGGCAGAGTCTTACTTGATGGTCTCCCATCTAAGTGCTGCCCCTACTTAGTTTCTGAGATGTGACAAGATGGAGCTGTATTGTATCACCTTACATCCCCCCCCCCGCCCCCGTTTAAGTTGTGACATCTTTCATTCTTATAACTTTTTTGGGGAGGGGGCACAAGGACCATATCAAAATGTTATAAGGAGGTGGGCTTTACCTTGTCTGCAGACTTTGTGTGTTGGAGATGTTTGTCTGTCAAACCAACAATATCCTTTTTGCAATGGGTAACATTTCCCAAATTGTTTGTGTTCTCATTTAGAGTCCTAGGTTTACTGTAGAGGGTCACAGATACTTGTTTACTTGTATTTCCTTTTTTCTGGTTCCTAAAAGCATATGCCCATGTTCTTCCCTGTTTCAGGGGAGGAGAGATTTCAGCCGATTTTCAATTTCCAGTTACAGCACTCTATCAGTCTTTTTGTGCTTTTCACTTTTGTGTGGCATTTGCACTCAGCCCCAGACCTTTTCTCAGTATCATTCCTGATTGTGGCTGGTCCCCGTGCTTAGAAGATCAGGCTGTTGTGTGACTGTTCCTGTTCTTTGAGATAATATTATAAATCAACAAATCTCCCCACCCCCATCCATATATATGTGTGTATATGTGTGTATATATATAGAGAGAGAGCGGCTGGGCCTGCGTTACATCTTTGAAAACCTGTCGCTATAATTGAGACACTTTTCTGCTACCATAGGTACTGTTTCTGCAGAACATATGAAGCTCCCTTCTGTCGAATCAGGTCATCGGTCCATTCGTGACAGTTTCTCCCTAGCAGTGGAAATCTCTCTTTGCATGCTGTCTCAGAGAATTTTAGTTGCAGGGGGATTGAACCCCCATCCCAAAGCACTGCCACTGAGATGTAACTGTACCAATCTGGAAAACGAAAGTAAGAGATATTTATTGCATCTTTAGCTAGAATAGAGATTAGATCTGCCTTCAACAGAGGCTGACAGGTTGGAAGCAAGAGTAATTTAAAGACTTTTTAGGTTTGACAACTTAATGCAAATTTTGCAAAGCAGATGAATTGCTTATGGGGGTTGTCCTTACTCTCCCCATTCTCTGCAAGGGAATATCAACTGTAGAAATCTTTACAGGAACCCTCCTTGGAGCAGAGAATTAGCAGTCTGAGGCGAGATGTTTCCGTTACAAGCTACAGCAGTCAGAGGTATTATGCCACAGACTAAGTGGGTGGTGGAAAACTTGCTTTTTAAAATCCCATTTAATTGGAGCTGTGTGGAATTGCTGCTCGTAGTTATTTTGGGAAGTTCATTAGGCAAGGTTAATTTTCTATTCGGAAAATGGGACTTCCCAAATCAACTTCAGGGCCTCATCCTTCATCCAGGCCTATATCAACTCTCTGCATATGGGTTGATATCATGGGCCAGTTATCCTCCTCAGGCAATCAGTCCAGCAAGGCTTTATCCCTCGATTCGGATGATTGGACACGGGGACACCAATGTAGTTTTCCTAACTGACAAGGTGTGAATGGTTTTGTTTGAGGGCCCTTTGTGATTCCAGAGGGGCACCTGCTTTCCTTTGAATGCCTGTCAGTGCTGGGTTCTGTTTCCTCTGGTGCCCATAAGATGCAGCCGCGTCCTATTCCCTTCTCAACGTTTCATGCCCCCCTTTGTCTGAGCAGCTCAGCTGCCTGTAGCTTGTTAACCTCCTATGGCTTTTCATGTTTTCTGTCCCTTTCCCTCCTTTCTTGGCATGCTCCCCCATCTGGAGAGGTCACACAGAAATTGATTCGGGGCAAGACTGCTCCAACACGTTCTTTATGTAGCACCTGCTCCTTACACCTCTTTCCCTTATCTCCCTTCCCTTCCCTTGTTCTCCTTGAATGCCATTTCTGAACATGCGCTGCCCTTGATACAATGCCTCCATCGCCTCTCCCTATCTCTTCCGGGAGCACAAATGTATCCTGTAGCAATTACTAATGCACAGGCGAAGGCTGCCTGGTGATATTCCACCTCAACACTGTTTTAATGTTCTTACTGGCTTATTAAGTGGTGCCGTTTTCCTTGTGGCTTAGTGGAGCTGTAAGCTTTTGTCTGTTCACTTAATCAACTGTAGATTGGGTTGATTAATTGGTGGTGACGAGTGGTAATTGGCAGGGCTGTGAATAAGAAAACACATTTATTTGGTATGTAATTGGCGGGAGCCAGTTTAATTGATGGGGCTTTAAATTCAGGGCGCTCTTGTTTATCTTGTGAGACAATTCTGGTGTTGGTGTATAGGCAGGGAATGAGAGAGGAGATAGTAAAGAGAGACTCATCCTCTTGGTCACGAATCCTCTCTTCCTTCCAATATTTTAAAAAGAATTCTTTCTCTGTAATACTTATGTCCTACCCTTCCTTTAAATATTTCACAGTGATTTTGAATTACAGGGACATACTAGGTCCATGCCTGCTTTGCTTTAATGATTCTATAGGATTGTGGTACTATAGCCATGTACTGAAATTAAGCTAATAAATTAAGTCAAATGCAAACAGAGAAACTCCAGCTTAAAACCCCCCCTAGAAGAATGCCCAAATTCATTTTCTCTCTCACACATCCACACACAACTCTGAGGTAATTGCTAACTCTCAGACAATCCCATATCATAGGGTTGTTGGCAGGATGCAAAGGAGGAGATGGAGAATGTGGTGGATGTTGCAAGGATTGAACAGAAGAGAGGAAAATGATGTTGTAAACGACTTTGGATCCCCATTAGGGAGAAAGGTGGGATGTAAATAAACAAGCAGCTTCCATGCTGGTAGTGGTAAATGCAAATGAGGCCTTGGTTCAGTCTTAAATCATAAAGGGTTGCCAACCTCAAGGTGGGGTCTGGAGATCTTCTGGAATTATGGCTGATAACAGAGATCTGTCCCCTTAAGAAAATGATGGTGTTAGAGGGTGGAGTCTATGACGTTATATTCCAGCCAAGGCCGGTCCCCTCTCCAAACCCCATCTTCTCTAGACTGTACCTCAAAACCTTCCGGAATTTCCCAACCTGGACCTGGCAGCCTTAGTAGTGGTCATAATGCCCATGTAATCGGCACCTTAATATACTATCCCTTCATATGTTTATAACATCACGTAAAAATTTTAGCCTGGGAACTGCCTCACACTGGAGCAGGTGCTGGACCTTGTGTGCTTTAGCAGAAGGGCATTTGAGTGCTTGTTTATGTTTCCAGAATCTACCTCTCGGTGAACAAACAAAATTAGTGCAGTTGAGTGAGGTTGCCCGAGGGGACGTTCCTTTCCTCCTCTTTTGTGACTCTGGCTGCATCTGTGCTCTGTGCTTTCGCTCTGAACTGGGCTGACAGGAAAGCCATATTCTGTGAAGAACCTTTTTTTTTGTTTTTGCAGGGAGACTGAATAAAAAGGGTGCTGTAAACTAGAATAGCCTCTTTCTGAGGGGAGGAGGCGGTTTGGGCACCATTCTGCTACTCCTTCCTTTTCTGCTCCTTACCTGCTTAATTGTCCCATTCCGTGATCATGAAGGCTCTCTGGATATGTCAAGGGATTCAGTTTGGCACAAGGTTGCCCCCCGCCCTTGCTGAAGGGGAGCATCCGCCTGTTTGTTGTTTCATGATTTTGGAGGCTGCCATAAGGTTTACAGCATGCAGAGGTATACTGATTTTCTTGATGGATATCGGTCAATCGCCTTGAGTGCACTTTTATCAGAGAATGATGGTCTGGAAATGTAATTTTAGAGAGAAAGGAATAGGAGTTTAGAAATTGGGAATACCCTGTAGCTTGGGCGCTTCTCCTCTTTCTCCCTCCAGTTTGCATGTGCCTTCTTCCCCTCCTTTCACTGGCTTTCAGATAATCGTAGTTTGCTGTTGGGCGAAGTAGGATCGAAGCAGACTATAATGATGTTTGTCCTTTGCAAGGTTTGGAACCATTGCCACCATTTTAGTCCCTAGATAAGAGGGAAATTAGTTAGGACTATGAAAAGTGTGCCCGATTCAGGCATCATGGCAAGCTGGTCCTTGTATACTCTGGACAGGAGGAGGAACGAGCAAACAGGCCCTGTGGTAAAGAAGTGGAGAAAAAATTAATGGGCCGGGCTTAATGTATTTCTGTGCCGCCCAGCAGACAAGACTGACCTTCAAAGTGCAGTGGTCTGAGTCAGTAGAAGGCAGCTTCATGGATTCACGTGACTGAGAACCGTAGTCAAGATACACAAGAGAAGAGCTGGAATGAACCATGGCAGTAGATTTATTTAGATAGTGTTTGAAGTGCCACATTAAACTTGCATCATAATCCATACAAAAGCCTAACTCTTCCCTGACATGTCTTGGCATTCAGCTAGAACTTAGGAACAGGAATCCCATTTTTGATTTTAGGGTCTAGGCAGAGTGCAGGGTGAGAATCAACTTTGCAAGTAAGAAGACAAGTTACCGACCTTCCCCTCCCAGTTTTTACTAGCTTATCCACTTGTGGTTCAAAAATAAAAACAAAACCAGAAGAACTTCTTGTTATACTTGGTGGTGGCCTAGAAAAGATTCTTCCTTGCCAAAGGCAAATGGGTGAATGACTCTTTACAAGCTTGCACTTGGAAACCACAGCTGGTTTCTGAGATTCAGGGGAAGAACTCATAAGCAGAGGATGTGATCGCTGGGCACACTTTGGGAACATCATTCATTTTCAAAGCCCTGGGACTGTATCTACAAAATAAATCCATAGCTTGTTTTTGCCTAAGAGTCCATTTCTCTCTGCCATTTGTTTGGCTGCTGTGATTTCATGCCAGGTTTGTAAATATTCTGACTGCTTAAGTAGAGAAGTCTGTTGTTGGCATGCAACATTGTCGGTCAGCTTTAATGGGAAAAGGAGATCTGTTGGCCTTGGAGAAGAGCTTTGCACAGAACTTTACTGTCTGCACAATCCTGGAAGAGAATCCAGAAATCTGCCTGCGGATTCCTGGAAGAGAGAAGTATTGGGGGTTCAAGGAGTCAGACTGTGAAACTGAGTGGAAAGAAGGTCCAGAATGCGGGTGGGGGTGAGGCTAGGGAGTGACTCACTTCCACAAAATGTCCTGGTCAAGGGGATGCAGCAAGCTGCACAATGGGAAAGCGTGGTTTTGTGGGAAAGTCTGGGAAATGAGAGCAGATGTATGGAGGAAGGTCTGGGAGCTGGTTGAGAATGTGCAGAAGCTGCACAAAAGAGTTGCTCTGGAGAAGCCGGAGAGGGAATTAGCAGTGTCCATGTGCTGTTCATGGTGGTGAGCTGAGAAGGGGGCCTGGGCAGTTGAAGGCAAGGGGGTTGGGTGGGAAGAGATGGCTTTCAGATAATGATTTGGAGGGGGGGGGCATTCGGCAAACCTTTAGACTGTGCAGCTCTTGTGTCTGTGTTTAATTGTGCCTGTCTTAGTCCCCAGAAACATTGATGAATGAGGAGTTTAGAGACGTGCAACAGAAGCTGTTAATAGGTTGCTGAGGATTGATGAGACACCCCCAGGAAGGGGACTGCAAATACAGGCTAAATGATGACTAAAGGAGTTATTTACAAGTGTCTGGATAGTGTCAAGTGATGGGCAAGGGATTTGATTTCCCTTGGGGCGTGAAGCAGCATTTCCCAAACTTCTGAAAGCTGAAACACACTTTTTTTCTGCATCTTCTCTCCCCCTCCCCCTCCCCTCCATCAAACCGTCAAAGGTTTAATTTTGGAGTGTTTCAGAATAAAATTACTCACCTTCAGAGGAGCCCTTTCCCCTGTATGATCTGGCCATCCTGGGAGCACTGACTCATGTAGAGAGACCCAATGGCAATTCTGAGTATGAGCACTTCTGCCGTGTCTCTGTGTGAGTGACTTCATGATCCAATGCAGAGATGCATCAAGAATAACTCACTGATTAGATCAGTGGTTCTCAACCTGTGGGTTAGGACCCCTTTGGGGGTCAAACAACCCTTTCACAGGGGTCGCCTAAGACTCTCTGCATCAGTGTTCTTCATCTGTAAAATGGATAAATGTTAGGTTTGGGGGTCACCACAACGTGAGGAACTGTATTAAAGGGTCGTAGCATTAGGAAGGCATTATGTATTTTATGTGCTGTTATTGAGAACAGTTGTACTGTGAGCCGCCTCGAGCCCTTTGGGGGTGAGAGGCGGCCTAGAAAGAAAGAAAGAAAGAAAGAAAGAAAGAAAGAAAGAAAGAAAGAAAGAAAGAAAGAAAGAAAGAAAGAAAGAAAGAAAGGTTGAGAACGACTGGATTAGATGGAGGCAAGGCTAGAACACTGACTCATGCAGATATTCATCAAGCAACCCTTTCTGCAAGTTGGATGTTTTGGACTTGTGTGAATGTTTAGTACCAGTTTTCTCTAAGTGCAGAGATTGAGAGCTCCTGGCGTTGGTAGCTGAGGAGTTTAAAAGGATGGGCTTATTAAGGAGAAACTTTCTTTGCAGAGGGCGTGATGCAAGCTCTCTTCCCTATCGCTAATTCCTAACTTACTCCTGCATGGATTTGCCTGCTTTTGGCTTGAGGATATGTGTGAGAGACACTTGAAAAGATGTAATCTAAACAGATTTCCCCCTTCCTTATCTGTGATTCTAATGAAGAGCTCATTCACAACTGCAGAGGGAGGGGGTTCTGTCCCTGCCGAAAATTTGTCTGGACTCGCCCAGGATCTCAGCTGTGAATCTGTGCTCCCCTTCATTATTTCAGGCGCAACCTCTTGGTTTTTAGTACGAAATGTGACCATTGACACAAAACACGTACAGAGCCCCCAACAACTGCCATGAAATATAGATGAACTGCCAATTGTGCAGGAAGCAAGATGGGGCTCTGAGATTTATGCATTATTGCTTCCAACTCAGGCGCTAAAAATAACCGAAAACCTGCTTTAGAAAGTGAGGCGACGAGGTTGAAATATTTACCTGACATTGCACCCCAGCCTCTCATATTTCTGTCCTTTTCTCCAAAGTGGTGGCTGGAAACATCTGGGGTGGATTGGCATTTTAAGGCACCCTGGGAACTAAACAAGGTGCGTGGTGCTAGCCAGGTCTAACCCAAGTGGCTGGTTGGGTGCTGAAGGCAAGCGCTTAGAGAAGAAGACGAGGAAGAGAAAGAGAGTTTGGATTTATACCCTGCTTTTCTAAACAGTAAGGAGTCACAAACAGCTAACAAACTTCTCCTCTTCCTCTCCCCCCAACAGACACCTTGTGAGGTAGGTGGGACTGAGAGAGTTCTGAGGGAGCTGTGACTAGTCCAAGGTCACTCAGCAGGCTTCATGTGTAGGAGTGGAGAGTCAAACCAGGTTCTCCAGAGAGGAGTCCACCACTTTTAACCACTACATCATGCTGGCTCCGTGATTCTGAGACTCCATGCAAAATTTGAGGATAGGACCCACGGTAACTTGGGTTGGGAACGTGAACAGCTATAAGGTGGTCTGGAACTCCTTATCCACTGTAGCTGATCACCCCCTCCTCACTCCCAGCTGGCACTGCCCGAGACTCAGGAAACACGGAACCCATTGTAGGACTGTCAGGGCCCCGACCCGTTCTCTCCAACTATTAGCTCTCTACCCATCAGGCAGTGCAGTGGTGACGTGGTAGTAGTGGGGAGCCCCAGGCAATGACTGGGGCAGCTGACTGCAGGGTCATGGGGCTCCCAGTGCTTTCCCCTCCCAGTGTGAAACCTGTGACTAAGACCACTGCAAGCCAGCAGTGCCACTGGTGCTCAGAGTTTCTTGCTCTTGGCCCCAGTGACCCTCCGCTGGCAGAACATTGGGAATTTCCCCGAGAGTTAATGGGCCTGTCTGCCACTGGCTACAGCATCATCTGGCATGTGATTGTAGTGGTGGAAAGTCCCATCCAGTTGCAACTGAGTAACAGCAAACCTGTAGGATTCTCAAGGCAAGAAACGTTCAGATGTGCTTTGCCATTGCCTGCCTCTGCATAGGAACCCTGGACTTACTTGGCATTCTCCCATCCAAGTAGTGACCAGGGCTGACCGTGCTTAGCTTCTCAGCTTTCTCCAAGGCCTCTGGTATGTTGGAGTGAGGGAAGCGCCAAATCTTAGGTGACTGGCGACAAAGCAAACACTCACGGCTTTGCATATTCTGTAGCATTTTTTTTTTAAAAAAATCCTGTGCCAAGAAAATCAAAATTTTGTGTTTGAAAAGCCTGGTAATGCGGCCTGAATGAAATCAGCAAACAAGGCATCTTTCTGGAATGTCCCTTTGTTTTGCAGAGCCCCTGGCTGCGTTCCAAACGACCATGGAGATGCTCAGGAAGCGACTTCGGATACTAGTTTCTGCACGTTTTTTGTGCTGTCAGGGAGTCACAGTGAATATGGAAAGACGCCAGCAATCCTTGTTCCAGCATTGTACAGTTTTTCTTTCTTGTCCCTTCCCTGTATACCTTTCTTAACTGTTTCTACCACGTCACAGGGAAAAGAAGGAAGTTGACCCTTCAGCTGGTTCACTTCTCCCTGTTGGTGCTTCAAACAAATAGTACACTTTTTAACAAAATAGTATACAATTAAATACATAAATGTACATTAATTTTATTTTTTAATTTAATTTAATTTGTATCCCGCCCTTTCCCCACAGGGCTCAGGGCGGGTCACAACATAAAACTTAACAATCAGTTAACTTTTAAAAATATGACATCATTATAAAACAATTAAAACGAATTTAAATACAATATTAAATACAAATTAAGCACCCAAACCAATAGATTGAAACAGATGACAATTACATCCCTTTTCATCTTTTGATCTATCATCGCCTTATTTAGAAATAGCATTAACAAGTTTTGCAATAATTCTCTTGGACTGAAAACTTGTTTTCAAAATCTTTTTTTAAAAAGATCTTCTGAGGATGGTAGAAGGTACATTTACAGTGGTTCCATTCTACCACTGTAACAGTGGCTTAGTGGTTAAGAGCAGGTGCATTCTAATCTGGAGGAACCGGGTTTGATTCTCTGCTCTGCCGCTTGAGCTGTGGAGGCTCATCTGGGGAATTCAGATTAGCTTGTGCACTCCCTCACACGCCAGCTGGGTGACCTTGGGCTAGTCACAGCTTCTCGGAGCTCTCTCAGCCCCACCCACCTCACAGGGTGTTTGTTGTGAGGGGGGAAAGGCAAGGAGATTGTAAGCCCCTTTGAGTCTCCTACAGGAGAGAAAGGGAGTGGGGTATAAATCCAAACTCTTCTTCTTCTACCTCCACTGTGCTTAAAAATGCTACATCTGTCTTCTGATAATTACCTTAAAATTGGTGATGGAAAGTTCCACCAAGTCACAGCTAACTTATAGATTTGAGTCCAGTAGCACCTTAAGTGCTACTGCCGCTCATTCAGAAGAATGGGAGGTATAAACTTTCATCAGTCAAGGCGCTTTTCATTATCTGATGAATAGAATTTTGACTCTCCCAAGTTTATACCCTGGAAAATCATGCTGATTTTTAAGGTTCTGTTGGTCTCACATCTCACTCCCCAGGGTTCCTTTGTGACAGTCAGACTACTCAAGACAATGTAAAGTAATAGGTGTGTGTGTGTGTGTGTGTTTATGGGGAGGGGAGTTGTGATCCAGAATTATTTGGGCATACTCAGTGGCAAAAGTACCACCATTTTGTTGTTATAAGATTTTTTTGATAGAAAGAGTAGAAGAGAGAAAAAGATAGAGAGACTGGAGGAGAGGATGAACATGCAAAACAAAGTTAGGGCAAAAGGTGATAAGTGTGGCGAGATCAGTAGTAGAGATAATCAGTCCAGTGCATGTTATAAGTCAATGAAATCAACAGGAGCCAGTGTGATGTGGTGGTTAAGAGTGATGGACTTTAATCTTGAGAACTGGATTTGATCTCCCACTCCTCCGGATGAACAGCAAACACCTACCTTTGGCTAGTTACAGTTCTTTCAGAACTCTCTCAGCTCCACCTACCTCACAAGGTGTCTGTGGTGGGGAGAGGAAGGGAAGGAGTTTATAAGCAGCTTTGGGACTCCTTACAGTTGAGAAAAGCTGGGTGTAAATTCAAACTCCTCCTCTTCTTCTGCATATTCTTACATTGGGCTAGAGAGTCCTTAAATGTTATCTGCTGTGGCTTGGTTTATTGGCATAAAGCAGTGGAATGGACCAGAAAGCTATCAATTCTAGCCTGCTTCTGTAAGGCAGAATCACATCATTTTTCAGGACATGACAGTTTGCAATGTGACTAACTAGGGGTGCTTTGGTAAGATGATTTTCCTGTGCAGAAATTGTTCTCGCTTCGGCAGCATGTATATTAAAATTGAAACTATACAGAGAAGATTAGCATGACTTTCCTGTGCAGAAACTGCATGGAAAGTTAACTTTTATTGACCCCCAAACCACGGAAATGCCTGGGTGCATTTGTTCTTAGTTTGCGTCATTACTCTGCATTTAATAATATCTGGCTGTTTCTTTTATTTTCTGAGCCATCTTACTAACATAATTGTAATAGGTACCTTTGGAAATTTGGGGAGATGAGGAAGAAAGCCAGTTCATATGGGGAATTTGAAAGCTTTTACGTGGGGAAGAACTCTCCCCCCCCCCCCAACACACATACTTCTGTCCCTTTTAGTAACTGCATATTGGAATACAACTGCTTTCCCCCATTTCAGGAACCCTTTGTGATGCCATCAGTCATTAAACAAGTCTCTACCCTCATCTCAGACCTATTTGCATTCCTAGCAACTAACATGCTTAGGTGCCAGGGAAAAGACTGCTGCAGTCAACAATCCATAAGACAAGGTGGGTAAATGAACATGGGTATATGGAAGTGAGCAACAGCTAGCAAAGTTAGTTTCTGAAAACAGAACTGACTTGGGAAACAGAAACGGATCCCAAAGTCCTAAGAGATGGTTAGAAAAAGACAAAACTGTCTCCTCTAAAAGCTGGGAAAGAATGTTAGGGTTGCTCACTAAGGCTCAAGCACAGGAAAATGTCATTAGGATTTCGGTCCATGTCTGGTAGCAGAGACGTAGGTATAGATTTTTAGGGGGGGGTTGGGGACAGGGCCACGCCCCCACCCGCCCCTGGGGGCGGGGACATGCCCCAAGCCTTGCCTCTGGCCTCATTGCTTATAAAAGCAGCTCTTCAGGGCCGGGGACGGCAGACTCCCCTGCCACGTCGCTCCCCCCACCTGCTGGGCTCCCAGCCGGCAGATGGCAGTCCCTTCTGCCTTCCCCTCTGAGCAGAGGCGTAGCAAGGGAAAATGGAACCCGATGCAAAAATCTGAGTTTTTGGGGGCTCCCCAGTGGGCGGCCGCTGTGATGCTGGAATCCACCCCCAAACAGCATCATTTTCAATTGTCTAAACTAGGGAGCCCAGATTCTCCTTTTAAATTCACCTTAAAGAGAGAATCTGAGGTCCCCAGTTTAAACATTGAAAGTGATGCTGTTTTGGGGTGGATTATCCCCCACCCTGAAAGAGCATCACTGTCGATGTTTAAACTGGGGACCTCAGATTCTCCCTTTAAATCCATGCCGAAGAGGGTAGATTTAAAAGGAGAATCTGGGGAAATTTGGGGGGTGTCTGTTGTCAGGGGTGCAATTATTAAGCTAGCAGCACCAACATTTCAGAGTATGTTTAGGAGTCTCTCCTGATGACACCACCCAGGTATGGTGAAGTTTGGTTCAGGGGGTCCAAAGTTATGGACCCTCAAAGGTGTAGCCCCATCTCCTATTAGCTCCCATTGAAAACAATGGGGGATGGGGCACCCCCTTTGGGAGTCCATAGATTTGGACCCCCTAGACTAAACTTCACCAAACCTGGGTGGTATCAGTAGGAGACTCCCCTGATGATACCACCCAGGTATGGTGAAGTTTGGTCAGGGGGGCCAAAGTTATGGACCCTCAAATGTGTAGCCTTCATCTGCTATTAGCTCCCATTGGAAACAATGTGGGATGGGGCACCCCATTTGGGAGCCCCTGAACCAAACCTCACCAAGCCTGCCTGGTATCAGCAGGAGAGTCTTCTGAAAATATCCTGAAGTTTTGTTGTTTCTAGCCTAGAAATTGCACCTCCTGCAGGCCAAAAACAGAAATAACACCGGAAAAAATACAAAAAACTCACAAACGGGGTGGAGCTTCGGACATGCAATGGGGGGGGGTGGTGGAACCCGAGAACTCCCCCCTTACCTACGTCTATGTCCTTGTCTGGGAGCAGCAGTGGCATAGTGGTTAAGAGCAGGTGCATTCTAATCTGGAAGAACTGGGTTAGATTCCCTGCTTTGCTGCTTGAGCTGTGGAGCCTTATCTGGGGGATTCAGATTAGCCTGTGCACTCCAACACACATCAGCTGGGTGACCTTGGGCTAGTCACAGTTCGTCTGAGCTCTCTCAGCCCCACCTACCTCACAGGGTGTTTGTTGTGTGGGAGAAGGGAAAGGAGATTGTCAGCCGCTTTGAGTCTCCTTACAGGAGAGAAAGGGGGAATGTAAATCCAACTCTCCTTCTCTTTCTCCTTTTTTGCTGGACAACTCACTAATCTGTAGGGGGGGGGGGGCAAATTGTGGCTGGCCTGAGTAGCTGTTCATGATTCTCTGTTAGCTCTCTGTAAAATCCACTCCACTGCTTAATATTTCCTATTAATCCCTCGACACATTGGACTTTATCTGAGTGTTCCAGTGAAAGGGAAACAATTCCTAGTCTGAATGTTTTGGCAAAGAGGAGTTTGACTCATGATTAGGTAAGTGTCATCTGGCTGTGGGTTGGGGATTTACTCCGCAGGACAGAAAACGTCCTTGTCCTTGGGATGTGGAGGAGTACTTCTGTGGAAGGAAGCTCATATAAATGTTATTCTCTGTTTTGTGCCTATAAATCAGATTGGGTCATTGTGTAGCTGGCTTTTTGTCAGTCTAAATTCAAAGATGCTTCAATTGATTCTTAAAGAGGAAGAAGGCAACACTTCGTAAATCCCCTTCCTTGTACTCAACGCAGCCATGACTTTGCTTCACTGATTTAAGGATTGAAATGAATATGCCGCACGTGGCTAGAGTTGACAGGAGTTCACACCTTTGCGAAATGTTGAAATGGTAAACAGCCATTCCCGTTTGAGCGCCTCTTGCATCCCCGTCAACTCTAGCCACGTGCGCGGCATCTTCTCCGGGTGATACTTGCCTTCCTTCTCATTCTTCTTGTTGCTTCTTGCATGTTTTGATAACATGCCCAGGTTTAAACCGTCACATTCCCAGCTCAGATTGCATTCCCTTTTGTCTGGATGAGGTAAGAGGCTTCTGTGGGTTGGGTGGGGATGGGGGAAATAGGGTGTTATTGATTTGAGGCAAGATGGTTGGATTGGTTGGAAGCAAGATGAATGTACCTGCTGAGCAAACAAGAGGAACCAGAGGAGGTCCAAGCATGCTATATTTCAGTGCCAGCTACCATGGATGGATTTGGACCATGGGCGTTCTGGGAACTAGATTGAAGCCTATTTGTCATTCCTCACCTCTGCCTCTTCTTTTCACTCCCTCCTCCCGCCCCCAGTGCTTTTTAATTGCCGTTTTGGAATACCTTCTGCTTTCCTCTGTGGCCTGCAATTTCACCTGGTTTTACTGTGTCTCTGAACAAGGCCTGGCCTTGCAAAGATTCTGATGCTTCTCTCCTCCATGCTGTGAGGCCCTTTGGTAGCAAAATCCTTTTTGGGACCCATTTTTGAGAAGGCCTGTGCAAAGATCGGCTGGCAGAATGAAGTATTTTTATTATTTTATTTCTATTTTATCGGATTTAATATTCCGCCTCTCCCATTTTGGGCTCACGACGTATATTTGAAAACATAAAGCCAACTAAAGATTAAAACGTTCCGATAATTTCCAATTTTCCAAGATGGTGAAAAAATACAACCAATCCTGTAGTAACTTTTTTCGCAAGGGCCCTGCTTCTGCTGACATGCAAGATCTGCAGATTTCCCTTGTAATTATTACACTGTTCCCCTCCTTGGGTTTGGAAGTCACTCTTTTGAGGAGCTTGTCAAGAGGCAAATGAGTGTCCCTTGCCAAAACATTTGCCCTTCCCTTCCCTTAATGGCTCCTTTGAAGTGACAAACTCTGCCACTCTAGCCCTTTTCATCTTCACAGCTGGGAAATCTTTTAATAGTACATCAAGTCTGGCTTCAAAAGAATACCTGTCGACACAGGGGGAGTCTTGTGAATGTGGGCTGAGGGGAATTAGCATCATAGCAGGTGATTGGGGCAATATCCCGTGAAGTAGGTAGGATTCTCCTTTTGAAGGAGGAAGGATTTCTGTCCCTTTCAGGACAATTTCTGCCAGTCATACTAGAACTGCCTGTAAAGAACTGGGGTTAAAAAATCCTTACAACACATAATTTTTTTGCATCTTTTTTGTGTGTTATTTTGCAACTTTTGTTGTGTGGACACCTTGCAGATTTCCTTCTCTGTTTACAATCTGTACCATTTGACCCTCCTCTTCTCTGGGCTCTACCTTGTAATAATTTCGTTTGGGAATTTTCTAACTTTGTCATAGGTAGAGCTGTTGAAGCAGATGGACTGAGTCCCACCTGAACCAAGCTTGTTTGTATGGGAATTTTTAAGTAAACTGGAAACTGTGTTGGCACCTTTTTGATTTTTGTTAGTGCAAACTGTAGGATCGGACTGTTTTATATACTGTTATTGGTTTTATGTTATGTGATTATCATGTTGCTAACTGCCCCAAGCCCGAAAGGTCGTTGTCGTCGTCGTCGTCGTCATCATCATCATCATCGTCCCCTTGTGGACACCCACTTGTCATGGGAAGGGTCTTGCGTGGCTTGATGATGTTGAGAGCGATGCTAGTGGCAGTGTATTCTATTACAATGGTCTCAAATCAGACAAACCTCAACTGAGAAGCCAGACTAAGCATGTTCACCAACCTATTCTGTATAGTGAAACAAATACAAAAGAATCCCATACCACATTAGTTGTGCAGATTAACAAGGGTCGCGTTGCATGCTGAGGTCCCTGGGCATGCGTTGACTAGTGGGTACAAGCGGACCAACCATCAAAAAGACAGAACAAGAAACTTGTTCTATCATTAACTTTTATTGCAGCTCAGAGCCAGAGAAAGGAGAATACTTGAAGTGAATGTACAAATTGTAGAAACAACAATATCCAGATTCGAATATCACTGAGCAAAGCCTGGCAGATCAAAGACATATGAAATAAAGTGTTCACAGAGATAGAATTAGAAGAAATTCAGAAAAATTATGAAAATAAATTAACTGTAATACCAGAAGAAAGAACTTCTCCAGAAATACCAAGAGATGTAATAGTAGAGCTGCCAGATAAAGTCAATACAGAAGAGGAAATAGTAGTGCAACCACCAGAGCAAGTCACCATGGAAACAACTGATGAACTGACTGAAAGGCAGAAAGAACTGAAGGATAAAATCGAGTATGTGCAATCAAATAAGGAAAGACAATGGCTGCCAGCATTGAAAACTGTGCCCAAAAAAGACCTGGCACCCATAATGAACAAGACATTATAGACAAAACCTGGCACCCATGATGAACAAGACATTTGATGACAATTGAAATACCGGTAACTTTCATCCAACAAACCACTCAGCTCATTCACAGTACAGCTGTAGTGGTCACACAAGAACTGAGCATTGAAACACCTAAATACCTAAAATCAAAGTGGATAATTTAACTGGAACAGAAGAGCAGAAAACTAAGATCACATGCCAGTAACCTGAAAAATATGGAGGAACAAAGATTAAAGAATGGCAAGATCATGAGAGAACTAATTAGATGCTACTGGTTAGACACTAGAAAAATTGAAAAAGCATTGGAGATCAGCAAACAACAAATAATAACCTCAGCGAGAAAAATTGAAAATTATGAAGCAAGAATCATCCAGTACAGGCGAAATCAGCATTTTTAAAAATTAGACCGAAGGCGTTTCTACCAAAGCCTCGACACAAATAACAATGTCGAAAGAAAAAACCCAGAGAAAAATGCAACACTTCAGTTTGGGAAAGATCTGTGGGAAAATCAGAAAGATTACAATAAGAAGCCTCAGTGGATAAAAGATTTGGAGAAAGGTGTTGGCAAACAACAAATGCAAGACCTGGAAATAACAACTGATATGATAAAAAAATTGAGTCGAGAAAGTGAAAAACTTGATGTCATCTGGACATGATCAATTGCATGACTTCTGACTCAAATACCCGACCAGTTTACACCTGACAATAGCCAAGCATTTCAGTGAAATTATATAAAATGGTGAAATCGATGAATGGCTAACACCTGGGAAGACATACTTGATTCAGAAAGATTCGGCCAAAGGGACAACACCTGGAAACTGTATGCCAAAAACATGTTTGCCTGTGATGTTCAAACTGCTCACCCTCATAATAGCAGATAACGTCATGAACTACTTGGAAGCAAATAACATCCTGTCGGTAAAGAAAAATGGACCAAAAGGAGGAGCAGGGGTACGAAAGGTCAACTTCTGAAAGACAAAATGATAATGGAGAACTGCAAGAATCGAAGAACCAATTTGCATATGGTCTGGATCAATTACAAAAAGGCATTTGACTCACTGCCCCATAGTTGGATCATGAAATGCTTGGAAACAGTTGATGTCAGCGAAGCCATACGGACATTTGCTGAAAAAGCGATGAGACCGTGGAGAACTGAACTGAGCGTTGGAAATTAGAACTATGGAACGGTCAACATCAAGGAAGGGATTTTCCAAGTTGATTCACTATCACCCTTACTGTTTTTTCATCGCCATGATCCCACTTACAGTGATTTTAAAGAAAAGTTGGGATATCTAATGGCCAAAGTGGAAAAAATCTCACATTTGCTGTTCATGGATGATTTGAAACTGTACAGAAAATCAGACACAGAAATCCAGTCACCAGTGAACACAGTCTGATTATTCAGCACAGACATTTTGATGGAGTTTGGCTTGGAAAAGTGTGCCACTGTGGCAATAAAGAGGAGCAAGATCACTGAGAGTGATGGCATAAAAATACTTGATGGTCAACTAATCAAGTGCAACCAAAAATAAACCTATAAATACCTGGGCATTTTGCAGCTGGATAACATCAAGCATGGGCAAGTGAAGACTGTGGTCATCAGAGAAAACACCCAGAGAGTCAGGAAAATTTTAAAATCCAAATTAAATGGTGGGAATGCCATCAAGGTCATCAATATCTGGGACATACCCGTCATCAGTTACGTTGCTATAATCATAATATAAATCACACAGGCTGATTTGGGTGTATTGGATATAAGAACTCGGAAGCTATGACAGTGCACTATACCTTACACCTATAGTAATACCTATAGACTATGCCTTCCCCAAAGATCTGGTGGCAGAGGGTTATTGCAAACAGTGGAGGAGGAGAAAGATGCCTTAACTGATTATGTGAATGAAAATCAAGAATAGGCAGAGACTGAAGTGAAGAACAAGAATTTAATGGAAGCAAAAAGCAGAACAGAAAAAAACATGATTAAAATGAGAACTGAAAGCTGGCACAACAAAGCATTGCATGGGCAATTTCTGGAGAAGATCAAAGACAAGGTGGACAATAAAATGACCTGGCTGTTGTTAACAACTGGAACTTTGAAAGAGGAAACTGAATCACTGATTTTAGCCAGTCAAGAGCAGGTGATTAGGACAAATACTATCAAGGCCAGAATCGAAAAATCCTCAGATGAAGCAAAGTGCAGATTGTGCAGGGAAGCCAATTAAACTGTAGATCATGTACTCAGCTGCTGCAAAAAAGATCGCCCAGACCGAATTCAAACAGATGCACAACTCAGTGGCCAAGATGATTCACTTAAATTTATGCAAGAATTGCAACATCAGAATGGCTAAAAGCTGGGGGTGGGGGGGAGCATGGTCCAGAGAAAGTAATGGAAAATGAGAAGGTCAAGATCTTGTGGAACTTTCAGATCCAAAATGAACAAAATGTTGGCACATAACACAATGGATATCAGAGTGATCGAGGACAAGAAATCTTTGAGACAGCAAAATCTGGTGACAGCAGGGTCAATGAAAAATAACATGAGAAGGTCACTAAATATGATTTGAAGATAGAGATCCAGTGACTGTGTCACAAACCAGCAGACGTCCTCCCGGTGGTAATCGGCACCCTGGGCACCATTCCGAAAACCCTAGGGCTGCACTTGAACACTTTCAAATTGACAAAATCAACATCTATCCAGTACAAAAGGCAGTCCTAGGCCTTTGGGAGGGGCTCAAATTGTAATGAAATGCCAACTAGCAGCTAAAGAACTGGCAAGATGATGATGATGATGCCTTCTCAGCCTCACTGTTTGATTGTAACCAGTTAGGTCTGTTCTGTACATGCAAAGATAATGAGTTGATGAAAATGCACAGGCAGTACAATAGATTGCACCATGTCAGGCTATTGGTGGAGGATCACATTCTGGAATATAGCCGAAGCTAGAAAGTTCCTGCAAAATAGGGTTGTCAGGTCCCCTCTGGCCACTGGCGGGGTGATGCAGAGGCGGTCCTCCCATTGGGCAAAGTGGGAAGCTGCCCAGGGCTCCACCTTGTGGTGGGTGACAAAATTGCAGGTTCGTTTGTGGGGGATTTTGTATTTTCAGTGTTTTTTCCGTTTTTGGCCTGCAGGAGGTGCATATTTTAGGCTAGCAGCACCAAAATTTCACTGATTTTTTGGGATACTCTCCTGATGATATGACCCAGGTTTGATGACGTTTGGTTTAGGGAGTCAAAAGTTATGGTCTCCCAAAGGGAGTGCCCCCATCCCCCATTGTTTCCAATGGGAGCTAATAGGAGATGGGGGCTACACCTTTGAGGGTCCATAACTTTGGACCCCCTGAACCAAACTTCACCAAACCTGGGTGGTATCATCAGTAGGGTCTCATGAAGATACTCTGAAATTTTGGTGCTGTTTCTTAATAATTGCACCCCTGACAACAGGTACCCCCTAAAATTCCCCTTGCTGTCAATGCTTGTTTTCTTTCTTTCATACTCTCAATGCCTAATAAAGGTTGGGGGGGCATCAAACTCAGGTTTTGCCCAGGGCTCCAGTTTGCCTAGGTACGCCTCTGGGGTGATGGGAAGCCAGGATTGCCAGAACCAGGTTGAGAAACTCCTTAAGATTTGGGGACAGAGCCTGGGAAGGACAAGGGACCTCAGTGGGGTACAAGGCTATAGATCCCACCCTCCAAAGCATCCATTTTTCCCCAGAGGAATTGATCTCTGAAGTCTAGAAATGAGTTGTAATTCTGGAGGCTCCTCAGGCTGAACCTGGCATCTCTACTGCAGATAGAAAACCACTGAAAACTGGAATCCGCCTCCTCAATGTGTGAACATGAGAGAGGCTTTGAAGTGAGGGGGCTGTTTTAAGTCAACCCTTTTAGAAATCTCAAAAACAGCTCCTAACGTTTTATTGCACCTCTGCGGTATAAATTCAGTATAAATACCAATCCTGACATAACATACAATGTGACCAAAATTTGCAGGGGGCCAGCACTTAAAGTACGCCACAGGCTGATCTGTGCAATAAAGTAAGTTTAGTGATCTGATCTGATAGTGATAACAGTCAAACTACTAATCTTATTGTTTATTATGTCTGTCCCCCTTTTATAGTTTTAAAGTTTTTATGCTCCTTTAGTATTTATGCTTTTATTCTGTTTTGCTTTATGTTCCCATAACTTTTGTGCCCCCAACTTCCTTTTTACCGGGAGGTTTTGCTTTTATTCTTTTTAGATACATATCTACTGTTTTACTTGTAAATAGGTTGTATCCTTTACTCTTCTTCTTCCTAGCCTTGTCCCACTAATGCAGGGTCCGCTGCTCGTATTTTTAAACGCCGCTTATCTCGATCAAGCACAATGTCTGATTGTAGGCCTGTAACTTTCAGATCCGCATTGATGGTATCTTGCCATAGTTGCTTTGGCCGTTCTGCTGGTGACAGTGTCTGGGGCTGCTCATCGGTCATGGCCAAACCAGCGCAGGCGCTTCTCTCATTTTTCTGTGGAACAGAGTATAGTTGGTGATGTGAAAGACCCTTATGTGAGGTCCTGCAGAGCTGTTGCCATATGAGTAGGCCCATATGTACATATGGGAGCTTATATGTACATGTGAGAGTTATAGTGGAACCATGGTGGTATCTGCCATACTGCTGTATGATATTGTATCATACAGTAAGGCTGGCAGTTTTGTTCTGAAAATGGGCAGGGCCATGCCTTTCAGCATGAGGTGCCCAGTGTTGATGACAATCTGCTGTCTACACTCTGGTTGTGAAAGCTCTCAATCTGTAGATGGCAAGGTGCCTTGCTTTGTGGTTGAGCTTGTGAAACCAAGGGAGAGAGGGGGAATGGTGTTATTTCCCTCCTATCTCCAGCTGGGATTTAACTGCAGTTGGAGATACTGCACAAACCGTTGAACATTTTAGGTCTGTGTGTTTCAAAATTGTTTTTTAATTACAACCCACCTGAAGAGCTCAAGTAGATTGGCATCTTTGAAGAATAAATATTATTCACATTTTTTTGGGGAGTGAACCTTGGAATCCTTTCTCCTCATTTCTGAGTGCACGTTCACTGGATCGTAAAATGGTTTTAGATGGAGAGTGCGTTCCGCTTTCAAAATGGCTTTGGCAACAGGCTTGCGACTGTCTGCAGAAAGTGGATTTTGAAGGGGTTCTTCCAGGAACATGCTCCTTCATCACTGGACCATGCCGGCCGCAAACAGGCAACCTCTTACTTCAAGCAGAGCTTATGCTATGCATGTCTCAGGTGATCATCCCACTGTCTGCTGCTAGGCACAGACTCTCCCCTGCTTCTCCTGAGCACAGCTTTGCATTTTGCAGGTGCACACAGAATTCATGCTCCCGTAGAGGAAAATAAATTTTTAAGAAGACAAAATGACAGGGTGCCTCTGAGCATATGTAGTATGTCTCCTTTGATTAAAGGAATATATGTATGGTGAAAAGGTGATAAGAGATAGTGTGGGGTTAGAACAGCTGATAGTTGCTCATCTGAGAAGACTGTACACCTGTGGAAAGATCACTCCAGCTGGATTCTTTTCTCCCAGTTTTGCAATCTTGTCATCTGGGATTAGCCAAGAGGATAAAATTCTGGTGGGGCTAGTAATTCTGCCACACACACACACGCACGCACGCACGCACGCACGCACGCACGCACGCACACACACACACACCCCCGAGAGAGAGAGAGAGAGAAGCCCTTTATTGCTCCGTCATGCAATTAAGTTCTGGGTTAGGCGCCTGAGAAATATTACGCAGCGATAACATCTCCCCGTATCGAGTAATTAAAGAACGGGACTCGAATCGCCAAAGTACCCATCAGGTTATATCTTGCCTTGCGAAAGTAGCAGAGGAACTGTTCCAAAAAGTCACAGTCATTGAAAATAACTTCTAATGAGGCTGATGATGTCGTAATTAATGATGAGACGATAAAGGGATATTGACTCGCAGAGCAATTTATTCAAAATAATTAAAAGCTGCTTATCAGTGGCTGAGTGTCTGGGGCATGTCTGCTAGTTCCTATTTGGGCCACGTATCCAGTAATGCTTGCAACGAGCCTGAATTCCTTGCATGCCATTGGTGGCATACTTGGGCGCTTTGGCAAGATGGTATTTAGCGAGGATGGCATTTAGACACTCGGGTATGATCTGTGGCAAGAGGGAGGGATTGCCAAATGGCTTTGGGCAAGTGATTCTCCAGATCACTTCCTCATATTTTCAAATCATAAAGTACAGAATACAGTCACACCCTTCAACGATCTCATTTCATTTCTATTTTGCCTTCCCCCCTGGTGTGGACCCAAAGGGCCACTCCCCACTCACCGTAAGCTGCGGGGTCACCTCTTTAAAAGACACGAGGAGGATGGACGTTCCCCACGTCACCAGCGCCCACTGCGCAGCTGCCCTTAATTTGCCGCTCTCCCACCTCCTTGTCGCGCGGCAAATTAGGTCCTCTGAAAAGAGCAACATTTTCAAAAAACCCACAGGTGCCGCAGGGGGGTGGGGAACCTCGGCTGTTTACGCGTGGCTGATTCGCTCTGACGCGCAGCTTCCAGCCAATCAGGAAACAGGAACCGCCATTTTATTTAGGGAGGGTGTCCCCGTCAGAAAGTGCTCGGAAATTGAGACGTGTGCACAACAAGACGTGCCAACATTGCTCTTTTTTGCTCTTTTTTGCTCGAGCTCCACTGTTTTGCAGCTTGGCAAAGTGCCACTGAGCACAGGGTTGTCGGTGGTGTAAACCGAAACCGATATTTACTTTCATTTTTCTGCCCAAGCAGTTTGCAACAGGTAGTGACGTCAGCATGTGCAGACGTCTCAAAACAATGCGTTCAGCTTATCCAAACGAACTTTTCGGGTCAGCCAATCAAAATGGAGCCCCGTTTTTGGCTGGCTGCAACTCCCACGTGTAAATGATGCACACGCGTGCCAGCCAATCAGAACGCTCGATTGCCTCTTTGACTCTTGATGTGGAACCCCGCGCTATTTCCTGAATGGAAAATGAGTGGGGAACAAATGTCTCCATTGTCAAAAGCCACGGAGGCTTTTCTACGAGGGGTCGCTGCGGGGTTGCACTCAGACGAGGTAAGTGGGGAGTGGCCCAAAGCTGGTGTTATGGATGTAGCCAGAAATATAGTACAGCGGTTGCAAGTCTTGACTAAAAGATGTGAAAGAGGTGTTTCTGCAGGCCAGATTCAGGTCTGGCCTGGTCTCTCAGTTGAACACTGAGGCATGCCATATGAGGGCAGAATCAAGAAAGCCACAACTTTCTGTTGGTTCCCAACCAATGTTGCCCCATCTTCGGGCAGAGGCTATACAGACATTTGTCACAGATGCTGTAGCTTTGAATTTCTTGCATTATGCCACGGATTGGCCTAGATCAGTGGTGGCGAACCTATGGCACTCCAGATGTTCCTTGGCTACAATTCCCATCAACCCTTGCCAGCATGGCCAATTGGGATTACGCAGCAGCCAATTGGGATTACGCAATTGGCCATGCTGGCAGTGGCTGATGGGAATTGTAGTCTACGAACATCTGGAGTGCCATAGGTTTGCCACCACGGGTCTAGATGGTCTTCAGCAGTGATGGGGAACCTGTGACATGCATGTCAAAGGTGACGGGCCTCAGTGTTTTGGGTGACACGTCAGCATTCACCAGCACCTGACACCAGTTGGTCTCTCTTTGGAGTCTGAGTCATCTTGTAATCTGGGATAAGCCAAGAGACACTGCAGCTCTTTCCAATGGGGGCAAAGGTTTTCTGGGAACTTTCCCCGCTATCCTTTTCTGAGCTAGATCTTCAGCACCCACTCATACTCTCATTCACACTTTTAAAAAACTATTCCCTTCTTGTACCTACCTGGGCAGGTGCTTTACATATAGGTGTACTTGTCAGCTATAAGTTGCACCCCTCCCACCGTCCACACAAATTCACCCCTAGAACAGCTTGTGTATTTTTATTTACTGCAAAATTTTCTGCCTCCTCTAGAGGAAAACAAGCAAATGGCAGATTTTGCCAACTGCTGCACGACACTAAATTATACTCTGAGCTTCTGCGCTTGTAAGCTCCGCGGCTCGTTGGTCTGAAAAACACTTCTAAGCTTTAACATTAATTAACTAAAAGTTACAAACCCCCATAGGCCTGAAATTTCATATCTCTGTAGAATCTCTCTCTACCCCCCCCCCCACATCTGTACTGTTGCATACATCTTCATTTGAAATAAACAAGCTCCTAAAGAGGTCCCTTTTTCTTTTTCTTTTTAAACTGGCTTTTCTTACATGGAACTCCCATCCTCCCTCACCCCCCTTCCCCCCGGGCCGGGTTTTTCCCCCGCATCCCCATGCCATCAGTTCAACTTCTCCCATGCTATTTTTAGTTACCGTCACGTTCCTGCTTCTACATTGCTTGTGTATTGTACCTACTTTATTTTAAAAAATTTTAAGGTTGACGTTTTTAATTATTAAAACTTTAAACGCTTGAAAACGAACAGAAGAATAAACACAAAAAGTACAGTTAACAAAAGGGCTCCCGATTCTCTTGTCCTGTTGTACCTACTTTAGACTGTATGATGAGAACTGACAGCGGAAATCCATAAACTGTAATGGCTTATGTCTCGACTCGATGAAGGTAGGTGGTTTCTCTTGAGTCAGACCTTTGATCTGTCTAGGTCAAAATGTCTCTGCTGGCCGGCTGTGATTCTGCAGTCCTTCAGGCAGAGGTCTTCTTCAACAGTGCTACTCAAGTTACCTTTAATTAGAGGTTCTGGGACTCAAACCTAGAACCTTCTGCACGCAAAGTGCCATCTGCTTTCCCATGAAAATATGGGCCATTCCCCATATTTACAAGCTGCTTCAAGGACACAAGGCAAAGGCAGGGATGCAGCCATCACAAACATAATTGGTTTTTATTGCTTTCTTGTAAAAAATATGGGCCATCTCCTTCATATTTACAAGGTGCTTCAAGGGCACAAGACTGATTCAGTTTTATTGGAATAGCTGATGTTTCAGAGGCAGCTAGCCATGAAGGATTCTCTCTTGCCCTCCTGTCGTAGGGCAGAGAGAAGGAGAAATCACTAATACCTGGTCTGGAAGTTCTGTAATTTCTGGCACTCTGAAGGAGCTGGCAAATTTAGCCCTGGAAACCTTGAAACAAATGCTTAAATACTACAGCCTCTGTGGAAAAGATGCTATTTGTAGTAATCTGAGCCATGAAGCGAGATGAATCAATTTACAGCGATGCAGTGGTGAATTTACAGATGCTATATCAGGTGTGCTTTTTCTGACATGGCAATTAGGGAACAGCAGATGTAAATGAGTTTCAAAATGCTTGAAGGCATGGTGTCCAGAAACTGTAGCTGTGCATATGGGCTGCAATTCCTAAAGATCTTTCCCCCCTCCCACTGATATTACTAGAACTTCTGTCTTCCCATAGATTCAGGGCTTTGGTAGGTACAGGATAAATGAAAGAGGGCATGGCATATGATTGTATGGAATTTGCTATCCCAAAGGTGCCATCTTGATTTGGTGCAGTGGTTAGAGTTTGGGACTAGATACGTAAGATCCAGGCTCAGATCTCTACTCTGTCATGGAAGCTCGCTGGCGGACCTTGAGCGAGTCACAGTCTCAGCCTAATTTACCTGATAGGAGGAAGCAAGAGTGCAGAAGTAAAAAAAAAATTGGACAATTGTATTGTTATATATCGAGAAACTGGTGAAGATAAACATTGATTTAAATAATGACTTAATGTTCATGGGTGTAATGGAAGACAGAAGGGTGGACAAACAATATAGTTATATGTATAAAATAATGATCGAAGCAGCCCATGCAACAATAGCCTTGGGCTGGAAAGAAAAGAAAAAATGGACACTTCAGAGATGGTTAGAATATATCTGGGAACAAGTGACACTTGATATTTTCGATATACTAACCAAAAATAAGACGTGGCAAGATAAACAGAATGAAAATTTGAAGATATGGATAATATACGTGGACTGGATGAAAGAAGCTCGAGTCAACGAAGAAATATGGGAGAAGAGGCTACAGAGAATGAACTTACTGCTGTTTGTGTGACAAAACTATGAAGAAGAAGCAATGGGGGGAGGGAGAAAAGGGGGGGAAAGTATTGTTTGAAAATGTATGAAGAAGAAAATTACTATAAACTGTAAAATTCAAATGATACAATAAAAAATTAAATTAAAAAAAAAAGAGGAAGCAAAAATGACATGAGCCACTTTGTGTATCCACTACAGAGAAAACAGGATGTTCATATATAAATAAACAAACTGAAATGGCTTTTTAAAAGGATAATTTTGTAAGAAGTAAAGAGACATATGATTTTGGAAGTCCCAGTCTGGTCAAGTCCATTATTATCAACAACAACAAAAACACCCTCACAGTTGGCTACCGCATCAACAAATATTAAGGAGTCACGAGGGACACATTTATTCAAAAACAAAAACAACACAAGTCAAACAAAATAACAGCATACAAACGGCATACTGAATAGATTGAAATTGACAAGCGCAAGAGGCCACAGGAGAAACGAGTAAGCCCAGTAATAAGCAATGCTACAACAAGGCATGTGTGCAGAAATTCGAGATTCTCCACTATGAGAGAATTCTTCATATAAGGGAATCTTTTTATGTTGGATTCTTCAAGACAATTGGATGTTTCAAACAAAGCCAATGTAGAATAATGTAAATGATAATAAGCCCATTATTAGGCACACGAGGCCTTCCTATTGTGAGCTGTCTACCAGTGGCAAAAAGAGATGGGGTGGGGGGTGGGGACAGAAAAGGGAATTCCATGCAAACTGACTGGACAGAAGGGTGTGATGGGAAAGTTGTCCTCATAAGAAACTCAAAGAAGAACATAGACCCAAATTGTTTATAGTGTTCTGAAACCTAGCAGCTGGGACAAATGAAACACTCCCCTCGGACAGCTTTCCCGATGGGAATCCCTGGCCTGTCAAAGAAGTGCAATTTGAGGAGGCCATTATTGCATCCATTTAAAAAGTATCTACGTTTTAATGTGGGCTTGCGGAATAAGGGCCTTTTCCGCACGAGTTGCTTACAGTTCATCCGTCTGTCAAATGCTACATTTTATTTCTTTTAATTCCACACATTTTTTTTGGTTGTGGAAATGTTTTCCCCTTCATTGTTCCTTTTTTTCCAGAGCACTTTTACTGCAGTATTCCCCCCCCCCAATCTGTTTTTGAGCCCGCTTCTCTTGTGCGTGTGATCATATTGAAATGATCTTTATTTCTCGATTCCACCAAACACCTCGCCTTTATCCATGCCCTAGTGTGGCTACCCAACCTCCTCTTCATTTTCTGTTCTCCTCATGCTCTGTTTAAATTACAAGTTCCTGCCTCCCGGAGATTGGGGTGCGAAATCACCCAATCCAAGATGGCCTACTATCCCCCAGGAGACGGACCCTTCCCAGTAAGTATCCAATGGTCCGTTTTCAAAAGGAATTTTAAAATATTTTTGTCCTTGT
The DNA here is from genome assembly GCF_021028975.2 of Sphaerodactylus townsendi. Classification (NCBI taxonomy): domain Eukaryota; kingdom Metazoa; phylum Chordata; class Lepidosauria; order Squamata; family Sphaerodactylidae; genus Sphaerodactylus; species Sphaerodactylus townsendi. The sequence continues at coordinate 97,314,633 of NC_059431.1, read as the reverse complement.
CATACTTTTGTCCTCAGGAGTAAAATTGACAAAGAACTTCACTTTTGCAGGAAGAAATTGTCAAGGGACTGCATGGGGGTGGGTGGACTTTGTGTTTTTGTTGCTTCAGATAGTAGCACTTGTTTCAGTAACCTTTTTCAGCTTCCATTTTGTGTGGGTAGTTTTCAGTGATAGAAAAGGAGGCTGAGACATTTTTGAATGACCTCTTCCTTGTAACTGCGCGGTAACCTTAAAGGTCCTTTGTGAAAGAAAAGAAGAGGTGGGGGTTGTTCTTCTGCATTACGGATGACATCCCATGACCACGGGGAAAATCTCTGGTAAGCTGTGCGGGCAGAAAAGGTCAAAGGCAGAAATTAGCAGCATGAAGAAGGAAAGGAAGAGGAGGAGTTTGGCTCTCTATCCTCCTTTCTTTCCTGCAAAGAGACTCAAAGGGGCTTACAAATTTATTTCCCTTCCTCTCCCCACAACAGTAGGTGGGGCTGAGAGAGTTCCGAGGAACTGTGACTAGTCCAAGGTCACTCAGCAGGAATGCAGGAGCAGGGAAACAAATCTGGTTCACCAGATAGGAGTCCACCATTCAAGTGGAGGAGCGGGGAATCAAACCTGCTCTTAAACTTCTACACCATGCTGACTCTCTACCTGTAGCCTGTGAGGTTGGTTAGCCTGATGTTGTGTTACCAGCCCAAGGTCACCCAGCAAGCTTCCTTGGCAGGTGAGGGGCTTCAAACCTGGGGTTCCCAGATCCTAGTCTATTCTGCTACACTGGAACACCAGTGTGATGTAGTGGTTAGAGAATTTACCTGCAGAGAAGTTACAGAATTCTGGAAGGGGAGATTACAGTATGTGGGATTTCCACATTGTTTCCCCCTTTTGCAATTCTTTGTGCCTCTCCTCAGTTTGTAAAATTAGAAAGTTGATTTATATACTGCATTGGTGGGGTACATACTACATGATGGGGCATCAACACTCTGTCCCTAAGCAATGCATTGCTATTAATAAACCACTGTCCAGGTTTTATCTGAACCTCGTTGGTGCTTGCAGTTCCTTATGAAGGGATGCTTGTGCCAGCTCATCGGATACCTTGGAGGTTCTGAGGTGGCAAGTCTGAGGTGCCACTTTCCTTGCTGATGGAGTCAAGTGGGCATGAATTTGTTTGCCTAGCACATGCTGATGGCACACTACAAATGCAGCCACTGCTCCTGGGTGATGCTTTAGTACATACACATGCACAACACATTGGCAAGGATTGATTTCAGGCAAGAATCTTAGACACAGTCACAATGAAAGCATTTCAGAATCAGTGAAACTTTCTCATTTGCACTTCAGATCATTGCAGAACAAAAATAGATGCTCTTTGGTTAAGGCAACCAATTTAAAAGGATGTTTAGGTACAACAAAATAGAATCTTTATGCTCTCTTGGAAAACACACTCGAATTCTGTATAATCTTTTTTTTCAGGTAAATATAGAGCAATAGCTATGATCGACGCAAAGTTAAGCACTTTAAACAATGCCATCTTCTGCAGAATATGTATAATCTTAGAATAAGTCCTTATTTCAGCAGACTTAAACTGGAGTAACTCTGCCTAGGACTGCTCAGTAAGTCTTGTCAGTTTTTACCAGGTAAGTTAATAAGTACTTGGCAGACCAATCCAGAGGGAGGAGGACAATTGGACTCTTGGAGCAGGTAGGGGGGGGTGTCACACTAGCACATTTGCCCACACTGCCAGTGTAAGTGGCACTTATGCTGGTGGAGAGGGCAAACATGGCAGAAGAGCCTGCACCCCACAGAGCTGCACCGGTCTAAAGTTGGATGCTGACACAACTGGCAGTGGGCTAGGGGCATTCCCAGGGCGGGGGGGGGGGGGGGCGGACCATAGTGGGCTTCCCTGGGCTTTTGACCCTAGAATGTCCCCGGTGCAGGAGTTGGACTTGCGCCACTCGAAAGGTGTAGTAGAGCTCTATGGAAGGCTTTGAGGAAACCAAGGGTTTCTCTGTTTTTGCTACCTCCCGGGATCGCCTGGAACCCCCGAGATTGGGCCATAAATCTCTCCCATTGAAATCAGTGGCACTTAAAGGAACCTAACTTTGGTGGAATTCTTAGCAGTAATTTCAGAGGGGCGTCACATTAGTCTACAGTAGAACAGCTAGATTCTGTTCAGAACAGCTACAATAGAACAGCATCCAGGATTTTCAAGGGATGGGTTTTTGAGACTGAAGTCTCCTTTTGTCAGCTTATGTCCCCAAAATCTTGGCACGATCATGGGGGTTCATTTCTGTATGCCTGTGCAGCTTTGCATGTGTTGCCAGAAATTAAAAGAGCAGCGTCAACGTACGAAGGTGCAAAAGCAACCCAGATGGTTTCCATGGGCTCCAATCACTACCTGTGCACCATGCATGTGAATGGGAAAAAGGGTTCCTTTATAACAAATGCAATACATTTGCTGTGCAGAATCCACCCATGGTTTACTTGCACCTCTGGATTTTGTGCACATTCTGAGATCGACTGGATACACTCCAACAAAAACCAGTCTGCCATTTCTCATCTGTCTGCATCTTCTTTTTCTGTGCAGCACAGCCGACTGTCCTTCTTTCCTCTCCTTTCCTTTTCCAGATTCTCTTTGCGCAGCAGAAACATATGATATAGCCTCTGGCGCAAGTAAACATTATGTGGTTTTGGGGGTTTTGGAAGGGAAACATTTCAGTTTCCATTCTGACATTTCCAGCCAGCTAACTGCAGACGCAGGCTAGCAGCAAAACATGGACTGAGGAATGTCTAGTGGTAGTGGGGTAGTGGTGGGGGCTTTGAGGGGCTCCATCTTTTCAGTTTGTCAGTTTTTTGTATTGTGAACTGCTTGGTACATTCTGTTCTCTTGAGGGACACAGCAAGCTGCCAGGGATGGAAAGGAGGCGTGGCTAAAATCATATATAGGAAACTTTTAATTGTTCTCAGCATCGCAAACCACGTCCCAACCTGGCACTGAGTCTTGGTGAAATCAGCCACCACTATCAACATTAGGAGCCACCAGAAAATGTTTGTGAACATATATATTGTAGGATATGTGTGTGAAAGAGAGAGGGATCTCTGGACCACTAGTTTTCTGCTGCTGGAAAAGTGGAGAGTACAGATGACACATATCGGAATGGTGGCTGTCAAGCAGGCCTTCATACCCTGTGACTTACATGTGATGCATTAGCTTGATACTGTGGCCTGCCATGTGTTTCACGATACTCCTGGTTTGGGGGCGGAGCTTAACTCAGCTGCTGAAGATTCACACTCAGCTAGTCAAAATTTGTTCAGGTTTAGAACTGTGTTTTTTTTAAAGTGAGGTTAAGACTGGGGCCATGGACTTCCAGCATATGTGTTGACCAATGGCCCATCAGTCCATTTTACTCAGCAAAAGGAACCTGAGCAACTGAGGTGACTCCCTGAGGTCTTAGCAATGCTTCTGGGACTGGTGGCCCTGGAGAAGATGTTGGTTGAGGCATATACCCATGCTTGCTTCCCAGACCTACACAACCATCAGCTGTGTTTGGGGTGGCAGCACACATCGATTCTGCTCGCTCCCATGTGTTTCCAGAAAAATACAAACCTTATTTTTCCCCACCCCAATTGTTTCCTCTTCACAGGTAGAACTTCCTGACAGAATGGTTCCTCAGTGGAACAGACTTTAGGAGTTGGTGCGCTCTCCTTCTTTGGAGGTTATTAAGCAGTGGCTAGATGGCCATCTGACAGCAATTTGACAGCATTTGTGAGCTTAGGCAGATCATGAGAGAAAGGGCAGAAAGGGATGGGTCAGCACTTGGCCCTTTTACATGCCCAGGATACTGCTGATCACCATTTTGGGCTCAAGAAGGAATTTTCCTCCCAGCCAGATTGGTCAGGGATCATGGAGGGGTGGTTTTTTTTGCCTTGTTCTGGACATGGAGCAGGGTCTTTGGAGGTGTGGGGGGAGAGGAAGTTGTGAATTTCCTGCATTGTATAGGGATTGGACTGGATGACCCCTGGGATCCCATCCAGCTCTACACTTTTGTGTTGTATTTTGAGGGGAATATGTCCCCAAAAGTTTTCTACCAACATTAACTCATGTGAAAGACATTCCCTGTCAGCCATATGCTAATTTGTATGTCCCTGGCTCTTAATCCTGGACTTAGAAGACAGAGGAACAGTGATGCCTAAGGCATACAAAAGGAAATGGAGATGTTCTATGCCACTGTCTATTTTGTGATGGACGATGGTGGTAGTCAATGGCAAGTAAAGCCATTTGATAGACCGACAGCTCCTGCTTTTGTTTTGTGTAAAAGACGGCTGGATGTGAATTTTTTAAAAAAATTAATAAGTTGTGGCCGTCAGAGCAGGCTGGCAACTGTCCACAAAGGCAGTTTATATTGAAAAGCCTAAACTTGATGTGTTCACACAGATCTGGCCACATTCCCTGTCACACTCTGGCACATTCTCCTCATGAATATACCTTTCTGGGTCTCGCTTACTCATTCCCCTCTTTCAGCCAAGACTTACTGTCCTCGTATGGGCGGAATCCTTCGCTCCACATCCTTCCAGTCAAGAGTCGGCATTGGGCTGGAGTCCTGACATGCCCTGATTTTATTTATCTGAAGGCTGTCTCAGAAGTAGCATTTTAATGCACAGGAGGGGGAGAGCTATCTCATACAGCTGTCCTTTCAGCGTACGAGCCTTTCCAGGGAAATGAAATGCCATTGCTGCTATCACTGTGCTGCTTCCCCCAGCGTTCGTTCGCCAGTATGTGCAGCTGCTCTGACTTACCCCTGGGGTAAAAAGTATGCCCCCGTTTCAGAGCTCTCTGATCCAGCTGCTGTAGCTTAGATACGTTGCTGGCCTTTCTTTCTTTCTTTCTTTCTTTTTTTTTGCAAGCCAGCAAGTTGCTAATAGTGCCTTGGTGTTACAATCGTCGCTGTGCGGTGTATCATCTTCTGTGGCTTTGGTTGACGGGGTTGCAAGGGAGGCTCTGAAATCAGCAGATACTTTCATTCCCCCCCCTCCTTTTCTCCCTGCTGCCTAAATCAAAACCAGCTTTTTTGGATTAGTCATAATTTATTTAAGAAAGGAGGAAGGGGGGGAGAGAAAAAGTAATTTTCCACTCTAATCCAGCCTGACAAAAGCACACATGCTGTGGGGGAAATAGCAATTCAGACCGGCTTGGCTGGAATAGCCATGAGCCAGAGAGGATGAATTCGGGGCGGGGGTGGCGGCAGCAGTGACAGACGCATTGGGAAAAGGTCGAAAAGGCTTCATGCCCCCAAACGCCCCCCTGTTATCTTTCACTCGCTTGCTCTGTTTTGTCTCTGTCCCACTCCCGTTAGTTTCGCTCCTAACATTCAGAAAAAAAAATAGTTTGGATTTATACTCTGCCTTTCTGTCCTGTAAGTAGTCTTAAAGCGGCTTACAAGCTCCCTTTCCCTTCCTTTTCCCACATCAGACACCTTGTGGGGTTGGTGGGACTGAGAAAGCTCTGAATGACTATAACTAGCCCAAGATCACCCAGCAGGCTTTGTGAGTAGGAATGGGGAAACAAACTTCACCAGATCAGAGTCCGTCGCTCATGTGAGGGAGTGGGGAATCAAACCCTGTTCTTCAGATAAGAGTCTTCCGCTCCTAACCACTGCATCACCTCTTAACCACTATGCCAGTTCAAACTATTTCATTATTTCTGATAAGCAGAAACAAAAGACTTTATTCATTGGAGCAGGAAGCTTGAATTGGTAGGTTAATCAACAAGAGATTCAGGTGATTAGTTGGTGAGACCCAGTTTTAATGGATGGGGTGGCAAAGCAGGCTTACCTCTTGAGGCTGTTTGGATTGTTGGCTGGATGTTAGTGGAGCAGGGAATGGGAAATAAAGATGATAAAATATGTATTCTAGCTTAGGAGGTGGAAGGTAGCTTTTGTTTATGAAGTTGTGAATGCTCTTAAGGGTGGACAGTAGGGTTGCTAACTCTGGTATGGGAAATTCCTGGAGCTTTGGGGTTGGTACCTGAGAAGGGTGGCATTTGAGAAAGGGAGCATGACAGAATTTCTTTGTATTTAATAATTAAAATATTTATACTTCATCTTTCCTTTGTGATGTAAGGTAGCTTACATTTTTTTAAAAAAATAATAATTATTATAAATCTCAAATAACCCTCTTTCACCCCCAAATGTCTCCACCCATGCCTAATCCTGGCAAATAAAATGATCTTGTAGCACTTCCTAAAAACTCAGAGAAATGGCAGCCACTCATCTCTTCAGAGTGGAAGCTATTATAGAAGAAGCACAGGCTCTGTTAGGTGCCAGGTGGGTTAACTTAAGGCAGTAGGTGGCAGTCTGAAGACCGTGGTTCTCTCTTCCCCATCTTATCCTCATATAAACTATTTGTTCTTACTGTTGGATAACAACAACCCTGTGAAGTATGTTAAACTGAGAGTGTGTGACTGCCTGGTCTTTTAGCTTTCCCCTACTAAAACGAATGTTATAAACCCAGTGGTGAAAATATTTGAAAAATAGGGTCATATGCAACATGCTGGATTGGACCATGAGGAGAGGGAAGTGGAGGGGGCCCAGCGTCTGGACATGGCCCACCCACCCTAGAGAGGGAGGGGAGGGGAGGAGGAGGGGTGGCATGCAAGGGAGGGGGAAGGGGTCCAGCGTCTGGACATGGCCCACCCACCCTAGAGAGGGGAGGGGAGGGGGAGGGGTGGCATGCAAAGGAGGGGGAGGGGGCCGGCGTCTGGACATGGCCCACCCACCCTAGCAGAGGGAGGGGAGGGGAAGGGGTGGCATGCAAGGGAGGGGAAAGGGGTGTCATTCAAGGGCGGGGAGGGAGGGGTGGGTTAACTTGATGGTAGAGTGGGAATTCGAACCTGATCCACCAGGGTTCTAATCTCATGTCACAAACACAGAAAGGCCTGGGACAAGGCAACTGATGTGTGTAAAACATACTGGCTCTTTTTTCTGTCTGTGCTTTCTTTTTCTTTTTTTTTTGGTGAGTTTTGAAAGATGCTTTGAGATCTTGGTATTAAAGGCTATCCAGAAAGGCAGGTAGTATATTATTTACAGCTCTTCTCGTAATACTCTCTCAGGTTTTCCTTAGATAGGCCTTAAATGGTTCAAGGCACGGATCTCCTATCAGTCCCCTGGAGAGCCTGCCCGACAGTCTAATGGTTCTTGAAAATTCCCCCCTTGCCCAATTGAGTCCTGCAAATCCCTTTATCAGACTTCTTTTTAAAAAACTTTCAGTGTGTGCATCTATAAATAAAATGGTTTTTTTGAATTTGACTGGCTAGACTTTATTTATACATTACTTCTTTCAATGTTTTCTCACAAATCAACATATACAGCAGTCCTGGATTGATAGTCATTCCTGGGGCTTTCTGGTCTTGAAAAACAGCAGAAAAGCAGGATAGAAGCATTCTAAAACAATATCTTGTTGAGGGTTGCGGTGGAAAGGATTTCTAATGGAGGATTCTCAGTGCCTCCATGACTGCATTCAAACATAGTTGTTTACTGTGCTAGAGATATGACAGTTCTCAAGTGTATTTTCCTTTCTGGAAAAAGCAGTGCAGTCACAAATGATTACTTATAGCATGATAATATCCAACCCTGTGCAGATGCAGCTGTAGTTCCAGGAATCTTTTGAAGAAGCTAGGACAAGAAACTGTTATAAATGTTTGATATCTGGACGAGGTGTGATTTTTCCCTCAGTTTTTCAAATTGAGTCTGTGAGTCTCATGGCCCTCCCTTGATGTTCCCACCGCCCCCAGAAGGGCGGTCCCACACTCTTTTGGAATCCCTACCCTGAATGGTCTGGGGCCTTCATATTTGTGGGGCTGCTTCTCCCAATACATTTCCCAAAGATCTTTATGTTCAGCAAATGGCAACTTACTGGTGGTCCCTGGCCTGAAAGCTGCCCAACTGTCCTTAACCCAGTCTTGGGGAACAACCTGTCAAGGGAAACCCAGGTCCTATTGGACTTAGGACAATTCCGCAGGGCCTGTAAGATGGATCTGTTATGGCAAGTTTATGGTAGGATACAGCACTCTGATTGCCCTCCCTTCTGTTTCTCCTTCACTGTCCTACAAGTTTTTTTTACCTGTGTTTTCCATAATATGTATGAATGTGGAGTGAATATGAAACTACGGGTGCCAGGACGTGATAAAATGTTTTATTGACTCATTGTATTTTATTGCGCCCATATGAGAAGAATGGCCTATAAAATGTAATGAATGAGCAAGCAATGAGTTTCGCAGATCCTAGTCTGACACCTTAACTGCTACCCCACACTGGCTCTCGATGGGATGACAGAATCCCAAATATCCCTTCACTAGTAGCAAAATAGCCTACCTAAAAACATCGCATTTTTGCTCCCTTGTGTGTCTTACAGGCTCATGATTCTGGGAGCTAGGATTGACTGTGGCTTGATGCCATGCATTTCTGATGTGTGAAGTGACTCTGCGGCTCAGCATTCAGACTCACAGTTCATTCCATTTTCTTCTGTCTAGTCCAGGAGGACCTCCCCAAAAAAACAAGCTAGGATTAAGTCAGGGTATATACATTCAGACATTATGCAAAATAATAGTTTAAGACTCAGTGTGGTTAGTAAACCAACACTGTAATCATGTGCATCTGAATCAGATTTTCAACTTCCTTCTCTGGGCAGTTTCTGAAGGTCTTAAAGAGCGGGACAATATGAACATCTCCCCTTATCAGACGAACCCATTACAGTCTCCCAACTTGGCATCTCCCTTCTGTGCCCTTTTCCCCGCAAATTCAGCGAGGTTATGATGGGCCGTGCCTGCTAGGTTGTGCCAACTCAACAACAAGGCACCAAATGGTAACATGTACCTTCTAGAAATCTATTTTCTGGGCTTCAGATGAAAGGCTAGTGAGTCATGTTCAGAGGACCATTTGCAAACAGAAACCACAACTAGTCAGTCTGAAAAGAATCAAAGAGGTCGACGTTGTAAAGCTATTGATGTTTGTACCTGGTGAGTCAGTCCTGTGGCCCAAAAGAGCTCCTTTGAACAAAGTGATATGAGGAAAATCAGTTATGCCGTGGGAATAAGTCTTTCCCTTTGTCCTTTCTTTGGAAAGTAAACTGAGGAAATGATTAACAGAAACAACACAGATAGGAAATCCCAGTTCATTTCAGTCAGGCTTGTGCAAGAGATCTTCCCTCTGGATTGTGCCTCACTTTAATTGGGAGGGAAGGAATAATATATAGATCCATTTAATGGCCCTCCCAGGGAAGACATTAGAAACCAGCAGAGCAGAGGTTGGAATCTAATTTAATATTAGTTCAAGTAATAACACAATGAGTTTCCAACAGGATGATTTTCTAGTGTCGATTTTTAAAAGAAGAAATTGTGCTGCGTTAGTGATATGTGGCTAAGTTTGGGTCCTCTTGCCATGGTTGGAGTCCTTCTTGGAGATTTCAGTTGCACTGATGTTTCAGGGTGAAGTGCTGAGGACCATTTTGTGGCAATTCAGACAATGATTGCATTCGGTTTCCTCTGTTTGTCTCCCTGCAGTGCCTCCTTTCATGTGGATTTCCCTGTACTTGGCACATGAAGACTCCACAACCAACAGATCATCATCTGAGGTCACTGTGGCATACAGAAGATGGTGGGACTTCTCAAGAAGCTACTTGGACCCTAACGGCACCATAAGAACAAAGAGAAGAGCCATGGGAATAGTTTGGCTGTGGGTGGCCTGCCTTCTTGGCCTGGCAACTTCTCTAGAAGGTAAAGGTGGCTTTGATACATTGCGTCGCAGAAATGTGATGGGGTTGTACTGTGTCAGGTGAAGAGATGTCTAACTTTTCTATAACTTTATTGATTGCTAGAGAACACTGATGGTCGATTGATTTATCTGTAGTTACATGGTGGTGGCTCAGAGGCTTTCAGTTAGATTATGATTCTTGATGGACCATCAATGGTGGGCAGCCAGCAGCTCTGACATGCTCCACAACTTGGAATGTTTAGGTTAGAGTTTTGAATGCAACCAGCCAAGGAAGTGGAAGTTCTTTTTTGTGGGAGATCTAATAAAGTTCTGCCTGTATACTAATTTGTTCTCCCTCATTCAACTCATGTGTTTATAAATAGATATTTCAAAAAAATAAAGTGACCTTGCAGTGCTTTCTCCAAAACTTCCCACTGTTCAAGGGAAGGAGGGTGTTTCGCTCAATGCAATACTAAACATTTATAAAGCAAGCCTGGAAGATATTTTAATTAGTTTAGATAATTATTTCTATTCCTTGTGGTTTATAAAGGGGAAAAAAGTTTTAATGTGTGTATTTGTGCTCAAAAAGTACAAGATGCCAAAAATCCCCCAAAAGTAATTTTAAAAAACTACTGTAATGTGGATTTTAAGGCAGTGGGAAAGGAAGCTTGTACAAGGATTTGCAGATCAAAATGTTTGTATCCTGCCTTACTAGTCTTTAAAGGTGTCAAACAGCAAAATAAAATAAAATAAAAAGGACAATTAAACCCCAAATCAATCAGTGTAAAATGTATTGTCGAAGGCTTTCATGGCCGGATTCAAATGGTTGTGGTGGGTTTTCTGGGCTGTGCGGCCGTGGTCTGGTAGATCGTGTTCCTAACGTTTTGCCTGCATCTGTGGCTGGCATCTTTACCTCTGAATGCACCTCTGAAGATGCCAGCCACTGATAGACCTCTGAAGGTGCCATCCACAGATGCAGGCGAAATGTTAGGAACAAGATCTACCAGACCACAGCCACACAGCCTGGAAAACCCACCACAACCAATTAGTGTAAAATTTCCTATTGAGTTCAATATGACCAGTCTCCCCATTCAGGTGGACATATAAACTTGCCAAAACAAGAACGATTTCAATGTTGAGCTTACTTTAGAGAAGAGCAATCAGAACCAGCTCAGAATTGACCCATATTTCCGATACTGTGTGGTTAAAGATTTAGTGACATTTCAAGAAAAAAAGAAAATGTCAGTGGAAACAAATGATGTTCTATGTATTGTCGAAGGCTTTCACGGCCGGAATCACTTGGGTGCTGTGTGGTTTCCGGGCTGTATGGCCGTGTTCTAGCAGCATTCTCTCCTGACGTTTCGCCTGCATCTGTGGCTGGCATCTTCAGAGGATCTTCAGAGGATCCTCTGAAGATGCCAGCCAAGTCTGGCTTATCAGGAAAGAAATCTTCTTCATCTGTCCTTCAACTCCTGAAACCACACAACACAAATATTCTTATCGGCTGCTTCAAAGTAATAGAGAGTGATTGTAGACTCTGTTGTTGGAAAGCTATGGCAGTTATATTTTTTAATTTATTGGTGATATGTGGTGCACTGTGTGAGAGAAAGGAAAGATGTTGACAGTTTTGTGTCTTTTATTGGCAATTGCTTGATAAAAAAGGTCACCGTTCAAGGTTCCCCCTGTGTGGCTTTATCCCCACCAGACTAATTGAATTTCATGTATTTATTTTTAATTAAAATGTTTGTGTCATGCCTTATTGGTCTCTCAAAGTGACTAACAGCAAGAAAACATGAAATGAACTGCAATATTTAAAAAAATCCATTGCAAATAAAATAAAATAAAACCAAATGACTCAATATGAAATTTGCTGTAGAGTCCCATGTGACCAACTTCTGCATTTAGACAGGGGTGTAACCTTGCCTAAACTAGAAAGCAATTGCTTTTGAGTTTCCTTGGGGAATGGCATTTCTTTCAGAAGGAACTGAAGCAGTTCAGAAAGAAGATGTCTGTGGCTTGGATCCTTTAATGAATCTCCACTGCTGGAAAGCATTTCTGTCGGTGAAATGAGGATTTCTTGCTTCTTCCATCCAATTGTGGACTCAAGGGAGCCCCCAAATGTTGCTCCTAAGCCAAAGGGGGCTCCTAATAGTAGCATGAGAAGAGAGCCAGAGTTAGAGTTGCCAGCCAAGTTGGGTCTGGAATTCTCCCAGAATTAAAACTGATCTCCAGACTATAGGAACCAGTTCTCCTGAAGGAAATGACAGTTTTTCAGGGCGGACTTAATGGCATCACATCCCTACCGAACCACCTCCCCTCCCCAAACTCTGCCCTTTTCAGATTTCTCCCCCAAATCTCCAGGAATTCAAAACCTGGAGCTGGCCATCCAAGGGCCTTTCCCCACTTACCTTAAGCCCCGCTCTCCTCAAATGCTTGCAGGGTCCCCTGACACTCCCCACAGCGAGTGACAGCACAACCCATGAATGCTGCTGTCAGCGCCCCTTGTAGGGGGGGCCTTGAGTCTTAGCGCGCCAAGGATACCCAGCTAGGAAGACAGTCTGCCCAGCGGCATAGAGAGAATCGTGGAGGAAGTGAGGGAAGCATATATGAGTCACAACATGGAGTAGAGATGGTCACGCATCATCCCTGTCCATGCTATGCTAGAAATCCCTCAAAGGGGATCCAAGAACAGCCCTTTTCAGTCATTACACATTTGGTACCCAAACCGCACTTCAGGATTGCGCCACCCACAATCCTTCCAATTTGTGCAGTCGCCATCCCGGGTGATTAGGGCAATGTCTCTGGGGTTTTTTTCGGATTCATTACAAGTGAATGCATGCTCTAAACGTATCTTGGTTTCAGATCACTGGCAAACATCTACAGACAAAATGGTGACCTCAGAATGATCTGGAGGATCATGGGTAACATGAGCTCCCCTGACGTGCAGTTTGAGCACCGACATTCTAATTCTAAAAAGGGCCTCTGAAGGTTCCCTTTGAGTTTCCAGACCTTTACGTTATACCCTCTGGGTTGCCATGGCAGCCCCTAACGTGAATATGGAAGACATGGGATGTGTTGCTTACACGGAGGCTAGGTTATGTCGAATCAGCAGGCTAGGGATAAGAGATGAGGAAGGAAGAGGGCAGGCGAAGCGTGATGGAATGTGAAATAACCCAAGTGTTGGGGAGGGAAGAGCAGAGGTGCTGTCAGCAGCCCTGTTGCCGGGCCATGGAAAATCCCTGCGGCCACATGTGCTCACTGACCTGGACCGTTTCATGAGGAATGCTCGTGTTTCTCTCACACATGAAAGCCTTTGGAAAGAACTGGATGAAAAGCAGGAATAAAATATGGGGAGAGTAGGAAGGACCTACAATGAAGAAGCAAGAACGGTGGTTGTGGGGGGAGAAAGCAAGAGGAAGGAGAGGATTAATGAGGAAGAAAAGAGTGTGTCTAGTTGGAGATGAGACGGAGGAAAGAAGATGTGTTGGAGAAAGAAATGGATAGGTGCCGTGTGTTGTGAAGAGGGCAGAGAGCTCCGGTCTATCAGAAAGCACCTCAGCTGAAGTGACACTTGTGAAAATTCAGGTTTATTGTAAAAGCTAATATTGGCAATCTCCAGGTGGGACCCAGAGTTCTCGTGAAATGGCAACTGGTCTCCAGACTACAGAGATCCGTTCCCCTGAGAGGAAATGGCTGCTCTGGAGCGGGGACTCTATGGCATTACAGATACCCCTTCCTCATTGCTTTTTTCCCCATCGCCGTTTTGATGTGTCACAGTTTGGCTTGAAAAATTAAATGGGAATTTGGGGGGAGTTTTGCAGAAGCCACAGATGACGTGCAGAGGCCAGCAGTTGACCCAGAAAAAGTTTAGAAACTCTGAAATGTTTAAAATAGATGTAGAGCATTGTATAATACCAACATATGTTATCTTTTAAAACCATGAGTACATTTTTAAAAAAGTTAAAATGAATGAAGAAAAAAAAATCAGACTTATACTCTGGCACAAAGGGATGATCAAATTTTTTAATGTAGATTTCCAGATTGCAGGGGGTGGGGGCCCCCTCACCCGCGTGATGCGGAAGGGATAACTGTAGACCCTGCTGACGTATTCCTGATCTCCAAAGCCCACCACTCCCAGATCTCTATCCCCAGATCTCCAGGAATTTCCCAACGTGGAAGCATGTAAAACCTCATATATCTTTTTAGTGGCTGTATGCTCATGGAAGGACCAGGCCCTCATTTTGTTACATTCATGGTGGAGGAAATTGGCCTGCACCAGTCACAGGGGCTGATTCCGCACAAGTCATTGCAAGCTTGGTTTGCAAAGGTTTTTCACACACTACCCCACCCCTTACACTCCCCTTTCTGTTGTACCTTGAAACAATTCCCGGCTTCCATTTTACGATTGTTCCTTTTTTTGGTGTTCTCCATGGATTCGATGCTCTAGTGCAGTGGTGGCGAACCTTTGGCACTCCAGATGTTATGGACTACAATTTCCATCATCCCCTGCCAGTATGGCCAATTGGCCATGCTGAAAGGGGCTGATGGGAATTGTAGTCCATAACATCTGGAGTGCCAAAGGTTCGCCACCACGGCTCTAGTGCTTCAAAGACTCGTGCTGTGATTCTCCATTGGCCATGCACTCGTGGCTTCAAAGATTCACCCCTAAAAAACACAAAAGAGAAGAAGTGACAAAAATAAACAGGCGAGATGACAGAGTGAGCTTAGAAACTAGTGCCTAGGAAAAAATCTGGGGACTGCAGAGAGGCACGGGAAATTACTTAAGACTGCGCAACAAGTGAAAATGTTTGAAAACATTTTCAGAAAAAGAATTGCTGAAATCTACGATGCATTTAAAACTTTTGAAGGTTGGAAATAAAATGATTTGGGCTAAGAACGTTGTGGAACTTCTGGGAGGAAATGGATTGTTTCCTGCCTTGAAACATTTTACAGTGTCTGCTTGGAAAGTACCAGAGTGGCTCAGGGAGACCCACGTTGAACTCCCCACTCTGTTATGACATGCCTGGTGACTTTGAGACAGTTCATCTGTTTTAATCCAAGGTCCTTGTGGGGACAAAAGGAAAAAGAAGAGAAGGACTTAGGTTGCTCTCCTTGGACAAAGGTGGGATAAAAATGTGCTAAATGTGTAGCCACATCCTCAAATTCTGGCTCTTGGGCAACATAGTTTTGATTTTACGTGGAAAATACAAGACAGAGAACCTTAATTTGGACCTCTTCTGAAGTTTGAAGCACCTGAGTGCTCCCCAGAAACACACTGGCTGATTATGCACAAAATGTCTACTGCAGGATGGGGGTGAATGTCCATTGCAGCAAGATTTCCTGTACAAACATATTTCCTTAAGCCCCGCTTTCACTTTCCATTCTTTCCGTGGCAAACAAGACCATTTGTAGCATGATTTTGATATTCTTCACCACCAGAGAAGGACAGATTTGCTAATGAGCACATCTTTGCCCCCGACCTCTCCCCTCCGTCCGCAGCCAGCCTGCCTAGCCTCACCCCTCTCGCTCTCTTGTACTGCTTAGCACATCTTCCCACCCCCCACCCCCAGTTGCCGACTCCTTCCTGCTTCTTGTCCTCATGGATTCTTTTTATTGCCTGTGACCTCTCCCCTCCTGTGTATCTTTAGATCTTTTTAAAAATTTAATTTCTCATATTGATACCGCAATATCTTGATGTAAAAATACTAACACTAATCGATCCCTTCAAACACCTGATTTGCCTGTTCATTGTCCCTATTCCTTCTCATTCATTCATTCATTCATTCATTCATTCATTCATTCATTCATTCATTCATTCATTCAATGTATAGGCTGCCTCATCCTCGAAGGGCTCATTGATCAACAGACTGGGATGTCTTCAGCCCTCCTAGTTTTATGCCCAAACAATCAGTGATTTGAGACCACTCTGGGAAAAGACCATCGGTCTTGACACTTGGCGTTTACAGCACATTGGGAAAGGGACAATCAGGAACCTGGGGAGCTTAGCAAAGAGCAGTTCACGTTGTCCTTCTGCAGTTTGCATTTTGCGTATTATGTCCCCATCACTCCCTGCCATAGAAGACAATCAGTGATCGGGCAAAGTGTGCAGATACCGCATTCAAGACTTTCCTGTAATATTTTGCCCTTTTTATATTGATATTTCGATATGAGAATTAAATTAAATTGAATTAAAAATTAAAGCACGCATGTGCAATCGAAAACCTGCAAAAACAAGCAGTGGTTGCAGAGATCGCCCTTCCTTGGATTCAAGCAAAGAGCCAGCCGATGGGTAATGCTTGCCCCGCTGCAAACAGGGCAGTGGGTAATAAAACTGAACGTGCCCCGAAGCAAAGACTCTCTTTGTGGTTGTGGGAAGCTCGCCATGCATAATCAGCCATTGATTGTGTTTATTGTTCCTTGGCAGAATCCCAAACCATAGCTGAAGTGGGGGTCTGGAGTGCCTTGCTTCCTAAAATGTTTTGTGCTGATGCCCTTCAGTGGAGACAGTTCCAAGGCTGAGCTTTACCTTGGTTATCCAGCATGGTTTCATGGCAAAACTCCTGGGTTCTTCTTGGTTTGGAGTTAGTATTGCAACAGCCCCAGGGCCTGGTGCAGGTTTATTATTACATTTATTCCTTTACTTCACTTACTCCTCACCTTTCTACCCAGCGGGGCCCCAAAGTGTCTCATGCTTTTCTCCTTTCCTCCTTTTTGGCATAACATCAACACAATGAGGCAGGTTAAGCCAAGAGTGTGTGACTGGCCCAGAGTCACCCGGAAAGCTTCCATGGTAGAGTGGAGATTTGAACCTGGGTCTCTCAGATCCTAGTCCTGTGGTGGCGAACCTATGGCACTCCAGATGTTCATGGACTACAATTCCCATGAGCCCATGCAGTCCATGAACATCTGGAGTGCCATAGGTTCGCCACCACTGTCCTAGTCTGACACTCTAACCTGTACACACTGGCTTTTTACATCCCACCATATGTTCAAAAAGGAGCCGCGTGTCATAGTGGTTAAGTGCTTGCACTGCCACTCACACGGTCAGAAGTTTGAGCCCCCTGTGGGTTAGATATCCTGGCAGCTGGCTCATGGTCAACTCAGCCATCCATCCAATTCTTGGTCGGTAAATGAGTACCTAGCTCATAACTAGGAGGTAAAGAATAGCCGGGGAAAGCAATGGCAAACGACCCCAGAAAAGCGGCTTGCCTATTTAATCACTGCTTGCAGTGGTACCCCAGGGTCGGATACGACTGAAGGGGAAACTTTTCCTTTTACCTTTATATGTTCAAAAAACTCAATTTTGCATTCATCAGGCATTATCTCAGTTTATCCAATCAGTGAACCTGTAAGGTAGAGGGAGCTAAAAGGAAATATAACCTAGTGAGCTATCTGGCTGGCGATTCAAACCCCGGCCTTTCCACCATTTCCAACTCTCTGTCATGGAACCCTACTGTCCTTTACTTACCCTTGGACATTTATTTATCCATGGACCTTGATGAACAATCCCTTGGTAACCTCTAGGTTAGACTACTGTAACCTCACTTCATGGTACTGTCCTTGGAGACTGTTTGCAAACAACAACTACTCCAGAATGTAGGGCTGATGTTTGCACTGTTATTGCAAACATTGCAGTTTGATATTTAAACTGCAGTGAGAGATGAGACTTTGCGGCTGTGTCGGAGCCTCTAGCCATGGTCAGGTCTGCCTTGGTGCCAGCAAAGTCCTGCACTTTGGCCCCTTCCATATATGCAGAATAATGCACTTTCAATCCACTTTCACAATTGTTTGCAAAGGGATTTTGCTATTTCGCACAGTAAAATCCAGCTGCAAATTTCACTTAAAGTGTATTATTCTGCATGTGCTGAAGGTACTTTGGTCCTGCTTCTGCAACTCTCAGCTTGGCTTTGGGCAGCTGCCCCTGCTGAAGCAATCTGTCCTGGTTGTTGAAAACTGGGGCTAATGGAGATTCCTCCGGTGACTGTTTTCAACACAGAACCACAGAGATCTGTGTGCACAGGAGTTTCAAACCTCCCTTTAGCCTAAAAGAATGACTTGCCCTTTAAAGCAGAAGGAAGAGTAAAGAAAGCTGCAGTTCAGCTAAGCACAGGTGTTCTGCTTAACCAAACTCCCAGCAGGTGAATGGCATAGCAATGAACTGGCTGTTGTGGGTTTTCCAGGTTGTGTCAGCATGGTCTGGTGGTTTCAGTTTTTAGCTTTTCACCCATATCTGTGACTGGCATCTTTAGAGGTATAAAACAGACTTTGTACATGTGTCAAACGTTTTACTGGCATCTTATGAGTTTAATATTATGCTATATTTTTCTACAGCAGGTTGAAATGCATCATCTTTTCCCCGATGAGTTAGATACACACTGGGTCAATGTTTCATCTTCTGATTGAAGCCCATAGTGTAAGAAGTAGTCCTGGCATAATTTAAGACAGGTCCTGCAAAACTATCTACCACAGTCATAAATATCTTAAAAAGCAATATTTTTTTGGTCTGAAGAAGAAGAAGAGTTTGGATTTATATCCCCCCTGTAAGGAGACTCAAAGGGGCTTATAATATCCTCCCCCCCCCAAATCCCCACCAAACACCCTGTGAGGTAGGTGGGGCTGAGAGAGCTCTGAAGAACTGTGACTAGCCCAAAGTCATGTGTTGGAGTGCACAAGCTACTCTGGTTCACCAGACGAGTCTCCACAGCTCAAGTGGCAGATCGGGGAATCAAATCTGGTTCCCCAGATTAGAGTGCACCTGCTCTTAACTACTGCACCACACTGGCTTCTGGAATTGAGACTTGTGTACTTTTGGACCACTGAGGAAGACGTTTGGCCAAAACATTTGGTCAGGGTTGGAAACTGGATTTTCTTGTCGATGTGTGATATATCTGTGCATCAATATGTTAGTAATGCAGACTATTAAGGGCTCTCTTTGTGTTGTTGTTTTTAGTTGGCAATAAATATATTTAAATTTTCTGTATTATAATTTGTTATTACTTACATAATTTTCAAAATTGAATTTGTTGTTCCTATACGTGAATTTATGCTTGACCTTTGAGTACTTAATTCTATCTTCAGCGGCATGACACATAGAGAAACACATTGTAGCATGACATGCCTCAGAAGATGCCAACCACACACACAGATAGCAAGAAAGTTAAACATTTGGTCTGGTGCCCAAATTCTTGACTAAAGCCAAGGTTTTGGGAGTTGAAACCTGCAGCAAAGTATCCACTTACGTATTACTTAAATGCTGATATTTCCTTCTAGCAAAAAGCTCTCAAGGGAAATTTTCATTTTTCTTTCTTTTTTTTTAAAAAGCAGCAATCTCAAAGAGCTTTCCTCAAAACGTACCGGTAATAAAAACCACGCATGAAAAAACAAACCAACCAGTGGAAATAATCCAGTTATAGAACTCCAGCCTTGTAAAATGCCACAAAGAGGATTAACGTTTTGGCAGAGCAGACAGCCACTGGGAAAAGCCAGTTTTGGGGTGCTTTGTCAAAGCAGAGATGTAGAAAGTCAAACCCACACCATGCAACAAACTTCATGGAAGGTGCCAACACCAAGGAGGCTCCACATCTCCTGGTAGCTCCAAGCAGTGAGGCTATAGCTTACCAAGGGATTGTTCAGACTGGCATGAAAGGACAAATGCAGTGTCTCTTAGGCAAAGGAAATTCTGTTCCCAACAACCTTTAGAGACTCAAGCAGCATATACCAGTCAACAGCACCTTCAACTTACGGACTTGTCTAGCAGAGGCACTTCAAAACCCTGGATCAGTTTCATCTCTACAGGGAATAAGCATCTCTGGACTCAAAGCACAGACTAGGGTGGAAGAAAAACTTGTCAGATTATGCAGATCTAGGAGGTATACACACGCATTTTAGGGATGCCAACCTCCTAGAATTACAACTCCTAGAATTACAACTCAGTGACTGATGGAGTCCTAAAATCAAACTGGGAGCAAAGGGGGTGGGGGAGGATTACTTGGGCATATTGATCGCTTTCCTCACTCCGACGATGTGCAGTTAAAAACCCTCATGCGCCCCTGGCATCTGCAGTTAAAAGAATCAGATAATGGTCGTGGAAAGTGCTTTAAAATCACAGCAGACTTGTGGTGACCCCGTTGGATTTTTCACACACACATCCCCCGGCTCACCAGGCCAGATCAGGAGCGCCGGGGGTGGTGGGGTGGTGGTGGTTTGCCTCAGCTGGCTCACAGGTTTGATAAACCCTCTCAAGAGCAGCAGTGGCATAGTGGCTAAGAGCAGGTGCACTCTGATCTGGAGGAACCGGGTTTGATTCCCAGCTCTGCCGCTTGAGTTGTGGAGGCTTATCTGGAGAATTCAGATTAGCCTTTGCACTCCCACACATGCCAGTTGGGTGACCTTGAGCTAGTCACAGCTTTTCGGAGCTCTCTTAGCCCCACCCACCTCACAGGGTGTTTGTTGTGAGGGGGGAAGGGCAAGGAGATTGTAAACCCCTTTGAGTCTCCTACAGGAGAGAAAGGGGGGATATAAATCCAAACTCCTCCTCCTCCTCCTCCTCTTCTTCTTGAGGTTCTGATCTGGGCTGGTGATTCCGCCGCGAGGTTGCTAGCTGAGGCAGCTCCCTCCCCCCCTCCCCATGTTGATCTCGGCTGGTGAGCCTGCTGGTGGCTCTTAGCAGGCTGAAGTGTCAATTAAATAGTGTGTGGCAGATACAGAGCATCAAATGGATTTTGTCGGGTCTCCAGCTTTTATTGCTGGTGAATCTAATAGGTATTCAATCTCTCCCATGGCGCACTTTACTGATCCGGAAGTGCCTAAACAACAGAGAGCCTCTGCGCTGGCACAGTGCCAGCTTCTCTTTTCTGCTGTCCCACAAGGCTGATGCAGGAAGACTCATCAGGTGAGAAAATGCCCCCTGTGGATCTGGGCACATAGAAACAGTAGAACATGTGCTTCTTCGCTATCAGTTTTACAAAAAGGCATATATTTTGCCAAATTTTGTACAGATTTCCAGGTTATAAAGAACAATTTTATATCTCCATGTTGCTTACAGACATCAATCCTGATTCAACTTACAGTGTGGCCAAGTTCTGTGTAACAGCACTTGAAGCTCATCACAGGATGGTCTGTGCAGTAGGTTTAGTAATTTAATAGCTATAATTTAACTATTTTAGTGTCTTCTTATACCTATCCTTTTAAGTTTTTGCCCCTTTTACCACTTAAGCTTACTGTTTTAATATATTTTATCCTTTGTGTACTATCCTTTATTTCATTTATCTTATGCAGGTCTATGACTGTATTAAAGATTTGACTGACTGACTGACTGACTGACTGTTGGGGGCTTACCAACCAAGGCACCCACCCCTCCCCTTGAGGACCAGTATCCAAGTCACATCTACCGTATATACTCATGTATAAGCTGACCCGTGTATAAGCCGAGGCACCTAATTTTACTGCCCAAACCTGGGAAAACTTATTGACTCGTGTATAAGCCTAGGGTGGGAAGCGGGAGGTTTGACAAGCCCAGCCAGCCAGCAGGCAGAGGGAGCTCCTTATTTGGGCAGTGACTCCTCCTGATGTCACTGCCCTAATAAGGAGCTGCCTCCACGGTTTGAGGAAGCCCAGCCAGCCAGGGTACCTGGCGTTCCCCCAGGAGGGCAGCAACAAGCGGCTTGTGCAGCCGCAGGGAGGTTGTCCCGGCCACCCCTCTAGCCCTGGCAGAGGCCTGGAGAGCCCGCTGGTAAGCGGTGACTCCTGTATAAGCCAAGGGGACATTTTTTAGCCTTAAAACAGGGCTGAAAACTCAGCTTATACGTGAGTATATACGGTATATCATATCCAGCCCTCATAACAAATGGGTTCGACACCTCTGGATTATGGTATATTTTCCCATTCTGAAAATGTAGTGAACTCTTTAGTGGATACCTTCCAGTATTCCACAGATGAAAGTATATCCTTGTGTGCCTATAGGATACCAATTGTCATACAAAGGCTAGCTACGTGAACACTATCTCCCACTTTTCTCATGCATAGCTGAAGGGCTGTTTTCCACCCACTGCACATTGTATTTGCTGACTTGGTGGTATCTTGGCTTCAGAAGGAAATGTGTTATTAATGGGAGCATGAGGTTCTTTTAAAACTTAAGAACACGTAATTGAATGCTTCATCCCACAATGAAGCTCTCTGTGCTTGTGGAATAGTGGCCACCCAAACACTTGCAGCAATATGTATTGTTGGGGCTGGTTGAAAAGCAGTTTGCTGGTATTTTCTGTTCATGTTCTGTCCCTTCGCACAGCTTGCATTTGACCCAGGCAGTGGAGTGCCTTCCGTTTGCAGGTTCCATAGCTAAAGGACAGAGACGTGACCGACATCAGCACATATATGTTCCACTCCACTAAGAGCATTTTTCTTTTTCATATCTTAAAATTTTTGTTAGTACTTTAAAATCTTTACATCGCCAAAAACACACAAAGAAAAATTTACTGAAGTACAAGGTACATATTCCAAAAGGACACCCAGTTTCTTCTGTGCCGAATATTAGCACAAAAATGTAATTTTCTACCACTTGGACTGTAGCCACCTAGGTAAAATCAGATCTTTGGAGCTATTGCTAATAGCTTCACTTTTCTCTTTTGGTTTTTACTTTATCTTAGCACTGAGGTGGCGAACCTGTGGCACTCCAGATGTTCATGGACTACAATTCCCATCAGCCTCTGTCATCATGGCCAATGCTGGCAGGAGCTGATGGGAATTGTAGTCCATGAACATCTGGAGTGCCATAGGTTCGCCACCACTGCTAGCATTTGTCAAAGACACCTCCACATTCAGCAATGACTGGAGCATTAGGGCTTTTGGAAAGTTCCAACTCCCCACCTCTGAATGGGGAGATGGATGTGGTGCCCTTGCCGGAGGGCATGAGGTGGCAGTGATGGTACTGGAGATGCAGGTGATTAAATGGGTAATAGAAGCTGGTGCTAATAAATGATGCCATCACTTGCACCCACCCCAAGTTCTGCTGAACACTTAACCCAGGGGTCTGCAACCTGTGTTTCTCCAGATGTTCATGGACTACAATTCCCATCAGCCCCTGCCAGCATGGCATGCTGGCAGGGGCTGATGGGAATTGTAGTCCATGAACATCTGGAGAAACACAGGTTGCAGACCCATGACTTAGCCTGTGGATTCTTGCAGGTGCCACCTCAGCCATTCTGTTACCGCATTCTGGTGCCCCTAGGTAAGAGTATCATTTTCACCCCCGTGTTCAGCAGCACTTAGTGGTGGGAATGGAAATTCCATACGGACCCCATCATAATAACTGCCACTACCATACATCTCTCCAAACTGCAAAATTGGGATTGGATTTTACCAGGGAGGGGTACTAGAAAATAGGGTCTATCCCTGCTAAACAAGGACACCCGGGGTGTGTGTTTATCATAGCGTACCTTCCGCACATGCAGAATAATGCACTTTCAGTCCATTTTCACAATTGTTCGAAAGTGGATTTTGCTACTCCACACAGTAAAATCCAGCTGCAAAGAGGACTGAAAGTAGATTGAAAGTGCATTATTCTGCATATGCGGAAGGGGCCATAGTGTACCTTTTTACTCCTATCATGTGATTTGTAAATGGACTTCCCCTTTAAGGATTATTGAATTCAAACCTGCTTTGAAGTCAGCTATTTTACTGTTTTTTATGCCCTGTACTGACTGCTATCGGCCACTGCTCATTGGCATCCTCAGCTGCTTAGCAGAAATGAGTCTGAAAAGGTGTAACTGGATATAGACTTCAACTGTTGCCGAAGACAGCTCTACAAACATGTTTGAGAGATAATGTCACACTTACCTGTGGCGTGTGGTCTGGCTGTGCTGATAAGACAGCAACGCTTTCTTGTTCAGTGAATGGAAATGGTGTAATCATAGCCCTTCTTTCCTCAGCTGAAGATGGCTTGGAACATGAGTCTGAAAGGATAGCATCAATTCATAGATAAGTGGCGTGTACCAAAACTAGTATAGTGCTCATGCAGGATAGACTAGGAGGTTTGTTTGGCTGCCTAAGAAACATTGGCCAAAATCCCTTCTGTATTTGGGCTGTAATGGAAAATGCACATGATTTGATTTAAGGCCAGTTACTGGATTAGTCAGATCAATATGGCTGAGCTCAGTAGGACAGTGATACAGGACACTGGGTTTAATGCTAATATTGATTCACAAGGCAAGGGAATCAATATATGTATGAGCCACCATTCCTGAAATTCTGTCCCATATTAGCATCAAAGAAATCAGAACCCAGGGGTCTGGTGATGCTGATGAAGAGATGGGGCTGTGCAAATAGGGACTGGCTCAATTCTAATTGAATTATTTGGATCTGGTTAACAGACTGCAATCTGGGATGTGGTTGAGAGAGGGTACACCGTGCTTGTTACCTGTGGGTCAGGATGCTAAGGGGAGTTGCAGAGACTGTCTGGATTGTGAACCCTGATAGAGTTGCCCGTTATAGTCTGTCCCAGAAAAAGGTGTTAGTAGGGTTGTATATACCTCCTTCCCAGAACTCATGCTGGACCTTCTTTGTTGTAGAATGCTCAGCTCTAGCGCTTACCTTGTGGAATCAAGCTGCCATCCTAGAAATGTAGAATTTTCACAAATTTTGAAACCGTGAGGAGAAAATATGCTTTGGAGTTTTTACCGGGGGGGGGGGGTATATATTTATTTGCATTATTTATATAATCACAGGTCACTCAGTAGGCTTCATGTGGACGAGGGGGGAAACAAATCCAGTTCATCAGATAAGAGTCCACTGTTCATGTGGGGGAATGAGGAAGCAAACCAGGTTCTCCAGATTAGAGTCTGCTGCTTTTAACCATTATACAAAGCTGAGTGGTCAGACATAAGTAGGGTTGCCAACTGGCCTGGAGACAAATGCCCTTTGCTTCTTAAATAGAGCTTTAATGTGTGGAAACAGGCAGCTGAAGTTTTTCATAATCTGGAGGGAAACCCATTACATGAAGCTTCTATTGAAAGGACAGGTTATTTTTCTGCTTAAGCCTGATTGCAAGCATAGATACTTTAGCTGTTATCATGCAAACTGTCTGGTGTATTTATGAAACATACTGGTGCCTTTATGAAACTCAAGTCTCCAGCCTGACAGATCACAATATTTTGGGTTATTAGTAGATTCTGAATATTGCATTACATTGTGTCTTTATCCCACGTCGTGTCATAGTAACGGTGGACCAGTTAGCTGCTTGAAATCCATAACAGTCATTGAGCGATAAATAGCGTACCCTTCAAAAGACTCCTGTTATGTTTCTTTTCCTAATCAGAATCTGCTTGTGAATGATCAATAACTTCCTGACATTTTGATCTCTGTGAATTCAGAATACTGCAGACTTGCACGCATTGAAATAATCTCCTTTATCTTTTGGGTGTCAGCTTTTGGGGTTTTAAAAAAACAATAATCCTGTTTGCTGTCCATTTCCAAACAGAGACCACTTTCTTTCACATGCTGCAGAAGATGAAGGAATCTCACTCAGACTAGACTCGAGCATTGGAGAATTGTACATTTCTGCAATATATAGAAACTGGAACTACCTAATTTCAGTTGATTCCATTAAATAGTTACTAGGAAGCATTTTGAGGGGATAAAGGCAGAGATGCTAAAACAACAGGTTCTCATAGAGCAGTGAAGGCAAACCTTTTCGACACTGAGTGCCCAAATTGCAACCCAAAACCCACTTATTTATCTCAAAGTGCCAACGCAGCAATTTAATCTGAATAACCTCCTCAAGCAGGGGCCAGCCTGCTGTAGCTTCCAGCAAGTCCCACATGCGCCGCTCTGCGCCTCTCTAGCATCTCTGCCACCTCTGCCCCCCCTCCCCCGGGCAGCAGCCACCTGGAGCTCGCTGAGGTGCACACACATCAAGTCCAGCAGCCCAGGCCAACCTAGATGTGAGTGTGGGGGGGCAATTCCCCCCCATGACGAACTCTGTACGTGCGTGCCCACAGAGAGGTCTCTGAGTGCCACCTCTGGCACCCATGCCATAGGTTCGCCACCATTGTCATAGAGAAAGCATTCTGTAATAGGTGTGTTCTGGTTCAAGTTTTCTCCATTTTTTTCCCTGTTTCCCCTTTGGAAATATTTAGGGAGGATGGAAAAAAACCTTGTGCCCCCCCCATCCCCCCCCCCCCCGTGCTCACATCTCTCTGCCCCTGACCTGAGTAACCCAGACTATCCCAAACTAGTCAGATCTTGGAAGCTAAGCCGGGTCAGTCCTGGTTAGTACTTGGAAGGGAGACCACCAAGAAAGTCCAGGGTTGCTATGCAGGGACAGGAAATGGCAAACCACCTTTGAACACCTGTTGCCTTGAAAACCCTACAGGGTTGCTCTAAGTTGGCTGTGGATCGATATCACTTTCTACCACCATACCTCCGTAGTTTCAGGATTTCAACACGAAATTGGACTTGTGGAAGATAATGGAGTGTCCCCCCCCCCCCTGTTTTGTGTCTGGTCATGTCAATAATGCAGACTACAGCAGCCCCCCCTCTAGGGCTTCTTCATGCATACAATGATATATATATATATATACAAGAGTAAAACTGTAATGTGTGAATGCAGCAGGTGCTCATATTAATAAATAATACTTGGTATTCACAGTGTTCAGTGCTTCATGTACATCCTTACCATATTCAGTAAAGTAGGCTTGTATTATTGTACCCATCTTGCCGACGGGGGTGTCAGCTGTGAATGGCTTTTGAACAACTCCATCTGAGGTAAAATTTGAATCACAATTCCTCTTTTCTGCACTATAACATATGAGGCATTGATCTTCGCTTCTGTCATGCTTGGCTCTCTTCAGCTGAAACCTCTATCAACAGACCGTGAATCAAACCACACAGTCGCTTACAGGATCATTTGCCAGCATGTAGGCACAGAAAATGTGTTAAGAGGTACCACAATGAAAAGAGATGAGTGCTTTCTCTCCAGGAAAAATCTGTAATAGGTGTTTCTCAAAAGCAGTGCTTGTTTGAACAGCCAAATTGACCATATGATGCGTTCCCAGGCTGTGAGGTATCTGTACACATATTAGGTGGCATTGTACAACCAACAGTCACAGTGTCTTGTATGTGTGTGAGCAGACACATATACACAAATTGCTTGAAAAACCGACAAACAGATTTATGATAAATTATTTCCAGCACCGGGATTTCATATTTGTTAGCAAGTAGGCTTGGAGGCTGACCTGACTGGATAGCCCAGGCTAGCCTTATCTCCTCAGATCGCAGAAGCTAAGCAGTCAGAAATTGGGTGGGAGACCACCAAGAAAGTCCACAGTCACTACACTAAGGTCCCCTCTGCACGGGCCAATAAACACAAGCGTAGAACGGTAAAAAAACGGGCCAATAAACACAAGCATAGAATAGTAAAAAAACGTTCCGGGGGGGGGGGACTTTGCACAGATCCCGCCCCTAAAAGGAGTTTGCCCCATGTTATTTTCCCGAAACCGTTTTTTTTTTTAGAATTACACTATTAGTCTTTTCAAAAATCCCGGGTTGCAGCCACTTGTGAGCGAACAGCTGGGCAGGAGGAGCTTTATTCACCTCTGTTTTCCTTTAAAAAAATTTTTTGCGTCTTACATCTGCATAGCTACGCAGGTGCAGATGTTCATATCGTGAGACATCAGTATGGCTGTGGGGGTTCATTTGTGCATGCCTGTGTAGCTCCGCATCGGTGGGAAGTAATGAAAAAAACAGAGAGATGCGTCTCCATGTGAAGGTGTGACAGCAACCTGGATTGTTTCCGTGGACTCCAATCACTGCCAGCATGGATACATGTGAACATGAAAACAGGAAAATGGGTTACTTTATCCTGACTGCAACTCGTTATACATTTGCTGTGCGGAAAGGGGCTAAGTAAAGCAATGACAAACCACCTCTGTTTGCCCCTTGTCTTGAACACTCTAAGGGGTTACTATGAGTTGACTGTGACCCAGTGGTACTTTCTACCACCAGGATTTGAGGCTAGTGGTAATAATTAACATACCCTCCCCCCACTGTAAAAAATGTGGTGGGTGGGTGGGTGGAAGAAACTTATACATATGAGCAGCTATTGCATGGAAAGTCAAGCCAAGGTTGTCACATTTTGCCTTCTATTTTTCTTCTTTTTTTAACAGAAATTATTTTGGATACGACGGGGGAAACATCTGAGATTGGCTGGATTGCCCATCCCCCTGACGGGGTAGGTGTTCCCTATAATTTATGCTTCTTTCGTGCCCTGCTCTTCTGCAAAAAAGCTAGGCTCTGATGACTGAGAATTCTGAAGCTTGGCTGGTGACAAGCTGGTACAGTTTGTAAATGCCCCAGGGCCACTACTGTCTGACCACTGTTGCACTATGCTTCCTTAATCTGTCTTTAGCAATTAATTTTTCCTCCCCTCCAAACCCCTTGAGGGAAATCTGATAGGCACTGATAAGCAATGGCTTAGATCCAGCAGTATGGGTGAGGGGAGGATTTTTGCTGATTTCCCTTCCCACTGTTGATCTCTAGCTCCCCCCTCATGTTGTTCCTGGGGGTTTCCCAGGAACAGCATTTTGGGGAGGGGCATTTTGGGCTGCAGCTGGACGAGTGAGGCAGGGGAGTTTCTCTTGGATCCAAGTCAAGGTTGCCAAGCCAAAGCTGTCATCCAATGGGAGGACCGGAGGCAGGGACATGGGAGTGACGTTACTGATGTTTTGATGTTATTTCTGGGTAACTCTAGGAGACACACCATAAACAATGACAAAACTGAACCCAACAGGAAATGCAGACATGCAAAATTGAATATGTAACATCAAAACAACACCCTATGAAGGTGGGTGTAATAAAGCCCTCTACTCTTGTGCAGCCCGCAACCCTTCGAGGTTTGCACTGCTGTAACAGCTAGAGATGCGTAACAACAAAAGAACGTAGTACACTGAGCTCAAGTCCATCAATATATCACTCCCAGGGAGAATCGGAAGTGCACAGAAGGTAGAATGAGTTCGCCAGTCACTCTTTTAAAAATCCTCATTTCATGGGGTCTGCGCTCCTCTGTCAACTTTTTGTTCTCAAGTTTCAACGCTTCCCATGTTACTTTTGGAGAAATATGTGTAGCTGTTTAATACATGCAAAAACCTCATCGGGCTAAACTGGGCTTTGAAGATTCTATAGACACTTTAAGATTGCAGGTTCACTGTTTTTTAATTTTATTTTTCTCACCACTGCCACCACTCAAAATGACAGTGGGCAATACAGCAAGTCTGTTGAAGCCAAAGAGGGTCGAGTCTAGATGAGGGCTTTCATGACACCTTGAGACTCATGAAGGAAAGGGAGGAGGCAGCTAAATGCTAATAAATAAATAACATCAACAAATAATTTTAGCTAATAGTAATCCAAGACTCTCAAAATCCATTCGATTAGCCCCAAAAAGAGGCTCATCCTCCAGCCAGTTTTGGATTACTTTTTGTTATTGGCAGACATAATTAAATCTAGAGATAGTCTTCCATATTTTGCGTACATACATTTATGCTGTCACATCCACACTCAAAGGAAAATCAGAACGCACTATGTTATCAAGGAAGTAATTTCTCATGTCTCTTTAGAGTTCTCTAAGCACATGCAGTCCTGCAGATCTTATTAAATAATGAGACCTTGAATAAGTTTGCCTGTTGGTCCAGTACCAGCCCATGATATAGTTGTTTAACTTTTTCTGTTTCCTTTAAATTGCATTTTTTACATTGTATTTTGATTGTTTTTGTTATAATGTTTGCCTCTCTGCAGGGAGAAAATGTCAGACAGTGTGGTGTAGTAGTTAGATATTTAGTGGTTGGAGAGACAGACTAGAATCTAGAAGACCCAGATTTGAATCCCTGTTTTGACACGGATGCTTGCTGGGTGACCCTAAAGCAGTCACACACTAACTTACCTCATGGCATTGTTAAAATAGAGGAAAGATAACAATATAAGCTACTTTGGGGACAGCAATAACAATATAAAGTACTGTATATACTCATGTATAAGTCAAGTTTTTCAGCCCTTCTTTTGGGCTGAAAAATGCCCCCCTTGCCTTTTACGTGGGTCCGCCCCCCTCCCCCCGCATAGCCGCAGCACTTACACACAAGTCGCAAAGCCTCGTCCCCCTCACTAACTCACATTTTCTTTCTTGCAGGCTCTAAGTCTAAGGCTTGGCTTCAGGGAAGATGCTGCTCGGGGCAGCCTGTCTCTATGGTTTTCTTAAAAGGGCAATGCCCCGAGTGGCAGCTTCCCTGAAACCAAGCCTTAGACTTAGAGCCTGCAAGAAAGAAAACGTGCGTTAGTGAGGGGAACGAGGCATTCTCTGCTTCGCTTTCTCCTGCCTTCAGCTGCTTTCCCTCTCCCCAGACCCACACGTGTCCACCTCGCCCCTCCTTAAAAAGGCTCCCAAAGGCTTCTGGGGCGCTCCTTTCCTCCATCTGTGGCTCCTTTGCCAGCTCAGCACCCTGCCTCCCGATGGACCTTTCCCACCCTCGACTTATACGCGAGTCAACAAAATTTCCCAGTTTTTTTGAGGTAAAATTGGGTGCCTCGACTTATATGAAGGTCGACTTATATGTGAGTATGTACAGTACTTTGGGGAGCGGGATAGGATATAAATGAAGTAAATGAATAAATAAAGTAGGGATGAATATTTGAAGTAAATAATGCCATCTCCTGCTTTATAACCCCGCCAGTGAATATCTTTTCCATTTGTTTTTCTCTTCTGTCCTCTTCACTGTCGATTCCACAAGTGGGATGAGGTGAGCGTATTGGATGACAAGAAGCACCTGATCCGTACCTTTGAGGTGTGCAACGTTGGGGATCCAGGCCAGAACAACTGGCTCCGCACGCATTTCATAGAACGCCGAGGTGCTCGCCGGGCCCACATCCGCCTCCGCTTTTCTGTACGCGACTGTGGCAGCATGAGGAACGTGGCCTCTTCCTGCAAGGAGACCTTCACGCTTTACTATCACGAAGCGGAGGCTGATGTCGCCACTCTGGAGTACCCCGAGTGGCGTGAGGGACCATGGACCAAAGTGGATACAATTGCAGCTGATGAGAGCTTCTCACAGGTGGATAGCACTGGGAAAGTGGTGAAGATGAACGTGAAGGTGCGCAACTTTGGGCCACTCTCCAAGCCAGGTTTCTACTTAGCCTTCCAAGACTCGGGGGCATGTATGTCCTTGGTGGCAGTCCAGGTCTTCTTTTACAAGTGCCCAGCTGTGGTGAAAGGATTTGCCTCCTTCCCAGAGACGTTTGCAGGAGGGGAAAGGACGTCATTGGTAGAGGCCCTGGGGACCTGTGTGGCTGATGCAGAGGAGGCGACCACCACCGGCTCCTCTGGGGTGCGGTTGCATTGCAACGGGGAAGGCGAGTGGATGGTGGCCATCGGCAGATGCGCTTGCCGGGCTGGCTATGAGCCTGCGGATGAAGAGAGAGTCTGCAAAGGTGAGAAAGTGATTCTGGTGTTTCAAATAGTCTTGCTGGCAGAAGGGTTTTTCAATAAAAAAGAACTTGGTAGCAATTTCCAAATTCCTAAGCTTGGAATAATGTTGCAGAATGAGTAGCTGGGTTTATTAAACTCACTGCCCCAAGATGTGGTGAGGGCCACTGGCTTAGGTGGATTTAAAAGGGAAATGGACATTTTAAAAAGAGAGTAGGTCTATCTCAAGCTATCAGCCATGACAACTGAACGGGATCTTCAGGGTCAGAGGCAGAATACCCCCGGTGGTTAGATGCTGGGAAATAGTCAGCAGGGAAGGGGAGGGATTGTGTCTTATTGGAAGAGCCTCTGCTTTGCATACAGTTAAAAGGCAATAGGTGATGTGAAAGACCCCTACCTGAGACTTTGGAGAGTTGTTTAAATAGAAAATACTGATCTTAACAAACTAATGGCTCAGTATAAGGCAGTTTCATGTGCAACCGTGTGGCCACAAGTGTACCAGCATTTCTGTGAATACGATCATAAAAGTTATCAGTACTCTGATTATATTTAACAGCCTGTCTGCCAGTATGCATCTTTGTTATACACTTAGGTTATAAGTACATCTATAACCCAAGGATGTAGGTAAGGGGGGGGGGGGTTACCCCCAGTATCTCCAAATATTTCCCAACCTAGAGCTGTGAAATACTTGCCTTGCAAACCCTGTTCTGAGGTTGCCATAGGTTTGTTGTGACTGCACTTTGATGATGAAGATGACGACGACGACTGGGTCCCATGTTATTCTCCCACCTGAGACCCCCACCATTTTTAGAACAGCTATACTGAAATGAATGTCTTTCCGTTGTGACTGCAGGTGTAGCAGCACAGGCATATCTGACGGAAGCCACGAGATTCCTTAGTGGACATGTCGCAGTCTGTGGCTGTTGCACATGGCCACATTGGCTGTAGTCCAGCAATCGTATTCTTACAGCTACCACCCCAACTTCTGTCCTGTAGGTCATGGCAAGCCTATATTTGAATGAGCATCAAACATGTTCAGAGCATGGTGTAATGCTCAAGCACTTCAGCATTGCATACTTTACATTAAGGTACTTTTTATTGGTATTCAGCTTTTATTTCTTAGGTGCCCTCAGACTCATCTGCAAAGTCTCAGCCCCCTCTTGCAAGCAAGGTGATATTTGTTTGCCTGTCA
Source organism: Sphaerodactylus townsendi (assembly GCF_021028975.2). NCBI lineage: Eukaryota > Metazoa > Chordata > Lepidosauria > Squamata > Sphaerodactylidae > Sphaerodactylus > Sphaerodactylus townsendi. Next base: position 97,282,250 of record NC_059431.1, on the reverse strand, counting down.
TTTGGAAAAAGGCAAGAAGCAGCAGGCGTATTTTTCAATGAGGAAGAGAACCCGCGGCTGTTCCTCACTGTCTCTGTACCCTGGAGATGTATTTGTCTGTTTTGCAGACTTTCTGCATATGTACCAGAGGATTTGGGGACCGAGCGGTAGGGGTGGCAACTAAATATAACCTGGCTGACATTTGTGAAGCTCTGGCTGCCCCGATGACCAAGCATTTTTCTGGTATGGACCTGATATTTAATGGTGCCTTTTGATCGCCCTCCCCACTGAAGGGTTCCCAGTTTTATCACTCTGTGCTTGGTTTCCCTGAGGTTTGCCAGCGACCGCTTCTGCCGTTGCCTGGAAAAGGCTGTCTCAGTGCGTGCCAGATTACATTGGAGGGGACTTTGCTCTGCTTTTTCATCCATGGGGATCCAATAGAATGAAGCAGCTGCTAAAAATTATGTTTGCAGTAACCAGGTCCAGAGTGGAGAAGAAAATCAATCCTGGGGACTCATTTTGCAAGGGAGGAGGCAGCCACCTGTTCCCATGTTTTTTTGCAGGAGGGGTTTTTCACAACAACTTGCATTCAACTTATGGGAACATCTCATGGTGTTTTCAAGAGTCATACAGAGATGACATGCCATTGCCTGCCTCTGTGTAGCAACCCTAGTCTTCCTTGGGTCGTCTCCTTTCCAAGTACTAACCAGGGCTGACCTTGCTCAGCTTCCAAGATCTAATAAGGGTCGTTTCCCCACTTACCATGACCACACTTTGCTGCGCGTCACCTTGTTCAGCCTTGCGCGTCATTTCTAATGGCAGCTTCCGGACTTTAACGACCCGGCAAGCATGATTTGAAGAGCCACGCCCGTTGAGGGGGCGCGAGAGCGGCAGCATCGGGGCGGCTTGCGTTGTCGCTGCCCCTGTAGTGGGGAGTGCCGGGGGACCCCGCGCTACTTGGCAACAGTAGCGCGCAGCAGATGGTAAGTGGGAAAACGACCAAGGTTGGGCTAACCCGGCCCATTGAGGCCTGGACTTTCCCAGTATGCAATCTTTTAGCATGTAACCTGCCCTGAGCCCTTCAGGGATAGGGCAGGATGTAAATATGATAAAAATAAATAAAATAAATAAAAATAAATCTTTTAATTCTCAACTACTGAAAATGCCACACCATTCCCCAGCCACATTCTGCAAACCTTCAGGCAGGCCAGCTGAGCAAATTCTTCACCGCCATTGCAGATTGGAGAAGAAATTAATCTTTTTTGTTCAGGGCGTTTTGGGCACTGCCTTTGTTTATAGCCGGCTCTTTCTTTTGATCTGGCCAGGCCCTGGCTGGCCACACCCAAACATCGTAGGGGAGGATGTGGGAGGTCAGTTACTAGAAGGTGGAGATGTGGCCTTTGAGCCTGATAAGCGTAAAACAAAAGTCAAAATTGCAGCATTCTGATAGAAGACACTCTTCTCCTTTGACTAGGCAAGAACAAGAAGTACCCAAGTATTTATGGTAGGCATGACTCATCCAGAAACTTCATACTGTCTGCCAGTTTCAGGGGCCAGCATTCCATATCCCAGTTTGCCGACAAAGGCCTCTCTGAGACCCGTTCCACACGGAACAATAAACATTGGTGTAGGATGGTAAAAAACCCATCTTGGGGGGAATCTTTGCACAGATCTCGCCCCTAAAATGAGTCTACCCTGTGTTATTTTCCCCAAGCTGGGTTTTTTGAGAATCACGCTATTAGCGAGTTTTTTGAAAAAATACTAGGTTGCAGCTGCTCACGAGTGACTGGCCAGGCAAGAGGTGCTTTATTTGCTTCCGGTTTCCTCTTTTTTTTAATTTTGTGACTTACATCTGCGTAGCTACGCAAGTGCAGATGGTCATTTCGTGAGATATCAGCATGACTGTGGGGGTTCATTTGTGCATGCTTGTGTAGCTATGCATTGGTGGGAAGTAAAAAGAAAGAGAGACGTGACTCCATGCCAATGTGCAACAGCAACCTGAATTGTTTCCGTGGGCTCCAATCGCTGCCTGCGTGGATGCATGTGAATGCGAAAACCGGAAAACAGGTTACTTTATCCCGACTGCAGCCCGTTATACATTTGCTGTGTGCAAGGGGCCTGAGCGTACATGGTTCTCAAATCTCATTAGGATAAGGGACATACGGTTCCTATTTCAAGCCCTGAACATCTGGCGTACCTGTTGGCCAGAACTGTTTCAGACACCAGTTTAAGAGGGAACCTTTGTTAGAACAGCAACTGACCTCTGTGCCTACGCAATAATCAGGCACAGTTTCTTTAGCACTTATTTCAAACGTTATTCTTTTTGCAAACATAATTTCAGGAGAAGACAGGCATAGGGGGAGTGGAAGAGAGGAGTTTAACTCGTTCTTCCCCTGCTATATCCTTTCTGGGAAAACGATCCAACAGCTGCTTTCATCCTTGCTGAGAGATATATGGAGATGTGTAATTTTTTCCTAATGGGGTAATAGGTAACAACAGGAGTAGTCTTTTCCTGTGAGAAAATGGCAGGAGACAGAGAGTTAGTTTCCTTTTCTCCTCTTAATGAAGTAATTCCCAAAATTGTATTTGTTAAAAAAAAATGCTCAAAATAAGCCTGGAAGAAACCACAAAGTACAACTGAACCCACAACTGTCCTTCCTCAGTGTGGGAGAGGAGGCATTCATGTCCCAGAAGAGAGGGTTGGAGGGTAATGTTGTATCCTGTTCACCGGCACATGATTTTGTTTCCCTGTGCTTAAGCGTTTGGGAATGTCGCCTGTGAACCAAATCAGAGTAGCGCTATGGGACAAAAACTAATGAAGTGTCTTGCTGAAGTGGCAGGGACAATATTTCACTGTCGGCTTGTGATTTCTAGAAGTGAACCTTCCACCAAATCACAGTGGACTGCTTAGCGGCTGTGCAAATGGTACTTTTCCCATGTGAACTGGGAAGCAGGATTTGCTATTTAAAGAAACACATTCCTGTCTGCACAAGTTAAAAGGAAAAGTCGGGGACTCAAGGAAGGTGAGGCTGTCCCACTTCTTGCTTTTCTGTTTGGAAAAGTCAGGCTCACAACATGGAAGTTTGTTGCCAACTTTCTTTTCAACTTCAGTCATATCAAAAAACACCCTATCTGATTTCTGTCTTGACTTTTAGCTGGAAGGCTTCTTCTCTTGACGGAGGTGTGAAGTGCTGAGAGATTTCTCACCCTTTCTGGAGGGGCTGAAGATACAGCTTCTTGAATGAGCACTTTTCATACCGGTTTTAGAAAGATAATGAGAAAAATGCTTTGAACATTGTGGGGAAATGTAGATATGTGCTGCTATACAGAAATACAAATAAATGTTAATGTCGTACATTGTTTATTTTCTTATGTTTGCAACTTCTGTGTGGTTGGGTGCTGTTCTTACACAAGCATCATCTTCAGAGGCGGTACGGAGGCCCGTGACACTGAGTGTTAAGCTGCAGTACTGCAGTCAGAAGCTCTGCTCAAAACCTGAGTTCGATCCCAATGGAAATCAGGTTCAACTAGCCGGCTAAAGGTTGGCTCAACCTTCACTTGCAATAAATGCTGCTGCTGCTGCTGTGCCACCCTGTCATCTCCACCCTGGGGAGCATGTTTACTCCCAGTGCATTGGCTCCTTGTAGTAAGCTCCACCCATGGGAATGCCCCTTCCCTCCCCATATGCTGGGGTTCAGTTGGATACCAGTGCAGCTCTGCAGTGACAACCAGCAGCGGCGTAGTGGTTAAGAGCAGGTGTACTCTAATCTGGAGGAACTGGGTTTGATTCCCCGCTCTGCTGCCTGAGCTGTGGAGGCTTATCTGGGGAATTCAGATTCGCCTGTACACTCCAACACACGCCAGCTGGATGGCCTTGGGCTAGTCACAGTTCTTCTGAGCTCTCTTAGCCCCACCTACCTCACAGGATGTTTGTTGTGAGGGGGGAAGGGAAAGGAGTTTGTAAGCCCCTTTGAATCTCCTATAGGAGAGAAAGGGGGGATTTAAATCCAACTCCTCCTCCTCCTCTTCTTCTCCTTCTCCTCCTTCTTCTCCTCCTTCTCCTTCTCCTCCTTCTCCTTCTTCTCCTTCTTCTCCTCCTCCTCCTCCTCCTCCTCCTCCTTCTTCTTCTCCTCCTCCTCCTCCTCCTCCTCCTCCTCCTCCTCCTCCTCCTCCTCCTCCTCCTCCTCCTCCTCCTCCTTCTTCTTCTTCTTCTAGGGGCAGCTGGACACCGGCATATTTGCTGCCTGCACTAGCACTTATGTGGTAGAGGGGGCATATGCACTGGCCTGAGACTACTTTGTTCCCCCAAGCTCTTTCGCCCCCTGGGTGGGGCCATAGGTCTGAATGGCTCCCATTTACTACATAATTCTTGGTTGACTGGAATCACTCTGGTATCTAATTCAGGCAGGAGAAAGAAGTAGTGGTTGAAAAAAGGGATGTCACTGATCGGGGATTTCAAAAGGTGAATCTTTCCACAATTCTTTTGAGGAATATTTCTATCTCCCACTGAACTTTTGGACTTGAAAATTGTGAATGAAGGTCGTGTGGCCAAGCATGTGTGTGTTCTTATCCCACCAGAGATCACAACAGGAGTTATGTGGCACCGTTGGGCTATGAAACCCATCAGATCTGGCTTTGACACAGAGGGTCAATTGCAAGAGATTGCCATGCAAATATATAGTCTAATGTTTGCACAATGAATGCCGAAAAGTCATTGAGGAAGGACAGCTGAAAATGTTCCCGGAAAACAATGAGCAGTTACAGCTCAGCCAAAATTACAATAGCATAGAATTTAATTCTTGCTGTAATCCATGTTGCCATTATTTATTGTTTCATGCCAGCTGAGTATTTGTAAGCGACACATCTCTCGCTTCTCCCCTTCTGTTAAATAAATGGGCTACATTGGCATTGTATACTCTTAATCACTATTTAACTGGTAGGTGGATGAAGTATTATTTGAAAGGGTGAGTGACCAACCTGAAACGCCATTTGATAGCCTTTCTCGTTCCAAAATGTGCCATAACTCTCTCCTATCTTGCAAGGTGCCTGAGAGACACCCCAATTGGCTGTAAAGTAAATATATCACTGATATTCTACTAGAGTACTGTAGCCTCCCCCACCCCCCAATTTATTCCATAATGGCATAAAATGATGTTCTGTGTGTTTATGCCACTAGTAGGTTTGTACCAGTGGTGTTTTAATGAAGAAGAAGAAGAAGAGTTTGGATTTATATCCCCCCTTTCTCTCCTGCAGGAGACTCAAAGGGGCTGACAATCTCCTTGCCTTTCCCCCCTCACAACAAACACCCTGTGAGGTAGATGGGGCTGAGAGAGCTCCGAGAAGCTGTGACTAGCCCAAGGTCACCCAGCTGGCGTGTGTTGGAGTGTACAGGCTAATCTGAATTCCCCAGATAAGCCTCCACAGCTCAGGTGGCAGAGCTGGGAATCAAACCGGGTTCCTCCAGATTAGATACATGAGCTCTTAACCTCCTACACCACTGAAGGGCATAGAACATGTGGCATTCAGGGCTTGCCCAATATGAACCTCTCATGAAGTAATATGATTACATGACCTGAATAGGCAACAGACTGGCACCTTTCTTGGCCCCTACAAGTGTTTTTTTAAAAGTGGGCGGGGTCAAGGGTGCTCTTGCCTGGCAAGGGTTCTTATTGGCCATTAGAGATTGGGCTATGCAGATTTTTAAGGCCATTGCTTTGGCAGCTGCTGCCACCATGTCATGAAGAGCTTCACTGTGGTTCTTGAAAACAAGCTGCAGTAGTTGTTTTGTGGCAGCCATTTTGCGGCTACTCCCACCATGCTTGTGCCAGAATTCCAAAAGTGTTTTCAGGTTCAAACCAGTTGGGGACCACTGGTCCAGGGAAGATGGCAGTCAGAGCTTCCTGCATCCAAACTGAAAAAAGTCACAGTTGGACACACAACGGGCACTTTCGCACATGCAGAATAATGCAATTTCAATCCACTTTCACACTTGTTTGTAAGTGGATTTTATTTTGCAGAGTAAAATCCAGCTGCAAAGGCATTGAACGTGCATTATTCTGCACATGCGAACGTGCCCAAACTGTTGCAGTGTTCAACAAATTGAAGCTAATAATTTGCCTTTGGTGAACAGTAATGATTTGGATCTGTGTTATATTGCCTAGAGAGATATCTGTGCTTTTGAATGAGAAACATTATAGGTTAATGATGCAATACTGATAATATGCCTGAGATCTGTAATAGTAATTCAGGTCTGCATTGCAAAAATTTGGCTGTGCAGGCTGGTCTCCCAAAGATATGATGCAACATGCAGGGAGAGGAGCGTGTTGCCAAAAGAAGGGGTCGGATTTTTGACATCTCTGCTGGTGGCTCATGCACTGTGGAAATCGCTTGTCAAGAAGTTCCTGGTTGCTTGTCCTTGCTTGTCTGGAGACAGCCCAAAATCATGTTTGTTTTTGCAAGCTTTTAATCTTCCCATTGGAGCTGAACACGATCTCCTCCCGGTGTCTTAACCTGTAATCTTTTATTCTTGATTCATTTATATTAAAATTTACAATCTGCCTTTCTGAACATATGTTTACGTACAGCGTTGCACAAAGCGAGGGGGAAAAAATCTTGATGAAAAGTACACAGGCAACAGGGTTTTGTTTTTTTAAAAGCAACTCCACCTTTTAACTGACAACCTGGTTTCATCTGTTATACTATTTTAATTGTTGGGAGCAGCAGCCCGGAATGAATAGAAGAATGATGGGATTACATATGTTTGAAATTAACGAGATAAATCTGCACAATGCTGAACAGGGAGATTTCTGTGCTGCTAGCTGGGGTGGGGAGAACAGAGGAGCAAACTACCTCACAATCACCTTTGGGTTGTCCCTGGGGCTGCTCTAGCTGTGCCGGCCTTGTAAAATAATAAGGATCTCTGTGTATGTGTAGAGGCTGGAGAAGTAGGGCACAAGATGAAAGAATAATGCTTCCCTCCCTCCTCGTTGCTTTGTTTACAGTGCTGTATCCAAAGTAGATTAATTGGTTTGGGTTGCTGGACCCGCTCTCCTTTAAGCAGCTGTGATTTCGAACGAAGTTGTGAGGGAGCAAATTTGCAGCTTCATCTTTCTTTTTTAAAAAAAGAACCCTTTCATTCCTTTCCATTTATTTGCTTTTCCGTTACCGGCTGCATCGTGTCTGTAGTCATGTAGTTCCCTTTTAGGATATTGATTGATCTTGCTTAAACCCAGTGTCTGATGTTTTCTGGGGGTGCTATCATTTCCCTCCTCTTGGATCCTCCAGATTGATTTTGTTCCCCTTTTTGGCATTCTGTATTATTTGCTAGCAATGTCTTCCTGCTCATTTGTGAAGTGGCTATCTTAGCTTGAAAGTGAGCCCATCTTATTCTTCTTTCATATACATAGAAGCATAAACTCGATCTTCTTGGCAATTGACAATTTACTTCTCCAAAAGGGCTAACAGTTTACTTCCCCCCCTTTTCCCTCCTTCATTAAAAAAAATCCAGTCCTTTCTGGGATTTTTTTCAAACGTAAAGACACACTTAATCTCAGGCTTTATTGTGTGTGTGTGTGTTTTGGTTTTAAACAAGAAAACTAGAAAGGTTTTACAGCTGAAGACTTGCTGGAATGGCCTACAAGTTGTTGTGTTTTGTGTAATCTTTTCCCTGCCACAAACCTGTGGCTTTTCTTGCTGGCTCCTTGTAGTTACAAATTAACCAGTTGCCACTTGTATGATCAGATATTTGGCAGGATTCCCCAATTGTGTTCTAAACATGATTGAACTTCAGATCAGAAAGAAAACACACGTTTCAAAGTGGTTATTTATTCTACAAGGGGCACAACCTAATGCTGGCGCTCAATAGTACAAGGACCTAATTTAGAGTTGCAGCCATAATCTGCATCCATGTGTTAACTTCCCCCATTCACATCTCTGCATTGTTTAGTGTAACATTGGTGATCCTCCACTCCTGCCCTACACCACTGGTTATTGCTGTTGCGGGGCAGAAAGCAGACCTCATAACTGTGGCCTTTTCTGCACAAATAGTTTAGAGTGTCTCCAGAAAGTTTATTATCCCTCCTTACCACAACTTTTGTCCACCTTTTCCAAACATTTCATTTTTTTGCTGATCCTTTGATTTGATGCCTTGTCAATCCGCTGAATCATTGCTTCATGTAGTTGAGGGCTTACTCGTGAATAAATTTACCCTCATGCAAGAGAAACTGCAAGAAGAAAAGCTATTGAATTGTTGCTTCATGTAATTGTGAGTTTACTTGTGAGTAAATTTACCCACATGTAAGAGAAAATGGGAGAGGGAGAGGAGTGAGAAAAACAGGCAAAAATTATAAAACAAATGAAATGATGAAAACTGAGGTGAGGGGAAAGGAGTGAGGTGAGGGACACACAAAAATGCGAGCCAAATTCTGAGGGGAAAGTTGAGTGAGGGCACAGGACTTGAGAAACAGTCTGGCTTTTCTGCGGGACGTTTAAAATGTTTAAAGAATACTGCACTGCAAGGGAAGCTAGCTTGGAAACGTTTCAGCCTCAAAAATTGTGGTAACAGGGTTTTCAAATGTGTGAATGAATTGGGGGGGGGGGGATGAAATTCGAAACATTATGAAGGAAATAATTTGTTAAAATCCTGGAAATGTTTTAATTGACTTATGCGGAAAAGGCCTGTGTCAGTGCTGAAAAAAGAGTGGAGGTGAATTCTCTGTCATATGGCCCATTGCAGTTTTACAATTTCCTCCTCATTACACTCAGGCCTACAAGACTTTGGTAGAAAAATACTTGGTTGGTTAGGAGTTCCATTTCCTAGAACAGTGGTGGCGAACCTTTGGCACTCCAGATGTTGCGGACTACAATTCCCATCAGCCCCTGCCAGCATGGCCAAATTGATGGGACTGATGGGAATTGTAGTCTATAACACCTGGAGTGCCAAAGGTTCGCCACCACGGCCCTAGAACATAAGTTCAGTTTTCCATGCTTTTGAGTCTACTTTACCACCTTGTTTTGGAATATGCGATCCAGTTTTAAGATTACATATGATCTAAGATCTTCCATGTTTGTAGGGAACCCCGATGATGTTTGTATACAGCTTTTCAGTGGAGATCTGCCTCTCAAACACTGGTCTTTGTGCCCCCACCTTCAGAGGGGAGGCAGATGGAGAACCAAAGCAGGACATTTTCCATGGCAGTAACTCACCTTTGGAGCACTGCTTCCTAAGAGGCGTTCCGGGCACCCACTTTACTTTCTCTCAGGTGCCAGCTAAAACACATCTGTTTGCTCAGGCTTTTAACTAAGGGTTTTATCTTATCGTCTTTTTAATGGTCTGCTTCTGTGTTATAAGTAGTTTTTATGCTGCTATGTCTAAGGGCTTTAATTCTGTGGTTTTTAATTGTAAGCTGCCTCAAGCTGGACTCTTAAGAAGTTACATAGAAATAATCTAAATAAAAATATTCACGGTGGGACAGAAGGCAGAAAAGGGCAGTAGAGAGGCAAGGTCAGATCATATCCACCCAGAGCAGCCTGAGAAAGAAGAGAAATCTGGAACAAACATGCAAAAGTTCGGGGCTGCTGCAGATTCAGTTGCCAGGCTAACCACAACGCAACAGGCAACACCTGAATGTCTTGCCATGTTACAAGGGAACCACATCAAAGGACGGCTGCAAGGAAATCGAGGAAGATCAGCTCCACATTTGCCTCCATTGAGAAGGGAGATGTCACAAGAAAAGAGAAAGAAGAGGACCAGTGTTCGCAAAATTTGTCTTTCTATGCTTTTGGATGAAACAGAAGCTCAAGGAGGGGCGTACTCCAGAGAGTTGGTTTTGAAAACGTGTTCTTGGAGCAATTTATCAAAGTGGAGAACAACTGGCAAATCACCTGACTGGTGAATATATTTTTGAGCGAGACACCTATACCTTCTGCGCTGGCCAAAGTATGTTTAAAATAAAACACTGTTCAGATAGTGTGAGAGCACTAAGCTGACTGAGGACCATTTCTGTGATCCCTGCTCTTCTGGGAAAAGTTCCAGTTTCTCAGCTGGTAATGTTACCACCTTGGGACAATTATGTTTCTGGAAACAAAGAACCCAACAACATAAAGCAAACTTGAGTGGTAATAGGAAATAGACCCATGTGTTCTTCCAGTATAAATTTTTCAGCAACCAACACTAGATTTTTTTTGTCTCTTAGATTAGGCAAAAGTGAGAAGGTTGCGAACCTTTCACATTAAATATAATATGAATATTCGACAAATGGCTATTAAAGCCAAATATGGAATGAGGAGATCAAGTTGAGCTGATGCTTCAGATGAGAGCTTCCGTGCTCATCAAGGGATAACATTCCCCCAAGAGCTGAGCTTCTCAGTCAGTTCAGGCCTACCCCCCTGGCTGAAAAGTAGCTCTTTTTTGATTCTCGATAACACACACATTTTCCTCTTTTTGGAATTCACTGCACTCTCAAATCAGGGAATCCCCATGGTTTCCCAAAGCTGTTAAAAGTACAACCTTTTCTCTCTCTTTTCAGGGAAAGCAACGAAGACAATGGTGCATTAAGCTTTCTTTTTTTACTTCTCTCTGCCTTCCCCCCCCCCCCCATTTTCAAGGCCACCATTTCAAAACTATCAGAAGGACTGAGGTGCTGTGTGGTCCGGGCTGTATGGCCGGGTTCTAGCAGCATTCTCTCCTGACATTTTGCCTTCATCTGTGGCTGGCATCTTCAGAGGATCTGATAGTAGGAAAGGAAAGCAAGTGGAGTATATATACCTGTGAGTAAAGGTCAATAGGTGAGGGCATCTGAATAGGAGTGGCCTGGCAAGTGAGTAACAATGGAGATAGCAAGGTTGTTACTCAAATTGTTACATGCTACACTTCATTGTTACTCACTTGCCAGGCCACTCCTATTCCAGATGCCCCTCACCTCCCCACCCCCCCCTCCCCCAACACCCCCCCCCCCCCCCAACCCCCCCCCCCCAACCCCCCCCCCCCCCCCCCCCCCCCCCCCCCCCACACCCCCCCCCCCCCCCACCCCCCCCCCCCCCCACCCCCGCCGCCGCCCCACCCCCACACACCCCCACCCCCCCCCCCCCCCACCCCCCCCCCCCCCCACCCCCCCCCCCCCCCACCCCCCCCCCCCCCCACCCCCCCCCCCCCCCACCCCCCCCCCCCCCCACCCCCCCCCCCCCCCACCCCCCCCCCCCCCCACCCCCCCCCCCCCCCACCCCCCCCCCCCCCCACCCCCCCCCCCCCCCACCCCCCCCCCCCCCCACCCCCCCCCCCCCCCACCCCCCCCCCCCCCCACCCCCCCCCCCCCCCACCCCCCCCCCCCCCCACCCCCCCCCCCCCCCACCCCCCCCCCCCCCCACCCCCCCCCCCCCCCACCCCCCCCCCCCCCCACCCCCCCCCCCCCCCACCCCCCCCCCCCCCCACCCCCCCCCCCCCCCACCCCCCCCCCCCCCCACCCCCCCCCCCCCCCACCCCCCCCCCCCCCCACCCCCCCCCCCCCCCACCCCCCCCCCCCCCCACCCCCCCCCCCCCCCACCCCCCCCCCCCCCCACCCCCCCCCCCCCCCACCCCCCCCCCCCCCCACCCCCCCCCCCCCCCACCCCCCCCCCCCCCCACCCCCCCCCCCCCCCACCCCCCCCCCCCCCCACCCCCCCCCCCCCCCACCCCCCCCCCCCCCCACCCCCCCCCCCCCCCACCCCCCCCCCCCCCCACCCCCCCCCCCCCCCACCCCCCCCCCCCCCCACCCCCCCCCCCCCCCACCCCCCCCCCCCCCCACCCCCCCCCCCCCCCACCCCCCCCCCCCCCCACCCCCCCCCCCCCCCACCCCCCCCCCCCCCCACCCCCCCCCCCCCCCACCCCCCCCCCCCCCCACCCCCCCCCCCCCCCACCCCCCCCCCCCCCCACCCCCCCCCCCCCCCACCCCCCCCCCCCCCCACCCCCCCCCCCCCCCACCCCCCCCCCCCCCCACCCCCCCCCCCCCCCACCCCCCCCCCCCCCCACCCCCCCCCCCCCCCACCCCCCCCCCCCCCCACCCCCCCCCCCCCCCACCCCCCCCCCCCCCCACCCCCCCCCCCCCCCACCCCCCCCCCCCCCCACCCCCCCCCCCCCCCACCCCCCCCCCCCCCCACCCCCCCCCCCCCCCACCCCCCCCCCCCCCCACCCCCCCCCCCCCCCACCCCCCCCCCCCCCCACCCCCCCCCCCCCCCACCCCCCCCCCCCCCCACCCCCCCCCCCCCCCACCCCCCCCCCCCCCCACCCCCCCCCCCCCCCACCCCCCCCCCCCCCCACCCCCCCCCCCCCCCACCCCCCCCCCCCCCCACCCCCCCCCCCCCCCACCCCCCCCCCCCCCCACCCCCCCCCCCCCCCACCCCCCCCCCCCCCCACCCCCCCCCCCCCCCACCCCCCCCCCCCCCCACCCCCCCCCCCCCCCACCCCCCCCCCCCCCCACCCCCCCCCCCCCCCACCCCCCCCCCCCCCCACCCCCCCCCCCCCCCACCCCCCCCCCCCCCCACCCCCCCCCCCCCCCACCCCCCCCCCCCCCCACCCCCCCCCCCCCCCACCCCCCCCCCCCCCCACCCCCCCCCCCCCCCACCCCCCCCCCCCCCCACCCCCCCCCCCCCCCACCCCCCCCCCCCCCCACCCCCCCCCCCCCCCACCCCCCCCCCCCCCCACCCCCCCCCCCCCCCACCCCCCCCCCCCCCCACCCCCCCCCCCCCCCACCCCCCCCCCCCCCCACCCCCCCCCCCCCCCACCCCCCCCCCCCCCCACCCCCCCCCCCCCCCACCCCCCCCCCCCCCCACCCCCCCCCCCCCCCACCCCCCCCCCCCCCCACCCCCCCCCCCCCCCACCCCCCCCCCCCCCCACCCCCCCCCCCCCCCACCCCCCCCCCCCCCCACCCCCCCCCCCCCCCACCCCCCCCCCCCCCCACCCCCCCCCCCCCCCACCCCCCCCCCCCCCCACCCCCCCCCCCCCCCACCCCCCCCCCCCCCCACCCCCCCCCCCCCCCACCCCCCCCCCCCCCCACCCCCCCCCCCCCCCACCCCCCCCCCCCCCCACCCCCCCCCCCCCCCACCCCCCCCCCCCCCCACCCCCCCCCCCCCCCACCCCCCCCCCCCCCCACCCCCCCCCCCCCCCACCCCCCCCCCCCCCCACCCCCCCCCCCCCCCACCCCCCCCCCCCCCCACCCCCCCCCCCCCCCACCCCCCCCCCCCCCCACCCCCCCCCCCCCCCACCCCCCCCCCCCCCCACCCCCCCCCCCCCCCACCCCCCCCCCCCCCCACCCCCCCCCCCCCCCACCCCCCCCCCCCCCCACCCCCCCCCCCCCCCACCCCCCCCCCCCCCCACCCCCCCCCCCCCCCACCCCCCCCCCCCCCCACCCCCCCCCCCCCCCACCCCCCCCCCCCCCCACCCCCCCCCCCCCCCACCCCCCCCCCCCCCCACCCCCCCCCCCCCCCACCCCCCCCCCCCCCCACCCCCCCCCCCCCCCACCCCCCCCCCCCCCCACCCCCCCCCCCCCCCACCCCCCCCCCCCCCCACCCCCCCCCCCCCCCACCCCCCCCCCCCCCCACCCCCCCCCCCCCCCACCCCCCCCCCCCCCCACCCCCCCCCCCCCCCACCCCCCCCCCCCCCCACCCCCCCCCCCCCCCACCCCCCCCCCCCCCCACCCCCCCCCCCCCCCACCCCCCCCCCCCCCCACCCCCCCCCCCCCCCACCCCCCCCCCCCCCCACCCCCCCCCCCCCCCACCCCCCCCCCCCCCCACCCCCCCCCCCCCCCACCCCCCCCCCCCCCCACCCCCCCCCCCCCCCACCCCCCCCCCCCCCCACCCCCCCCCCCCCCCACCCCCCCCCCCCCCCACCCCCCCCCCCCCCCACCCCCCCCCCCCCCCACCCCCCCCCCCCCCCACCCCCCCCCCCCCCCACCCCCCCCCCCCCCCACCCCCCCCCCCCCCCACCCCCCCCCCCCCCCACCCCCCCCCCCCCCCACCCCCCCCCCCCCCCACCCCCCCCCCCCCCCACCCCCCCCCCCCCCCACCCCCCCCCCCCCCCACCCCCCCCCCCCCCCACCCCCCCCCCCCCCCACCCCCCCCCCCCCCCACCCCCCCCCCCCCCCACCCCCCCCCCCCCCCACCCCCCCCCCCCCCCACCCCCCCCCCCCCCCACCCCCCCCCCCCCCCACCCCCCCCCCCCCCCACCCCCCCCCCCCCCCACCCCCCCCCCCCCCCACCCCCCCCCCCCCCCACCCCCCCCCCCCCCCACCCCCCCCCCCCCCCACCCCCCCCCCCCCCCACCCCCCCCCCCCCCCACCCCCCCCCCCCCCCACCCCCCCCCCCCCCCACCCCCCCCCCCCCCCACCCCCCCCCCCCCCCACCCCCCCCCCCCCCCACCCCCCCCCCCCCCCACCCCCCCCCCCCCCCACCCCCCCCCCCCCCCACCCCCCCCCCCCCCCACCCCCCCCCCCCCCCACCCCCCCCCCCCCCCACCCCCCCCCCCCCCCACCCCCCCCCCCCCCCACCCCCCCCCCCCCCCACCCCCCCCCCCCCCCACCCCCCCCCCCCCCCACCCCCCCCCCCCCCCACCCCCCCCCCCCCCCACCCCCCCCCCCCCCCACCCCCCCCCCCCCCCACCCCCCCCCCCCCCCACCCCCCCCCCCCCCCACCCCCCCCCCCCCCCACCCCCCCCCCCCCCCACCCCCCCCCCCCCCCACCCCCCCCCCCCCCCACCCCCCCCCCCCCCCACCCCCCCCCCCCCCCACCCCCCCCCCCCCCCACCCCCCCCCCCCCCCACCCCCCCCCCCCCCCACCCCCCCCCCCCCCCACCCCCCCCCCCCCCCACCCCCCCCCCCCCCCACCCCCCCCCCCCCCCACCCCCCCCCCCCCCCACCCCCCCCCCCCCCCACCCCCCCCCCCCCCCACCCCCCCCCCCCCCCACCCCCCCCCCCCCCCACCCCCCCCCCCCCCCACCCCCCCCCCCCCCCACCCCCCCCCCCCCCCACCCCCCCCCCCCCCCACCCCCCCCCCCCCCCACCCCCCCCCCCCCCCACCCCCCCCCCCCCCCACCCCCCCCCCCCCCCACCCCCCCCCCCCCCCACCCCCCCCCCCCCCCACCCCCCCCCCCCCCCACCCCCCCCCCCCCCCACCCCCCCCCCCCCCCACCCCCCCCCCCCCCCACCCCCCCCCCCCCCCACCCCCCCCCCCCCCCACCCCCCCCCCCCCCCACCCCCCCCCCCCCCCACCCCCCCCCCCCCCCACCCCCCCCCCCCCCCACCCCCCCCCCCCCCCACCCCCCCCCCCCCCCACCCCCCCCCCCCCCCACCCCCCCCCCCCCCCACCCCCCCCCCCCCCCACCCCCCCCCCCCCCCACCCCCCCCCCCCCCCACCCCCCCCCCCCCCCACCCCCCCCCCCCCCCACCCCCCCCCCCCCCCACCCCCCCCCCCCCCCACCCCCCCCCCCCCCCACCCCCCCCCCCCCCCACCCCCCCCCCCCCCCACCCCCCCCCCCCCCCACCCCCCCCCCCCCCCACCCCCCCCCCCCCCCACCCCCCCCCCCCCCCACCCCCCCCCCCCCCCACCCCCCCCCCCCCCCACCCCCCCCCCCCCCCACCCCCCCCCCCCCCCACCCCCCCCCCCCCCCACCCCCCCCCCCCCCCACCCCCCCCCCCCCCCACCCCCCCCCCCCCCCACCCCCCCCCCCCCCCACCCCCCCCCCCCCCCACCCCCCCCCCCCCCCACCCCCCCCCCCCCCCACCCCCCCCCCCCCCCACCCCCCCCCCCCCCCACCCCCCCCCCCCCCCACCCCCCCCCCCCCCCACCCCCCCCCCCCCCCACCCCCCCCCCCCCCCACCCCCCCCCCCCCCCACCCCCCCCCCCCCCCACCCCCCCCCCCCCCCACCCCCCCCCCCCCCCACCCCCCCCCCCCCCCACCCCCCCCCCCCCCCACCCCCCCCCCCCCCCACCCCCCCCCCCCCCCACCCCCCCCCCCCCCCACCCCCCCCCCCCCCCACCCCCCCCCCCCCCCACCCCCCCCCCCCCCCACCCCCCCCCCCCCCCACCCCCCCCCCCCCCCACCCCCCCCCCCCCCCACCCCCCCCCCCCCCCACCCCCCCCCCCCCCCACCCCCCCCCCCCCCCACCCCCCCCCCCCCCCACCCCCCCCCCCCCCCACCCCCCCCCCCCCCCACCCCCCCCCCCCCCCACCCCCCCCCCCCCCCACCCCCCCCCCCCCCCACCCCCCCCCCCCCCCACCCCCCCCCCCCCCCACCCCCCCCCCCCCCCACCCCCCCCCCCCCCCACCCCCCCCCCCCCCCACCCCCCCCCCCCCCCACCCCCCCCCCCCCCCACCCCCCCCCCCCCCCACCCCCCCCCCCCCCCACCCCCCCCCCCCCCCACCCCCCCCCCCCCCCACCCCCCCCCCCCCCCACCCCCCCCCCCCCCCACCCCCCCCCCCCCCCACCCCCCCCCCCCCCCACCCCCCCCCCCCCCCACCCCCCCCCCCCCCCACCCCCCCCCCCCCCCACCCCCCCCCCCCCCCACCCCCCCCCCCCCCCACCCCCCCCCCCCCCCACCCCCCCCCCCCCCCACCCCCCCCCCCCCCCACCCCCCCCCCCCCCCACCCCCCCCCCCCCCCACCCCCCCCCCCCCCCACCCCCCCCCCCCCCCACCCCCCCCCCCCCCCACCCCCCCCCCCCCCCACCCCCCCCCCCCCCCACCCCCCCCCCCCCCCACCCCCCCCCCCCCCCACCCCCCCCCCCCCCCACCCCCCCCCCCCCCCACCCCCCCCCCCCCCCACCCCCCCCCCCCCCCACCCCCCCCCCCCCCCACCCCCCCCCCCCCCCACCCCCCCCCCCCCCCACCCCCCCCCCCCCCCACCCCCCCCCCCCCCCACCCCCCCCCCCCCCCACCCCCCCCCCCCCCCACCCCCCCCCCCCCCCACCCCCCCCCCCCCCCACCCCCCCCCCCCCCCACCCCCCCCCCCCCCCACCCCCCCCCCCCCCCACCCCCCCCCCCCCCCACCCCCCCCCCCCCCCACCCCCCCCCCCCCCCACCCCCCCCCCCCCCCACCCCCCCCCCCCCCCACCCCCCCCCCCCCCCACCCCCCCCCCCCCCCACCCCCCCCCCCCCCCACCCCCCCCCCCCCCCACCCCCCCCCCCCCCCACCCCCCCCCCCCCCCACCCCCCCCCCCCCCCACCCCCCCCCCCCCCCACCCCCCCCCCCCCCCACCCCCCCCCCCCCCCACCCCCCCCCCCCCCCACCCCCCCCCCCCCCCACCCCCCCCCCCCCCCACCCCCCCCCCCCCCCACCCCCCCCCCCCCCCACCCCCCCCCCCCCCCACCCCCCCCCCCCCCCACCCCCCCCCCCCCCCACCCCCCCCCCCCCCCACCCCCCCCCCCCCCCACCCCCCCCCCCCCCCACCCCCCCCCCCCCCCACCCCCCCCCCCCCCCACCCCCCCCCCCCCCCACCCCCCCCCCCCCCCACCCCCCCCCCCCCCCACCCCCCCCCCCCCCCACCCCCCCCCCCCCCCACCCCCCCCCCCCCCCACCCCCCCCCCCCCCCACCCCCCCCCCCCCCCACCCCCCCCCCCCCCCACCCCCCCCCCCCCCCACCCCCCCCCCCCCCCACCCCCCCCCCCCCCCACCCCCCCCCCCCCCCACCCCCCCCCCCCCCCACCCCCCCCCCCCCCCACCCCCCCCCCCCCCCACCCCCCCCCCCCCCCACCCCCCCCCCCCCCCACCCCCCCCCCCCCCCACCCCCCCCCCCCCCCACCCCCCCCCCCCCCCACCCCCCCCCCCCCCCACCCCCCCCCCCCCCCACCCCCCCCCCCCCCCACCCCCCCCCCCCCCCACCCCCCCCCCCCCCCACCCCCCCCCCCCCCCACCCCCCCCCCCCCCCACCCCCCCCCCCCCCCACCCCCCCCCCCCCCCACCCCCCCCCCCCCCCACCCCCCCCCCCCCCCACCCCCCCCCCCCCCCACCCCCCCCCCCCCCCACCCCCCCCCCCCCCCACCCCCCCCCCCCCCCACCCCCCCCCCCCCCCACCCCCCCCCCCCCCCACCCCCCCCCCCCCCCACCCCCCCCCCCCCCCACCCCCCCCCCCCCCCACCCCCCCCCCCCCCCACCCCCCCCCCCCCCCACCCCCCCCCCCCCCCACCCCCCCCCCCCCCCACCCCCCCCCCCCCCCACCCCCCCCCCCCCCCACCCCCCCCCCCCCCCACCCCCCCCCCCCCCCACCCCCCCCCCCCCCCACCCCCCCCCCCCCCCACCCCCCCCCCCCCCCACCCCCCCCCCCCCCCACCCCCCCCCCCCCCCACCCCCCCCCCCCCCCACCCCCCCCCCCCCCCACCCCCCCCCCCCCCCACCCCCCCCCCCCCCCACCCCCCCCCCCCCCCACCCCCCCCCCCCCCCACCCCCCCCCCCCCCCACCCCCCCCCCCCCCCACCCCCCCCCCCCCCCACCCCCCCCCCCCCCCACCCCCCCCCCCCCCCACCCCCCCCCCCCCCCACCCCCCCCCCCCCCCACCCCCCCCCCCCCCCACCCCCCCCCCCCCCCACCCCCCCCCCCCCCCACCCCCCCCCCCCCCCACCCCCCCCCCCCCCCACCCCCCCCCCCCCCCACCCCCCCCCCCCCCCACCCCCCCCCCCCCCCACCCCCCCCCCCCCCCACCCCCCCCCCCCCCCACCCCCCCCCCCCCCCACCCCCCCCCCCCCCCACCCCCCCCCCCCCCCACCCCCCCCCCCCCCCACCCCCCCCCCCCCCCACCCCCCCCCCCCCCCACCCCCCCCCCCCCCCACCCCCCCCCCCCCCCACCCCCCCCCCCCCCCACCCCCCCCCCCCCCCACCCCCCCCCCCCCCCACCCCCCCCCCCCCCCACCCCCCCCCCCCCCCACCCCCCCCCCCCCCCACCCCCCCCCCCCCCCACCCCCCCCCCCCCCCACCCCCCCCCCCCCCCACCCCCCCCCCCCCCCACCCCCCCCCCCCCCCACCCCCCCCCCCCCCCACCCCCCCCCCCCCCCACCCCCCCCCCCCCCCACCCCCCCCCCCCCCCACCCCCCCCCCCCCCCACCCCCCCCCCCCCCCACCCCCCCCCCCCCCCACCCCCCCCCCCCCCCACCCCCCCCCCCCCCCACCCCCCCCCCCCCCCACCCCCCCCCCCCCCCACCCCCCCCCCCCCCCACCCCCCCCCCCCCCCACCCCCCCCCCCCCCCACCCCCCCCCCCCCCCACCCCCCCCCCCCCCCACCCCCCCCCCCCCCCACCCCCCCCCCCCCCCACCCCCCCCCCCCCCCACCCCCCCCCCCCCCCACCCCCCCCCCCCCCCACCCCCCCCCCCCCCCACCCCCCCCCCCCCCCACCCCCCCCCCCCCCCACCCCCCCCCCCCCCCACCCCCCCCCCCCCCCACCCCCCCCCCCCCCCACCCCCCCCCCCCCCCACCCCCCCCCCCCCCCACCCCCCCCCCCCCCCACCCCCCCCCCCCCCCACCCCCCCCCCCCCCCACCCCCCCCCCCCCCCACCCCCCCCCCCCCCCACCCCCCCCCCCCCCCACCCCCCCCCCCCCCCACCCCCCCCCCCCCCCACCCCCCCCCCCCCCCACCCCCCCCCCCCCCCACCCCCCCCCCCCCCCACCCCCCCCCCCCCCCACCCCCCCCCCCCCCCACCCCCCCCCCCCCCCACCCCCCCCCCCCCCCACCCCCCCCCCCCCCCACCCCCCCCCCCCCCCACCCCCCCCCCCCCCCACCCCCCCCCCCCCCCACCCCCCCCCCCCCCCACCCCCCCCCCCCCCCACCCCCCCCCCCCCCCACCCCCCCCCCCCCCCACCCCCCCCCCCCCCCACCCCCCCCCCCCCCCACCCCCCCCCCCCCCCACCCCCCCCCCCCCCCACCCCCCCCCCCCCCCACCCCCCCCCCCCCCCACCCCCCCCCCCCCCCACCCCCCCCCCCCCCCACCCCCCCCCCCCCCCACCCCCCCCCCCCCCCACCCCCCCCCCCCCCCACCCCCCCCCCCCCCCACCCCCCCCCCCCCCCACCCCCCCCCCCCCCCACCCCCCCCCCCCCCCACCCCCCCCCCCCCCCACCCCCCCCCCCCCCCACCCCCCCCCCCCCCCACCCCCCCCCCCCCCCACCCCCCCCCCCCCCCACCCCCCCCCCCCCCCACCCCCCCCCCCCCCCACCCCCCCCCCCCCCCACCCCCCCCCCCCCCCACCCCCCCCCCCCCCCACCCCCCCCCCCCCCCACCCCCCCCCCCCCCCACCCCCCCCCCCCCCCACCCCCCCCCCCCCCCACCCCCCCCCCCCCCCACCCCCCCCCCCCCCCACCCCCCCCCCCCCCCACCCCCCCCCCCCCCCACCCCCCCCCCCCCCCACCCCCCCCCCCCCCCACCCCCCCCCCCCCCCACCCCCCCCCCCCCCCACCCCCCCCCCCCCCCACCCCCCCCCCCCCCCACCCCCCCCCCCCCCCACCCCCCCCCCCCCCCACCCCCCCCCCCCCCCACCCCCCCCCCCCCCCACCCCCCCCCCCCCCCACCCCCCCCCCCCCCCACCCCCCCCCCCCCCCACCCCCCCCCCCCCCCACCCCCCCCCCCCCCCACCCCCCCCCCCCCCCACCCCCCCCCCCCCCCACCCCCCCCCCCCCCCACCCCCCCCCCCCCCCACCCCCCCCCCCCCCCACCCCCCCCCCCCCCCACCCCCCCCCCCCCCCACCCCCCCCCCCCCCCACCCCCCCCCCCCCCCACCCCCCCCCCCCCCCACCCCCCCCCCCCCCCACCCCCCCCCCCCCCCACCCCCCCCCCCCCCCACCCCCCCCCCCCCCCACCCCCCCCCCCCCCCACCCCCCCCCCCCCCCACCCCCCCCCCCCCCCACCCCCCCCCCCCCCCACCCCCCCCCCCCCCCACCCCCCCCCCCCCCCACCCCCCCCCCCCCCCACCCCCCCCCCCCCCCACCCCCCCCCCCCCCCACCCCCCCCCCCCCCCACCCCCCCCCCCCCCCACCCCCCCCCCCCCCCACCCCCCCCCCCCCCCACCCCCCCCCCCCCCCACCCCCCCCCCCCCCCACCCCCCCCCCCCCCCACCCCCCCCCCCCCCCACCCCCCCCCCCCCCCACCCCCCCCCCCCCCCACCCCCCCCCCCCCCCACCCCCCCCCCCCCCCACCCCCCCCCCCCCCCACCCCCCCCCCCCCCCACCCCCCCCCCCCCCCACCCCCCCCCCCCCCCACCCCCCCCCCCCCCCACCCCCCCCCCCCCCCACCCCCCCCCCCCCCCACCCCCCCCCCCCCCCACCCCCCCCCCCCCCCACCCCCCCCCCCCCCCACCCCCCCCCCCCCCCACCCCCCCCCCCCCCCACCCCCCCCCCCCCCCACCCCCCCCCCCCCCCACCCCCCCCCCCCCCCACCCCCCCCCCCCCCCACCCCCCCCCCCCCCCACCCCCCCCCCCCCCCACCCCCCCCCCCCCCCACCCCCCCCCCCCCCCACCCCCCCCCCCCCCCACCCCCCCCCCCCCCCACCCCCCCCCCCCCCCACCCCCCCCCCCCCCCACCCCCCCCCCCCCCCACCCCCCCCCCCCCCCACCCCCCCCCCCCCCCACCCCCCCCCCCCCCCACCCCCCCCCCCCCCCACCCCCCCCCCCCCCCACCCCCCCCCCCCCCCACCCCCCCCCCCCCCCACCCCCCCCCCCCCCCACCCCCCCCCCCCCCCACCCCCCCCCCCCCCCACCCCCCCCCCCCCCCACCCCCCCCCCCCCCCACCCCCCCCCCCCCCCACCCCCCCCCCCCCCCACCCCCCCCCCCCCCCACCCCCCCCCCCCCCCACCCCCCCCCCCCCCCACCCCCCCCCCCCCCCACCCCCCCCCCCCCCCACCCCCCCCCCCCCCCACCCCCCCCCCCCCCCACCCCCCCCCCCCCCCACCCCCCCCCCCCCCCACCCCCCCCCCCCCCCACCCCCCCCCCCCCCCACCCCCCCCCCCCCCCACCCCCCCCCCCCCCCACCCCCCCCCCCCCCCACCCCCCCCCCCCCCCACCCCCCCCCCCCCCCACCCCCCCCCCCCCCCACCCCCCCCCCCCCCCACCCCCCCCCCCCCCCACCCCCCCCCCCCCCCACCCCCCCCCCCCCCCACCCCCCCCCCCCCCCACCCCCCCCCCCCCCCACCCCCCCCCCCCCCCACCCCCCCCCCCCCCCACCCCCCCCCCCCCCCACCCCCCCCCCCCCCCACCCCCCCCCCCCCCCACCCCCCCCCCCCCCCACCCCCCCCCCCCCCCACCCCCCCCCCCCCCCACCCCCCCCCCCCCCCACCCCCCCCCCCCCCCACCCCCCCCCCCCCCCACCCCCCCCCCCCCCCACCCCCCCCCCCCCCCACCCCCCCCCCCCCCCACCCCCCCCCCCCCCCACCCCCCCCCCCCCCCACCCCCCCCCCCCCCCACCCCCCCCCCCCCCCACCCCCCCCCCCCCCCACCCCCCCCCCCCCCCACCCCCCCCCCCCCCCACCCCCCCCCCCCCCCACCCCCCCCCCCCCCCACCCCCCCCCCCCCCCACCCCCCCCCCCCCCCACCCCCCCCCCCCCCCACCCCCCCCCCCCCCCACCCCCCCCCCCCCCCACCCCCCCCCCCCCCCACCCCCCCCCCCCCCCACCCCCCCCCCCCCCCACCCCCCCCCCCCCCCACCCCCCCCCCCCCCCACCCCCCCCCCCCCCCACCCCCCCCCCCCCCCACCCCCCCCCCCCCCCACCCCCCCCCCCCCCCACCCCCCCCCCCCCCCACCCCCCCCCCCCCCCACCCCCCCCCCCCCCCACCCCCCCCCCCCCCCACCCCCCCCCCCCCCCACCCCCCCCCCCCCCCACCCCCCCCCCCCCCCACCCCCCCCCCCCCCCACCCCCCCCCCCCCCCACCCCCCCCCCCCCCCACCCCCCCCCCCCCCCACCCCCCCCCCCCCCCACCCCCCCCCCCCCCCACCCCCCCCCCCCCCCACCCCCCCCCCCCCCCACCCCCCCCCCCCCCCACCCCCCCCCCCCCCCACCCCCCCCCCCCCCCACCCCCCCCCCCCCCCACCCCCCCCCCCCCCCACCCCCCCCCCCCCCCACCCCCCCCCCCCCCCACCCCCCCCCCCCCCCACCCCCCCCCCCCCCCACCCCCCCCCCCCCCCACCCCCCCCCCCCCCCACCCCCCCCCCCCCCCACCCCCCCCCCCCCCCACCCCCCCCCCCCCCCACCCCCCCCCCCCCCCACCCCCCCCCCCCCCCACCCCCCCCCCCCCCCACCCCCCCCCCCCCCCACCCCCCCCCCCCCCCACCCCCCCCCCCCCCCACCCCCCCCCCCCCCCACCCCCCCCCCCCCCCACCCCCCCCCCCCCCCACCCCCCCCCCCCCCCACCCCCCCCCCCCCCCACCCCCCCCCCCCCCCACCCCCCCCCCCCCCCACCCCCCCCCCCCCCCACCCCCCCCCCCCCCCACCCCCCCCCCCCCCCACCCCCCCCCCCCCCCACCCCCCCCCCCCCCCACCCCCCCCCCCCCCCACCCCCCCCCCCCCCCACCCCCCCCCCCCCCCACCCCCCCCCCCCCCCACCCCCCCCCCCCCCCACCCCCCCCCCCCCCCACCCCCCCCCCCCCCCACCCCCCCCCCCCCCCACCCCCCCCCCCCCCCACCCCCCCCCCCCCCCACCCCCCCCCCCCCCCACCCCCCCCCCCCCCCACCCCCCCCCCCCCCCACCCCCCCCCCCCCCCACCCCCCCCCCCCCCCACCCCCCCCCCCCCCCACCCCCCCCCCCCCCCACCCCCCCCCCCCCCCACCCCCCCCCCCCCCCACCCCCCCCCCCCCCCACCCCCCCCCCCCCCCACCCCCCCCCCCCCCCACCCCCCCCCCCCCCCACCCCCCCCCCCCCCCACCCCCCCCCCCCCCCACCCCCCCCCCCCCCCACCCCCCCCCCCCCCCACCCCCCCCCCCCCCCACCCCCCCCCCCCCCCACCCCCCCCCCCCCCCACCCCCCCCCCCCCCCACCCCCCCCCCCCCCCACCCCCCCCCCCCCCCACCCCCCCCCCCCCCCACCCCCCCCCCCCCCCACCCCCCCCCCCCCCCACCCCCCCCCCCCCCCACCCCCCCCCCCCCCCACCCCCCCCCCCCCCCACCCCCCCCCCCCCCCACCCCCCCCCCCCCCCACCCCCCCCCCCCCCCACCCCCCCCCCCCCCCACCCCCCCCCCCCCCCACCCCCCCCCCCCCCCACCCCCCCCCCCCCCCACCCCCCCCCCCCCCCACCCCCCCCCCCCCCCACCCCCCCCCCCCCCCACCCCCCCCCCCCCCCACCCCCCCCCCCCCCCACCCCCCCCCCCCCCCACCCCCCCCCCCCCCCACCCCCCCCCCCCCCCACCCCCCCCCCCCCCCACCCCCCCCCCCCCCCACCCCCCCCCCCCCCCACCCCCCCCCCCCCCCACCCCCCCCCCCCCCCACCCCCCCCCCCCCCCACCCCCCCCCCCCCCCACCCCCCCCCCCCCCCACCCCCCCCCCCCCCCACCCCCCCCCCCCCCCACCCCCCCCCCCCCCCACCCCCCCCCCCCCCCACCCCCCCCCCCCCCCACCCCCCCCCCCCCCCACCCCCCCCCCCCCCCACCCCCCCCCCCCCCCACCCCCCCCCCCCCCCACCCCCCCCCCCCCCCACCCCCCCCCCCCCCCACCCCCCCCCCCCCCCACCCCCCCCCCCCCCCACCCCCCCCCCCCCCCACCCCCCCCCCCCCCCACCCCCCCCCCCCCCCACCCCCCCCCCCCCCCACCCCCCCCCCCCCCCACCCCCCCCCCCCCCCACCCCCCCCCCCCCCCACCCCCCCCCCCCCCCACCCCCCCCCCCCCCCACCCCCCCCCCCCCCCACCCCCCCCCCCCCCCACCCCCCCCCCCCCCCACCCCCCCCCCCCCCCACCCCCCCCCCCCCCCACCCCCCCCCCCCCCCACCCCCCCCCCCCCCCACCCCCCCCCCCCCCCACCCCCCCCCCCCCCCACCCCCCCCCCCCCCCACCCCCCCCCCCCCCCACCCCCCCCCCCCCCCACCCCCCCCCCCCCCCACCCCCCCCCCCCCCCACCCCCCCCCCCCCCCACCCCCCCCCCCCCCCACCCCCCCCCCCCCCCACCCCCCCCCCCCCCCACCCCCCCCCCCCCCCACCCCCCCCCCCCCCCACCCCCCCCCCCCCCCACCCCCCCCCCCCCCCACCCCCCCCCCCCCCCACCCCCCCCCCCCCCCACCCCCCCCCCCCCCCACCCCCCCCCCCCCCCACCCCCCCCCCCCCCCACCCCCCCCCCCCCCCACCCCCCCCCCCCCCCACCCCCCCCCCCCCCCACCCCCCCCCCCCCCCACCCCCCCCCCCCCCCACCCCCCCCCCCCCCCACCCCCCCCCCCCCCCACCCCCCCCCCCCCCCACCCCCCCCCCCCCCCACCCCCCCCCCCCCCCACCCCCCCCCCCCCCCACCCCCCCCCCCCCCCACCCCCCCCCCCCCCCACCCCCCCCCCCCCCCACCCCCCCCCCCCCCCACCCCCCCCCCCCCCCACCCCCCCCCCCCCCCACCCCCCCCCCCCCCCACCCCCCCCCCCCCCCACCCCCCCCCCCCCCCACCCCCCCCCCCCCCCACCCCCCCCCCCCCCCACCCCCCCCCCCCCCCACCCCCCCCCCCCCCCACCCCCCCCCCCCCCCACCCCCCCCCCCCCCCACCCCCCCCCCCCCCCACCCCCCCCCCCCCCCACCCCCCCCCCCCCCCACCCCCCCCCCCCCCCACCCCCCCCCCCCCCCACCCCCCCCCCCCCCCACCCCCCCCCCCCCCCACCCCCCCCCCCCCCCACCCCCCCCCCCCCCCACCCCCCCCCCCCCCCACCCCCCCCCCCCCCCACCCCCCCCCCCCCCCACCCCCCCCCCCCCCCACCCCCCCCCCCCCCCACCCCCCCCCCCCCCCACCCCCCCCCCCCCCCACCCCCCCCCCCCCCCACCCCCCCCCCCCCCCACCCCCCCCCCCCCCCACCCCCCCCCCCCCCCACCCCCCCCCCCCCCCACCCCCCCCCCCCCCCACCCCCCCCCCCCCCCACCCCCCCCCCCCCCCACCCCCCCCCCCCCCCACCCCCCCCCCCCCCCACCCCCCCCCCCCCCCACCCCCCCCCCCCCCCACCCCCCCCCCCCCCCACCCCCCCCCCCCCCCACCCCCCCCCCCCCCCACCCCCCCCCCCCCCCACCCCCCCCCCCCCCCACCCCCCCCCCCCCCCACCCCCCCCCCCCCCCACCCCCCCCCCCCCCCACCCCCCCCCCCCCCCACCCCCCCCCCCCCCCACCCCCCCCCCCCCCCACCCCCCCCCCCCCCCACCCCCCCCCCCCCCCACCCCCCCCCCCCCCCACCCCCCCCCCCCCCCACCCCCCCCCCCCCCCACCCCCCCCCCCCCCCACCCCCCCCCCCCCCCACCCCCCCCCCCCCCCACCCCCCCCCCCCCCCACCCCCCCCCCCCCCCACCCCCCCCCCCCCCCACCCCCCCCCCCCCCCACCCCCCCCCCCCCCCACCCCCCCCCCCCCCCACCCCCCCCCCCCCCCACCCCCCCCCCCCCCCACCCCCCCCCCCCCCCACCCCCCCCCCCCCCCACCCCCCCCCCCCCCCACCCCCCCCCCCCCCCACCCCCCCCCCCCCCCACCCCCCCCCCCCCCCACCCCCCCCCCCCCCCACCCCCCCCCCCCCCCACCCCCCCCCCCCCCCACCCCCCCCCCCCCCCACCCCCCCCCCCCCCCACCCCCCCCCCCCCCCACCCCCCCCCCCCCCCACCCCCCCCCCCCCCCACCCCCCCCCCCCCCCACCCCCCCCCCCCCCCACCCCCCCCCCCCCCCACCCCCCCCCCCCCCCACCCCCCCCCCCCCCCACCCCCCCCCCCCCCCACCCCCCCCCCCCCCCACCCCCCCCCCCCCCCACCCCCCCCCCCCCCCACCCCCCCCCCCCCCCACCCCCCCCCCCCCCCACCCCCCCCCCCCCCCACCCCCCCCCCCCCCCACCCCCCCCCCCCCCCACCCCCCCCCCCCCCCACCCCCCCCCCCCCCCACCCCCCCCCCCCCCCACCCCCCCCCCCCCCCACCCCCCCCCCCCCCCACCCCCCCCCCCCCCCACCCCCCCCCCCCCCCACCCCCCCCCCCCCCCACCCCCCCCCCCCCCCACCCCCCCCCCCCCCCACCCCCCCCCCCCCCCACCCCCCCCCCCCCCCACCCCCCCCCCCCCCCACCCCCCCCCCCCCCCACCCCCCCCCCCCCCCACCCCCCCCCCCCCCCACCCCCCCCCCCCCCCACCCCCCCCCCCCCCCACCCCCCCCCCCCCCCACCCCCCCCCCCCCCCACCCCCCCCCCCCCCCACCCCCCCCCCCCCCCACCCCCCCCCCCCCCCACCCCCCCCCCCCCCCACCCCCCCCCCCCCCCACCCCCCCCCCCCCCCACCCCCCCCCCCCCCCACCCCCCCCCCCCCCCACCCCCCCCCCCCCCCACCCCCCCCCCCCCCCACCCCCCCCCCCCCCCACCCCCCCCCCCCCCCACCCCCCCCCCCCCCCACCCCCCCCCCCCCCCACCCCCCCCCCCCCCCACCCCCCCCCCCCCCCACCCCCCCCCCCCCCCACCCCCCCCCCCCCCCACCCCCCCCCCCCCCCACCCCCCCCCCCCCCCACCCCCCCCCCCCCCCACCCCCCCCCCCCCCCACCCCCCCCCCCCCCCACCCCCCCCCCCCCCCACCCCCCCCCCCCCCCACCCCCCCCCCCCCCCACCCCCCCCCCCCCCCACCCCCCCCCCCCCCCACCCCCCCCCCCCCCCACCCCCCCCCCCCCCCACCCCCCCCCCCCCCCACCCCCCCCCCCCCCCACCCCCCCCCCCCCCCACCCCCCCCCCCCCCCACCCCCCCCCCCCCCCACCCCCCCCCCCCCCCACCCCCCCCCCCCCCCACCCCCCCCCCCCCCCACCCCCCCCCCCCCCCACCCCCCCCCCCCCCCACCCCCCCCCCCCCCCACCCCCCCCCCCCCCCACCCCCCCCCCCCCCCACCCCCCCCCCCCCCCACCCCCCCCCCCCCCCACCCCCCCCCCCCCCCACCCCCCCCCCCCCCCACCCCCCCCCCCCCCCACCCCCCCCCCCCCCCACCCCCCCCCCCCCCCACCCCCCCCCCCCCCCACCCCCCCCCCCCCCCACCCCCCCCCCCCCCCACCCCCCCCCCCCCCCACCCCCCCCCCCCCCCACCCCCCCCCCCCCCCACCCCCCCCCCCCCCCACCCCCCCCCCCCCCCACCCCCCCCCCCCCCCACCCCCCCCCCCCCCCACCCCCCCCCCCCCCCACCCCCCCCCCCCCCCACCCCCCCCCCCCCCCACCCCCCCCCCCCCCCACCCCCCCCCCCCCCCACCCCCCCCCCCCCCCACCCCCCCCCCCCCCCACCCCCCCCCCCCCCCACCCCCCCCCCCCCCCACCCCCCCCCCCCCCCACCCCCCCCCCCCCCCACCCCCCCCCCCCCCCACCCCCCCCCCCCCCCACCCCCCCCCCCCCCCACCCCCCCCCCCCCCCACCCCCCCCCCCCCCCACCCCCCCCCCCCCCCACCCCCCCCCCCCCCCACCCCCCCCCCCCCCCACCCCCCCCCCCCCCCACCCCCCCCCCCCCCCACCCCCCCCCCCCCCCACCCCCCCCCCCCCCCACCCCCCCCCCCCCCCACCCCCCCCCCCCCCCACCCCCCCCCCCCCCCACCCCCCCCCCCCCCCACCCCCCCCCCCCCCCACCCCCCCCCCCCCCCACCCCCCCCCCCCCCCACCCCCCCCCCCCCCCACCCCCCCCCCCCCCCACCCCCCCCCCCCCCCACCCCCCCCCCCCCCCACCCCCCCCCCCCCCCACCCCCCCCCCCCCCCACCCCCCCCCCCCCCCACCCCCCCCCCCCCCCACCCCCCCCCCCCCCCACCCCCCCCCCCCCCCACCCCCCCCCCCCCCCACCCCCCCCCCCCCCCACCCCCCCCCCCCCCCACCCCCCCCCCCCCCCACCCCCCCCCCCCCCCACCCCCCCCCCCCCCCACCCCCCCCCCCCCCCACCCCCCCCCCCCCCCACCCCCCCCCCCCCCCACCCCCCCCCCCCCCCACCCCCCCCCCCCCCCACCCCCCCCCCCCCCCACCCCCCCCCCCCCCCACCCCCCCCCCCCCCCACCCCCCCCCCCCCCCACCCCCCCCCCCCCCCACCCCCCCCCCCCCCCACCCCCCCCCCCCCCCACCCCCCCCCCCCCCCACCCCCCCCCCCCCCCACCCCCCCCCCCCCCCACCCCCCCCCCCCCCCACCCCCCCCCCCCCCCACCCCCCCCCCCCCCCACCCCCCCCCCCCCCCACCCCCCCCCCCCCCCACCCCCCCCCCCCCCCACCCCCCCCCCCCCCCACCCCCCCCCCCCCCCACCCCCCCCCCCCCCCACCCCCCCCCCCCCCCACCCCCCCCCCCCCCCACCCCCCCCCCCCCCCACCCCCCCCCCCCCCCACCCCCCCCCCCCCCCACCCCCCCCCCCCCCCACCCCCCCCCCCCCCCACCCCCCCCCCCCCCCACCCCCCCCCCCCCCCACCCCCCCCCCCCCCCACCCCCCCCCCCCCCCACCCCCCCCCCCCCCCACCCCCCCCCCCCCCCACCCCCCCCCCCCCCCACCCCCCCCCCCCCCCACCCCCCCCCCCCCCCACCCCCCCCCCCCCCCACCCCCCCCCCCCCCCACCCCCCCCCCCCCCCACCCCCCCCCCCCCCCACCCCCCCCCCCCCCCACCCCCCCCCCCCCCCACCCCCCCCCCCCCCCACCCCCCCCCCCCCCCACCCCCCCCCCCCCCCACCCCCCCCCCCCCCCACCCCCCCCCCCCCCCACCCCCCCCCCCCCCCACCCCCCCCCCCCCCCACCCCCCCCCCCCCCCACCCCCCCCCCCCCCCACCCCCCCCCCCCCCCACCCCCCCCCCCCCCCACCCCCCCCCCCCCCCACCCCCCCCCCCCCCCACCCCCCCCCCCCCCCACCCCCCCCCCCCCCCACCCCCCCCCCCCCCCACCCCCCCCCCCCCCCACCCCCCCCCCCCCCCACCCCCCCCCCCCCCCACCCCCCCCCCCCCCCACCCCCCCCCCCCCCCACCCCCCCCCCCCCCCACCCCCCCCCCCCCCCACCCCCCCCCCCCCCCACCCCCCCCCCCCCCCACCCCCCCCCCCCCCCACCCCCCCCCCCCCCCACCCCCCCCCCCCCCCACCCCCCCCCCCCCCCACCCCCCCCCCCCCCCACCCCCCCCCCCCCCCACCCCCCCCCCCCCCCACCCCCCCCCCCCCCCACCCCCCCCCCCCCCCACCCCCCCCCCCCCCCACCCCCCCCCCCCCCCACCCCCCCCCCCCCCCACCCCCCCCCCCCCCCACCCCCCCCCCCCCCCACCCCCCCCCCCCCCCACCCCCCCCCCCCCCCACCCCCCCCCCCCCCCACCCCCCCCCCCCCCCACCCCCCCCCCCCCCCACCCCCCCCCCCCCCCACCCCCCCCCCCCCCCACCCCCCCCCCCCCCCACCCCCCCCCCCCCCCACCCCCCCCCCCCCCCACCCCCCCCCCCCCCCACCCCCCCCCCCCCCCACCCCCCCCCCCCCCCACCCCCCCCCCCCCCCACCCCCCCCCCCCCCCACCCCCCCCCCCCCCCACCCCCCCCCCCCCCCACCCCCCCCCCCCCCCACCCCCCCCCCCCCCCACCCCCCCCCCCCCCCACCCCCCCCCCCCCCCACCCCCCCCCCCCCCCACCCCCCCCCCCCCCCACCCCCCCCCCCCCCCACCCCCCCCCCCCCCCACCCCCCCCCCCCCCCACCCCCCCCCCCCCCCACCCCCCCCCCCCCCCACCCCCCCCCCCCCCCACCCCCCCCCCCCCCCACCCCCCCCCCCCCCCACCCCCCCCCCCCCCCACCCCCCCCCCCCCCCACCCCCCCCCCCCCCCACCCCCCCCCCCCCCCACCCCCCCCCCCCCCCACCCCCCCCCCCCCCCACCCCCCCCCCCCCCCACCCCCCCCCCCCCCCACCCCCCCCCCCCCCCACCCCCCCCCCCCCCCACCCCCCCCCCCCCCCACCCCCCCCCCCCCCCACCCCCCCCCCCCCCCACCCCCCCCCCCCCCCACCCCCCCCCCCCCCCACCCCCCCCCCCCCCCACCCCCCCCCCCCCCCACCCCCCCCCCCCCCCACCCCCCCCCCCCCCCACCCCCCCCCCCCCCCACCCCCCCCCCCCCCCACCCCCCCCCCCCCCCACCCCCCCCCCCCCCCACCCCCCCCCCCCCCCACCCCCCCCCCCCCCCACCCCCCCCCCCCCCCACCCCCCCCCCCCCCCACCCCCCCCCCCCCCCACCCCCCCCCCCCCCCACCCCCCCCCCCCCCCACCCCCCCCCCCCCCCACCCCCCCCCCCCCCCACCCCCCCCCCCCCCCACCCCCCCCCCCCCCCACCCCCCCCCCCCCCCACCCCCCCCCCCCCCCACCCCCCCCCCCCCCCACCCCCCCCCCCCCCCACCCCCCCCCCCCCCCACCCCCCCCCCCCCCCACCCCCCCCCCCCCCCACCCCCCCCCCCCCCCACCCCCCCCCCCCCCCACCCCCCCCCCCCCCCACCCCCCCCCCCCCCCACCCCCCCCCCCCCCCACCCCCCCCCCCCCCCACCCCCCCCCCCCCCCACCCCCCCCCCCCCCCACCCCCCCCCCCCCCCACCCCCCCCCCCCCCCACCCCCCCCCCCCCCCACCCCCCCCCCCCCCCACCCCCCCCCCCCCCCACCCCCCCCCCCCCCCACCCCCCCCCCCCCCCACCCCCCCCCCCCCCCACCCCCCCCCCCCCCCACCCCCCCCCCCCCCCACCCCCCCCCCCCCCCACCCCCCCCCCCCCCCACCCCCCCCCCCCCCCACCCCCCCCCCCCCCCACCCCCCCCCCCCCCCACCCCCCCCCCCCCCCACCCCCCCCCCCCCCCACCCCCCCCCCCCCCCACCCCCCCCCCCCCCCACCCCCCCCCCCCCCCACCCCCCCCCCCCCCCACCCCCCCCCCCCCCCACCCCCCCCCCCCCCCACCCCCCCCCCCCCCCACCCCCCCCCCCCCCCACCCCCCCCCCCCCCCACCCCCCCCCCCCCCCACCCCCCCCCCCCCCCACCCCCCCCCCCCCCCACCCCCCCCCCCCCCCACCCCCCCCCCCCCCCACCCCCCCCCCCCCCCACCCCCCCCCCCCCCCACCCCCCCCCCCCCCCACCCCCCCCCCCCCCCACCCCCCCCCCCCCCCACCCCCCCCCCCCCCCACCCCCCCCCCCCCCCACCCCCCCCCCCCCCCACCCCCCCCCCCCCCCACCCCCCCCCCCCCCCACCCCCCCCCCCCCCCACCCCCCCCCCCCCCCACCCCCCCCCCCCCCCACCCCCCCCCCCCCCCACCCCCCCCCCCCCCCACCCCCCCCCCCCCCCACCCCCCCCCCCCCCCACCCCCCCCCCCCCCCACCCCCCCCCCCCCCCACCCCCCCCCCCCCCCACCCCCCCCCCCCCCCACCCCCCCCCCCCCCCACCCCCCCCCCCCCCCACCCCCCCCCCCCCCCACCCCCCCCCCCCCCCACCCCCCCCCCCCCCCACCCCCCCCCCCCCCCACCCCCCCCCCCCCCCACCCCCCCCCCCCCCCACCCCCCCCCCCCCCCACCCCCCCCCCCCCCCACCCCCCCCCCCCCCCACCCCCCCCCCCCCCCACCCCCCCCCCCCCCCACCCCCCCCCCCCCCCACCCCCCCCCCCCCCCACCCCCCCCCCCCCCCACCCCCCCCCCCCCCCACCCCCCCCCCCCCCCACCCCCCCCCCCCCCCACCCCCCCCCCCCCCCACCCCCCCCCCCCCCCACCCCCCCCCCCCCCCACCCCCCCCCCCCCCCACCCCCCCCCCCCCCCACCCCCCCCCCCCCCCACCCCCCCCCCCCCCCACCCCCCCCCCCCCCCACCCCCCCCCCCCCCCACCCCCCCCCCCCCCCACCCCCCCCCCCCCCCACCCCCCCCCCCCCCCACCCCCCCCCCCCCCCACCCCCCCCCCCCCCCACCCCCCCCCCCCCCCACCCCCCCCCCCCCCCACCCCCCCCCCCCCCCACCCCCCCCCCCCCCCACCCCCCCCCCCCCCCACCCCCCCCCCCCCCCACCCCCCCCCCCCCCCACCCCCCCCCCCCCCCACCCCCCCCCCCCCCCACCCCCCCCCCCCCCCACCCCCCCCCCCCCCCACCCCCCCCCCCCCCCACCCCCCCCCCCCCCCACCCCCCCCCCCCCCCACCCCCCCCCCCCCCCACCCCCCCCCCCCCCCACCCCCCCCCCCCCCCACCCCCCCCCCCCCCCACCCCCCCCCCCCCCCACCCCCCCCCCCCCCCACCCCCCCCCCCCCCCACCCCCCCCCCCCCCCACCCCCCCCCCCCCCCACCCCCCCCCCCCCCCACCCCCCCCCCCCCCCACCCCCCCCCCCCCCCACCCCCCCCCCCCCCCACCCCCCCCCCCCCCCACCCCCCCCCCCCCCCACCCCCCCCCCCCCCCACCCCCCCCCCCCCCCACCCCCCCCCCCCCCCACCCCCCCCCCCCCCCACCCCCCCCCCCCCCCACCCCCCCCCCCCCCCACCCCCCCCCCCCCCCACCCCCCCCCCCCCCCACCCCCCCCCCCCCCCACCCCCCCCCCCCCCCACCCCCCCCCCCCCCCACCCCCCCCCCCCCCCACCCCCCCCCCCCCCCACCCCCCCCCCCCCCCACCCCCCCCCCCCCCCACCCCCCCCCCCCCCCACCCCCCCCCCCCCCCACCCCCCCCCCCCCCCACCCCCCCCCCCCCCCACCCCCCCCCCCCCCCACCCCCCCCCCCCCCCACCCCCCCCCCCCCCCACCCCCCCCCCCCCCCACCCCCCCCCCCCCCCACCCCCCCCCCCCCCCACCCCCCCCCCCCCCCACCCCCCCCCCCCCCCACCCCCCCCCCCCCCCACCCCCCCCCCCCCCCACCCCCCCCCCCCCCCACCCCCCCCCCCCCCCACCCCCCCCCCCCCCCACCCCCCCCCCCCCCCACCCCCCCCCCCCCCCACCCCCCCCCCCCCCCACCCCCCCCCCCCCCCACCCCCCCCCCCCCCCACCCCCCCCCCCCCCCACCCCCCCCCCCCCCCACCCCCCCCCCCCCCCACCCCCCCCCCCCCCCACCCCCCCCCCCCCCCACCCCCCCCCCCCCCCACCCCCCCCCCCCCCCACCCCCCCCCCCCCCCACCCCCCCCCCCCCCCACCCCCCCCCCCCCCCACCCCCCCCCCCCCCCACCCCCCCCCCCCCCCACCCCCCCCCCCCCCCACCCCCCCCCCCCCCCACCCCCCCCCCCCCCCACCCCCCCCCCCCCCCACCCCCCCCCCCCCCCACCCCCCCCCCCCCCCACCCCCCCCCCCCCCCACCCCCCCCCCCCCCCACCCCCCCCCCCCCCCACCCCCCCCCCCCCCCACCCCCCCCCCCCCCCACCCCCCCCCCCCCCCACCCCCCCCCCCCCCCACCCCCCCCCCCCCCCACCCCCCCCCCCCCCCACCCCCCCCCCCCCCCACCCCCCCCCCCCCCCACCCCCCCCCCCCCCCACCCCCCCCCCCCCCCACCCCCCCCCCCCCCCACCCCCCCCCCCCCCCACCCCCCCCCCCCCCCACCCCCCCCCCCCCCCACCCCCCCCCCCCCCCACCCCCCCCCCCCCCCACCCCCCCCCCCCCCCACCCCCCCCCCCCCCCACCCCCCCCCCCCCCCACCCCCCCCCCCCCCCACCCCCCCCCCCCCCCACCCCCCCCCCCCCCCACCCCCCCCCCCCCCCACCCCCCCCCCCCCCCACCCCCCCCCCCCCCCACCCCCCCCCCCCCCCACCCCCCCCCCCCCCCACCCCCCCCCCCCCCCACCCCCCCCCCCCCCCACCCCCCCCCCCCCCCACCCCCCCCCCCCCCCACCCCCCCCCCCCCCCACCCCCCCCCCCCCCCACCCCCCCCCCCCCCCACCCCCCCCCCCCCCCACCCCCCCCCCCCCCCACCCCCCCCCCCCCCCACCCCCCCCCCCCCCCACCCCCCCCCCCCCCCACCCCCCCCCCCCCCCACCCCCCCCCCCCCCCACCCCCCCCCCCCCCCACCCCCCCCCCCCCCCACCCCCCCCCCCCCCCACCCCCCCCCCCCCCCACCCCCCCCCCCCCCCACCCCCCCCCCCCCCCACCCCCCCCCCCCCCCACCCCCCCCCCCCCCCACCCCCCCCCCCCCCCACCCCCCCCCCCCCCCACCCCCCCCCCCCCCCACCCCCCCCCCCCCCCACCCCCCCCCCCCCCCACCCCCCCCCCCCCCCACCCCCCCCCCCCCCCACCCCCCCCCCCCCCCACCCCCCCCCCCCCCCACCCCCCCCCCCCCCCACCCCCCCCCCCCCCCACCCCCCCCCCCCCCCACCCCCCCCCCCCCCCACCCCCCCCCCCCCCCACCCCCCCCCCCCCCCACCCCCCCCCCCCCCCACCCCCCCCCCCCCCCACCCCCCCCCCCCCCCACCCCCCCCCCCCCCCACCCCCCCCCCCCCCCACCCCCCCCCCCCCCCACCCCCCCCCCCCCCCACCCCCCCCCCCCCCCACCCCCCCCCCCCCCCACCCCCCCCCCCCCCCACCCCCCCCCCCCCCCACCCCCCCCCCCCCCCACCCCCCCCCCCCCCCACCCCCCCCCCCCCCCACCCCCCCCCCCCCCCACCCCCCCCCCCCCCCACCCCCCCCCCCCCCCACCCCCCCCCCCCCCCACCCCCCCCCCCCCCCACCCCCCCCCCCCCCCACCCCCCCCCCCCCCCACCCCCCCCCCCCCCCACCCCCCCCCCCCCCCACCCCCCCCCCCCCCCACCCCCCCCCCCCCCCACCCCCCCCCCCCCCCACCCCCCCCCCCCCCCACCCCCCCCCCCCCCCACCCCCCCCCCCCCCCACCCCCCCCCCCCCCCACCCCCCCCCCCCCCCACCCCCCCCCCCCCCCACCCCCCCCCCCCCCCACCCCCCCCCCCCCCCACCCCCCCCCCCCCCCACCCCCCCCCCCCCCCACCCCCCCCCCCCCCCACCCCCCCCCCCCCCCACCCCCCCCCCCCCCCACCCCCCCCCCCCCCCACCCCCCCCCCCCCCCACCCCCCCCCCCCCCCACCCCCCCCCCCCCCCACCCCCCCCCCCCCCCACCCCCCCCCCCCCCCACCCCCCCCCCCCCCCACCCCCCCCCCCCCCCACCCCCCCCCCCCCCCACCCCCCCCCCCCCCCACCCCCCCCCCCCCCCACCCCCCCCCCCCCCCACCCCCCCCCCCCCCCACCCCCCCCCCCCCCCACCCCCCCCCCCCCCCACCCCCCCCCCCCCCCACCCCCCCCCCCCCCCACCCCCCCCCCCCCCCACCCCCCCCCCCCCCCACCCCCCCCCCCCCCCACCCCCCCCCCCCCCCACCCCCCCCCCCCCCCACCCCCCCCCCCCCCCACCCCCCCCCCCCCCCACCCCCCCCCCCCCCCACCCCCCCCCCCCCCCACCCCCCCCCCCCCCCACCCCCCCCCCCCCCCACCCCCCCCCCCCCCCACCCCCCCCCCCCCCCACCCCCCCCCCCCCCCACCCCCCCCCCCCCCCACCCCCCCCCCCCCCCACCCCCCCCCCCCCCCACCCCCCCCCCCCCCCACCCCCCCCCCCCCCCACCCCCCCCCCCCCCCACCCCCCCCCCCCCCCACCCCCCCCCCCCCCCACCCCCCCCCCCCCCCACCCCCCCCCCCCCCCACCCCCCCCCCCCCCCACCCCCCCCCCCCCCCACCCCCCCCCCCCCCCACCCCCCCCCCCCCCCACCCCCCCCCCCCCCCACCCCCCCCCCCCCCCACCCCCCCCCCCCCCCACCCCCCCCCCCCCCCACCCCCCCCCCCCCCCACCCCCCCCCCCCCCCACCCCCCCCCCCCCCCACCCCCCCCCCCCCCCACCCCCCCCCCCCCCCACCCCCCCCCCCCCCCACCCCCCCCCCCCCCCACCCCCCCCCCCCCCCACCCCCCCCCCCCCCCACCCCCCCCCCCCCCCACCCCCCCCCCCCCCCACCCCCCCCCCCCCCCACCCCCCCCCCCCCCCACCCCCCCCCCCCCCCACCCCCCCCCCCCCCCACCCCCCCCCCCCCCCACCCCCCCCCCCCCCCACCCCCCCCCCCCCCCACCCCCCCCCCCCCCCACCCCCCCCCCCCCCCACCCCCCCCCCCCCCCACCCCCCCCCCCCCCCACCCCCCCCCCCCCCCACCCCCCCCCCCCCCCACCCCCCCCCCCCCCCACCCCCCCCCCCCCCCACCCCCCCCCCCCCCCACCCCCCCCCCCCCCCACCCCCCCCCCCCCCCACCCCCCCCCCCCCCCACCCCCCCCCCCCCCCACCCCCCCCCCCCCCCACCCCCCCCCCCCCCCACCCCCCCCCCCCCCCACCCCCCCCCCCCCCCACCCCCCCCCCCCCCCACCCCCCCCCCCCCCCACCCCCCCCCCCCCCCACCCCCCCCCCCCCCCACCCCCCCCCCCCCCCACCCCCCCCCCCCCCCACCCCCCCCCCCCCCCACCCCCCCCCCCCCCCACCCCCCCCCCCCCCCACCCCCCCCCCCCCCCACCCCCCCCCCCCCCCACCCCCCCCCCCCCCCACCCCCCCCCCCCCCCACCCCCCCCCCCCCCCACCCCCCCCCCCCCCCACCCCCCCCCCCCCCCACCCCCCCCCCCCCCCACCCCCCCCCCCCCCCACCCCCCCCCCCCCCCACCCCCCCCCCCCCCCACCCCCCCCCCCCCCCACCCCCCCCCCCCCCCACCCCCCCCCCCCCCCACCCCCCCCCCCCCCCACCCCCCCCCCCCCCCACCCCCCCCCCCCCCCACCCCCCCCCCCCCCCACCCCCCCCCCCCCCCACCCCCCCCCCCCCCCACCCCCCCCCCCCCCCACCCCCCCCCCCCCCCACCCCCCCCCCCCCCCACCCCCCCCCCCCCCCACCCCCCCCCCCCCCCACCCCCCCCCCCCCCCACCCCCCCCCCCCCCCACCCCCCCCCCCCCCCACCCCCCCCCCCCCCCACCCCCCCCCCCCCCCACCCCCCCCCCCCCCCACCCCCCCCCCCCCCCACCCCCCCCCCCCCCCACCCCCCCCCCCCCCCACCCCCCCCCCCCCCCACCCCCCCCCCCCCCCACCCCCCCCCCCCCCCACCCCCCCCCCCCCCCACCCCCCCCCCCCCCCACCCCCCCCCCCCCCCACCCCCCCCCCCCCCCACCCCCCCCCCCCCCCACCCCCCCCCCCCCCCACCCCCCCCCCCCCCCACCCCCCCCCCCCCCCACCCCCCCCCCCCCCCACCCCCCCCCCCCCCCACCCCCCCCCCCCCCCACCCCCCCCCCCCCCCACCCCCCCCCCCCCCCACCCCCCCCCCCCCCCACCCCCCCCCCCCCCCACCCCCCCCCCCCCCCACCCCCCCCCCCCCCCACCCCCCCCCCCCCCCACCCCCCCCCCCCCCCACCCCCCCCCCCCCCCACCCCCCCCCCCCCCCACCCCCCCCCCCCCCCACCCCCCCCCCCCCCCACCCCCCCCCCCCCCCACCCCCCCCCCCCCCCACCCCCCCCCCCCCCCACCCCCCCCCCCCCCCACCCCCCCCCCCCCCCACCCCCCCCCCCCCCCACCCCCCCCCCCCCCCACCCCCCCCCCCCCCCACCCCCCCCCCCCCCCACCCCCCCCCCCCCCCACCCCCCCCCCCCCCCACCCCCCCCCCCCCCCACCCCCCCCCCCCCCCACCCCCCCCCCCCCCCACCCCCCCCCCCCCCCACCCCCCCCCCCCCCCACCCCCCCCCCCCCCCACCCCCCCCCCCCCCCACCCCCCCCCCCCCCCACCCCCCCCCCCCCCCACCCCCCCCCCCCCCCACCCCCCCCCCCCCCCACCCCCCCCCCCCCCCACCCCCCCCCCCCCCCACCCCCCCCCCCCCCCACCCCCCCCCCCCCCCACC
Source organism: Sphaerodactylus townsendi (assembly GCF_021028975.2). Lineage (NCBI taxonomy): Eukaryota > Metazoa > Chordata > Lepidosauria > Squamata > Sphaerodactylidae > Sphaerodactylus > Sphaerodactylus townsendi. The sequence goes on along the minus strand of NC_059431.1, from coordinate 97,243,354 downwards.
CCCCCCCCCCCCCACCCCCCCCCCCCCCCACCCCCCCCCCCCCCCACCCCCCCCCCCCCCCACCCCCCCCCCCCCCCACCCCCCCCCCCCCCCACCCCCCCCCCCCCCCACCCCCCCCCCCCCCCACCCCCCCCCCCCCCCACCCCCCCCCCCCCCCACCCCCCCCCCCCCCCACCCCCCCCCCCCCCCACCCCCCCCCCCCCCCACCCCCCCCCCCCCCCACCCCCCCCCCCCCCCACCCCCCCCCCCCCCCACCCCCCCCCCCCCCCACCCCCCCCCCCCCCCACCCCCCCCCCCCCCCACCCCCCCCCCCCCCCACCCCCCCCCCCCCCCACCCCCCCCCCCCCCCACCCCCCCCCCCCCCCACCCCCCCCCCCCCCCACCCCCCCCCCCCCCCACCCCCCCCCCCCCCCACCCCCCCCCCCCCCCACCCCCCCCCCCCCCCACCCCCCCCCCCCCCCACCCCCCCCCCCCCCCACCCCCCCCCCCCCCCACCCCCCCCCCCCCCCACCCCCCCCCCCCCCCACCCCCCCCCCCCCCCACCCCCCCCCCCCCCCACCCCCCCCCCCCCCCACCCCCCCCCCCCCCCACCCCCCCCCCCCCCCACCCCCCCCCCCCCCCACCCCCCCCCCCCCCCACCCCCCCCCCCCCCCACCCCCCCCCCCCCCCACCCCCCCCCCCCCCCACCCCCCCCCCCCCCCACCCCCCCCCCCCCCCACCCCCCCCCCCCCCCACCCCCCCCCCCCCCCACCCCCCCCCCCCCCCACCCCCCCCCCCCCCCACCCCCCCCCCCCCCCACCCCCCCCCCCCCCCACCCCCCCCCCCCCCCACCCCCCCCCCCCCCCACCCCCCCCCCCCCCCACCCCCCCCCCCCCCCACCCCCCCCCCCCCCCACCCCCCCCCCCCCCCACCCCCCCCCCCCCCCACCCCCCCCCCCCCCCACCCCCCCCCCCCCCCACCCCCCCCCCCCCCCACCCCCCCCCCCCCCCACCCCCCCCCCCCCCCACCCCCCCCCCCCCCCACCCCCCCCCCCCCCCACCCCCCCCCCCCCCCACCCCCCCCCCCCCCCACCCCCCCCCCCCCCCACCCCCCCCCCCCCCCACCCCCCCCCCCCCCCACCCCCCCCCCCCCCCACCCCCCCCCCCCCCCACCCCCCCCCCCCCCCACCCCCCCCCCCCCCCACCCCCCCCCCCCCCCACCCCCCCCCCCCCCCACCCCCCCCCCCCCCCACCCCCCCCCCCCCCCACCCCCCCCCCCCCCCACCCCCCCCCCCCCCCACCCCCCCCCCCCCCCACCCCCCCCCCCCCCCACCCCCCCCCCCCCCCACCCCCCCCCCCCCCCACCCCCCCCCCCCCCCACCCCCCCCCCCCCCCACCCCCCCCCCCCCCCACCCCCCCCCCCCCCCACCCCCCCCCCCCCCCACCCCCCCCCCCCCCCACCCCCCCCCCCCCCCACCCCCCCCCCCCCCCACCCCCCCCCCCCCCCACCCCCCCCCCCCCCCACCCCCCCCCCCCCCCACCCCCCCCCCCCCCCACCCCCCCCCCCCCCCACCCCCCCCCCCCCCCACCCCCCCCCCCCCCCACCCCCCCCCCCCCCCACCCCCCCCCCCCCCCACCCCCCCCCCCCCCCACCCCCCCCCCCCCCCACCCCCCCCCCCCCCCACCCCCCCCCCCCCCCACCCCCCCCCCCCCCCACCCCCCCCCCCCCCCACCCCCCCCCCCCCCCACCCCCCCCCCCCCCCACCCCCCCCCCCCCCCACCCCCCCCCCCCCCCACCCCCCCCCCCCCCCACCCCCCCCCCCCCCCACCCCCCCCCCCCCCCACCCCCCCCCCCCCCCACCCCCCCCCCCCCCCACCCCCCCCCCCCCCCACCCCCCCCCCCCCCCACCCCCCCCCCCCCCCACCCCCCCCCCCCCCCACCCCCCCCCCCCCCCACCCCCCCCCCCCCCCACCCCCCCCCCCCCCCACCCCCCCCCCCCCCCACCCCCCCCCCCCCCCACCCCCCCCCCATCCAGATGTTATGGACTACAATTCCCATCAGCCCCTACAATTGGCCATGCTGGCAGGGGCTGATGGGAATTGTAGTCCATAACATCTGGAGTGCCAAAGGTTCGCCACCACGGCCCTAGTCTGACACCTTAACCACTACATCATGCTGGCTCACATTTACCTGTAGGGGGAGAAGAAGTTCATATTAGGTAAAGCCTTGTGTCAGTTCAAACAGTGTGAAACTTGGGTTTATTTTAACTATGGTTGATTGTGAAACCAGAGAATCAACTTGAAGTCACTTGAGTCTTGAACAAAGGATTTGCATTCTCCTTTATAAGAACATAGCAGCAGGAAGCAGATTGGAGGTTGGGATGAAAGTTCTGACCAGGGGTCTCTGACGTGGATAGCTGAGAGCCAGCATGGTGTAGTGGTTAGGAGCAGGTGGATTCTAAGCTGGTGAACTGGATTTGTTTCCCCGCTCCTACACATGAAGACTGCTAGGTGACCTTGATCTAGTCACAGTTCTCACAGAACTCTCTTAGCCCCACCTGCCTCACAAGATGCCTGTTGTGGGGAGAGGAACGGAATGGAGTTTGTAAGCCACTTTGAGACTCCTTACAGGAGAGGGTGGGGTATAAATCCAAACCCCCATTCTTCTACTCTGATTTTGTCAGATCCCAGTAAGCAGGTGAGTCTTGGTTAGTACTTGAATGGGAGACCACCAAAGAATTCCAGGGTTTCTACACAGAGGTAGACCTCTGAATATCTCTTGCTTCGAAAACTCCACAGGGATGCCATAAGTCTATTGATAGCAAAAGGTATGGGGGCGGGGGGTTCTCTATCACTGGGGAAGAATCCAGGATTGAGCCTGGGACAATGGTTTGTGTGTATCTAACACAAAAAATTGCTGTTAATAAGCCAATCTCACAGCATGGTTTCAGATTCTGGCTTGACAGGCTTAACTAACCACAAGGAGTGCCCACATTTGGTCCATCAGACTAATTCTTGAATTCAGCCATGATTCCACATGCTGTCTGAACCAAACCATAGTCTGTGCTTACACCTGCACTCCGAAAATTAGATGAGCTGAGCTGGACAATGTCTTCTTTCCTTGGTTCTCAGAAATAATATTGTATATTTAGATCTCAAGCATCACATATATACCTGGCAGCGATGCCTTTGTCCTCCTTTCTCAGTCCCCCTCCCCCTAGCCGTGTATGCGCCGAGAACTCCTTCTAATCACTTTCTATCATTTGCATTCTGCCTTTATAATAACATAGCAGCAGGAAGCAGATTGGAGGATGGGAAGAAAGTTCTGATTAAGTCTGCTAAATCCCATCCAGCAGATCTCTGCTCCCTTTTTCTTTCCCTGTCACTCAAGCCTTCAATGCTTTTTTAAAAAAAATGTATGGTGGGAAGTCATCTGGGAAATCTGTTCAGGAGCGTAAGAGAGACAGGGAGAGAGGGGGCAGGGGAGAAAGAGAGAGGAAGGGAAAGTGAAAAAGAGGGTGTTAAAGACAGGGATAAGGGTGAAAAAAAAACAATTTGACCCATGGACAGGGATAAGGGTGTAAAAGACAATCTGACCCATGGACAGGGATAAGGGTGAAAAAGACAATCTGAGCCATAGATAGGGATTTCCAGATGGCATCTCTATTATCCAAAATTACTTAGATTCATATGAAAGAAGTTTGGAAGGACTCAAAAATTCTATTTGAATTTTATTTTAGGTGAACATGTCAGCAGCAACATTAAAAAGTATGCAAAATCCCTTTGTTGCTTCTGGTAATATCAGTAGACTTGTGTAGCTCTTTGAGTTTCCCTCACCCTTCCTGAGAAGTTTGGGCCTGAGGAAGAAGCTCCACACTTTCTTGGAATTAAGTGACAATCTGAGAATATATGAAGTTTGATGTCCCTCATCAGATGTTTCCCTCAGTGGGACCCCCAGTTCCATTCTAAGCGGCAACATGGACCCTTACTCTTGTGGGTGCATTAGCCACCAGCCCTTTTAACCACCTATACATATAATTCAGTAGTGTGTTCCAGATGACATACCAGAACAAGCGAAGGCTGCTGGGAACTATAGTCCTGGGCCGTGCAAGAGGGCCAGATTCTACCTCCTCCTGGAGGGACAAGGACTACACTTCCTAGCAGCCCTTGCAAAGTCTGATGCTGTAAGAATGTTGCTGCCTTCACACAGGGGCTTTCCAAGCGGGAGAAAAAGCCAGTGCTGCTGGGAAAAACGAGCACTGTTGGGAAGTGTAGTCCTTGGTCATGCAGGAGGGCCAGACTCCATCTCCTCCTGGAAAGACAACACCTAGGCCCCTTCTGCACAGCACAGAGAGAGCAGGTTGCAGGTGGAATAAAGTAACCCACTCTCCTGTTTTCCCATTCACAAGTCTCCATGCAGGCAGTGACTGGAGCCCGTAGAAACAATGCGGGTGGCTGTCGTGCCTTCACACAGAGGCACGGGGGGTTTTCTGCTCCTTTCCTCCTTCGTTGCGTAGCCATGTGGGCAGGCTGGCATGGACCCTCACAGCCATGCCACTGTCTGTGCAACACCACGTGGCTATGCAGCTGCAAGGCGGGGACCTTTCAAAAACAGGAAACGTGGCCAAGTAAAGTGCTTCCTGGGGCAGCCATTCGCTCGCAAGCAGCTGTTACCTGCATTAAAACAAAAGAATCACAGAAAGTGCAATTCTTGAAAAACCCGGGTTGGGGGGAATGTGGGGCGGACTTGCATTAGCAGCAGGAAGTGTCCTCCCCCCAAACATGTTTTTTTTTCCTGTCCCCAGTCTGGGTTTATTGGCCCATGCGGAAGAGGCCCTACACTTTTCTGCAGCCCTTGCTTCCAGGTCCAATAGGACTGAAACAGTACACAGTTAAAGCCATGTGTGCTTAAGACCTCAACAGCCATTTGGAAACGATGGTTAAAACATGCAAAACATAGAACCCAGATAGCAGTGCAGAAAGAGCTGGGGTAGGGGGTCAAAACCAGAGTTGGGGTAGCAGGGCAAAAAGATAGATACAAGAGATTTGGCGTAGGGAGAGAGAAAGAGAGGTGGAATAAGTGGGCAAAAAGAGAGACCTAGGGCAGGGGGCAGAAATAAAGAGCTGGGGTAGCAGGGCAGAAAGTTAAAAAGAGATCTGGAGTAGTGGAACAGATAGAGATAGGGTAGAGGAGCAGAAACAGTTGGGGTAGCAGGGCAGAAAGAGAAGATTAAGAGAAAGGGAGGCAGAGTGGAGTATGAGAATCAGAAAAAAAGGGGGGAGAACAAAAGAAAAAAGGTGGCGTACCTATAGAGAACTCTCCTTATCTTCATGAACACCATGCTCCCCCCTTGCAAAGCCTGGATTTAGCTCTGTAATGGGGGAGGGGTGCTCCCCCATTTGTTCCTCTTCCCATCTTCACAGGCAACTTGCTGGCTCCCCCTCTCCCTTGGCAAAGCCGGGATCCAGCTTTGCACACGGACAGTTTTCTAGAGCCCAGTGTATTTTTATTTTCACACAATGGGCTTTATTGTTAGTTAGAAGATAATCACTCTGGGTTTTTTTGGTACGTGTGAAGAAGCCACTCATCATTAATTTTTCCCCTTAGCAGACCACCGTCAGTGGGCCATAAAGGATGCCACTTGGTCTGACAAAAAGGGCTTGCAGGGAAGGGAAGACAAAAGAGACTGATTGATCCAGTGAATTGATTCCTAATTGTCTAAAGTTAGTGGACAAACAACATTGCACCCATCCGATCTTTTACCCTGGGAAGCTTCTTTGCTAATCGAGTGAATCAGCATTACTGGTTGATAACGAATTTATCATAATTAAATACTGTCTACTAAACTTTATAATACATTTGTTGATTCAATGCACTTAAACGTGCTTCTGTTTGCAGGAGTGCAGGATAAGAACCATTGCTTTTTATCCACTCTAAATGTTATCTGGTACTTTAATGAAATAAAATGCATCATTCATACCTTTGCATGTATAATTGTACAACTTGGCATGTTTATGAAATTTAAAAGCCTAAATACAATCCTAAGCATAGTTGCACCCTTCTAAGTCTGTGAAAGTTAGGGAGACCATCTCCTCTTTCAGTGACTTTCCTCTTTGTTACCTCTTCGGAGACAAAAAGTGATATTATCCTGCCATCGTTGCTTCATTTCTGGCAAATATCTGGAAGTAACGTCGTGTCACTGATGTGATGCCAATGCAGCACTCTAGGATTCAGACAAAAGTTTATTATGACTTTAGGGTATTGTGGGGGTTTCCGGGCCGTATGGCTTTACCATAGAGTTCTGGAAGAATCATGGAGTATTACATTGATGTCATGCCAACAACATGACATCACTTCCAAGTATTAGCTGCATGGTATAATTCCAAGTCCCTACCTCTCCTGCAGTGGAATGGCCTACAAGGGTGAAACTCTGCTCAGGATGACCATTAGATTTCTGCAAGCGATAGTTAGGAATATATGCAATAGTGCTTCAGCCGATGTTATCTTAGCACATGTATCTTAATTTTTGCCATATGAGAAGTAGGAAAAATAAAAATTGGAATTAGAAAACGCACATTTTTGTAGTAAACAAAAGAAAGTGCCTTATTTGGATGGAAACAGTCATGTATACTCATTGCGTGTCTGGCATCCTATTTGGTTGTTGAGTTAAACTTATAACATTGAAAACAATAGCATATTCGTTGCAGGCAAAATTAATTACTTTTTAACAGTGAACATATGCTTAGAAATGTATATGCCTGCAGAAAACATAGGAATTATTCTATGATGACGTGGGTGGTTGATTGCTTAAAAAAGCTTCAGACGTCATATTTTAAACGAGTAAAGTCTTGTCTTTGAAATCATTTCATTTATTCCACAATTGAAAAGATTTCACAGGAAAATTTTTTTCGTATTTTCACATTTCCAATTTTTTGGTTGCAAAAACTGGGGGAATCCCTTTGCCGTCACCCCACATTTTTCCCAGTTCCCCCTCTCCCAGGCCTTCATACTGCTATCCAGGACTGTTTTGCCCAGGGTTGCTGCTCTGCTGACCAACTAGACAAACTCAGCCTTAGCCTTAGCCTGCCTGCCTGCCTGCCTGCCTGCCTGCCTGCCTGCCTGCCTGCCTGCCTGCCTGCCTTCCTTCCTTCCTTCCTTCCTTCCTTCCTTCCTTCCTTCCTTCCTTCCTTCCTTCCTTCCTTCCTTCCTCCCTCCCTCCCTCCCTCCCTCCCTCCCTCCCTCCCTCCCTTCCTTCCTTCCTTCCTTCCTTCCTTCCTTCCTTCCTTCCTTCCTTCCTTCCTTCCTTCCTTCCTTCCTTCCTTCCTTCCTGTCTGGCTATCAGCTTCATTCTCCTTCCTCTTAGCTATGTACCTTATCCTACTAGAGGCACACCTTCATTTTCTTTCTCTCTCTGTCTGTATTTCTCTTGCTTAGTTGCTGTCCCCTCCCTTTCCCACCTTGAAGTCTCCTTTTTTCCTAGGGCCTGTCCTTTCTCCACCCACCTCACACGGCTCCGACTACTGAGAAGACAGTCTTGGGGGAGGAGGTGAAGAAAGCGGGTCAGTGTCTCTGAGCACAAGCAGTGCCCAACTGAACTGTAGTGGCAGGCTGACACCATGCCTAACGGAGGGGAAGAAAAGGCCCTGACAGGCTGAAAGGGGGAAACACTACCCACCTTGACTTTATGGGAAGCGGCAGTTCTGAGCCTCCCGAGGTAACACAGCTCCAACTGTGCAGGGGCTCAGCTTGCGCTTTTGTCTGTCAGGTCTTGTGTGTCCAGCTTTCTCTGGTGGAGGGTGCTACAAGCAGCACCTGTTCAGAACCTCATCCAGATGGTCAGACTGGGTCAGTCCATCTAGCTCAGTTGACAAAGCAGGGTTTGAAGGGGGAACAGCCCTGTGTTGCTCACTGGAAAGTTTATTCAGCGAGATGTCTGGGATTTCATCAGCAATTCCCACAAAATGTGTCCCACTTTTCTCCCACCCTGGGGACGCACAGCGGTTTACACAATTGAACATACGAATAATATTTATAAAAACATATAGGCCTCAATATAGAAAGACTCGAGGGCAGGGTTTACTGCCCATGCCTCGCAGTTGACTGACTCTCTGACTAGACACGAGCCATTTCCCTCCAGTTCTGTCAATCCAGGCCTCTTTCACCAATATTAGAACTGAAAAGCGCTAGTTGCTCCGAATTATAGGTCATGGTGATTTTCCTCCAATTATCTTTTCATTAGGAATGTGAGGGAAGCTTGAACATCTGTGAAACATATTTAATCTCAGCAAATCGGCTTTGTGGGCGGTATGATTTCATTTTGCTATTTTTTCCCCCTTGTCTAGCAGGAAGGGAACAGGAAGTCCAGAGTAACAAAAATTGGGGTTCCCCCCTGTGAATCTCCCTAATATAGACACAGCGACATCACTGAGCTGTTGAATCTCCTTCAGTTCTCCATATAACTTATTTTTGGCCTCTTCTATCATAGGTTTAGCAATCCTTGGCCATCCTAGTTTAACCAGGACCAGTATTATCTTATTTCCATGTCTTTCACCAGTCCTGTTCAGAAGTTACAGTGAACACACGTGCAAACTGCACGGACATGTGATTGCTTGTTTATAAACAAGAACCAACACATATTCACCTTGCAAATGGAACTGGGGTCGGGCACCTAAATAACTGTGCTGTTTCAGTCACATGACCAGTTGTACAAGTGTTGAATGTGACATAAGAATTACTGAATGTGCATAGAAAGGAAAAAGAAGTGTACAATGTAAACGGATTGTATGGGTGTTCACTGCAGTTTGTGAATAGGGCTACTGGGTGTTTGCAAAGACTGGCAGGGACAATCGATACAGCCCTAGTCTGTAATACTTTAAGATCACGATTTAAATTAAAACTGTCAGCCAACGAGAGCAATGGCCATTGATCAATTGATTTTGCTTTTAATCAAGCAGGTCTGCACAAATGTTCACATTAATGCCAGTCTTGTAGCTTTGTAAATGATTCTTACATATGTTGGAGCAATTGCATCCTTGAGCATTCCCTGCAGAGCGATATAGAATGGTGAATGGCCTCTTTAACATGGTAATGGCTGCCTGGGGTTTTGGGGGGTTGTAAAGATGTGCATTAAAATTATTTTTTAAAATTCTGTCTGCCTGCTTAATTCAAAGTGCTTTTTGAATTGATTAAAAGGTTGCTGATTAATAGTTTAATCAAACCTTTTTTATGAGATCGAGTATTTTCCTATAGAGTTGGGGGAAAGACATTCCATTTGAGACTCCTCAGTCCCTGTGTATTTTCAGAAGGTGCATTCTCTCTGTGTGTCTATCAGAGTTAGAGTTTATAAGAAAACCAAGGATGTCGCTGAAAACAACAGCACTGGGTCGCAATCCCCTCTGTGTTTTCCTAACATGTAGTTCCATATTCAGCATCCTATAAAGCAGCTATTTACTCCAGGCAAATTTATATCTAAAGATCTGTTGTTGTTCCAGGCAGGGATCCCAGGCCCTACTTGGAGGCTGGCAAGCATATGTAGAATATATATGTGAGTGATAAGCATGTAGCTGACTGAACAGATCCTTCCGTTTTAGAGGCAGCAGTACCTCCCATTGGGGTGCTGTGTGGTTTCCGGGCTGTATGGCCGTGTTCTAGTAGCATTTTCTCCTGACGTTTCGCCTGCATCCGTGGCTGGCATCTTCAGAGGATCTGATGGTAGTAAAGCAAGTACCTCCCATTGTCTGATGTGGGGAGCCATCAGCGGGGAAGTCTGTTGTTTGTAGGTCATGTGGGTGGGGTTTCCTTACACATCTGAGAGGCCACTGTTGGGGTCAGGGTGCCAAAATAGTTCCGCTTGCATCTTCTTAGGGTGATTTGAGCTTTTCATTACAGAAAAGGAAGGAGGGAACTTAATGTGTGGGTGCCATTTTTGGCAACATTTAGTTGCTTTTTCTACAATGCGTTGTCATATTATTTCTCTCATTCCATTTCTGCTGCATCCCCCCTCCATCCACCCACCTCGTTACCAGCATAACCCTGCTTAAAGCCGCCAGACACACAGATTTGCCCTACTTCCCCCATTCTCACTAATATCTGGTAGACTTTGACAATTGGGTCTTCATATCAGAGAGGAGAAGCTGATTGTGGGGGAGGGGTCCACGGAGTACTTTCACCCAAGGATATCATGCTTGGCCACAGTCTGAGATGCTCAGAGGCAGGTCTTCTCATGCTTAGTGTGTTCAGAGAAGACAAGATCAGCCCGACAGCTAAAAAACAGGGCTGTGCATGCTATTGGCTGAAAATAAAAATGCACTTTTTAATTTTTGTTTGTTGACATTTAAAGTGACATTTAAAGTGCATTTTTTAAAGGCGATAAAAACCGTTGGCAAATTATGCAGAAATGAGGCAAAACAGCAGTTATCCCATCAGTTGGAGGGCTATTGTGGGTTTTCTGGACTCCGTGGCCGTGGTCTGGTAGCCTCTGCTCCTAACATTTTACCTGCGCCTATCGCTGGCAACTTCAGGAGCATGTCACTGCAAGATTCTCACTGTGGCACACATCGTACTACAACCTGCCTCTAGAGATGCCAGCCTCGGATGTGGGTGAAAAGTTAGAAGCAAAAACTACCAGACCACCGCCATACAGCCCGTGGGGAGGATTTTTGATGCCATCTGAAATTATGTAATTTATGTGCTTATGGTTCCTTATTTAGTGGAGATTGATTGTTTTAAAACTGATTTTAAATGTTTGTATATGATTGTTGGACACCGCCCTGGGCCCTCAAGGGGAGGGCGGTATACAAATTCAAATAAATAAATAAATAAATAAAACCAACAACAGCCAGTTGATTCTGACAGTTGATTCCCATCAGTCTTGGCTAAAGGAAATCCCTTTGACAATCCCATCAGTCTTGGCTAGAGGCCTTCAAAATGGAATCTGGACTAGAAAGGCCTTCGAAAACAAAACAATCTCCGCTCTCTAGCAAAAGAGAACTGGCAAGCACCAAGGGAGACCTAGCTCTGCAACATACAAAACTGAATTCTGAGGCATGCATTAATTATACTAATTAAACACAGTTGCACATATTTGGATAGAGTACTGTGCTTCTAGTCAAGGGCAGCGGGCACTGAAGTTCCAACCAGCCACCATTTTGCTCAAGAGATTTCAGCAGGTATTGCCCAGAGAAGGAACGATGTCCCCTTATTTTTAAGAGTAATTCCTAAGCCCATGAATATAGGTCAACTGTCATACCAGATGCATGCCATTACATTCTCTGATCTGTGGGTGAAAGGGCAGTCGCAGCTCCTCTAGCTAGAGAGATTTCAAGATCAACAGCTGTCATATCCCTTTCAACTAGACATGGCAACTCCTGGTTAGGAAACTCCTGGATATTTTAAGGTGGAACCTAGAGGGGTTTGGGGAGAAGAGGGACCTCAGTGGGGCATAATGCCTTTGATACCACCCTCCAAAGCAACCATTTCCCCCAGTGGAACAGGTCTCTGTGGTTTGAAGATCAGTTGTAATTCATGGGGATATCCAGGCCCCACCTGAACTTTGCCAACTCTGCTTATAACCTGTATGTCTTTTCTTCCTCTCCTCCTGGGAGAAAGGAGACCGTAGCGCCCCTTCCTCAGACTTTGGAAGGCTGCTGCCAAGACGATTGGTGGAACAGTGGCCTATAGCAGTAGACTGATGAATGAACACTGTCGGCTTGTTCCTCCACAGTTCTTAGTTGAAGTGCTTGGTGGATATTCCCTGGCCAAGGAAACAAGGGGGTGTAGTGAGGTTTCAGAGATGAACTGTGAGATCACACATGATCTGTAGGTTGGGTTGCCTTTCTGGGTTGGGAAATTCCTGGAGCTGTGGGGGCAGAGCGTGAGGAAGACAGGGCTTCTGCAGGGGAGAGGCGATGCCACACAGCCCCCCCCCCCCCAAGCGGCTATTTTCTCTACGATCTCGGTAGTTTAAAGATCATAATTCCAGGATATCTCCAGGCTGCACCTGGAGGGGTCGGTACTCCTGTTTGTAGGTTCAATCCCCAGCATGTTGGGAAAAATCTTTTGCAAACTTGAATTCATAAGGAGCTGCTGCCGGCTGGAGGACAGGGTATTGTTCTAGAGATATGCCGCAATTTACCTCAGTATAAGGGAGCTTTGTGTGTTCATTAAGTCCCCTGGGAGATTTAAGGCTACAACTTAATAAGAGTGTGCTGTCTGTGGAATGTTGGGAGAGGTAAGCAGCCCCAGGGCCAAATCCTCCTCCTCCTCCTCCTCCCCTGCCCCAGTGAGTGAGAATTTCTTGCGTGATCTAGGCAAGGAGAAACCCACCCTACACATGGAAGGTGGGAGACTCTCTGCGCCTTAATTTATCTGAAAGGAGAAAACACCTGAGGGGGAATGCTGAATCCAACACAGTGATTCTTTGTGCTGGTGCCGCGTCCTGAACTGGGTGAGAGTGCCATTCCGCCAGCCTGTCAGACCCTCAAAGAGTAAGCACAGCTCCTGTCAACACAAGGCCAGTTTGCATATTAAGTACTGGTGGCTGAGATTTTCGGAGGGTGATTTTGGTCTGCGGAGAGGCTCACTCTGATGGAAATGGCACACCCGGTATGGCATATGGACAGCAGAGCCATTCTTTTGTCTCATGAATAATTCTTCATGTGCCGGTGAACACCTCGAAGCGAAGGCAGCTGTTCTTCCAGGCCTTTTTCCATCACATCTAACATTGCCCCTGCTCCTCCCTGTGCTCCATAATTTTATCTCTGTGTGTGTCCCCCTCAATTGTAGGGCCGCACCAGTATTACCATGCTTAAGACCTTCTATGTTTTTCAGACGTCGAATGCCTCTTGCATGCCTATCAGTTCGAGGCCTGGCAACAACACAGAAATGTGTCAAGAAATGGCAGCCCTCTTGTGTGGTTGTCAAATCGATGCAGAATCAGGGCTAAAGAAGGCTTAAACCAGAGGGAGCCACCGCAGGCCAGAGGCGGCATCCAGTGCCATCTGATCTGGCTCTTAAGGGCCCTTTTCAAATATTTGCTCAAATTGCAGGTGAAACGGGGAGGAGAATCTTTAATGTGAATGTGTCTCTACTGGATGTTGTTTGTCATGTGGAAAAAATCTACATAATACCATGTATCCTACCCAAACGTGTAAAATTTCTGAAATTTTTTAACCTTTTTGAAAAACTAGGCCAGGGGAGGGGTAAGGGTTAGAGGAGAAAAACTGAAATTTTGGGGAAGAAATGGAAAAATATGCTTTCTTTCTTATAAACCCTGACATACTTAGCTGCTCTATAAATATAAAATGCATTTTTTTCCAATTTAGCGTATAGAATGGAGCTGTGTTTATGGAAGCAGCCCTGAATAGCCCTAAATAGGCTGAGCTCATCAGAATTTGGGAGCGAGCTGGGGTTGGCCACACTTACTACTTGGACCACCAAAGAAGACTGGGTTAGCTGTGACAAACCAGCTCTGCTTATCTTTTGATTTGAAAGCACTGTGGTCTTGGGGTCACCATGAGTCAGTTGCATTGACTGCACACAATGTTTGTGGAATGTAAAAGTAATGATGGCTAATCTTTTTACAAGGAAAATAGCAACTATACGCAATACTTGAGACAGAACTATAAACTGTTGCTTCCTCTGCTACCTTAGCACATGTAACTTAGGGCTTTTATGCACGTGTGGTCGCCTTCACTTTCAGCAAACATTCCTTTGGGTTTGATTCTCAGTTATGCACACATTTTCTCCCCTTTGGCAGTCATTCCACCCTCAAATCAGAGAATCCCCGCCGTTTCCAAAACCTCTGAAGGTGTGACTTTTTCTCAGCGTGCAACCTCCCCAAATGGAGGCTGACTGAAATAAGGAAGCAAAATGGCAGATAAGCTCAGGGGTTTCCTCACCTTTGAAGACAACTTCCTCAGGCCAAAAGATGCATAGAGCTGGGGGAATGGGGGCTCCTGCATTTAAGGCATCATCCCACCCCTGCCAGCCATTCACTGCAAGCTTCCTACGCCAGCTTCCTGACTGCCACTAGCCAGCTCTGTGAACGTTCCTGAGACCTGTTTCAGCTTCTAGCCTGCTTCTACACTAGGATCTGTATTTATAGCGTGTATGTTGAAGCAAGGAGACATTTTGCAAGAGGGTAATCTAGCATAAACAAAAAACTGTGGGAAAACCCCACGGTAAAGCAGAAAGCCGCAGGGTAAGTAGTGCATGTATAAATGGCCTTAGTTTCTGCCATTAAAGGTAGGAAAATAGAAATTGAAATTATTTTTAAGTATGAGGTAAACTGAAGAAAGTACATACCGTCACCATGGGATTAACACTATATTTGGAATAAATAAACTTTATACCATTAAAAACAGTGAACTTTTCAAAAGTGTGCTGTCACCATACAGGTTATAGCATGTTCATTGTTGCCAGAATTATTCACAGTTAAGCAACAAATACAGCCCAGAAACACATTGTATGTGTCTTTTGAACATACAAGAATTATCATTCTTTAACACTGTAGATTGTCTTGCATAAAAATGCTCATGTTACCAGTTCTGAGTGATGAAACATGGTCTTAAGAGGCATATGCGCAAGATGTTTTTCAGTACTCCCCAAAAGTTCTGAAAATTTTCACTCGGTAAAATGTTTGTAGGGGGAATTCTCAGGGGGGGGGGGAGTTTTCCTCCATGTATTTTTCCTCCAGGCCTTCACACTTTTAATGCTACTGCTTGGCTCAGCCAAATTTGAAGCCTTCCTGTCTGTGTCTTCCTCTTTGGAAGAACCACCTGAATTGGGAGAAGCCTCCTTGGAATGGAGGAAGTTTTCAAATCTAACTCAGCAGAGTGGTAGTTAACATTCTTTTCAATGTTAGCAGTCTTGATTACTTTGAATTGATCTGTCACTGTGCCTTTGCTTGATGAGAGTCAGGGCAATGTTTCTTACAGATTATGGTGTTTATCTTAAATGGGCAACCTACTCCCGGGGATGAGGTTTGTTACCTGTGTTCTGCAGATGTGTAAAACAGAATCAAACTATTTTAAACGTAGGGAGGGTAGAAAGGGAAAAAAGATAGGAATTTCTACTTGGAGGTAGTAGAAACTGGGATGTCGCAGAAACTGGGATGTCGCAGAAACTGGGATGTCGCAGAAACTGGGGATGGATGCATAACTTGCTGTCTCGAAACCTGATTCAGGATATAATGGTGACTAGGGGTTGGGCATTCAGTAAACCCAAATGGGGGAAAAAACCTCTTAAAAAGCCATTTTGGCTTTTCTTGTTTTGTTTTTCAGCTGAAAAAAACCTGACAGATTTTATGGGCAGAGCTGAATAGCCCAAGGCCAAAAAAGCTGAATAACCATTGGCTGGTTTCCGAATTTAGTGGTGGGACAACCAGCAGAGCTGGGTTTAGGGGTCAGCTCAGTGGTCCCTGTAACAAGCTCTCTCCTGCAATCTCTGAAGCCAGAAGAGGCTTCAGAAGTGGGGAGCCAGCCAAGAGAACTGTCTGCAGGAATTATTCAACCCGATCCCTGCGAACAACTGTCCCAGCTGGGATTTCTTTGTGTTTGGCTTTAAAAACTGGAAACATTTCCAAGAAGCCAAAATAACTGACATAGGGGTTCAGTTTTTTTCAGCTTTTTTCAAAAATTCCTCGGTATTTTAAAGCAAAACCCGAAAAATACCAAACAAATGGTGCTCACACCTTCTGGTGACTCTGTTTACCTATGGAGTATATTAGACTGGGTGCTGTGGGTTTTCCGGGCTGTTAAACACTGTGTCCAGCCTTCCCTCTGTGATACACCTCTGAAGAAGCGAGCCACAGATGCAGGCGAAACAGGAACAAGAACTACCAGACCACGGCCCGGAAAACCCACAACAACCAAAAGAGTTTGGATTTATACCCTGTCTTTCTCTCCTGTAAAGAGACTCGAGGTGGCTTACAAACTCTTTTCCCTTCCCTCCTTCCCTTGTGTGGTAGGTGAGGCTAAGAGAGTTCTGAGAGAACTGTGACTAGCCCAAGGTCACCCAGGAGGTTTCATGTGGAGGAGCAGGGAAACAAATCCAGTTCACCCGATAAGAGCCCACTGTTCATGTGGAGGAGTGGTGAATCAAACCCAGTTCTCCAGATTAGAGTCCACCTGCTCTTAGAGTCCACCTGCTCTTAACGACTACATCCCATTGGCTCTTAAATTCCGTCTCATTTTTGGGAGCTTGCAGGGTGGCTGTTTGCTTGCGCCCTGAATTGCTATCTCAGAATACTATTGGCTTACTTTGCATAGTATGCCAAACATTCCTAGCTACTGATTCGGGGAAGGTGGGGGGGTGGGGGAGAATTCATTTTTCTTTTTCATTCCTATTCTTGCTGTGTCTCCCTCCTTCCCATTTCATGTTCCAGCTTTGAAAATTTATGCAGCAGCTAAGGGAAAAAACAAACCCAAACAAACCTTTGATTCTTTGCCTTGAGCCATGTTTGCAAAAATTGGCAGGTTGAAAAATATCACACAGACTGAAACCCATCTCCAAAGTGTTGAATCTTGCAAAGTCATGTTTACAGACTCGGGTTCTTACCTCACTTTAATTTTTCTTTCCCTGGGTAAATCACATTGCGCTTCCAATCTTTGGCACCTATTGCAGATCTCCTGAGCAAAATCAATCTCATTTCTGGCAACTCAGTCAATATTCACTGCTGGAACTTGCTGACGATTTTGGCAGCCTGGAAAAACCACTTTCAGAACTTCAAAATGTTTGCCTTAGCCACAAATTATTATTTTTTTAAAAAAACCTCCCCCCTCTCCCCCCCGCCCCCCAAAAAAGGACTGGGGAAGAAATTCTATCTTCTGAAATTTAAGGATCAGTTTTGTTCCTGGAATTTCTAAGGGTGTATCCAAAAACAAAGATTATAGGTTTGGCATAAGAGTGCATCTACTACAGAGAGAATCAGTGCGTGTTTAGAGAGAACATTTTGCATTGTGCAGTCCTGTCCCAAATTTTCTTCATTTTCAAAAAGCATGGCTTTATTCAAATCTGCCCTCCCACTGATATGATTACTTAGAACGGAAGGGGGTCCCTCCTGTTTGTTCTCCTCATCTAGAGTGATCACACCCTCCAAATCACTGTGATCTCTCCTAACAGGAGGTCAAATAAAGAAGAGCAGAAAGGCAGAGACTCCTAGTGGCCACCAGTTTTATTCAAAGGCTTACCTTTGGAGGAAAATAGCACACAATTGTCTGTATTTCTTTCATGAACTCACAGCCAGGATCAGAATACCCCAGCCTGTTTTCAGGTTTCCTGTGAATATATGTTATTTCTAACAGGTACGTTTGCAGGAAGCTACAGAACGAAGATTCGCATTCCAGGGCAGGAAGCCAAACAAGATGCTAGCAAGCTTTCTTCTGACTTTATATCTCTGTATATTAACTTGAAAGTATAATGGGGGAATTTTTAATCTTTTTGGCAGAAAAACTAGTTTCTGGGGGGATTGTCGCTCGTCAGGTTGTCTCTCCTACGATATTTACCTTTGGTCAGTGCAGGACCTGAGAAAAGGGCAATTTGGTTTTTCTAGCTTCTGCACGAACAGCTAGAAGAAATCTCACTAGCAAAGTGAACACATGTACTATCAAGTTGCTTCTGACTTATGGCCACCCTAAGATTAATAACCTCCAATGATGTTACCTATGTGGTTGTTTAAACATTGTCTTTTTTGTTTTAATCAATAAAGATACTTTATACAAAAAAAAAAAGATTAATAACCTCCAAAACATCCTATCCTTAGCAGACTTGCTCAGGTCTTGCAAACTATAGGCTGTGGCTTTCTTTACTGAGTCAACCCATCTCATGTTGGGTCTTCCTATAGTATCCGACTTTTCCAGTTTTAGCTTCTGGGGAGAATTCAGGCTTGATTTGGTATAGAACCCATTTGTCTTTTTGACAGTCCATTTTATCTGTAAAACTACTCAGGTAAAGTAAATATTGATTAGTCAGACAGTAAGATTTGGTTTGCCAGACTGAAAATTCAGCTTTGTAATCTGAATTGGAACCATAGAGGGGCGAATTATCTGTTAAAAGGTCCCCAGAAGCTTAAAAAAAGGGATCTTTTGGTTGTGGTGGGTTTTCCGGGCTGTGTGGCCGTGGTCTGGTGGATCTTGTTCCTAATGTTTCACCTGCATCTGCGAGTGGCAGCCACAGATGCAGGCAAAATGTTAGGAACAAGATCCACCAGACCATGGCCACACAGCCCGCAAAACCCACCACAACCAGTTGAATCCGGCTGTGAAAGCCTTCGACAATGCAACGGATCTTTTGTTTGTGTTTATGGACATGGTTTTTATTCACAGCAGTTTTCCCAAAGGAAAAGGGACAGAGACCCAACAGTCAGATTTAGTAACAAGTACAGACCACTAAGAGGAAACCAAAACAACAAACCCCTAAAAACCGCAAATTAACTAACCTCTCCCTCCCAATATACACTCTCAGATACACTACAAGGATAGGGTAAGAGGGGAAGAAGAGACATGGAAAGGAAAGAGAGGACATTCGAAGGGGTGGTATTACCTGACCTGAAGGGATAAGGAGCAGAGAGTCTGTGCAGCACAACTCCAAGGCAGTAGAGTAGTGAGGATAGAAGAGAGGCACATGAAGCAGTGGCAGCAGCATCCAGGTAGTGCGAAGACCTGATACACTTTCCACCAACTTGGAATGGTCTTTGTATGGGGAAAGGTTCCGTAGCTAGACATGGAACTTCACTTTCCCTGAGCTGGGAGCGAGAAAGTGATTGTATTAGGCATGCCTTGGAGCTGGGGGAGTGTAAATGCTGTATACATTCCATGGCAGAATTTACCTGCCTCCATGGCACAATTTACCTTGGTCATAGTAGATCAAGTGTGCTTTTGAGACTCCCTTTTGGGCCACTGAGGCTGTTTCCACACGGGCAGAATACAGCGCCCCAGGGATGGAAAAATGCCGTCGCTGGGGAGGCGTTCGCACAGCGCCGTGCTCGCGCCGCCGAAGCAGCGTGGAAACACCACTTTTGAACCTCACTCCAAAAGTGAGGTTTTTCAAAAGTGGCGCTTTCCAGCTGCTGCTGTGCGAATGGCAGCTGCTGGAAGGTGGCGTTTCCCTCCCACCTTCCTCAGCCAGCTTACCTTCTCCTGCTGGCTTCCATCGCGTTGTGGAGGCCAGGGAACACGCCCCCCTGGCCTCCATCTCCAGAGCCATAGTTCTGGCCAGGGGGGCGTGTCCCCTGGCCTCCACAACGCGATGGAAACCAGCAGGAGAAGGTAAGCCAGTTGGGGAAGGCGCAGCCTGTGCGAAGACTGCGCCTTCCCCTGTGCTCCTACTGCGACCGTCTGTGCAAACGGTTCGGGGGGGGGGGGTGCATCAGCATAATTTATGCCGATGCACCCCCGCTCAGCGCCTGTGTGGAAAGGGCCTGGCTTAGCCTTTCAAGCAGGTGCTTTTCAAAACAACAAAGAGGAAATTGGGGGTTAGATTTGAGGGGTCTCAGCAGCAGGAGAAAACAGATGTCTTACAGTCTTGAGCATTCTGGAAGCCTTCTCTTTCGCAAAACTAGAAAATGAGCTTTAGGTCAGGCCACTCAGATGTTCCCATATCCATTTAATATACCGTATGTTGCAAAGGGATGTAAATCGAGATCCATCCATGAAATAGATTGCACTCTACTTGACTTCTTGCTTCCTCACTCCTGTTCTGAGATCTTAGGAGGAAGGGTTTTGTGGAGTTACACTTGGTTGCATGTGATTTCAATGAACTTCCAATGAGAAACATGTGCAAAACTGAAGGTAATGTGTGGGTTTTTACAGAGCTGCCAAAGAAGGACATGAATCTGGAAATCTAAGTGTGTGTGAGTGTGTGTGTGAGTGTGTGTGTGTGTGTGTGTGTGTGTGTGTGTGTGTGTGAGAGAGAGAGAGAGAGAGAGAGAGAGAGAGAGAGAGAGAGAGAGGTGTCATCAAGTTGCTTCGGACTCATGGTGGTGACTCTATGAATCAATGTCCTCCAAAACATCCTATCATTAACAGCCTTAGGTCTTGCAAATGAGAGCAGTGGTGTCCTTTATGGAGTCAAACTGTCTCATTCTGGGTTTTCCTCTTTTCCTTCTGCCTTCAACCCTTCCTAGCATTATTGTTCTCTAGTGACTCTTGTCTTCTCATAATGTGCTCAAAGAATGACAGCCTCAGTTTAGTCATTTTAGCTTCTAGGGACAGTTCAGGCTTGATCTGTTTTACCTGAGGTTTAGAAAGTATCAACCAGTGGTGGGATCCAAAAATTTTAGTAACAGATTCGCATGGTGGTGGGATTCAAACTGTGGCGTAGCGCCAATGGGGCTGGGCGGGGCACGATGGGGGTGTGGCCGGGCATTGCTGGGCAAGGCTGTGGCAAGGACGCAGCCGCTGCTGCATGCAGAATCCTTTGGCTGCTGAAACGACATGCCGCGCAGACGCAGGCTGCCACGCACGCCGGTGCACCTCCTGCTAGACTGCTTCAAGTTCTGTGCGCTACTGCTGAGAGGAGGGGCGTAACTAAGGCAAAAATCATGTGGCAAAATCACCAATTAGTAACCCCCTCTTGGCACACACAAATAATTAGTAACCTACTCTTGAGAACCTGTGAGAACCTGCTGGATCCCACCTCTGGTATCAACATATATTTCTAAGCCAGTTTGAATAACAAAGTGGCCTGCAGGTTCTCTCAGGTGGCTAGCTGCACTAAGGCCCGTTCCACACGGGTGTAGGGTGGTAAAAAAACCTTTTTTGGGGGAACTTTGGGGGAACTTCAACCTTTTTTGGGGATCCCGCCCCTGAAATGAGTCTGCCATTTTCCCCAAACCGGGTTTTCCCCAAACCGGGTTTTTTGAGAATTTTCCCCAAAACCGGGTTTTTTGAGAATCGCGCTATTCATGATTCTTTTCAAAAATCACTCGCGAGCCACTCATGAGCAAACGATCAGATGGAAAGCGCTTTATTTGCCCCCGTTTTCCTTTTTTAATTTCGCGGCTTACATCTGCGTACTGCACAGGTGCAGATGGCCGTAACGTGAGACATCAACATGGCTGTGGGGGTTCATTTGTGCATGCCTGTGTAGCTACGCATGGGTGGGAAGTAAATTTTAAAAAGAGACATGTCTCTGTGCGAAGGCATGACAGCAGCCAGGATTGTTTCCATGGGCTCCAGTCACTGCCTCCTTGGATGTATGTGAACGCGAAAACAGGAGAATGGGTTATTTTATCCCAACTGCAACCCATTATACATTTGCTGTGCAGACAGAGATTCACCAGCAACTTCAGCTTTTCATGTGCTGCTGCCTTACCCATACAAAGGTTATGCTCATAAATGCATATTACGAATTTTGTAGCTTTTGCAGTTTGTGAGCAAGCTCCATTTAAAGATTTTTCTAATGTGTGGAGGGAAGGCACTGTGGCTCATTGGGAGACCATCTGCTTGATGTGCCAAATGTCCCAGGTTCAATCCCCATAATTTCCAGTTCAAAATATCAGGTAGGAAATTGTGGGAAACAGCTCCACTTGAGACCTTCAAGAGCCATTACCAATCTGAGCCGGCAATACTGCCTTTGATGGATCTAATTCACCGTAAGGCAGAGTCACGTGTGTTCTTGTTTTGTTGACTGGTAGATGGGGAAATAGAACCTGCTGATGAAATGACTGTGTTTGATGGTTTAATGGATTTCTCCTTTCTTCTTCCCCTGTTTCTCTGTAGCTTGCACTGCTGGTACCTTCAAGGCATCTGTGGGAGATGCCTTCTGCAGTCCGTGTCCTGCCCACAGCTATTCTTCCATGCCAGGCTCCACCGAATGTGCCTGCCTGGCCCGATACTACCGTTCGTCTTCGGACACCTCCGATGCCCCCTGTACCAGTAAGTACCTGAGACAGAGATGGGCAGGTATGATCAGACACCAGAGATGGCCACAAAATGGTGGGAATATTAATTGGAATGCAGCCATGAAGATGGGCGTTGCAAAATTGGCATTCCACTTTCCTTTTTTGGGTTCTCTCCAATCTCCTACTGTGCTAGCTCCAGAAGCTAGTGTGCCCTAGGGGAAAGACCCCTTGGACAATGTTTGGATCCACCCCTGTGTTTCTTCCAGCTTGCTCGCTCCCTTTATTACTCTTTTCCCTCATCCTCTTGTTTTGCTTACGGCCTCGAGGCCTTGCTTCCTTCCCCCTCTCCTTTCCAGTCTTATTCACTTACCACCTATCTCTCAGGTGCTATTTCCATATACTTTTCTCATGGAACTGGATCATGGGTAGGCAAGTGGAATGTTATTATGGACAATGCAACTGTGTGACCAAAAGCCAAAGCTGCTATTCTTCATTGATGGTTGTTCAGAATGTCATCCTATTTGTAAGGTGCGTGTGCCGTCAAGTCACAACTGACTTATGGCGACCCATAGGGTTTCCGAGGCAAGAGACTTTCAGAGATGGTTTGCCATTGCCTGCCTCTGCAGGGGCTGAGAGACTTGTGAGGGAACTGGGACTTACCCAAGGACACCCAGCAGGCTACATGTGGAGGAGTGGGGAACCAAACCCTGTTCACCAGAGTGGAATGCACCACTCTTAACCACTACGTTCTACTGGCTTCCTTGTTTGTGCAGAAGGAGCAGCAGTGGCATAGGAGGTTAAGAGCTCGTGTATCTAATCTGGAGGAACCGGGTTTGATTCCCAGCTTTGCCACCTGAGCTGTGGAGGCTTATCTGGGGAATTCAGATTAGCCTGTACACTCCCACACACGCCAGCTGGGTGACCTTGGGCTAGTCACAGCTTCTCGAAGCTCTCTCAGCCCCACCTACCTCACAGGGTGTTTGTTGTGAGGGGGGAAGGGCAAGGAGATTGTAAGCCCCTTTGAGTCTCCTGCAGGAGAGAAAGGGGGGATATAAATCCAAACTCTTCTTCTTCTTCTTCTTTGTTAGGTACTTGGGGAATAAACTGTTTTACAGCCATGTTTGAGGAATAGAACTTGTTATGTGTTATTTTCACCAAAATCAGTATTTTAATTTATTTATTTACTTTACTTTACCTTCCCCGCTGAGACTCAGGACATATGACAGCTAAAAACAACATACAGCAGTACCTATAATACATAAAACCTACAAAACGAAGCAGCGTGGCTCTGAGAACACAGTATAATCCAGATAGTAAGGCAGGAATTATTGAGTGTAGTATAGTGCAGTGGGACATTTTATTATGTACAATAAATAACAAAATAAAACTGGACTGTAAAATAATACCACACTACAAGACGACTGCCTTATAAAAGGCTGGCTTGTCTGGATCAGACAATGTTGTATGTGGTCCAGAATTCTCAAACTGCCACTCAAATGTCTGTGGGAAGCTCACCAGCATGGTATGTAAAGGCCTTCCCCTGTTGTTTGTCCCCAGCATCTGATAATTAGAAAGACAGACTGCATTTGTATATGGATGTCTTATTTAAATGTCACAGCAAATACTTCTTGATATAGACTTCTCTGGGTATTTTGCTAAGCCTGTTTAATAAGGCATCTAAATTAGCTGCTCTAGCCACATTGTATAGCAGTGAATTCTGTAAGTTAGTGTTGTATGAGGAGGAGGCTTGGATCTATTTTCAATACATGTAATTAGGAGTCTTTGGGTTCTAGTGTTATGAGATAGATTTTTCTCTTTCTTCACAGATTCTTATTATTGTCAGTCACCTTTGAGTGAGAATCTGTACTTGAGGCCATTTACAAACAATCACAAAGGCACAATAGCTCAATGAAAAGTAGAACACCACTATTAAAGGTAGAAGCAGATGCTGCAGCATCCACAAGGCTTCCACCAAAAATATTATCTACATATGGATTTAGAAACTATGCCACCAAATAGAAGGCTGCCACTGAAAACATGGCCTGCCTATGGAATTAGATGGTACAGCAGACATAAGGCTGCTATTATTTACATGTGGAATGAGATAGTATAGCGAACACAAGGATGTCAATGAAAACATTGTCTTATATATGCATTTAGATGCTACAGCAAGGACTGCCACCAAAAACATTAGAATTAGATGCTGTACCAAACACAAGGGTACCACTGAAAACACTGCCTACATGTGGAATTAGGTGCTGCACCAAACACAAACCCTGTTCACCAGATTAGAATCTGCTGCTCCTAGCCACTACATCACACTGGCTCTCCCAACCAAATATTAACCAAGATCTGATGAGATTAGGCTAACCTGGGCTCTCCAGGTCAAGGCAATACCATTTTCCCCTCTTCCATTTTATCCTCACAACAGCCCTGTGTGGTAGGTAAGCATGAGAGTTTGTGACTGGCCCAAAGTCACCAAAAGTAGTTCCATGGCAGAGTGAGGATTTGAACCTGGGTCTTACGGATCCCTGGCACAGTAACCATCACACTGGCTGTCCAGTGCTGCAGGCAGACCCAGGCATTGAATGGATTTTGCCACCCATCATTATCAGTCTTCATCACAATCGTAGACCAGCATAAGGTAAATAAAAATAGACATAGACAAGCCTTTATTGGCATGCCAAATTACAATAAAACAATTGTCCATAAAAGACAGATAAATGCAACAAACATTTAGAGTCTTATCAATAGGGTAGTCCAAATGAACTCATCAAAAGTGCCAGTCCCATACACCTCTCCACAGACCAGACTGAAGACCCACCAACAGAACCCAGGCATCACAACAACATACAGTATCAACACTCCACTATAAATCACCAAGGTCCCTTCCGCACACGCAAAATAATGCGTTTTCAAACCACTTTCACAACTGTTTGCAAGTGGATTTTGCCATTCCGCACAGCTTCAAAGAGCAGTGAAAGCAGTTTGAAAGTGCATTATTCTTCATGTGCGGAATGAGCCCAAGTTTGTTGGGGTGTCGCCAAACACAGAACAAGGGATAGGGGACAAGGAAATGGGTGAACAATTGATCTGACTCCAGTAGGTTGCCACAGTCTTCAATTGTCACACCATCTGGCAATCGATAACAAAACTACGACATCTCTCTATAAATCACCCACAGGTTATTTGACTTTGGATGACCATAAACCCACAGGTTACTGGCAGAGGTAGGCACTGTATACCAGTAGCAAATAGTTGATGTAACCAACTAAAAGGATAAGATATATTAAAACAGTAAGTATATATCTAAAAAGAGAAAAACAAAGGAAACTGGGAAGACAAAAAGGTATGGGAAGATAAAGGAAATAGGATAAATACTAACAGGGAATATAAACATTAAAATGACAAAAGAACCATAAAAAGGGGAGATAGGCATAGGAGGACAATAATATTGGTAAATTGAAGCTGTAGCTATCAAATCATTAAGCCTGCCTTTCTGCACAAACCATCCTCCAACGTATTTCAAGTGTTGCTACACAGAACCTGGCCACACTGTATGCCAAGTCAGGGTTGGTATCTGTAAGTAGCCTGGAAATATAAAATTGTTGTGTGTGACATGGGATTCTATACAGCAGTGGCGAAATAAAACTGATATGTATTTTTTAAATAATACTCACAATGGAGAAGCCCATGTTCTATTGTTTCTCTGTGCCCAGATCCACAGGGACATTTACTCCCTCAGTAAGGAGGCTTTCTGTATCAACCTCCCAGGGCAACTGAAGGGAAGGCTTTGCTACCCAGGTTCCCTTCCTTTTGGCCCTATCTGCCTGTCTTTTCTTATCACTATTCTTCACGCTCTCGTGCTCTGCTTTCCTTATAGGTACCCCCTCAGCCCCACGTGACCTTAGCTATGAGATTCTTGGCTCCAACGTCCTCTTGACCTGGCGTCTCCCCAAGGACCTGGGTGGCCGAAAGGATGTTTTTTTCAACGTCATTTGCAAAGTGTGCCCGACGGGATCCCCGGGACCTTGCGTTCGTTGCGGGGACAGCGTCCAGTTTGAACCACGCCAGGTGGGGCTGACAGAGAGCCGAGTGCAAGTCTCCAACCTCCTGGCCCGTGTGCAGTACACCTTTGAGATTCAGTCTGTAAACCTGGTGACCGAATTGAGCCCAGACACCCCCCAGTATGCTTCCATCAACGTTAGCACCAGCCAATCAGGTAAGAAGTTCCCATCCCTCATTTTGCTCCACCTTTTCTGTTTTGTTTCAATTTCTGGTGTCATTTATCTTAACTCTCCTGCCTTCCCATTTTTTGCTAGTAGTGAAATGTGTCCCTACCATGAGAAACAGTCCACCGATGCCCCAGATAGTGGATTTTAATGCAGAAAACAGCTTGAGCATTAGGGCACAATCCATTAGGATCCATTAGCACCATGGCCCTACCTCCAGTCTACAATAAGGCTATGATTCTACTAGCCAATCTTACTGGGTTGCTGTCAGTTTTACCTCAGGATAACGTAAGTGAAGAACTTTGAATGCCCAGGGAGTAATTATGAGCAGGCCTACTCAGAAGCAAGCCCCATGTTATTGAGTGAGGCTTATTTCCAGCAAAGTGTCTGATAGAGTAGGCGGCTTATCAGCGGAAAGGTGCGTTACCAGAGTAAGATAAGCACAGCTGTAGACGGCTTGGCACGGCACAAGAACAACTCCACACCACACAGTAGTTGTACTTCAAAGAAGGTTTTTTACTTTTAGGTGCAGATTATATACAGTGAACCAAGGAACAAACCGGCAGCATGCTTCGCAGTAAACAAGAAACCCTAACGGACACTGTACAATGAATGTGCTCTGTCTATATACTATCACTGACCAATCACTGTGAAGGTCACTGGACTGGATCAAACCAGTTTGGTTCAGTTGCATCAGGTTTTACCAACTGACTTTGGATGACAGGTGCTGTCATTTAGATTACCATGATCTGCGCACAAGATGCACACCATATTTATTTTTCTTTCCTGACAGTGTCCTTAGGATTGCAGCCTAAGGCAGGTTTCATATGGATTTTGTGCCTTGGGCAATCAAAATATCTTGAGCTAATCCCATTGGCATTCTCCATTGACATTCTGAAGTCACCATCAACGATCCCTGTAATTCTTTCTGCTGTTCTTTTTGTTGTTGTTGTTGTTCTCTAGAATCATAGAATCGAATCATAGAGTTGGAAGGGACCAGAGAGGTCATTTAGTCAACCCCCTGTTCAAAGCAGGATCAGCCTAGAGCATTCCTGACAAGTGTTTGTCCAACTGCTGCTTACAGACTCACCTCCCTAGGTAGCCAATTCCACTATTGAACAACTCATACGGTAAAAAAAATTTCTGACATCCAGCCAGTACCTTTTCACCCATAATTTACATCTATTGTAAGTCCTATCTTCCGCTGCCAACCAGAAAAGCTCCTTGCCCTCCTCTCAGTGACAGCCCTTCAAATAGTTAAAGAGAGCAATCATGTCCCCCCATCAACCAACTCTTCCCTAGACTAAACTTTTCCCAGTCCCTCAGTTTTTCCTCATAGGACTTGGCCTCCAGGCTACTGATCATCCTCGTCGCTGGCCTCTGTCCGCTCCATTCTGTCCACATACTTTTTGAAATGAGGCCTCCAGAACTGCCCACAGTGGCCTGACCAATTCAGAGTACAGCAGGATTATGATATCTTGCCATTTGAATATTACACCTCTGTTGATATACCGCAAGATTGCATTAGCCTTTTTTGTTGCTGCATCATGCTGGCTTCTCATATTTAACTTATGGTCCACCCATACCCCAAGATCTTGTTTACACACCCTGCCACCCAGAAGTGTATCCCCATCCACTATGTATGTTCCTCGTTTTTGTTACCCAGATGTAGAATTCAGCACTTATTGGTGTTGAGTTGCATCTTGTCATATCTGCCCACTTTTCCATTACGTGCAGATCTTGTTGAATACTATTTCTGTCTTCTGGTATGTTCACAGCTCTTTCCAATTCGGTATCATCTGCAAATTTAATGAGTAAAGACTGTTTCTAAGAGACTACTGAAACTTCTATTTTGCCTTTTCTCTCCTTTCTCTGCCATCAACTAATTGTTTCCCCTTGGCAAAGGTACTAAATTCACACATGAACTTGAGAAGCTGCTGTATGCTGAGTCCATCTATTAGTCCACCAAGGTCCATGTTCCTTACTCTTACTGGCAGCATCTCTCTAGAGTCTCAAGCTGAAGTTTTTCACATCACCCAATCCTCTTTTTTAAATTGGCACTGCCAAGGGTTTATGCTAAGGCCATCTGTGTGCAAACCTGATGCTGTATACCACCAAGCCATGGCCCTTTCCCAGAGCACATATTATGAACAGGCGGGGGGTGGGGGGGGGTGATATCACCAGAAGCAACCTGAAAGGGAATAAGGTGGAGAAGTAGCCACAAGGGTCAAAGAAACAGGTTCTTTTTTTTGGTGAGAAACTAGTATCCTGTGTAAGACTGACTGGGAGCCTCCGATCATCAGGCCAGTCACAACAATGGAGAGCTGTTGTGTACCTTCTTGACTTTCATGGCTGCGTGCAGACAGCATCTTTCTCTGCAAGCAGTGCTCTGGGGAGTAGGGAAGCCACAAAGAACTGTGATTTGCGAGGCCCTGCAGTAAGCGTCTCAAACATTTCTACTGGGTATGTGAGGGAAAGCACCCAGCATCTTCACTGCACGAGCCGGTGCTCCATTAAGTCACCAGAATACGTGATGTTCAGCAGTGATGCAGATGTGCATTATTCTGCCATCTGTGCTTTTGAATGGGAAACGAACTGCCCAGTGAAGTCATTTGCATCAGGGAGTCACTTCCTGTGCAATCCTGGGTCAAGTTGTGCTGATGTGAACCCACTGAAATCAATGATTGTAGAGCGGAGTAACTCAAGCATCAGATTGCAGTAATAATCTCCTCTCTAGGCTTGTCTCTTCCCCTTGGTTTCAAAGAACTGTTTCTTATTTAATATTAATAGAAACATTCTCGGAAGCAAAGAAATGAACCATTGCCACAAAAAGCAACTTTTAATTTAATGCACTACAAGAAGAGTGTACTACGTTAAAACATTTGCTGATGTTCTGACACACATAAGACGTCCGTTTTCTTGCAGTTTCATAATGTGTGTCTTATTCTGAGACCCCTTCTGACTCCCTTTGCTTCCCTGCCATTTCAGATTCTAGGGAAAGTACCTGTTTCTCTGACTAGCTGAGTGGCTCTGCACACACGAGGTGTACACACCCTTTACTTTTTAAAGAAAGACCACAGATGTGTTCATAACCCTGCTGCGGTTATTACAAAGCAACTATGACATAGTCTATTACAATTTACAACTTTGAATGCCATTTCATCTAGAACAGTGGTTCTCAACCTTCCTAATGCCGTCACTCTTTAATACAGTTCCTCATGTTGTGGTGACCCCCAGCCCTAACATTTATCTGTTTTACAGATGGAGAACACTGATGCAGAGAGTCTTAGGCGACCCCTGCGAAAGTGTCGTTCGACCCCCAAAGGGGTTGCGACCCACAGGTTGAGAACCACTGGTCTAGAATGTCTTAATGGCTGGCTTTTGAGCCTGGGCCAGATTAAGATCTTCTCTTGTCCTCCAGCAAAACCTGAAACGGTGCCCTGGAATTTGCCACATACATTGTGGAGCAGTGATTTGGACCAGTATTCTGTCTCTGCTTAAAATTGGGGATATAATGCGCTGTTTCAGATATGATTGTATATGCAGTCCACCATAGTAGTTTGGATCCCCTTTTATATGTGTAGGTGTAGGCCAAAGATGCCAGTCACAGGTGGGAAGAAGTAAATGAATGAGAAAATAAAAGGACATTGTTTGCACATTACCGCGAGGAAAACATTTCCGTCAGAAGAGATTTCATCTGGGGCTGCTCTCTGTCTCACACTGATCGTGGCTTCTGCTTCTTACTCTCCACTGTCTTTCAGTTCTTCCTTCTCAGCATCCGCCCCTCCCTTTCCTGCGTCACTGTTCCTCTTCTTCCCCCAGCTGTCTTCTGCCATTCCCCTTCCTCTCAGCATCTTTTCAGTTGCCATCAGCTTTTTATCCTCACAGCACCACATTTCAGTACATTTTTTAAAAGTTACAGTGATGCTCCAACCTGTCTATCTCGGGAGAGAAAGCATATGAAAGGTTGACAAACCATAATCAGTGTGAATGACTCCTCTGAAACGCAGCCAACCTCTGGGGCCGGATGAATCCAGAAGACTTTTCTCAGATGCCAAAGGGAAAGAGAAGGTGGCGGTTGTTGGAGTCCGTCATATAGCAGCAAGTGTATTGTTGAAGGCTTTCATGGCCGGAATCACTAGGGTGTTGTGGGTTTCCCGGGTTGTATGGCCACGTTCCAGTAGCATTCTCTCCTAACGTTTAGCCTGCATCTGTGGCTCCGAAGATGCCAGCCACAGATGGAGGCAAAACATCAGGAGAGAATGCTACTGGAACACGTCCATACAACCTGGGAAACCCACAACACCCTAGCAGCAAGCGTGTTTACTTAAGTGTGGCCAACATGAGGGGCAAAAATTCAGATATTAATGGAAGAGGCGAAGGGTGGAGGCAGGGAGACTCTCTGGAACACTTGAATGACCAGTTCTTGTATGTATTGTCGAGGCTTTTCACGGCCTGAATCAACTGGATGTTGTGGTTGTCTGGGCTGCGTGGTCATGGTCTGGTAGTTTTTGCTCCTATGCAGAGAAACACATCTTACCGTGACATGCCTCTGAAGATGCCAACCATAGATGCGGGCGAAATGTTAGGAGGAAAAACAAGCAGACCATGGCCTCACAGCCCAGAAAACCCACAACACCTATTCTGGTCTTGGATAAACTACAGAAAAGCAGCACTATAATAACCACCACCACCACCACCACCACCACATGTCAGCTGCAAAAGGCCACCCTACTCGGCTCTGCACGCATTATTCGTCGATACATCACACAGTCCTAGATGCTTGGGAAGTGTCCGACGTGTGATGTAATACAAAATCCAGCATATTGATCTTGTTTGCTGTGTATAACTGTTTTATAATAATAATAATAATAATAATAATAATAATAATAATAATAATAATAATAATAATAATAATAATAATAATAATAATAATAATAATAATAATAAAAAGCATGAGGGCCATAGGGGTTTCAGGGCAAGAAATTAAACAAAACTGGAGTGAAATGGTTCCTTCAGCCCAGTCCAGCCAACATTCTTGCCACACTCTTGAAGGGCAGCCCCACCCTGTGGTGTTCTAATCCAGGTGTCACTCATCACAGGAGTGTTTCTTGCCTTGCAATGTCCTCAGCTGGCTCACAAGCCAAAACTGGTGAAAGGTGCACTCAGCTACTTCTGCCACCTGTTCATCCAAGACAAGGTCAAGCAACACTCTCCAGCTGCAAAACTGCTCCTTTCAAATATTGCCTCAGCCCCAGCATCCATTTACAAAGGGGCCAGGAAAGTATAAAGCACACTGCAATTCATTATTTCCTTCAAGACTGAGATTGTGCAATGAAAGTTGGTTGCGCAAGCTCAAAACATTATTCTGTGCTTCTGATCTGAACCTAAGCTTATCTCCCTGTACTAGGAAAGATGTATGATGTCTGCCTTGAAGGCTGAAAAGATCAGAATGTAATTTGGTTTTCAGGACCCCTTGGCAAGTCTGGATTTTGCCACTGCAAAACCAGTGGTGGTATGAGGTACCACTTCATTGATCCAGGAGGAAGGTCACTTTGAGACCCTGATGGGTGAGACTCCAGCCTTTGATCATGTTGCTCTCAAGTCTGTCCTGATAAATACAGTTAACCTGATAATCCTTTCCCACATCCATGTTCCTTTGGGGGGCAGCAGTGGCGTAGTTGTTAAGAGCAGGTGTACTCTAATCTGGAGGAACTGGTTTTGATTCCACGCTCTGCTTCTTGAGCTGTGGAGGCTTATCTGGGGAATTCAGATTAGCCTGTGCAGTCCAACACACACCAGCTGAGTGACCTTGGGCTA
This sequence comes from Sphaerodactylus townsendi, assembly GCF_021028975.2. NCBI lineage: Eukaryota > Metazoa > Chordata > Lepidosauria > Squamata > Sphaerodactylidae > Sphaerodactylus > Sphaerodactylus townsendi. The sequence goes on along the minus strand of NC_059431.1, from coordinate 97,211,482 downwards.
GTCACAGTTCTTCGGAGCTCTCTCAGCCCCACCTGTTTGTTGTGAGGAGGGAAGGGAAAGGAGTTTGTAAGCCCCTTTGAGTCTCCTTACAAGAGAGAAAGTGGGGATATAAATCCAACTCTTCTTCCTCCTCCTCCTCCTCCTATTTCTGGTCTTGGTTCTGAAGAAGAGGAATAACCAAATTTGTATGAGACATCTGAATAGCCCAGCGAAGAAGAAGAAGAAGAGGAAGAAGAGGAAGAGGAGGAGGAGGAGTTTGGATTTATATTCCCCCTTTCTCTCCTGCAGGAGACTTAAAGGGGCTTACAATCTCCTTGCTTTTCCCCCGTCACAACAAACACCCTGTGAGGTAGGTGGGGCTGAGAGAGCTCCGAGAAGCTGTGACTAGCCCAAGGTCACCCAGCTGGCGTGTGTGGGAGTGTACAGGCTAATCTGAATTCCCCAGATAAGCCTCCACAGCTCAGGCGGCAGAGCTGGGAATCAAACCCGGTTCCTCCAGATTAGATACACGAGCTCTTAACCTCCTACGCCACTGCTGCTCTCATCAAGTCTCATCAACACTGTTGTCATCAGAATAAGAAGAGTTTGGAATTTTACCCCACTTGTCTCAAATGTAATGAGTCTCAAAGCAACTTACAAACTGGTTTCCCTTCCTCTCCCCACAATAACCTTGTGAGTAGGTGGGGCTGAGAGAGTTCGGAGAGAACTCTGACTAGCCCAAGGTCACACAGGAGGCTTCATATGGAGAAGGGAGTAATTGAAACCAATTTCTCAGATTAGAGTCTACTGCTCTTAACTGTTACAGCACACTGGATCCTACAGCTGGGAAGCTAAGCAGAGTCTGCTGTGGTTAGTCCTTGGATGGGAGATTACTAAAGAAGACTGTGATAGCTACCTGTAAGAAGGGTACAGCAAGGCTACCTCTGTTCCTCTCTTGGATGGAATGCCTCATGAACAGGGTCACCATGAGTCAGTTGTAACCAACATCATGTTCTTCTTCTTGAGGGGCAGCCGATTTAGCCTGTAGCTGCCAAATAAGCAAAAATCTAGCAATTAAACTTTGTTAGTTTTTTAAAAGTTCTACCAGACTTCTGTTTTACTTTGTGGTGGCTTGCCTTGCCAATAGCAGGTCCATAGCAGGCTTCCTTGTATCTGGTTCTGGTGGGTTGTGTGGCCGTGGTCTGGTGGATCTTGTTCCTAATGTTTCACCTGCATCTGTGGCTGGCATCTTCAGTGAAAGGTTAGGAACAAGATCCACCAGACCACGGCCACACAGCCCGGAAAACCCATCAGAACCAGTTGAATCCGGCCGTGAAAGCCTTCGACAATCCCTTGTATCTGTTCGCAGCTACGGAAACTAAGTTCCTCGAGGTGGTTTCCTTGGCTTTATGAAGGCAGTAGAATTGTTGTTGCTGCAGAGAGAAGGTCTCAGCCGACTGAGCATCTTGCAGATCTCTTCTCCGGAGCACCAGTGCCTGTTGAATTGTTATTGTGGCCAAGTTCTCTCTTTTGTCTCCCCTCCCAGGCTTCCATTCTCTTCCCTGAGATCATTAGGAGTAAGCTTGAGATGAGCTGTCCTCGATTCACAGTGACAGATCACGCTAACGAGGCCTCCGTTCCTGGGTCACGTGGGTCCCTCCCTCCTCGCCCCCCCACCTCCATCTATTCCCCTTGGCAGCTTTTCGTTTTAGCATAACTTTTCTTTCCATCCTCTGATTACACACACAGGCAGCACAACCTATGTACAGAGAAAGACAAGATGGGGGGAGGGGAGGGAAATCCTTTCTGAATGAATGACTGCATTTGCAATCGTATGACCACTTGCCTGGGAGTAAGCGCTACTGAATAAAATGAGGACTACTTCTGAGTAGGCCTACTTAGGGCTATTTGTTTCTTTACTGCCAATCACAAGAACATAAGGAAGAGCTGTGTTGGAGCAGACCAATATTGCGTCCCCGTATCAACGGATATCGTGCTATCACCACACTACAGCAAACGGGATTGTGTCATTCATATAGGAAAATTCAGTTATGAGCAATTTCTGTTGCACACTAATACCCATTAAGTCATGAATGCCGTCCAGAAGTCCATATGGTCTAATGTTCAGTTTCTAACAATTACCAGCCAGATTCTTCCAAGAAGCTTAAAGCAGGGCATAATAAATGTATTTAAATTTTAGAATCACACTGTAGACATTTAATTTTTCTCTATCCTCATTATATGAGTTGATAAGCTTATTTTCCTGAGTTTATCTCATTTTTCAAGCCAATTAAATTAGTGGGTTTCACCACCTTGTAGCTGCTGCGTGTGTTGGAAGAGCTGAGGTTTCTCTTTGTTCATAGAGAAGTGTGCTGGAGATGTTTAGCAGCTGAAGAGAACATAAAAACCCAGTATTTTAGGGAAGTCAGCTGAAGCATTTTAAGAATAAGAGTTTGGATTTATATCCCATCTTTCTCTCCTATAAGGAAACTAAAGGTGGCTTACAAGCTCCTTTCCCTTCCCCTCCCCACAACAAACACCTTGTGTGGTAGTGGGGCTGAGAGAGTTCTGAGAGAACTGTGACAAGCCGAAGGTCACCCAGCACGAGTGTCGGATTGTGGAAACACATCTGGTTCACCAGATAAGCCTCTGCCACTCAGGTGGAGGAGTAGGGAATTCAACCTGGTTCTCCAGATTAGAATACACCTGCTCTTAACCACTACATACATGGCTGGCAGGAAGTAAGAAAGAGAAAAAGCGGGAACCAAGCCAGAAAGATGCACTGTAGTACAAACAAGGCATGGTAGGCAGAAAAAGGGAGTACAGATGTCCCTAACAGCGATGTGCCTCCTTTAAAGCTGGGGGTGGGGAAATGAAAAATACCGTATTTATATTTTTCAAGTTTTTTCAGTTTAAAAAATTATGCTTAAAACTGTGGCTGACAATCCTGATTCTGAAAAAGGTGAGAAATTTAAGCTTTTCCAGGATCACTCTGGGATAGCCTGCTACAACAGTACTACCTTTTTTCTTTTTTAAAAAAAACATACTTCAGCACATTCATACCAAACTCTGTAGCACTTCAAAGTTTAAATCTCTCATCCACTATCCTCTGCAATATACTCTATCGAGAATTGTTCTTGGCCTCTGAGGGACTGTTTTTAAGGAAAAGGCACCAACTACTCGTGGCTCACCTTACTAGAACCCCAGACTTCAGTAAAGATTGGGTCAGGGTCCAATTTTATGGTTCCTTAATTGGAGGAAAAATGGGCTCAGTAAAATTGGATCGTGATCTAGTCTTTACCAATCTACCAATCTACAGTAGTATAGCCTTAGAAGGACATTTTAATACCCCTTTTAATAAAAGAAAATCGGAACCCTTTTTAAAAGGAAAAAGAAGAAAGTGACATAACACTGCAGGTTTTTTGTTTATAATTTCTTCCTTTAGCCTTGGACGCCACCTTGGAATCCCACATAAAGAAAGGAAATGCCCGTGTGGCATGGGTTCTGTGGAAACAGTATCTCATATGCTGTTGAATTGTCCTTTTTATGAGATAAGTAGGAAGAAGCACATAATCCCCTTCCTGCATGGAAGTGAAAGGCATTACAGATAAACAGAAGGTTATATATCTTTTAAACAGCCACAACTACGAGCTGTTGGAAGCGGTGGCTAAATTTTTAAATGGTGTTATTTTAACTCGTCAGAAGTTGTAAAGTTGTAAAGGCTGTTATTATCTTGCTAAGTTAATCTTAAACTATTCATATGCCATTAAAGGTATTCGAAATCGATTGAAAGATTGGGTCAGGGTCCAATTTTATGGTTCCTTAATTGGAGGAAAAATGGGCTCAGTAAAATTGGACCGTGATCTAGTCTTTACCAATCTACCAGTCTTTACCAATCTACAGTAGTACATCCTTAGAAGGACATTTTAATACCCCTTTTAATAAAAGAAAATCGGAACCCTTTTTAAAAGGAAAAAGAAGAAAGTGGCATAACACTGCAGGTTTTTTGTTTATAATTTTTCCACTGGCTGACAGAATAACAGTGGGCAGCAGGGGTTGCTGGGAGGAGGTCTTCCATCATAGCCGGAAACTTGGCGACCCCAGATATAGGTATCTTCCCCGGGGGGCATTATAGGTTAATAAGAAGCTTTTAAATATAAGTCTGATAGCTGAAAGTTACAAAGTAATTTAAATTGAATTCTATTTTAACTGTGGTGCATCTCTAGATTCTAGGGTGCCCACTGACTGATATTCCATTACCAATTGTCTGACTACACAATTTTTATGCCTCACAAACAGAGCACCATCATCTCATTAGTGTTAATAGCAATGTTTCATGTGGTGGAGTGACAATAATGTAGATCTGGAAATATGTCATTTTGGAAAACTGAGCTCAGATTTTCTGTTAAGAGGAAAGAGGGAGGATAGTTGGGTATGACATGAACATGGTAGAGAATATCTTGTTTCTAGGGTAAGATGATGTATGTTTCCTTGGACGCCAAATCTCATGTCTTTTGAGAAACTTATTAATTTTAGAATCCTAAGGAACTGTTAAAGAAATTAATGTGCTGTTCTAAACAGTGTTCAATACTTCTATGTTTGCTAAAGTCAGTGGGCTTAGATTCCCTTGCTAAAATGGTTTTAAAAAATGAAATCTAATTGCTAGGATGATATAAATATTGAAAAAATCAAGTTTATTTCTATAGCCATAGCTATAAAAGTGGTTGTGCAGTTATGTTTTTTGAGCGCACAAAACCTCTAAAATGGTCCTGATTTAGGGGGTGGGGGGATTTGTTGCGTTTTGCTGAAATAACTACCATGTACCTCACACCAACAGCTAGAGCCAAAATCAATTTCCCTCCTGAACCCAAGTTTCCATTTGCTTTTGCAATCATTAATCTCAGGGTGATACTCAGCCCTTTTAAAAAAACCTCTTCTCTGACTGCATCCCTACCTGAAACGTCTGCCCAATGACCCTTCTGCACCATTGCCTGCAAATGTCACCGCCTCACACTGAAATCCTCATTGCACCTTGGCGGTTCTGGGATTTCTGGCCTCTTCAAATCCCATCGCTCTGACTGAAACGCATGCCGGGAGCCTGCTTTCGATCGTCTGGCAGCTATAAGTCAGCTTGGACAGCATCTCACACTTGTCGACACCTTCCACTGGAAAGGAAATCTCAGTTTGTTCTGCAGAGTTTCCTCCATCTTCTAGCAACCTTGAAACATGTGTATTTTCTCCTGCCCACCCGACCCACCTCCCTCCCCTGCCCCCAAAAGTATGAATGCTCAAGAAGACTGGAGCAATAAATGCTCTTTTCTGGCACACAAAGGACTGTTCTACATGTTACTTTTTAAAAGTACACACTAAAAAAAATGTAATATGCAGTATAATGCCTTTGTATAACTCTATGGTATAGCCGTGTTTGGAATACGGACTTTGATTCTGGTTGCTGTATCTCAAAAAGGAATACCTGGAAGGATTTTATTGTATATTTATTTTTAAAAAATAATTGTATATTTATTTTTACATGCCCCCTTTCTACCTAAATGGGGTCTCCAGGGCAGCGAACAGTGAGGGATTAAAGCATTCAAATACATTTAAAATATACACATAAGTATTTAACAACAACAATAAAACATGTAAACATATAAATATTGCACAACCATGAAGGAGGGACAATAAAAGTTCACTAGGGGTATGCCAAGAAGGGAAGACAGCATCACAGCCCAATCTCATCAGATCTGAGAAACTAAATCGAGTCGGTACTTGGAAGAGAGACCTTCAAGGAAGATTCTGCAGAGGAAGAAAGTGGTAAACCATAGGGCAGGGATCTGCAACCTGCGGCTCTCCAGATGTTCATAGACTACAATTCCCATCAGCCCCTAGGGGGAGGGCGGTATCTAAATTGAATAAATAAATAAATAAAATAATAAACCACTTCTGCTTAACCACTTGCCTTGAAAACTCCTTGCTGGGATTATCATGAGTCAATTGTGACTTGATGACGCTTGACACACACACATAGAGTTTTGCCAAACAAAACAGAAAAGTCATCAACTGTTAGTGGAAGACAATATCTGAGGGAGACAGCTGAATCTCCCTGGGGAAGGAGTTCTAAAGTTTTGGCGCCACAACTGAGAAGACCCTTTCTTGGGTTGCCATATTCCTAGCCTCAGATGGCAGGGCCTCCAAAGATAATGTTAAAAAGTAGATGGGTAATTTCATATGGGCGAAGGGGGCCCTTAAGGTGTGCCAGCCCCTTATATATGTTAGCCCTGGAGCAGGCTGAGCTAACAATACTACAAGGGCCCCTTGGCTCAGATTCAGGGGCCCTTCCGCACACGCAAAATAATGCGTTTTCAAATCACTTTCACAACTGTTTGCAACTGGATTTTGCTATTCCGCACAGCTTCAAAGAGCACTGAAAGCAGTTTGAAAGTGCATTATTCTGCATGTGCGGAATGAGCCCAGGCCACTGTGATAAAAGATGGGGCGAGTCCAGACTAGAGCCAAGCAGATCCTCCATTCCTGCCATCATCACAGGGGCCACTTCATTCAGCTTGCTCCTGGTCCCCACCAGCCACCCAGGGCCCCGTCCCATTGGGAATTTTCTTGGTATAAAGAATTAGTCCAACCTTGAACACAGGGCTCCTAGGGGGTTACAAATTGTGTGCCTCCCCTCCCCCAGTCATTGTGTGCTGTTTACTACAGGATCTGGTATTTTTTCCCCCTCTTTAAAATTCTAAACAAACAACTGGCATAATCCAGGAGGAAGTTTTCTTGACAAGCTTTGTTCAAATGAGATGGGACAATACAGGCAGTAACAATTACCACCCAGCGTGTGGCATGAATGGGTTTAGTACATGTCCGACAGAGCATGGCGAGAAAGTAGGCAAAGGGTGTACCCCAGACAGGAACAAAGGAATGTATCCTGGGCAGGCTCAGGTGCTGTAGTCCCCCATAATAATTTGTAACCATTTCAACACTGTGGCCCAAAAAGTATCCCTCTGAGCTTACAGAAACTGCAGATAAAGTTGTGAAACTCTTCTTGAAGTACACAACTTTAGAATAGCATTTTCACCTCAAAAGAAGTGATGGGGGAGGGTGAGCCCCAACTCTGAAAAAAAGGTAATTCTATTTTTTTTTCTCATGATTGGAACCGTTTACAAACTGACTAGTGGCTATTTTTTCTCTGCTTTATTCTTTGGCAATTCTTTGGCAATTCCAACCAATCAGGAATTTCAATATTGAATGTAATGATATCAAAGTGACATCAATCAGATTTAGCTGCATTCTGTCGGTTCACCAAAGTTTATTAATTTATTTGTTTATTAGAATATTTATCCACCTTTCCTTTCAGCTCCGGTTAGAATCATTCCTCCAGTCTAAGGAGGAGGCAGCATATAGGATAGTTGGTTCTGAACAGAAGCTGAGTAGAATATGAATACATGTTTCCTCAAGTTGAGTGATCCTAGTCAGTCTGTAATCACTCTTAGGGATCACTCAGTTTCTGAGCCCTGTTTTAATAGCCCTTCAAAAAATTACTTAAATATGCCATTTTTTGGATTCTGATTCCTCCTGATGAAGTGCTGTGGAAAACCCACCCACCATTTTGGCACTGGGTGGCTTCAGTCACGTGGCTTAAGTGGAGGGTCCCCAATATGTTCAGCTGTAGTTCAGTGACAGGGATGTGATGTGTTGACTTCTTCACACCATACTAATTTGTGTGACTGGGGAGGAAACATTAATCCCCTAAATGCAGTTGAGAGCCAGTGTAGTATAGTGGTTAAGAGCAGGTAGATTCTAATCTGGAGAACCGAGTTTGAACCAGATTTGTCTCCCCACTCCTGTATTCCTGCTGGAGCCAGTCACAATTCTTTCCAAATTCTCTCAACCCCACCTACCTCAGAAGGCATCTATTGTGGGGAGAGGAAGGGAAGGAGTTTGTAAGCTTCCTTGAGTCTCCTTCCAATAAAAATAAATCCTAACTCCTCTTCTTCTATTCTTCTTCTTCTCCCAACTGCAGAAACAGATCCTGCAGAAAACAGATTCTGCAAGATCTGTTTTACCAGTTCATCCATGCTCTTTGTGTGACTAGGCCTGAGTTTCTGAAGAGCTTCCACCACGCTGAGGGGGAACGGGGCTGTAGCTCAGTGGCTGTGCACCTGCTTTGCATTCAGAAGGTCTCAGGTTCCATCCCCAGTGACTCCAGTTCCAAGGATCAAATAATACATGATTTTATAGAACTTTTGTACAAGATCAAGTGAGCCGTTGCCGTTCACAGTAGACGGCACTGCCTGTAGTAGACCAAAGGCCTGATTCCATAGAAGGCAGATTTATGTGTGTTCCTGTAATGCTTAGCACAACGAACCATGGCTCTGGCTGAATGGCATAGTTCTCTATATCCTTCCCAAGTAGTCAGCATTTGTACCGTTCACAAAGGGATTTTGCCAGCCACTTCCATCTTCTCGGTACTCAAAGCCCCAGATATTTCCCTTTTCTGCAACGCAGATTGTTTCACCACCTGTGTCTGCTAGTCCATCTGCCCAACAACACACCTGCTTTGGCAGACAGCATGGCCTTGTCTGTCTTCAGTATATATACCTGTAGAATTCGGGGGGTGGCGCAGAAGCTGACAAGTTCGGAGATGTTCCGCTTTCATCATGAGGAAGCTACTGGAATTTTACCACAACTGAACTTAATGCCAAGGCTACAGGTTTTCCTTGCGAGAAGCAACGTTGAGTACAGTCCGCCGGGACATTCTTGTGCATGGGCCCCACTCAAATCAACAGGGAAATCAGAAGAGTGTGGGGTTTTTTAAACTTTTGGATTGGCATTAAACAAAAACCATCCTGTATGAATGTCTGCTGATCGCCATGACCTTACTTTGCTTCATTTCACTCTCGCTGCACTTGCTACAACAGAAGTTGTGCATCGTTACACGAGCTGCAAAACCTGCTCTTTCCAGTTCTCACACTTGCCATATGACCTGCTGTTCACACTTGTGTTTGACTGATTGACATTTACACCCTGCTTCCCAGCCAAACGAGGCTCCTGCGACTGTTGAGAGCAAAACAAGAGGAAATGCCTGCAGAATTTTAGAAGGAGCTGTAACTTCTGAAACAAATGACAAGTTCAGTGTCAGAACAAAACTTAGGGCAGTTACCCACTGCAGCCTTTTCCCTGCCCTTGCCCCGCTCTGGCGCAAACACCGAAAGTGCTGTCGCTTTCCCTGGGGAAAACAAGAAGCATGTGCAGGGCGACAGGAAGCTCATTGGGACAAGAAATCTTGCCCTAATGCAGTTGAGAGCCAGCGCTTCCGGTACCACCAGACGCACCATTACCAGGAAAAAACTTCCTTTACAGGAAAACTAATAGCCATAAAAAAGAAAGATTTGATCAGCCTCCTTCAGTGCAAATTGGGAGAAAGAGGTTAACTCTCAGGTTATCTCAGTGTTCCAAATAGTGAGTTCTGGAGTGGAGACCCCCACCTTTCCCCAAACTGCTTGTTCCTGGCCATGGCCGCAAATCCTACAAGGCATGGTTTATAATTGAGTCGCTTGCAAACACTCAAAAAAGCTAGTTTTTTTATTCTTAATGGGCTCCCTTTGGGGGCATGTGCGTCTGTACTATCTCCCTGATCCCCATGCAAGAAGAAGGAAAGCAAGCACAGCTCCAGTGGGGCTTACAGTCATATGTAGAATGAAATAAAATAAGCGTCATTTTCAGCAATTAAGACAGTTTCACTGGAACCAAGGAAGGGGTTATCGTGATCCATCTCTGAACATGCGCCAACAGCAGTCTCAGTTTCCTGCTCTGACAAATGTGGAGCATGTGTGCGAAGAAAGCCATGCATAATTTTTAAACTGCATCTTGTTTTTAATTGAGAATGAAATAATAATTACAGGACATGTGCACTCAAGTTGAAATGTAAAAGAAATTATGAATGGGGATACTTGATATATACCTTAATGTCCATTAGTTCTGAACTTTGCAGCATCATCTTGGAATGAGGCAGTATCTGTAATGTCCTCTCCAGTGGATCTTAAGGTACAGGAGAGAGTACATGGGAGGAAGCCCTTCAGATATTTAGGGACTGCAGTTAAAACCGGTCATCCTTCCTTCCAATAGCCCATGATTTCACTCTCAGCTCTGTCCACTGCCATTTATCTGCTATGATCCTTATATAAATCTTTAAAGGGATATGTTTCTATTGTGATATTATTGTACCAGTTGGGGTAATACTCACAGATTTTCAAAAGCCAGAGCCAGTGTGGTGTAGTGGTTAAGAGCAGGTGCATTCTAATTTGGAGGAACCAGGTTTGATTCCCTGCTCTGCCACTTGAGCTGTGGAGGCTTATCTGGTGAACCAGATTAGTTTGTGCACTGCAGTACATGCCATCTGGGTGATCTTGGACTAGTCATAGTTCTTCTGAGCTCTTTGAGCCCCACCCACCTCACAGGGTTTTTGGGGGGCAGGGGGAGGGAAAAGATTGTAAACCCCTTTGAGTCTTCTTGAAGGAGAGAAATGGGGGAGAGAAATGGGGGTGTATAAATCCAAATTCTTCTACTTCCTCTTGAGGGGAAAACAGCATAAGAATGGCCTGGCCTGAGGGAAGAAATGTTTGGGGTGATACTTAGGTTGACGTGAACTGAAACTGAGCCAAGATACACAGGACCTTTCTATCCAACTAGTTGCACTAATAGTTGTTGCTTCTTACCAGGGAACACTAAGAATTGTACTTCTGCAGATCCCTGATAAAATTTTGAATGTCCAGTGAAAGTATAAAATCCCAGCATTCTATGGTGGATGGAAGGCATGACAGCTAATGTATAAAAATGATATCAGTCTGTAGGATAGATCAGCCCTATTTTTCCATTAAGTACTGGTGATTCCAGAAGGCTGGGGGAAATGTATCTGCAGTGCTTGTTTGCAGATTGTTCAAGAAGTTGGAGAATAGCTGCGGTTGGGTATGACAGAAAAGCACAAGATTGTAGCTGTTTCAATGGATAAAGAAAGAACAACTGGTATGGTGCAGTCAAGGCCAGACCAGATATGACACTGGGAATTCTATGGTGTTTCCAGAATTATTCCCCCCCCCCCCCTTAGATAAGCACAGGGGATATGATTTGGGCTGAAATAATTATATCAGTGGTGGCGGTCCAGCCTGTCTTGAAATGACCCCAGGAGAGGCAGTTTTTCCCTTTGGGGCAAACACGCGGGTATTAGTTCTCGTATGTCTACCCAAGTGGGATGCCAGCAGTTCTGCAGGATCATTTCAGGTCAGGAAAAGTGGGGACAGGTTTGACCCTCTCCCTCTTTCCTACATGGCATGGTTTTAATCCAAATTGGATTAGTGGAGCAGCAGTGGCGTAGTGGTTAAGAGGTTAAGAGCAGGTGCATTCTAATCTGGAGGAACTGGGTTTGAGTCCCTGCTCTGCCACTTGAGCTGTGGAGGCTTATCTGGGGAATTCAGATTAGCCTGTGCACTCCCACACATGCCAGCTGGGTGACCTTGGGCTAGTCACAGCTTTTCGGAGCTCTCTCGGCCCCACCCACTTCACAGGGTGTTTGTTGTGAGGGGGGAAGGGCAAGGAGATTGTTAGCCCCTTTGAGTCTCCTACAGGAAAGAAAGGGGGAATATAAATCCAAACTCTTCTTCTTCTTCTTCAAATTCACACAGACACACACACCATGCATCTGCTGTGTAAAGAAAAACAGATGGGAGCTCCATCTGTGGAACTCTCAGACTCCCATCTATGACCCAGTGTTTTGTAGTGGTGAGAGTGTTGGACTAATATCTGGGAGACCCCCAGATTGGAATCCCCACCCTTCCATGGAAGCTTTGTAGGTAACATGAGGAACCTTGGTCCAGTCACACGCTGTGGACTTTATGAAGTTGTGAGCAGAATGATATAAGCTGTTTTGGGCCCCTACTGGGGAGGAAGGCAGAGTATAAATGAAGTGAATACATAAGTAAACATCTAGCTGGGCCCTTTCAGAGACTGAGCTCTGTAATTAGGAAGGCCCTATCTCATATCTCATGACCTCTTGCTTTGATCCAAAGAACTATCCTTAGTGGAATTAGTCTTTCTCAGCTTCAACATCTTATCTGTGATGCCACAAAAGTATTAAAATTGACCTCCTGTATAGGGATAAAATGATACGTGCAGTGCTTTGAACATTCAAAATCCCTATAGAAATGATGGATGAGAAGTTTTTCTGTTCCACTCCTCAAGGTGGAGGTCTGAACTATAGTATCATGATGAAAATAACATCCCCGTGTTGCGTTCACCTCCACAACATGTAGGAGCACTTACTCCATGGTGTGATGTCATTGTGTTTGGCATTGTCCCAACCTCCCACACCAACATCAGTCACTAATGGGGAGCAGGGATAGGAAAATGCACCGCCAGATGATCACACATCACAGCAGACGTTGAACTGCCCCTGCGCTTGGTGAGGAGAACTAGACTCAGGAATACCAATTTCAGCAGGTGCTGCGCATTCCCATTTAGTTTGTAACACTTCCCCTGATACCATTTTATTTTTGTACTTCTAAAAGCAAATAACAGTGCAAGGAAGGATCCGGTATTAGGAGAAACAAGATCAAAACTGCCTTAAAATTCATATTAATGGTAACAGTAATAATATTGATGGTTAGTTTTTTGGTATTCCTGCTGCCATCTGGCTTTGTGAGCTGTCACACGTGGTACATGCATAAAACGGTTCCTCGTTGCTAATACGACAACGAGCAGACTGGAGGCATTGGCTGAACTCTTCATTAAGCGCCCGGTCGGTCCCCCTGCCATCTCGAGGACACGCCAATCGTCATAGATTGTTTGTGGCAGCAAATTATCGCAGTGTTATTAGGCACAGAGCTAGTGTGTCTCCAGATATAAACCTCATTAAGGGAGAGAGCAAAAGTTAGAGCGACGACAAATTGTCATGCTTGGTATTTAAGAGGCGCGGCGCAGCACAAAATGAATTCTAGAGACAGCCTCCCGCAGTGCACAGAGTTGATCCCTCGGGTACAAAACAAGGAGGGGTGACAAGCAAGAGAGAGTGAGGCGGCATCTGTCTGATTACAGATCCAGAAGTTGGTTGCTAGTCAGTGCAGGCGAGCGATTCGCCTTCCCGCATCAGGCGCTCAAGTGCTCTGTGCAGACGTGTTTATGATACCTTCGATTTCATGAGGAGTGATATAAATACCCCATTATCCTGCACATTTCTCTTTAAAAGGGTTTGCTGGTACTCCATGGATGTTCATTCCTTGCTGGGTGGATTATTACTTTTTTCATTTAAAATAGAAAATAATTTTTTTAAAAAGATTTGGGTGGGTGTCCACTTTTAAAAGCCCCTAAATTGCACCAAACATTCTCTTTTATACAACTGAAAGTAAACAACTGTGCTGTGCAGTTGTATCTCCACTGTGTTTGGCTTCAGTGTCATGCCCCTCCCAACCAGCTTCTGCATCTTCCTCCTTTGGGGATCAGTTTGGTGGGTGATCCAAACCAGGGATCTTCAAGTCAACCAAATAGTGATGAGATCACCTATTTATGTTTAGTATATTTTGTCCTCCTCCTCCCAGAGCTTCTACCAGCCCCACGGCATAGAGCGGTAAGCTAAAGTCCTGCACTTGAAGCTTTGCTTACAATCTGAGTTCGATCCCAATGGAGCTGGCTCAAGGCCTACTTCTTCTGGTGAAATGAGGACTCAACTTGGTGGAGGTAAAGTGGGGAAGGCAGTGGCAAACCACTCTGTAAATAAAGTTTGCCTAGTAAAGGTCATAATGTGATGTCATCCCAGGGCCAGTAATGACCTGGTGCTTTACCTTTACCTGAGACGCTCAGGGTGCCTTGCATCACCCCCCTCCCGTTTTATCATCGCAACAACTCCATGAGGTAGACTAGAGTGAGAGCTCATGACTGACCCAAGGTCAACCAATTAGTTTCACAACGGAACAGGATTTGAACCTTTGATTTCCAGATCCTAACCCAGCACAGTAACTGCCGTACCACGGGGGAGGGCGGTTTATAAACCCAATCATCATCATCATCATCATCATCATCATCATCATCATCATCATCATCATCATCATCATCATCATCATCATCATCATCATCATCCTAGGTCCTTGGGAAGGACTCGATATTCAGAGATGAATTCCAGACACTTGTGCTGTGTTGTTATGTGTATAATAATAATAATAATAATAATAATAATAATAATAATAATAATAATAATAATAATAATAATAATAATTGCACCTTGGTCATTTGTCTCTCAACTGTATGCAGCATGACTGTAGCTCAGGTGCATTGAAATGCTGATTGTTTTTTTCCTCTACCGCTCTTACCTCCAATCAGTCCGTATAGCTCAGTTTGGCCCAAGTTTGTCAGGCCTTGGTCACAACCAGTGCTTGGATGGGAAGATCAGGGTTGCTATGAGGAGGAAAGAAATGGCAAGCCACCTCTGCTGATCTCCTGCCTGGAAGACCCTGTGCGTAGGGTCACCACGAATTGGTTCGCAACCCAATTCTTCTCCCCCAAACTTTTCTACTGCTTCAGACTGACTTCTCTTAGAGGGTTCTGCACATCGGCCTTAATCTCAACTGTCAGAAACACCTGGAGAGGTCATCCTGGAAAATCTGGGCAAGCGTCCAACGCACGCTATCAGCAGAGATAAGGGACAGCAGGCAGAACAATAAATGTTTTGGATTCGTGACACAGCAGTGATTGCTCAGGAATAAGTGGCAGCTGCAAGACGAACGGCCTGGGCGGGGTCTGTCAATAGAGTCTGCACAATTCCAGGCAACTACAGCCATGGTCTCTAGAGTGTCAGAAGAGAGGGACAGATGTTGGTGGTGGGGAGAACCAAGGGAAGGGAGATAAAAATAGGGAATACAAGGAAAGTTCCTATTTAGAGTGAAGGGGAGCATAAATCACATCCCCTCTCTAGCCTTTATTCCTCCTCCTTCCAACCCCCTGTACCCCATTAGGTTTCCGTTCACCACACCCCCTTCTTCAGCTGCAGACTCCCTCCTGCCTACTGGTTCCTTCCCTTCCACTTTCTTCTTCTCTGTTCTGGTAGTTGCAGCTTCCAGGCTAGGCCCCATCTGGGGTTGCTGCGGCAACACAATAGGGTGCCCAAACTCAGAGTGGATGGGGGTTGTTTTAGGGAGGGGGGTACATGCACAGTTTTTTTTCAAAGAATTCTTGTGCACAGCTTCTAAATTTGCAGAAGTGAAGTCAGCTGTGCAGACTTTTTTTTTTAACTCCACAGGATGGGTGTGAGATAAAGTGATCGGGAACGACTTTTGAGATTCCTAAAGGGATTGCGATTGCAATGGGAGACAACCCCAGCTGAAGCGTGTGGAGTGGTGAAGGAAACGCTGTGAGCTGCATAGGTCAGAATGGCTATGAAGGGAAGGGCAGGAGTAGCTAGCCACATGGGGACTTTTTTCCCCCCCCCCCCCCCGTAATTTCACCCAGAAAACAGACTCGTAGGCATATATCAACTTTTGAAGATTGGGGAATATGCTAATTTAATTTGACACATGCAGAGTGTCCCATGCCAGCTCCTTGTTGGGAAATACCTGGAGATTTTTTGGGGGGAGGGTGAAGCCTGGAAAAGGGTGGAGTTTAGAGAGGGGACGGACCACAGCAGGGTGTAATACCATAGAGACCACCCTCCAAAGCAGCTGTTTTCTCCAAGGGAACTGATCTTGATATTCCGGAGATCTGTTGTAATAGCAGGAGATATCCAGGTATCGGCTGGAGATTGGCAACCCCTCAGACTTCTGAGCATGGGCTTACTCTGCTACCACTATTTTTCTCAAGTTGGACCAATGGAGTGTTAATTTCTTTATTTTTTTGAGACGGTGCCCTGACAAATTGTTGAAAGGGAGACCTTTTTTTCAGCATTGCCAAGAATCTTCGTAAAATTACTAGTTTCGCCTCAGCCCTAGTCAAAACAGCTGCTGGTGCAGATGTGTGAGACAGTCACATTCTCTCTTGCTGAACCAGCTTCTGTGAATGGCGTACAAAAAGAGAGATGCACAAAACCATTGAGCAGATCTGGAATACATTCATTAAGGAATAACTTAGCGAATGCGTAAGATTCAATAAAGGGATCATCTGCTCCATCTTCTCTACCCCTTTTATCTGTCTACTTTCCTTGAACTTCTTATTTCCCCTCCCCTATAAAAGTTTAGCTGTACATTTGTGGTCATATTTACTCTTGATTTTTTCCAACATGGTAAGCCTGCAACATCTAGTCAATGAAATTATGTGTATCTGATGTGTCAATTTACTATGAGAAGATAGAGTCTGCTAACACAGTAGAAAGGTGTCTGTTTGTTTGGTAATATTGGTTTCTGTAGGGGAAGGAAGCCACCTCTGTATTAAAAAAAACCCTGTAAGCTCCAGAATTACACACAATTCTTCACCTGGCTTTCTCAAACACAGAGTTTTGTGTCACTAGGAATTTTTTTTGTCCTTGATAATAAAAATTGATTCAATAAAGAGGACCACCAAACATAATGTTCTGACATTTGCAATATATTTACCTTATAAGAGACTTGTAATGGGAGCAGAATTTGTTTAATCTGATTCTTGTTTGTTTGTTTGTTTGATTTTGTTTGTTGCTTTGCTTCTTTTACATACCATACATACATGCTACGCTACATACATACATTATTGCCATACATACATACACATACATACATACACAGTTGAACCCTGCTTCTTACATACATACCTTTTGTACCTTTTTGTACATACATACATACATACTTTGGACTTTTATACCGCCCCGTCCCTGAAGGGCTCAGGGAAGTACACCACCAATTTTTTAACTAATAGGGAATGTATCTTGCTAGTATAAATTTTCTTGAAGTTATAGAAAAACAGATATGTTAATGTGACTATATTTCTGATAATCACTTTAGAAATTGTAGGTTTCCTGGGCTGTGTGGCCGTGGCCTAGTAGTCTTTGCTCCTAATGTTTTTTTCTGCATTTATGGCTGCCGTCTTCAGAGGCATGTCACACATCTTACCATGACATGCCTCTGAAGATGCCAGCAATAGATGCAGGCAAAACTTTAGGAGCAAACATTACCAGCTCATGGCCACACAGCCTGGAAAATCCACAGCAGCCGGTTGATTCTGCCTGTGAAAGTCTTGGGCAGTACACTTGAGAAATATTTTGCAGTCCAACAACCTTAAAATGGGGTTGTTTCATGAACACGAGGTCTGATTTCAACTGCTTTTGAGTTATTTGTTCTGTTCATTTTATGTATGTTGTAAATCATCTCATGCAGGTCGGGGAGGTGGGTTAGCAGCTTATATATAAATAAATGGAATGAATGAACCAATATAAACCAAAAAAAATCGGCAGAGTGCTTGTAGGAGCAACCGTGGAGAAGGCGTATGTCATTGTGCTGATCCCTAAAACGTTGTAATCCTGAATTAATCCTCAAGAAGTAAAGCGTGTGTTCCTTAAGAGCACTGTTGCAACATAGTGTGCTGGAAAAGGCCCAGCGCCAACATGTGGCAGATGCATTTCTGTCTGTTTTTGTCATCTGTGGGCTCGCAGCCAATCCCCTTCACAAATCTTACATTTCATTTTTTTTAAAACCCTGGGAACAACTGGAAGAATTCTATGTCAGAACTGGACCATGATGTTTTGGTACCAGAGGCAGAGGCACTGCATGAATTCCTGAAAACCCATGAAGTTACCTCACACTGGTCCATCAGTGTCAGTATCTACTACTCAGACTGGCAGCTGCTCTTCAGGGTCTCAGATGGAGACATCTTACATATAGTGCCAATTGGGGGGGGGGGGGCTGGCGTCTGGGGCAAAATGGCACCTGCACCCAGTGATGGGATTCAAATAATTTAACAACTGGTTGTTTACAAGCATTATTTCAACAACCGGTTCTACCAAAGTGGTGCGAGCCTGCTAAATCCCACAACTGCCTGCCCCCCTCCCCCGCCGACGCTCCCTGCCCCCTTAACATGCCTCACTTGCCTTTAAATGTTAAAAGAGCAGCTTGCTCCGAACCATGGAGGCTGCTCTGGGCTGCAGGGGCGGACTGAAGGGAGGAGTAGGGGAGCGATTTTCTGGCCACCCCCCGCTTTCGCCTGGGGTGTTTGTCCCCCCCCCCCGAGCCCCATGGTAGCTCCGCCTTTGCTTACACATCACCTATTACCTGACCCTTTCAGATGGAGACTGGACCTGGGGATTTCACTATGCCAGGCTGATGCTCTACCTCTGAGCTTCTGCCCTTCCCTCAGAGCTCTTTCTCTGCAGTGGCGTCTGTTGTATGGTCAGGTTCCAGCATAATGTTCAGATGTGATATTGGTGGCTGCTGTAAGATATATGGAATTAGTGGGCTTAGAGTGTTGGACTAGGATCTGGGAAGTCCAAGATAAAATACCCACCCTTTGAGAACAGGCAGGTAATGAAAGCAGGCTGTCCCAGAGTCCCCTATTTTGCTTTCATCTCCTACCTGTTCTCAGAAGGTGGGTTCAGAAGATATTGGACAGGCAAACAAACTATTAGGTGCAGGGCAATTCATGTGAACCTTACTGTCCCAAGATGCAGTAATGGTCATCAGCTTACATGGATCTGGAAGACTGATAGAGGACAGATCTATTGTTGGCTCTTAGCCATCATAGAAGAGAAGGAGGAGGAGTTTGGATTTATACTTTGCCTTTCTCTCCTGAAAGGAGACTCAAAGGGGCTTACCAACTCCATTCCCTTTCTCTTTCCACAACAGACACTATGGCCCCTTCCACACACGCAGAATAATGCGTTTTCAAACCATTTTCACAACTGTTTGCCAGTGGATTTTGCTATTCCGCACAGCTTCAAAGAGCATTGAAAGCAGTTTGAAAATGCATTATTCTGCATGTGCGGAAGGAGCCATAGTGAGGTAAGTGGGGCTGAGGGAGTTTTGAGAGGACTGTGATTAGCCCAAGGTCACCCAGCAGGCTGCATGTGTAGGAGCTTGGGAAAAAAAATCCAGTTCACCCGATAAAGAGTCCACCACACGTGTGAGGAGCCGTGGGAAATCAAACCAGTTCTCCAGATTAGAGTCCACCACTTTTAACCACTACACCACACTGTCTTAAAAGTAATTGAGTATGTAGAGCATCTCAGAATCACCATTCCTTCAAGTTTTTGTGTTTGATTTGCATTCTGAAACTGATTGCTCGCCTAAGCTGGTTAAAACCCCTTTGATTTGCTTCTCCCTGCATAATTTCCTCTTGTCTGATATGAAAAAAAAAATCCAATCCTTTTATGTTTCTCTGTGCCGAGAAGAAAGCCAGAGCCATCGGGGTGATTGGATTGATTTGCCAGGCAATCGCCAACTGGCCCAGGTGCTCACAGATCTAGCTGACCCTGGCTGGCTGGTTAGGGCAGACTTATTTTTAATCACGCAGGCAGCAACCGTTGATTACTGCCTACGGAATTTAGGGGCACTGCGATGAAAGGAGAGGAGGGTGGTCTGTCTTTATTCTTCTATCGTTTGTTCCCTCTCTGATGTCCTCGGCTCCCACCAACACGAGTTCTGTCGCAGCTGATCAATCAGGGGTTTCAAACTACAGGGAGTAAATGCAGGCTGTCGCTAACAAGATCTGTTGAACATGGAGGACTTACTTCTGAGCAAAAATGGATTGACAAGCAAGGCAGGGGGCGGTGCCTCATGGGTATCTCCTGCTGAGTGCATTGGGTGCTCCATGGTATACTGCCTGTGGAAGGGGAGGCTCTATTTAGCTGTCATGGCTAATATAGCCATGGGTGAATCTATCACTTTTAAAAAATGCCTTCTGGACTAGGTTGGCTCCTACTGCTTTAGAGAAATTTTACTTTACATGGTTTTGTTTGCTCAAGAGATTGCGCCAAAGGTACTCCAAGGTCAAGAGATTCCCCCCCCCCCCCGTGCTAACAGCATTGTAGTGTGCAAAAATCAAAAGGCTGTTTGATGCAGTCATTACCGTTCAGTTTGGAAGTGTGATATGATTTGATCAAAGACAGTCATGGCGGAGGCAGGAGAGGAGTGTCTGATATATACCTTGCAGAAATGCCAGGAAGGATTCAGTGAAGCTGACTTTTTTCATGGGCAACTTCTGAAGTTTTTTCTTGTGTTTCCTCTTGCATGAGTGTAAATGTTCTATGAGAATCCAACTCATGATTTTATAAGGAGTTTTTGTTTGTTTGTTTGTTTGTTTGTTTGTTTGTCTCTTTGTGAAGTCACTGTTGACGTATGGAGTCCCTGGCAGGATTTTTGAGGGAAGAAATGTTCAGAGGTGTTTTGCAATTAACTGCCTCCTTTTCATGCCGCTGGTATTCCTCGGATGCCTCCCATCCAAATACTTGCCAGGGTCAAGGCTGAGAGATTGTGACCGGCCCAAGGTCACCCAGCACGTTTCCATGGCAGAGTGAGGATTCAAACCTGGGTTTCCCAAATCCTACTCTGACATTTTAACTGCTACTATTCTTAGCCCAACACCTTAAACACTACACTTATTCCAAGTCTGACAACTTAACCATTATGTATATTCCTTGTCTGACACCCTTCCATTCCATAAATATATTTACTGAATCATTGGAGGCATATTGTGTATCTACTTGTTGCCTGACAGAACTTGTTGCCCAAAAGAAGAAAATTTGTAAGGAAGGAACTCTGTATTTGAGATGTCAAGCTTGTTGCTAGGGTTGCCAGCCAGCTGTTGTTTTAGTAGCTGAATGGTCATTAAAATGCTGCCAGGCAATAGGTGCTAGGGTCTAAAAAGTCAGCCAGGACTATGATTTTCCCCTGGGCTACTGGATTCTTCCATCAGGTTCCCTCTTGCTTCTTCCAGGATGACCCCAGCACTTCTTGGGGTTCTGGTTAGGGATGTGCCAAAATCCCCCCAGAAATGTATCATTAGCCTGATCAGAATTCGACATCATCAGAATTTTGATTTAGGTGAAATTCAGAGGCTATTTATGCATGCACTGCTTACCCCGTGGCTGTTTGCTTCGCAGCGGGTTTTTTGGTTTACTCAGGGATTTTCCTCCTGTGAAGTGTCCTGAGCCAAGCTGCCATTTTGCTTGCCTGCTACTTCCTTGTTCTTTTCTGGGGGAACTGCCTGCTGCCTTTGTGTGTATGTGTGTGCGCACACGCTCACTCATGCACACACCTCATCTTTGATTTAGCATTATTTCACTAGACCAGTGGTGGCGAACCTTTGGCACTCCAGGTGTTATGGAGTACAATTCCCATCAGCCCCTGCCAGCATGGCCAACTGGCCATGCTGGAAGGGGCTGATGGGAATTGTACTCCATAACATCTGGAGTGCCAAAGGTTCGCCACCATGGCACTAGACCATGTCATTCATGTCAATTTCAGTGATAAACCTTTGGTGATTTTTTAAAAGTCCTGATCATTCTAAAATGGTGGCCCAAACAGTGGGAGGAGCTGCTGTGGTGTGGGTGGGTGAAGACGGGGATGAGCGAGAAAACCCAAACGAAGCCTAATGCATGGATCACCTTCACTTTCCCTGCAAAAGAAGAGAAAAGGTTGCACTGAAACAAGTTTTGGAAACCACAGGGATTCTCTAATCTGAGGGTGGGATGATGGCCAAAGAGGGCAAAATGTGTGTGTAACTGAGAATCAGACGTGAAGAGAATGTGCAGTAGTCACTTAATGCAAAGGAGCCCACACATGCATAAAAGCCCAGTGGCAACATTTTTGTGGTCAACTTTGTTCATTTCTTTGTTTATGCTGCTTTGAGATTATAAATGTGTGTTGTAAATTCTTTTTTATCCACTGTGTCAAGGGGCAGGGGAAGAGAATAAAGACTTCTGGAGGAAGCTTGCTTTAGATTAGTGAACCTTCTCAGCTTATTAATTATTCTGGAGCTTCTTGTAACAAAAAGGCTTTCTTTACTGAAAACCCTTTTCATTTCTTCATTACTGTGTATGTGTGTTTTTGGTGAGGTCTGACTTTGTGCATCTGATGAAGTGGATTTTAGTCCACAAAAGCTTATGCTAGAACAAAAACTTTGCAGCTGATTTCATGCGGAATAAAACCACAAGTTATACAAAGAAAACCCATGAGGATTTTATTTGTATAGCTTATTTTTGTATTTAGAACACACACTCTGGATGAGTAAAATACATTGCTTTATTCTGTCAAGGACTACCATCTGGAAAGGAAAATCTCCAGTATTTAAGATAGCACTTTCTGCAATGCAAGCCATCCTAAAGTGGCACAATATTGCCACTAGCAGCAGATGGGATGGTAAACTATAGCATCTTAATTGTACCACTTCAAATTGAAAATTTCTCAAGCTTTCCTGTCTTCAAAACAGACATCAGAGTCCCTTTTCACTTTGACCTGTACTGTAAAGTTTTTCCCCATAGCTCATTTGAAGCAGAAATCACCAGCTGCCCATGAAAATAATTGTGGAGTCCCAGACTTTCTGAGGAAACAGAATCCATTTGTGTCTAAAGGAAAGACCCCCCCTGTGGAGTGTGCAAAGATAGTCAAGCAAGAACGTCTAATAGGAAACAGTCAGCATCACTTGGGGGAAATGGTATTTGGAAATATTAGGTGCTTTAATTAATTTTGTGTTTCAGCTGTACACTGAAGGCCGGTGTACGGCATTGGGCAGAATCTTCAGCTTGGGCCAGGTGAAGGCCTTGCCAGGTATAATGTTCTTGAAATATGCCTGGGCCAGTCCCGTACCTCATAGGGTTGTGATGAGGATGAAGGGTAGAGTGTCATTTATGCTTCCCTGGACTCTTCAGAGGAAGGGCCAGTTACAGACATGACCAATTCTCAGCTGCTTACACTGAAGTAGGAATTAAAAGCTATTCGGCAGACTCGAATCACCGTTAATTAGTGAGCTCAAACAAACCCAAACACTCATAATGTTTAAAACTGTCGTCTTCGTTTTTTTATACATTATCCAAGCACTCCTTTTAACAGCCCTGAATTAATATTCCCATCTGACAGATGCGGTTCTGAGAGAACCATGGCAATGCCACCTCAACATGGATTTTTGTATAAGGCTGAGGTAAATTTTAATTAGGACTTTAGCAATGCGTCCCCCCAGCTCTAAAAATCAAGTATAAAAATATATCCGGGGGTGGGGGGGGGGGGAGAGATTTCCTATTTCAGCCAACATAATCCTTAGAATCCTTCGTAAACAAAACCATGGATAATAATGGATGCTTACGTGGTTCTCCCTTGATTTAGGGTTTTAGTGCAAATGAAAAACCTCTGCTAGCAAGAAGGCACATTTGAATTACAAATGCCTGTCCTCTAGTTTATTTGTTTATGCTAATAAGCATTAAGAATTTACATTAAAAACACAAGGATTAAAGATGATCTAAAGCAGGGGTAGGGAACCTGCAGCTCGAGAGCCGCATGCGACTCTTCTGCCCTTGCACTGTGGCTCTACAAGCCGAGCCGCCTGCCCCATCCTTGCCCGCCCTGCAGGCAGCAGGGCAGGTGCACCAACTGCCCACGGTCGGCTGGGCCATTGCGAGGAGCTTCCCCTCTCGCCATGCCCATTGGATTTGGGTGGCGAGGAAAAACTTTCCCGGTGGCCAGCTAAGGCCAGAGGCCAGGCTGGCTTCATCACTTGCCTGCCCTACTGCAGGTAGCAGTGGAATGGACGCATCCATGCGCTTCTCAGAATGAGCAGAGTAAAAGGTAAAAAAACCCCTATATATATATAGTGCTATCTTTATTTTAAATGTCAAAAATTATTTGCGGCTCCAAGTGTTTTCTTTTCCCGTGGAAAACGGGTCCAAATGGCTCTTTGAGTGTTAAAGGTTCCCTACCCCTGATCTAAAGCCTCACATGAACATTTCCAAAGTGTATCCCATCTACCCACCCCAAACCATCCATATTTTCATGAATGTGTATTTCTATGGGGAAGAGAACTTCAATACTGTCAGCAACATTTTAATTCCACCCTTGCAGTATGGAGCTCAGGACTGTATTATGTGGTTCTCTCCTCCTCCATTTTATCTTTACATGTAGGTTAGACTGAGAGGATAGTGTGGGATAGTATAGGATAGTATAAAAAATGTTACAGAGCAGGTGTGAGTCATGTGTGCATCTACTTCTCACACTTGTGATATAATAATCTGACTGATGTTGCACATTGCCTAGGGAGTAAGCAAGGGGAGATAGGTGCTCTCCCAAAAAGCTTCCCATTACCCCTTTGCTCCCTCAGATTTCAATTATGATATATTAAGGTCCTCTGTGTGTTTATATATATGTGTGTGTGAAGTGTCATCAAGTTGCAGCCTCCGCAAGGCAAGTGAGAAGCAGAACTTGTTTGTCATTGCCTTCTTCTGCAGAGTCGTCCTTGGTGGTCTCTCTTCTAAGAGTCAGAAGGGTGTAGTGGTTAATAGAAGTGGGCTCTGACCTGGAGAACCAGGTTTGATACCCACTCCTTCACATGAGTGGCAGATTCTTATCTGGTGAACTGAAGCTTGCTTGGCCCAGTCACAGTTCTCTCCAAACTCTCTCAGCCCCACCTACCTCACATGGTGTCTATTGTGGGGAGAGGAAGGAAGGAGTTTGCAAGCCACTTTGAGACTCCTTTTGGGAGGGAAATGTGGGGTATAAGTCCAAACTCTGTCTTCTTCTGTTGACTCCACTTTGCTTCCAAGATCTGATGCGATCGAGCTGTACCAATCTGCCTTCCCTAAGATTCTGTTGCACAGATTTAAATGGTATAAAGCCCGGTATAAAGAAATCTCATTCAATCTGTTTTTCTCCCAAAGCAAGCACAATGTGTGGTCTCTGTAGCTGGATCAGTTCAGTTCCCCTGCTGCTGCTTCCTGGCCAGCCCAGGAATAAGCTCGGTTGAATCCACGCGTGAGCCGGAGGGTGTAGTGCAGAGTTTGTTTCTCAGGGTTTTGCCAACAGTTATCTTTCATGCCACATGATTTTGGACAGGAAGAGAAACCCAGCTTAAATGTTAGGCACAGTAGTAATGCCATTCTCCAGATGCTGATGAAGTAATTGGATTTGCCTGCAGGTGAGGTCTCAAAGCTCATATCAGCAAGGTGGAACCAACCTTTGGTTTGGTTGTACATAGATGTGCAGCTGGCATTACATTGACCTGCAGATTGACATTCTTGTGCTAACAAACCGCTATAGTATTTTCTGCACAAAACCTATGAGACACTGTTAAAGAGCTCTTGTATATCGTGTGTGTGTGTGTGTGTGTGTGTGTGTGTGTGTGTGTGTGTGTGTGTGTGTGTGTGTGTGTGTGTGTGTGTGTGTGTGTGTGTGTGTGTGTGATTGTAAGCTGCTTGAGACTCCTTATGGTAGAGAAAAGCGGGGTTTAAAAACCAACTCCTCGTTTTGCATTATTTCTACCTATCTAAGTGTGTGTGTGTCTATCTATACATTTAAAATGGTCGTTTTGGGAGAGGTTAATGTATCCTTAATGAAATATCTTTAACTTTCCAGTTTTATGACTCAACCATAAAGATCTTTGACAGACAGCATTCCTTTTTTGAGGTAGCCGTTAATAACTTCACCCTTAGTCTAAGTGGGTACAATCATAGTCCGCTCAGGTAACCATTCTTCTGACTAGCTATTGAGTAAGGAGTGGAAGAGCAACTTGTATCCAGCTGAGGGGTATTACTGCTATACACAGCCCCAGCAGCCAAGACATGCATATAACAACCATTCAAAAGTTTTATAATCTGATTAGAGGTTATTTTTAGATTGCTAGGCTAGGCCTGGCAAAAGATCAGGGGAAGTGGGGATGTGAGAGGGTGGGCAGCAGTAATGGTGTGATGTCACTTCTGGGGAAATCAGGAATTGATGTCATACCTCTCTAGGAATCACCTGGAACTCTAGATTCAAGCAACAGAATGCTCAACAATTCTTAGAGAGGACTGGCATCACTTCCGGGTTTCCTGGAAGTGATGTCATGCTATTGCCCGTGGTGATTTTTTTCTCTTTCTCTTGCCCATACTGATGGGAATCCTCTTTTTTTAACAGAAGCCAGCTTCTCTCTGTGTTTGTTATCCTGTTGATTTGGGGCATTTATCTGGATAAGTGACTTACTTTTTGACTTGAAGTAGTATCATCAGAATCACATTTCGCATGTGCTTGTGTTCATAGCTGTTTCATGAAAGAAGGGAGTGTTTTCCACTTTATCTTGTCTGAAAAATTATTATTCGCTTGTGCTTCCCCATTCCCTTCTTCCTGTTTGACAAATAATTTTGTGGCATCGTTTGATTTCTAAGGTTTTTGCTTTTAAATATCAGATTCAATATGTTTCTGACATAGTTTTAGGTAGAATAACTATAATCCCAAAATATTTTCAGAAAAGGGTTCCTGTCCAAATAAACAGTTTCAAACTCTGAAAAAAGAGCTCTTGCATATCACCCCAGACATGGCAACAATACTTTTGCAACTGTCATTGCAGTGCTTTCTGATGAAGTTCTAGTAATAGCACGTTCAACATGCCAGCTGGCACCTTTCTTTCTAATTTGCTTCTTTTTCTCTCCCTTTCTCTCACTGCAGTCCCTTCTGCTGTTCCCATGATGCATCTGGTGAGCCGCACGATTAGCAGCATCACCTTGTCTTGGCCTCAGCCAGACCAGCCGAACGGAATCATCTTGGACTACCAGTTACGCTATTTCGACAAGGTAAGTTGGAAGCTGAAGAGAGTGAGCCCTAGTTTAGACTTGGAAGGAGACCACCAAGGCAGTTCAGGGCTGCTACACCATGGCAAATAACCTCTGTTGCATTGGAAACCCCATATGTGTGTATGGGTGGGGGGTTGCCATAAGTCTCTTGCAACTTGACAGCACTTTCCGCCACCAAGTTGTGTTGGCCAATCAAAGCTGGGGCCAGCTGGGCTGGAGATGGGGCAAGCCCCAAATGGACTTCAAATTTGATCCCTTGTTGATTAAGTGTGTGTGTGTGTGTGATATTTGATCATTTTCATGCATCATTTTTAAGCACCGTAATGTGGCACACTCAATGAGCTTTAAGGTGCAAATTTAAATATTTTGTCATATTTATATTTATTATGGCTCAATACCTGAATTTGACTCAGGTACCTCTGGACCTCTGAGAGGGCAGGGGGTGAAGAGACCATTTTTTGCCATGGTGTGAGAGTGTTGAGGAGTCAACCCAGGCATGGGGTGAAGGGGGAATACAGATGATACAAGAACAAGAAAAAAAGATGCAGAAGGTGAGGAAGTGAAATGAGACAAGAGGTAGAAACTAGGGTTGGGAATATATGTTCAGTCTGGAGTTTTTCATGTCTGGACAAGCAGTATACCTCTGAGCCAAAAAAATGGCAACTTTTTTTTTCAGCCTAAAAAACTCCCCACCTGTGACGATGCATGCATTTGGCAGTACATTTATTTATTTATATCTTACTTTCCTCTCCAGTAGGGACTCAATGCAACTTGAAACTAGTTCTTTCTTCTCTGTATTCTCACAACAACTCTATGAGGTAGGCTAGACTGAAAGCAATGTGACTAGCCCAAGGTCACCCAGCAAACTTCCATAGCAGAGTCTCTCAGACCTTAGATACTTTAACCGCTACGCTGTACTGCCTCTTGTCTCTTTGTGCTTTTTTCCAGGTTATTAGGAAGGGCTATGTTTCTCCAAAACCCTTAAAATGTTTCTCTAGGTCTGTGTTTTATGGAATAAAAACTCCTCAAGGGGCATTTTTGAACTCTAGTGTGTTTTTTTTGGACTTGGGGTATATTATGCCCTGGGTGCTTCCTTTTTGTTTACAAATAGAAATCTGTAAGCTATCTAGTTTAGTTTTAAAAAAAATATTATTAGAACTTTAAAAGTTTACAAACAAAAAGAGAAAAAACACAAGTAAACCCTGTAAGCTATCTGAAAGGTCCCGTGGGAGTTGTGAAACATGTTTATATTCCACCCACTGCTGCCATATTACCTGGCCACATCAGGAACAGTGTGGACAGTCAATGCTTCTTTTAATGATATCTTGAGGATTCCAATACGACCAGGATGTCACGAGAAACATTCTGCAGTTAATATAGGAACAGACCCTTAAGAAATGAAGGAGGCTGAGAGAAAAATGGTTTCATGTTTGTTAGAAGTAGCATTGCCAGGAGGCATGGAATAAAATGCCCCGTCCCTTTAGTAGAGGCTTAGTGGAATCTTTTTTAACCAAGTGATATTATTTACCTCCAGACCTTCAAAAGCTCAGCTGCCTGCTTCCACACCTCATGCCTGTGTTAAAGGCACAGGACATTTTCCTTCAAACCAGTTGGTGACTTCAGCATTAGAGATGTTACACTGAATGCAAAATATAGTCCCAGGGACAGAACTTAGAGAATAGGAAAACTATTGATGGGACTGGGAGAAGAGCACTACTGAGAAAGGAAAATTAACACTTCTCTGTTTTTGTGGCGAATTGCTGATTCTCAGTCAGAAGATGAGGACAACTCTTTCACGGTAACCAGTGAGACGAATATGGCCACCATCTCCAACCTGAGCCCAGGAAAGATATATGCCTTCCAAGTACGAGCCCGGACAGCAGTGGGTTATGGGTCCTACAGTGGAAAGATGTATTTCCAGACTCTGATAGGAAGTAAGTGAACTCTCAGATTTGAGACTTATCTCTGAAGTTACCTCACAGTCATACTCCCTCCCCCTCACAGCCCTAACAGCCTTCCACTCGTGAGTCATCAATGGTTTGTCTTCCACATGCCTTGGCCACATGGTTGCCTACAGTCAGATATTTCCACACAACCATCCTTACAATAAATAGAAATCCTTATACAGACAGGGTGGGAGTCACTGGGGTACGGGGTTTCCAACTCTGGGTTGGGAAATCTCTGAAGGTTTGGCTTTAGATCCTGGTAATAGGGAGGTTTGGGCAGGGAAGGAACCTTGGCTTGGCATAATGCTATAGATTCACCCTCCAAAGCAGGGGCACTGATCTCTGGAGATCAGTTATAATTCCAGGGGATCTCAAAGCCCTGCCTGGAGGTTGGCAACCCTACCAGTATGTCCTTCCCTCACAAACCCTGTTTCAGCCACAAGAGTGATCCAGTGGATTATGATGTATGTTAACAATAGTGGTTTATATTCCCACCCACCCCCTTCCCTCAAATTTATTCATGTGTATCTAAATCCCAGTTTAGGGAAGGTTTCAGGTTGGAGGAAAGGAGAAATAAAGGCTCTGGAGAAGCAGACAAGTTGTTTACAGCTGTGTTGGCTAAGGCCCCTTCCGTACATGCAGAATAATGCACTTTCCATCCACATTCAATCCACTTTGCAGCTGAATTTTACTGTGCAGAATAGCAAAATCCACTTGCAAACAATTGTGAAAGTGGATTAAAAGTGCATTATTCTGCATTTGCAGAAGGGGCCTAAAATGGAGGATACAAAACACCAAGCATGTTATGCATGTAATGACTGGAGTTGGTTGATACCCACCAGATTCATTCGGATTCGGACCAGATTTGTATCAGTGGGCTCAGATTGGCCGACTTCTGAACCTTGCAGATTTGGAGTGCCCCAAATCTGTGGGAACATCCAAGAATTTCGGATACGTTTTTATTTTTTTTTGGTGTTTTTTCATGTTTTGGCCTGCAGGGGGCGCATTTTTAGACGTATCGGCAGCAAAATTTCAGGGTATCATTCGGTGACTGTCCTGATGATACCCCCATGTTTGGTGCAGTTGGGTTCATGGAGGCCAAAGTTATGGACTCTCAAAGGTGTATCCCTCCTCTCCTATTAGCTCCCATTGGAAACTTTGCTTCAGGGGGTTCTATGCTATGGGACTCCAAAAGGGTAGGGCCCATCACCCCTGAAGTAAAGTTCCCCAAACTTGGATAGTGTCATCCAGAAACTCTCCTGAAGATACCCTTAAAGTTTTGTGGCGGTACCTTCAGAAATGTGCACCTCACAGCCCTCCACCAGAAATTCCCCATTGACAGCAATGCAGCTAAATCACTGCAAAACAAAGAATCTTGGGCATTTTGGGGGGTGCCTGTCAGGGGCGCATTTTTAAGGCTAGTAGTACCAAAAATTGAGGGTATCATCCAGTGACTGTCTTGATGATACCCACCAATTTTGGTGCAGTTTGGTTCAGGGGGACCAAACTTATGGACCTTCAAAAGGGTAGCCCCCATCTCGTTAGCTCCCATTGGAAACAATGTGGGATAGGGGCACCCCTTTTGGGGGTCAATAACTTTGGCCCCCCTGAACAAACTGCACCAAACTGCACCAAACTTGGGTTTAAAATGCCATAAAACCTGTTTAAAAAGTCATTAAAATTATTAAAGGGGAAAACCATCTCTTCAAAGACAGGAAAAATAGGTGTGTCTTGGCCAATTTTCTAAATATACCTGCATTTGTTTTTACTACTGAAAGTAGTGGTACCACCAGAAAAGCTTCATCTGCTGATCTTACAGCATGGGCAGGTCAATATGGGAGAAGGCATTCCTGTAGATATTTGGAACCCAAGCCGTTTGGGGCTTTATAAGTCAACAATAACAGTTTGAATTGGACTTGGTAGCAAATTGACAGACACTGCGCAATTCTTCTAAGACCAGTGTGATGTGTATCTGGCCAGCAGTCTTGAATCTGAGTTCCCTCCAGCCACAAAGCAACTGTCGGGAATGGAATGGGGTTTTTTTTAATAAAGATGAGCCTAAATGGGTTTAGAAAGCTGCTACCAGGGAGAAGAAGTCATTTTCCCCATGCAGAAACAGCACTTGGGTTAGGGAATTACTTCCTTGCAGCAAAATGGCAAAATACAAGAACGTGTAGTTTAGCTGTGAGATTGTAGCATAACCAGTGACCTAACCCCAACTGGCTCATCACATCTAGAGGTTGTGGGTTGTAGTCCTAAAGGCTCCTGACTAGATTGTGAGGAATAGTGCAGTTCTCAGGGGAGGGGAGGCTGCAACCCCTCAGGCGTGACCCTGATACTGTTATAAATGCTCCTTGTGCCTGAAAAAGGGTCATTTACACCAGCAGAGAGGTGCTTATGCTGGCATCTGGGTAGCCACACAGCAGCGCAATGCTCAGTGCCAACAACACCAGCTCTCCTCGGGTGCAGTACCCTGTGCCAGTGCTGAAGGGGGCATTCCCAGGGGTGGAACTGGCTTTAGTCAGCTTCCTGGGCCTTTCAGCCCAGGAACACCCCCATTTGCTGACACAGACTTATCCCAGCAATAAGGTAGACGTACCAGTCAGCTTACTGGCTGTGGTGCAGCAAACCTCTTTAAAGTCAGGATGGCAGCACTGTCCTGACCACATTGCACCTACCCCTGTCTCACAATTGTACTGGAAGGGTACAGAAGTAAAGGTTTAATGGGGGAGCCTGAGTGTGACTGGGGAATATAACTGGGTAAGAAGACAATCAGGACTCTCTTAGGCCCCATGTATATTTCATGCGTGTTGCTTTTGACAGGTGAGCGCTCTGTGATGGTGCAGGACCGACTGCCACTGATTGTGGGTTCAGCTCTTGGGGGTCTCGCCTTCCTGGTCATTGCTGCCATTGCTATCCTTGCCATTGTCTTCAAAAGGTGAATTATCTTCCCCCATGCCAGCCAATATCTTTGTTTATTGCCACGTCCCATAGCAAGTGCTGTAAATCCGACATAGCTGTTCAAATATAGTCTTAGAGACTTGAATTGTGGTGCCTTATTCTGTCCTTGCATGTGTTCTGTTTATGATAACTCAGATTCCATTTCTGTCTAGGAGATTGATATGGTTTGTTTTGTGTATGTTCATTTATAACTATATATTGGTTGCCCTGTGTACACTAACTTGTACATCACCTAGTTGTGAATGTTGTGTTTGCCCAAAGCCAAGGTGTAGCAGATCCTGTGTTTGATTGCTATTTTCCTTGTTACACCATTGCTTGGGTTTATTGTTCTCTGACATGAATTACTTTCGGAATGAAAAGACGACAGGTGCCCCAGCTATGCACTAGTTTCATTGAATACTCCTTGTCCTTGACAATATTTCCATTCTTAAAGTACAAAGCTTAATTGTTTCTTTATGTTTTCCTTAATGCTAATTTTACAGCAATCTCAGATGCTCGTGCTAAGGAGACAAACTCTCTTAGGCGAGGCGGAAACTGATCTGCTTCTGTGACTGGCCCAGGTTTACCCAGCAGGCTTGTCTTGGAGGAATGGGGAGTCAAACCCAATTCTCCAGACTAATGTCCATTGCTGTTTACCATTACATCACACTGGCTTGTTCCAGATTTGCATGGGCTATCTGTGCTTAAAAGTGAGTGGAAGAGATCTTCCTTCCCAAGGTTAGGCAGTCTGTCCTCAAAAAATATTCAAGAGTGCTAACTGCGGAACTGGCTTAATTCTTAATTTATGTCGTCTCTTCAAGATTTCAGTCCAGTCAAATTCTGGCATTATAAGAGGAGGAGAAAAATTATGAAAGAAGAAGGGGAAAAAATGATCTTCGTTCTCTCCAAATCATTATTTTATAAACATCATAGCTTTCCTTATCAAAATACCAGTTTTGAAAAATAAAGTACCCCCATACTTTAGTTTTCCCCTGTACTGAAGTTGCTCCAGTCTTTGATTATGTTGGTTGCCTTGTTTTGTTATTCTCCTGTGGTGATTTTTCCTTCTCACTTTCCACAGTAAGCGGCGAGAGACTCCCTATACAGATCGCTTGCAGCAGTACATCACCACCAGGGGTAAGTGAGCGGAACAGCTTCACTCTTTAACTGCCTGTCCCTTGAGAGACACCCATCTGACTGACTTGCGGGCCTCTCTTTTGCTCACAGGCCTTGGAGTCAAATACTACATTGATCCCTCCACCTACGAAGATCCCAATGAAGCTATTCGGGAATTTGCGAAGGAAATCGATGTGTCTTTTGTCAAGATTGAGGAGGTCATTGGATCAGGTAATAACAGGACCTCTTTCCATTTCATCTGTCCGTCACTTTGTACTCGATTAGCAGTACTTCTGAGCTTCAACCATCTCCTGTTGTGATTCAGGGGCCAGAACAAGAACTCACTCCAGTGTTCTGTGGCCCTCTCGTTGATCTGGATCTTGGTCCAATAGGGCTTTTCAAAAGGTGATTATTCTGTGGGTGTGGCCTCTTTTGGACTTTTCTGGTTTATCTGCTTGTTGTTTTAGTTCTGTCCCTAGAATATAGCGTTGTGTTGATTTTTATGTTGTTTTCAGTTTAGGCCCCCAATAAAGCCTGGATGCTGTTTACAGATACCAATCCTGATATAACACACAGTGTTGCCAGGTTCTGTGTAGTAATATGCCATGGGATGGTTTGTGGTATAAATCGGGTTTAATGAATGATTGAAGTGGTTTTATTAGAGTATACTGTGATTTGATAGTTACAGTCTTCTATCTGCCAATTTTATTGTTCCCGTATACCTACCACACTTCTTAGTTTTTTAAGCTTTTTGTTTCTTTTTAACATTTATGTTTCTATTCCATTTCTTTTATGTTCCTGTACCTTTCTTGTATTCCCTTTTTAATCCATCGGATCTTTTTAGGTATATATTTATTGTTTTAATATATTTTATCTTTGGTTGTATTTTATCTGCTTTATGCTGGTCTATTTCCATGATAAAGATTGACTGGACAGGACAGGACTAGTTGTGCAGGTGGGAAACTTTGGATTTTCCCATTTACATAGCAGCCATTTTTTCCAGACCCTGTGCCTGCCATATCTTCCACCATCCCCGGGAACTTTTTCATTTTTGTAAATGGCACTTTTATATACTGTTATATTATTGTAACAATATGTATAGCAGGTTCTCTGAATTCCCAGCTTCCTTTTTTTAAAAATAAAAACAGTAAATCTCAAGTCTTGTCCATTGCAGAGATATATGCCTTATCTTCAATGGAAGGAGCTAGAGACTTTAAAAAAAAAGATGAAAGCTGGAAATTCAAAGTATCTACTACCTGTATTGCTATCTTGGTTTATCAATGTAACAATCTGACAGTGTCATTTTTTCCCCAAAAAAACCTACAAAAGCCTGGAGGGGTGGCTGCTGCTGCTGCTGCTGCTGGGGCAGTAGAACTGTGGGGAACCCTGCCATGCGAAAAACTCACTGCCCCTGTGTTTAATTAGCTGCTGCACCTGTGACAGGGAAACTACGGTAGTATGGGAGCCATTGCCCTGGAAGGCAGTCACATACTGTTGTTGTTTGATCACTGGAAACATGTGGGTAGGGGCCATTATAGGGACAGAAGCAAGGACTAGTAGTTGGAGAATGAGAAGAACTGTCTCTGAGACAGAACCAGGCGATGCTCACCACAACCTAAAAAAGGGTACTGACAACTGAACTTGAACGGAGCACTTATCCTCCAACTTTCCACCCAACCCCAGATTCCTTCTTCAGTTTTAGAGGGCTGTTATAGCACTGCTCCTAATCTGGCTCAGGCTTCAAGGCCTTCCATTGCCACAGGCTGTCTTCTTTTTTCTGTCTGTTGCATAAGGTCTTTACATAAAACAGATCTTTCTAAATGAAAGAACTTCTGGTAATAATGCTAACAGTGCCTTCCAAAAGGGCAGGCAACATCATTGCACAGTGTCTGTAGCTTCTTCTGGGTTAGAGATAAGTGAACGGCCCTGAAGATAAGCGGTCTATATGAAGGATAGTCAAGACGTATAGGGAAGAGATTTTTTTCCGGTGTTCTTCTGGGGTACACTGATTTCTGTCCATCTGAAGTAGTTCTTTCTCTTTCCTTCACTCCTGTGGCAGGAGAATTCGGAGAAGTATGTTTTGGACGCCTGAAGCCTCCAGGAAAACGGGAATACACTGTGGCTATTAAGACCCTGAAGGCAGGCTACACAGACGAGCAGCGTCGGGAATTCCTGAGCGAGGCTAGCATCATGGGACAGTTTGAGCACCCAAACGTCATCCGCCTGGAGGGTGTGGTCACCAAGAGCCGCCCTGTTATGATCGTCACAGAATTCATGGAGAACGGGTCTCTGGATTCCTTCCTCCGGGTATAGCAAGTTCAGCTCCCTGCACCCCTTCCACTTCCCACTTTCTCTGCCTCTCCATCAGCCCCTCTACTTTTCTACCTCCTTCCTCATCTCCTTACGACATGATGGTTGTTGGGAAAGCATTGTGTGTTTTCCCTTGCACAATGAGCAGAGCGGCACAGAGGCTAGAACACAGCGGAGCTTACCTGGGCACACGTGTGGGTGAGCTTGGGAGAGAGAGCTTAGGACACAAAAGAAAGTCGGAGTCGTTTGTAGTTTCTAATCTATTAAAAAGAGTATTTATTAGTGAACTCCATTCTGGATAGAAAGGTGAAGAGATAGGTTCACTAACTATCCTATTGTAGCTGGATGGAGACTGATGCACGGGGCACCCATCTTCCCACTAGGCATGGTGAAAGTAAGATGGAGAAGATCTCGAGGAAGAAACCTGAAGGAAGTCCCTAAGAGTATCAGTCTACTTCAAAGGCTAGAACCAGCATGGTAGAGTAAAGGTGACAATTCCTAGGTCCCTATCTAGTCACTGGCTATCTAGTAAAACCCCCTCTGTAGGTTGAGACAGGAAACAGCGTAATGTCCCTTTCTTCCAACAATGGTTAGGTCTCTGGATGTGGCAAAGAGTGAATCTATGGCCCCTTCCGCACACGCAGAATAATGCGTTTTCAAACCACTTTCACAACTGTTTGCAAGCGGATTTTGCTATTCCGCACAGCTTCAAAGAGCATTGAAAACAGTTTGAAAGTGCATTATTCTGCATGTGCGGAAGGAGCCTATGTTAGGTGTCAGACCCTGAAGCAATAAATGGGCTCTGTATTGTTTGTTGATCAGCAGCGTTTATTGATAGGCATTGAAGCGCCCAGCTTGCCAAAGCCAGTTCTGGGGAAGCTGTCTTTTGTTACCCGCCTTATCCCTATGTTAATCCCCCCCACTCCCATTTTCCCAAGAAATGTGAGTAAGGGTTAGTTTGGAGCTAAGGTGCCCCAAGGTCGGCGATAGAGATAGAACCACCTGGCATCCTGCCCCACAGGACAATGGAAACAATCCCGTTTCCCATGAGACCAAAGTGTCGGGATAGCCTAGTTATCTACTCAGCGTGTGAAGCCATAAAGCAAAGAAATGTCCCAGAATGGCAGTGATTACATATAGCAGGCTGGTTAAATATATCTTGTAGCTAGGAATGGATGTCAATCAACTAGATACAATCCCCCTAACACTCTACCATGGATCACAGTGGCAAACCTGACGTAAAGCTACACTACCCAACAGTATGTCATATGACTAGAATCTGTTCTCACAAACATTGTAAAGTCTGTTGGGCTGCATGTAAGTCTGTGCACTGGGCAGTCGGCCCTGCACTCATGTAGGAATTAAGTTCTGAGCATAGTACTCCCAGGGCACCTCCAGATACAACCAGGGCTGATGTTTGTGGGAAACAGGGGCTTGATCACATGTAGTTAGGTCCACAGGGTTTAGAGTGTTTGGTCAAGATTTGGGCGACCGAGATTTGGGATGTGAGGAGTTGAGAAGCAGCATCACATGGGCTGGGGAATATATTTTAGCCCTGTGGTTGTGAGATCTGAGTTTGGGCAAAGGAAGTCCAAAGAGAGGAAGGCTTTAGTACGTAAGTTGCTGTTCTTCCAATAAAACAAGAAGGCTCATTAGATGAGAGGAAGGCCAGATCCATCCCATTGGCCTGGACATTTTGCTGTGGTTCACATGGAGCCAGGAGTGGTCTCCTTCAACACTTCCTTCTGCCCGTGTCATAGCATTTATGTGTTTCACTGTACTACCTGCCTTTACGTCTGCCCTTGGTAGCATCCATGTTTTTCTAATGTCAGTAGATTGTACTAGTTCTCTCAGTTTGGTTGAAAGTAGCTATAGCCAGAGCTGTACGGATATCTGAGTTGCATACACAGAAAATCTCCTTTGGCCTTCTGAAGATCTCAGCCCCCTGCCCTCACCACGATCAGCAGATCTTCATTATTAAAAAAATGATACAAGTTATTTAACAGAAATTTCTTAAATAACTGAAATTTAAACTTAGGTAAAATGTCCATTTTTATGAATGATGTTTTCAAACGTTTTTATCGATGCCAGGGAAATCCATCTATTCCATTTATTGATTTAAAAATAATAGCCTGAATCAAATAACGAATGTAGAGCCAATGGAATATCTACACTTTTGGTAGCATCTAAATTAGACAATAAAATCCAAACCTGTAACCAGTAACTATAATAGGAACTATATCAGATAGATGGAGGTAACCCTCCCCCTCAACTGAACCCACCAGAGGCCTAGATGATAAAATCACGCTTCACCCAGCTGGCCAAATACCTGGTGGAACAGGTCTATTTTACAGGCCCTTTGGAAACTCTGCAAGTCCCTCAAGTATGTGGGCCCAAGGCCGTATATGGCCTTGAAGGTTAAAACCAACACCTTGAACATGACCCAGAACTCGATGGGCAGCCAGTGTAGGTGGTACAGGACCAGCATAATTAGCTTGTGCGCTCCAACACAAGCCAGCTGGGTGACCTTGGGCTAGTCACAGTTCTTTGGAGCGTTCTCAGCCCCACCGACCTCACAAGGTGTCTGTTGTAGAGAGAGGAAGGGAAGGGGATTATAAGCTGTTTTGAGTCTTCTTACAGTTCAGAAAAGCAGGGTATAAGTCCAAACATTTCTTCTGTTCTTCTAATGGAGCACATGATGTCATAGGTCCCCCCAGCCTTCAGATCTCCCACTTTTAGGTTGGTGAGAAGAAGCTGAAGAGAATTAAGAGATTAATTAAGTTTTTTGAACTGGCCATCTGTAGTCAGAATCTATTTTAAAACATTTAGGTCTGTATATTTCAGGAAACATCCCACACTCTGTGTAAACCTAGAGGTTTATTAAATTTTAAATTTTAAATGGTTCTTCTTACCGCTTGCTCTGGTGCCCTCTAACCAAATATGAAGTTCAGAGGTCAATGGAAATATATTAATCCTCTCTTTAAAAATAGTTCCACTGGAATGTCTGAACCATAGGAATATGGGAAGTATAGGCATTCCTATGGGAAGTGTAGGGATTCTTTTTCTCTCTCTCCTTTATTGCTGTTATTGATAGAAGTTTTTAATTCCTAAACAATTGCTTGTTGTGCAGTAATCGAGTTCCACTCCACATTTTAACTGATGGTTTCAGTTTGAATGGTTTCAGTTTTCCTGCTCTAGTAACTTTGCTAAACGCTTGTAGGTTTTTCTTGCTGCTGCTTCAGCCTCTCTCCTTGAAGCCTCTCTCCTTTCAGCCTGCCCCAAATTTTATTTATTTATTTGAGGAGTTATTTAGAATATTTCCATGCAGCCGCTTCAGTGTCCTGCTCAAGGGAGATTGTAATTGAATTTTCTTACACTTTGGATTTCACTTACATTTCTTTTGCAGTATTTTAAGTTCTTCCAGCGTCTTAGGCCTAGTTCTCACAGAGGCAACTATTTTGCCCTAGGCAATATCGCTTCTGTTCCACTACCAGAAGCACTTTCTTTTGATCAAAGGAGCCTTCCCTGACATAGGACAGACAGAAGAATATATTGTGCTGTGGAAGATTCCTTCTTTAGTGAGACAGAGCCTCCACTAACCAGAACAGAGGTGTGGGATACAATCCACTCTCCAGCTATCTTCGTTTCTCTTACTGGTGTTGAGTCCTGAGGTAAATGTTGTATGAGACTGTCATAGTTTAGGATTATATTTACCGAACCCCACAGTGATCTTCTCCCTGTGATTATCCCATCCTGCTTTTCAGTGGGTATCGGTGACTGACACTTGAATCTCTTGTATGTTCATTTCACAGCAAAAAGAAGGGCAATTCAGTGTATTGCAGCTGGTAGGAATGCTGCGGGGGATAGCAGCTGGCATGCGGTACCTTTCAGACATGAATTATGTCCACCGGGATTTGGCTGCCCGAAATATCCTGGTCAACAGCAACCTAGTTTGCAAGGTGTCTGATTTTGGATTGTCGAGGTTCTTGGAGGATGATGCATCGAATCCCACTTACACAGGAGCCTTGGTGAGTCTTTGCTCAACCGTGAGTCCTTAACTCTGCAGCGTTCAGCTTTACAGGTAATCTAATCAATCTAATCAAGGTGTGTTTTGGCCTAGCTGGGAGTTAGAAAAGAAATGCCAAAATTGCCAGGTACCTCTCATCTGTGGCAGATGTGGCATTTAGATGAAATTTTGGAAGGATCATGAAGTATTGAGTTTCAACAATCCTAGCACAATTTCTCAGTCTCATCACGAACAACTAAATTGTCAGCAGATTTTGCCTACCCTCACATCAACAACAGCTTAGTCCTATGTATATTTACTCAGAAGTAAGTCCCACTGAATTCCATGAGGCTTACTCCCAAGTAAACATTCATAGGATTCCAGCCCATGTCAAACACAGGACTGGCAAGTGCGTATGTTTGTTCTGAGTTCTGTGCTTTTCTTTATTACTGCATAACCTTTAAGTAACGGCCTGTTCTCACAGTTGGTAGTACAGATTTGTTGTAAGTTACGTGGATAATAACAAATAGATGGATATTAACCAATTCAAGCAAAAATAATTTCAGAAGATAGCTGTGTTGGTCTGCAGTAGAAGCTTTGACTCTTGAATGCTCATATCCCCCAAATCTCATTGGTCTCAACTAGAATCTGACTATCAAAGAAAGAACTGACTTGTATCGCCGAAGGCTTTCATGGCCCAGCTCAACTGGTTGTGGTGGGCTTTCCAGGCTGCGTGGCCGTGGTCTGGTAGATCTTGTTCCTAACATTTCACCTGCATCTGTGGCTGGCATCTTCAGAGGCATATCACAGAAAGACGTGTTCTACTTCTGTGTGTAACACACTTCTGTCTGATACACCTCTGAAGATGCCAGCCACAGATGCAGGCGAAACGTTAGGAACAAGATCTACCAGACCACGGCCACACAGCCCGGAAAGCCCACAACAACCACAGAACTGAGTTGCTTGAATCACCTAGGAGCCATGTGAAAATCCTGCAGAACCATCTTCTCGTGAGCCAAATTATATATAGCCTCAAAGTTCTGGGACTGGATGTCCCAGTACATAGTTTTAACAGTTGGGATGGGATCATCAGTTTGTCGCTACAGCACTAAGGCCCCTTCTGCACATGCAGAATAATTCACTTTCAATCCACTTTCAATGCAGTTTGAAGCTGGATTTTACTGTCCGGAATAGCACAATCCACTTTCAAACAATTGTGAAAGTGGATTGAATGTGCATTATTCTGCATGTGCAGAAGGGGCCTAAGGCAAGTAGTGGGGTTAACTCTTTCCCTATATGCTACTTCTGAAGAAACCCTGTCAACCAAGTTGCTATTGGAGCAAAGGTGAGGGAGGTATTCTCTTGAGAAAGGGCACAGGGAAAACAATGTACTCTGTCCCTGTCTCAGTGCTGGAATCCCAATCCAATCCCCTCTCCCACACAGCTGCTTTTTGAATCTACATTCACAACCAGTCATAGATCTGCAGTGTTGCATGTAGATCAACCCTCAGAGTTTAACCCCAATCAGAAAAAAGGAAAGTGAACTCACAGTCAAACTTATTCGGCCACTCTTGAAACTTTGGTCACCAGTTGAAACCAGCCAGTGCTAATGTAACCATAACATGCTGGCTTTAAGTTTGATGTGTGATTCTTAGATTTCTTTTTCAATTTGACTTCTTTATATTTCTGTACATTTCCCTTCCTCCCTCCCTCCCTCCCTTTACTTCTCTTTCCCTCTGTAGGGTGGCAAGATCCCGATTCGCTGGACGGCCCCAGAAGCTATCCAGTATCGCAAATTCACATCCTCAAGTGACGTCTGGAGCTACGGCATTGTGATGTGGGAGGTCATGTCTTATGGCGAAAGACCCTATTGGGACATGTCGAATCAAGATGTAAGTCCTAACGCAGAGCCATCCTTGTTCTCCCTTCCACCCCATTTTCATGTACTTTGAACAAAACAGTCGCTGATGGAAGATTCTGGTGGATACATGAAGCTTCCTTCTGACCCCTCTCTTCAACCGTTACAGGTTATTAATGCTATTGACCAGGACTATCGGCTGCCACCTCCTCCGGACTGCCCTACTGTCTTGCACCTCCTAATGCTGGACTGTTGGCAGAAGGAACGAGTCCAGAGGCCCAAATTTGAGCAGATTGTTAATGCCTTGGACAAGATGATCCGCAAGCCATCTGCCCTCAAAGCCACCGGCACAGGCAACAGCAGGTAGGATGGGGCAAACCAGAAAGGATGAGGGAGCAATGTGGGAAGAGACTTCTGCCTGCCTCATAGATACATCACAGCATGGTGCAGTGGTTAAAAATGGCGGACTCTAATCTGGAGAACCCGGATTGAATCTCCACTCCTCCATTTGAGTGGTGAAGTCTTATCTGGTGAACCAGATTTGTTTCCCCACTCCTGCATTCACTCTGAGTGACTTTGGGTTGGTCACAATTCTTTGGAACTCTCTCTCACAAAGTGTCTGTTATGGGGAGAGGAAGGGAAAGGAGTTTGTAAACCGCCTTGAGTCTCCTACAGGAGAGAAAGGCAGAGCATAAATCCAAACTCTTCTTCTAGATTCTGCTACCAAGTTATTTGAGTTGGGCTATATTTCAGGTTTCTGGGTTTTAAGCAGAATTGGGATGGCCCATGCAAAGGATTTGAAATGTCTTCGCATTGTCGAATGCTTTCACGGCTGGAATCAACTGGTTGTTGAGGGTTTTCTGGGCTGTGTGGCCGTGGTCTGGTAGATTTTGCTCCTGATGTTCATCAGTTGAAATGTCTTCTTTTTAAATTTAATTGCCAGTTGCATGCCTTTCATTTTTTAAGTTTATTGCCATTAGTTTTGTTGGAATAAATTATTTGTGTATTTTTCGACATTTCATTCTTTTTGTAAACCTCCCTACCTGCCTTTCTTTTTGAAGGAAAAAAAATGGAATACAACTCATAAATTAAAGTAAATACTCTAGACAGAAGCAATATTCACATAAGGAATCTAGAATATGGGCATGACATATATGATTAAATTCCTTTTTTTGTTCCTGGAAGAATCTAAAATATGTACATGATCAACAGTATATTGGGCAATTCACTTTTGCACTTGGAATAGTTGAACATTTCAAATAATTTCACATAGCTGTGATTTTTAAAAAAGAAGAAGATCAGGGCAAGGGGGGGAAGCAGGAGTCTCATCAGCACATTTACAGCCTGAATAGGAGCTGAACATTAGGGCAAAAATCTCTTGAACAATAAATGCCATGTCAAGTTGTGACTCTAATTCTCAAATTTTCACCTGATACATCTTGTTCTTTCCCAAGCTTGTCCTCATGATAGTTTGAGGACCAAAGAAGTTGATAATTCATAGCCTTCACTGAGCACTTTTTTAAATGGCTACATTGTCCATACAACAGCCCTGCAGGGTGGGTCAGCAGTACTATCCCTATATTAGGCATTGGGAATGAGGGTTTGGCTTGATGCAGCCATCTACTGAGTTTGTGGTGGAGGTGAAGGTATGAACCAGGAACTTCCGGGATCAGCCCTCATAGCCATGTGAGCAAGTGATTGGATTCTGAGCTTGTGCACATCAACAGCACACAAAACAGCTGTGATCTTTGTGGCATTTTCGGAACGTTAAGCAAAGAGAATTTCCGAGGGTAGAAATCTGTGGGATAAGCGAGTAAGGGGTGTTCTTTGGGTAAAACTGAGGAATGAAGCTGCAGAAGCTTGTTTGGGACTGGGAAGAAGAGCAAGAGGCTCTTGGGTAAAAGCCGGCGGGCTCTGTTTGGGAACTTCTGTGTTCCCATCTGCCTTTCTCAGCCTCGTAGAGCCAGATGTTCAGTGTCAGCAAAGCAGTGGTCCTCAGGGG
Source organism: Sphaerodactylus townsendi (assembly GCF_021028975.2). NCBI lineage: Eukaryota > Metazoa > Chordata > Lepidosauria > Squamata > Sphaerodactylidae > Sphaerodactylus > Sphaerodactylus townsendi. The sequence goes on along the minus strand of NC_059431.1, from coordinate 97,168,633 downwards.
GAGATTTAGACAGGATTATATGGCTTCGGAATGGAAGACGGAAATGCTTCCTGCTAGAATGGAGGGATTTTCCCATGGGTATAACCAGTTTTGAGATGCTGAGAGGAGTTTGTTAAATCACTGATGTAGTGCAGAGAAAGACATTTCACAACAGCTCAAACCATAAGAGAAGGAAATGCGTAGCAGAAAAACCGGAAGCAAGCACAGATTCTCTGACCGCACAGTCTTGGTCTGCATCCGCATGGCTGTTTACAAGCCAAAGCAGAGCCAAAGTGGAGCAGTGTTTTGTGGGGGAGTCATGCAGTGTCCTCCTACAGTCGTCCTCTTTCTAGGTTTTCACTTGCCTTCCTCCAGTGTTTCCCAAACCTGCTTTGCTATGATTTTTCCTGAAAGGCAACAGTCAAAGCAGGTCAGCATATCATTTGGAAGGGAAGGTACACATTTTTTTTTCAACCTCCTGCCTGATTGGTGCAATTTTTATTGCCATCGTATTCTTTTTGTGCTCACCATTTCCCTGCCTTCACTCCCCCCCCAAGGGCTTTTTTGCTGGTTTAAAAAAATAGGAAGGTGTTGTTACCTCACTGTAGAGCTGCCACCTATTTTTTAACCCCCTGGTAGCATGGGAGGGGGCATTGGTAGGCACAAGGGGACAGCCAATAAAAATCAAGAGAACAACTCTTGTGTAGGTGCTCCTCTAGCACAGCAGACACCTCTGAATTCACAGCAGTAATGACTGCAAAACAGGAAATCGTTGCCATTTGAATGTCGCCTCCATGCCTCTTAGGGCTGATTACATGGTCTTCCATTATCCAACTGTGCTGTTTGGTGCAGGTACGTCAGCGTTCAGTTCTATTTGGCTCTGAAAACTTGTGAAGCATGAAGTGGAGGCATGCAAAACGTTCAGGGGTCTCTTGAGAGAATGCAGTTTTGCCCCATCGTTGCTTCCTGGTGGGCACCTGCAGCATCACTGGATGCACAACACCTCATTCTTCCCAGCTTTCTTAGGTCTATTCCCCACGAATGAATGTAGATGCCCAGCCGGTTGAGCAGGACCTTTTGACGCGGTTTAAGCCCCGCCGGCTTCTGCCCTGGCGATCGCTGACTACGAAATGCCAGCAAAGAAGGATTTGCTGAGGGCAGATTGAACACACGATCCACTCAGGGGCTACCCTGAGTGGCTGCTGCGTTGTGTGGGGGCAGGATTTTTTTTTTACCTTGCGGATCCACGTCTGCGCGAGTATGCGCAGAACAACTCTATGCAGAGAAGAAGAAATCGGTGATTAAAGCAAAGCCCTGTTTCCCCGCTAGGGTTGGAGATTCGGACAGTCCGAATCTGGATTTTTACCGAATCTGCACTGATTCGGACGGATTCGGACAAGCAGGAGCCGAATCTGAGCTGTCCGAATCCTATCAGATCCGAATCCCGGATCACCAGCCGAATTGCGTTTTTATTTTTTGATGTTTTTTCACGTTTCGGCCTGCAGGGGGAGCATTTTTAAACATATCGGCACCAACATTTCAGGGTATCTTCGAGAGACTGTTCTGATGATACCCCCCAAGTTTGGTGCAGTTTGGTTTAGGGGGGGCAAAGTTATGGACCCCCAAAAGGGGTGCCCCATCCCCCATTCTTTCCAATGGGAATGAAGGAGATGAGGGCTACCCTTTTGAGGGTCCATAACTTTGGCCCCCGTGAACCAAACTGCACCAAACTTGAAGGGTATCATCAGGACAGTCTCCTGATGATACCCTGAAATTTTGGTATTGATACATCTACAAATGTGTTCTCTGCAGGCATAGAAATTTGCTCAAGATTCTTTGTTCTGCAGTGACTTAGCTGTATTGCTGTCAATGGGGAATTTCTGATAGAGGGCTGTGGAGTGCATATTTCTCATGGTAAACCCACAAAACTTTCAGGGTATCTTCAGGAGTGTCTCTAGATGACACCATCCAGGTTTGGGGAACTTTGCTTCAGGGGGCAGTGGGAGATGGGCCCTACCCTTTTTGGGTCCCATATAATTAAACCCCCTGAAGCAAAGTTCCCCAAACCTGGATGGTGTCATCCAGAGACTCTCCTGAAGATACCCTGAAAGTTTTGTGACCATACCTTCAGAAATGTGCACCTCACAGCCCTCTACCAGAAATTCCCCATTGACAGCAATACAACTAAGTCACTGCAGAACAAAGAATCTTGAGCAAATTTCTGGGGGTGCCTGCAGGGGACGTATTTTGAGATGTATCGGCACCAAATGATCAGAGTATCATCAGGTGACTGTCCTGATGATGCCCACAAAGTTTGGTGCAGTTTGGTTCAGGTATGGACCCTCAAAAGGGTTTCCAATGGGAGCTGATAGGGGATGGGGACTACACCTTTGAGAGTCCATAACTTTGGCTCCCCTGAACCAAACTGCACCAAACTTTGGGGGTATCATCAGGACAGTCTCCTGATGATACCCTGAAATTTTGGTGTCACTAGCTTTAAAAATGCTGGTTTGCGTGTTTCACCGCTCACTCACTCCAGCGGGCTTCATGTGCAGGAGCGGTGAAAAATGCAAACTGGAATTTTTAAAGCTAGTGACACCAAACTTTCAGGGTATCATCAGGAGACTGTCCTGATGACACACCCCCCCCCCCAAGTTTGGTGCAGTTTGGTTCAGAGGGGACAAAGTTATGGACCCTCAAAGGGGGGCCCCTATCCGCCATTGTTTCCAATGGGAGCTTCCAATGGGAAGTCCATAACTTTGGCCCCCCTAAACCAAACTGCACCAAACTTGGGGGTGTCATCAGGACAGTCTCCTGATGATACCCTGATATTTTGGTGCTGATAGTCTAAAAATGCACCCCTGCAGGCACCCCCAAAAATTTGCCCAAGATTCTTTTTTCTGCAGTGACTTCTGCATTGCTGTCAACGGGGAATTTCTGGTGGACGGCTGTGGGGTGCACATTTATCAAGGTACAGTCACAAAACGTTCAGGGTATCTTCAGGAGAGTCTCTGGATGACACCATCCAGGTTTGAGGAACTTTGCTTATGGGGGCAGAGGGAGATGGACCCTACCCATAACATGGAACCCCTTGAAGCAACGGTCACCAAACCTGGATGGGGTCATGAAGAGACTCTCCTGAAGACACCCTGAAAGTTTTGTGAGTTTACCATGAGAAATGTGCACTCCACAGCCCTCCCACAGAAATTTCCCATTGGCTGCAATAGAGCCAGCCAGCCAGCCACTACAGAGCACAGAATCTGGGGAAATTTCTTTGGGTGACTGTGAGGGGCGCAGTTTTAGAGCTACTGTCACCAAAATTGCAGGGTAGCATACAAGTACTGTCCTTATGATACTCCCCAAGTTTGGTGAAGTTTGGTTCAGGGGGTCCAAAGTTATGGACCTTCAAAAGTGCAGCCCCCATCTCCTGTTAGCTTCCATTGGAAACAATGGGGGATGGGGCACCGCTTTTGAGGGTCAATAACTTTGCCCCCCCCTGAACCAAACTTCACCAAACTTGGGGAGAATCATCAGGACAGTCTCTGGATGATACTCTGAAATTTTGGTGCCGCTAGCTTAAAAATTGCGCCCCCTGCAGGCCAAAACGTGTAAACACACAAAAAATTCAAAAAAAACAGACCCGAATTTTTCGGATTTACCCGAATTTTCGGGCATATCCGAATCGGCTATGATTCGGATTTGGACATACAAATCATTTTATGCCCCAAAATACCCAAATCCGAATTTTACCGAATTTTTTTAGTATTGACCAACCCTATTCCCCGCACCTTCATGTAGTCGGATTCACGTGGATACGACGTGTAGCACTTCTTTGTATTGCCTTCTACTCAGTCAATCAGTCAAAAATGGCCCCAGGTTGCTTCGTATCCATGTGGATTTCCGGTCCATGAAATTTTTTAAAAGAGCTGCGTTCTCATTGGATGGGAGGCTCCACGTCACTACCAGCGGCAGGAAAAACGAATCCGGATTCACCCCCACAGCTTCCCCACCGCTCGAGATTACCCACACGTTTCTCGAAAAGGTCTACTTTCTTCCAGGTTCTAAAGTAACACTTTCTGGGGTGGGGGGAGCAGAAACGGGATGAAAGCGTGTTCGGCACTGTGCAGTGGGGAGTTCTGCTGGAAACCTGGATATTTTGTGTGACGAGCACGCATCTAATCCTCAGTGGGGAATCAACCTTAGAGGCTGGCATGGATTGCATGACTGCAAAGTGTTTCCAGTGCCGCTTTAGCGTGGTTTCTTCCTTTGCAGGCCATCCCAGCACCTGCTGAGCAACTCGCCCCCTGACTTCCCGTCCCTCACCAACGCCCACGAGTGGCTGGATGCCATTAAAATGGATCGCTACAAGGAGAACTTTGACCAGGCTGGCCTGACAACCTTTGACGTCATCTCCCGCATGACTTTAGAGTAAGAGCCATTTCACGTGTTACGTGGCAATTTGTAGCAGGTTTTACATTGACAGGGAGCTGAAGCTAATTTTTGCTCCCTTGTGATTGACAAAACAAATATCCAAAACATCTCTTTATCTGATTGGCACATTACAATTTAATATTGTAGACCTAGACTTGGGACTGGGGAGAAATGCCTTTCAACCTAGAGTTTGCAGCAATAATTTATTAATTGGGCTTACAGGGTATCTGTGCTTCAAGAGGTCCTCTTCAAATCCATTGAGTGCAGAAAAGACGAATGATAGGAATGACGTATTCATCCTTCAGGCACAGAGCACTCAATTTGTTAGTTAGGCAGATGGGAGACCAGGGAGCAAAACAAAGGATTTGCCGCCACATACTTTGCTGGAATGTCACAACTCAGGGGACAGCGTCCCTGGACACCAATTGACTAGAAAACTTTCAGGCCCTATGTATTGTCAAAGGCTTTCACAGCTGGAATCAGCTAGGTTTTCCAGGCTGTGTGGCTGTGGTCTGGTAGTTTTTGTTCCTAATGTTTTGCCCATATCTATGGCTGGCATCTTCAGAGGCATGTCACAGTAAGCTATGTTTCCCTCCACGGAGAGAAGCAGCCTGGAAAAACCACAACAGCCACTTCCTCATCCTCTTGAGGCACAAGAAAGAAGCTCCTAGTATACAATTTCTGGCCAGGGAAGCATGGCCATAAAGGACTAACCTTTACCTAGGGACTCTATCTTTCCCACATGGTGAGGGATGATGAGAAGACATCCCATCTTTGAGAATGGAGGAAATGACTGACTTTTTATTACTGCAGTTGGTCTTGCTACCTAAAGAGAGGTAAAAGGGCAGGCTGTGGGGAAGTTTGCTATCCCTTGAGTGCAATAGCACAACATTGTGGAAGTACAGTTATTTGTACCAACACTAGCTGGCAGGAACAAATCAGGAGAAACAGCAAATAGGCAGAATCTCTAAAGCTGGTTGTTATGGGTTTTCTGGGCTGAATGGCAGCAGTTCAGTAGTTTTTCTCTTAATGTTTTGCCTCATCAACAGGAGGAAGAACTAACCAGGTATGTTTTTAACTTTCTGTATTAGGAGCCACAAAAAGCACTACATGAACTAATAAACTTGGAGTCAAAGCAAAGCAAAGCCTTTATTGGCATACATAGAACAACAGCAACAAAACACAACAAACATTAAAAAATTTAAAGGCAAAAAGGATAACCTCAGATATATACATATTATTACTGGCTCTGAATTATTTCCATAACCAAGCTTGCAACCTCTTCACAAAAAACAGAATCAGAATTATTCAACAAGAGAAATAATCTAAACAAATCTGTTAACTCAGATTGGAAGAGAGGGTGTAGATTGACATATTTAGATCTAATTTTAGCAAATTTAGTGCAATGTAATAGCTGGCGAGCCAATGTTTCAATGATAGTTAATTTAAGTTTGGTTCTTTTACTTGAACTTATATCATAAGGTTTTTAACAAATTTAGATTTCCATAGTATTAAATCGTACTATGTATAAGCATAAACAACATACATAAAGAAACAGCTACATACATGCTTCAGTCATAAGGCTCACATTTCCATATTGAATTAAATTATATAACAGATGATAGATAGTAATATCACTTTTCCTAGTAAGGTTCCTTTTATATCTTTGCCTTTTCTTGGTAAAGTTTTTTCTTAAAGTTCCTTTTCAATCTGCTATCAATAATTCCTTGTAAATAACCAAATAAAAATAAATTGCCCTTACAGTTCTCTGTGGTTGTACACAACTCAAAAGTTTTTTGACTTGTCTGTTAGTTCTTGTCTGTTAGTTCTTCAACGCTGAAGGGATCTAAAGTGTCAGACTTAAATTAAATTGTAAAGCTCCCTGGAAACTCTAGCCTGGAATTCAGCAGCTTTGAATCTAGACCTTCATAATTCTTTATCCCATAAAATACATTGTTTTATTCCTGTTTTATATAAAGTCCAGCAGAAGCAGAGCAGCATTTGTTTATATTTTCAGGCCTCATAGCTTTGCCTTAGTCTTTAAACCTTGGAAGTGAACTAAAGAAAAGGGATTTGTTCCTTTTACCTCAGGTTTCCTGTTTGGTTTGGGGAAAACAAGGTATTTTCCTGATTAAAAAACAAAACAGGAGAGGACGATAAGAGGCCTAAAACAGTAGTATGCCTCAGTTGGGCTGAGGCAGGGGTAGGGAACCTGCGGCTCTCCAGATGTTCAGGAACTACAATTCCCATCAGCCCCTACCAGCATGGCCAATTGGCCATGCTGACAGAGGCTGATGGGAATTGTAGTTCCTGAACATCTGGAGAGCCGCAGGTTCCCTACCCCTGCCGAGGCCTTGAATGAACTGGCACAGAATACCTGACCTCATCTAGAATCCATCCTCTCAAGCTAAAAGGAAATCCACTTGATCATTTCATGTGGGGCTGTTACCCAGAGAGGGCTGAGAGTCAGAACAAATACAATAATATCCATAGTATGCTACCTGAACATCTGCCTGTTTATATATATCCCACCCAAGTAGGGTCTTCATGGGGGACAGGATTCATATACATAACTTCAAGCTACTTGATAGAAGAGTAGGATCAAAGCGAAATAAGTAAATAACAGTAAAATACAAAGAGGCCTTTGAAAATATAAAAGCATTGAAACTGATAAAGAATAAAGAGATTCTGGAGACTGTTTGTCTGGAAGATGAACTCAGTGACATCTCAAAGTCTTCCTAGTCAAACAGCACAGCATGTAGTAAAACAGTTTCTAGGTTGTTCTACTTTAAACTATTTTATTTATTTTTTGCTTGTTTATTAAAACATTTCCATTCAGACTTTCATTGTGGTTCAGAGTGGCTTACAATATTACTGGTAGTTAAAATCCAGTTAAACCTGAATAGAATAACAGACCCCAAGGGATTATGTGCTTCCACACAAGAAAAGACACACATAGATGTTGAGCTAGTGTAGAATGGACTTCTTGGGCCTGGAGTTGTTGGTTTCTTGTTTTTTCGTCTTTGTTTTTTGGCTGCAATCCTAAGAGCATTTTCCTGGGAACGTGAATAAAATAGGACTGACTTCAGAGAAGACCTACTTAGGAGTGCTCATTATGTGTCAAATCAAATCAATCAGTGTTTATTAGCCATAGGCCATATACACATAAAAAGGTACTTCAGCCGAAGCCCTACTCCCCTCAGATTACAAAAGTATAAAACATGTTATGAGAGTTTTTCAAGCTTTAGAATACAGAAGCAATGCAGCCATACAACATCAAGCGAAATATCATAAATCTAGCCACAACAGGACTGTAATTCTAGGAATCTCCAACCAACTTCATTACAGCTTAGCCTCTGTGATTTGAACATCAGTTGAACTTTCTCTGATTTTTGCTGCTAGAAACATAAATATCGCTACTTCGGATGTAACCTCAGCATACACATCAGCCATCAGAAAGCAAACTTTCTCCTCCTCGCTGCCTGTCAGGCCTGACAGGATATCGTTGATATATTTGTTACGGATAGCAGAATAAAATGGACAGTGAAGTGTGTAGTGTATTATGTCCTCACACTGATTTAAGCTACATCTGCATACTCGTAGTTCTCTTGGTATTTTAGCAAATCTCCCCAGTAAATGTCCTGATTTAAATGTCATTATGTGTCAAATGGTGGTGGTTATTTTTTAATGGATGCTGTTTCCCTGGTTGCCTTCTGAAGTACCATGTTCCAGAGACAGTTCAATTTCATGACATTCTGTTCACTAGAAACTGCCATTGCTTTCTTCGTGGCCAGCATAAGCCAAAAGTCAGAGGGACAGAATGTGTGCAAAGATCACAGACTTTTCAATCCAATCTGTTAAATTTTCTTTCAGTTCCATTTCCTTCCAGGCAGGATGTACTCAAGAATATGTTCTGGCCTCCTGTAAACAGTCTGTGAAGTGTATTTATTTGCCAGGACTTAGCATCTTGGCTCAGCCATACTGAAGGGGACAGTGAGAAAGCCATTTTTTCTCTATGTATTAGAGATGAAATCTTGGCAAGAGATAAAACGTACCAAATGAATGTGGGACAGAATTTCATCCGATTAAGAAGCTGTCTTTATCTGGTGGGGTCCTTTTGATATACCACAGGGTGAAATAACATACAGTTTTGTAAACAAAAGTTACCAATCATTTTCAGGGAGAGGCCACCTATCACATTTTCATTTCTGACTTGTTCAAAATTCACAATACAACATTTATAAGCTAAGATTTGAAACATGAAAAAAGAAGAAATATGGGGAAGAAGAAAAGAATCATTCAGATGAATTGTTGTGGAAGTCACTTATACAATTTTAAAGTTGGCCCTTTGTGTTTGTGCTTGCAGCAGTGGCGTAGTGGTTAAGAGCAGGTGTACTCTAATCTGGAGGAACCAGGTTTGATTCCCCACTTTGCCACCTGAACTGCAGAGGCTTATCTGGGGAATTCAGATTCGCCTATGCACTCCCACACACGCCATCTGGGTGACCTTGGGCTAGTCACAGTTCTTCTGAGCTCTCTCAGCCCCACCCACCTCACAGGGTGTTTGTTGTGAGGGGAAAAAGGGAAAGGAGTTTGTAAGCTCCTTTGAGTCACAGGAGAGAAAGGGGGGATATAAATCCAACTCTTCTTTTTCTTCTCTCTCACTGGTCGTGAGCTCCGCCTCCCTGGCAGACTTCAAACAGCAGCTAGATGATAACTTGTAAGGGACACTTTTTGCTCATCCTGCATTGAGCAGGGGTTGGACTAGAGCAGGGGTCTGCAACCTGCGGCTCTCCAGATGTTCTTGGACTACAATTCCCATCAGCCCCTGCCAGCATAGCCAATTGGCTATGCTGGCAAGAACGACAGAGAACCAGTCAAAGGCTGCTCTGGAAAACTACAGGCCTGTTCTGTTTCGAGAGCCTCTATGGCTCTTCCAACTCTATGAGTCTATGATTTTCAGTAGCTCATGACTGACCTTTCCCACTTAACAGCTGGACTGGTGGTGGCAGTCTCCTTGGCTCTGGTTGCCTTTGTATCAGGCAGTTCAGTAAAGGACAGAAACGTAAACATGTTTGACAGATGGATAAGGACCTCACTGAAACTCTTTCTCTTCCTGTCGCTTGCAGAGACATCCAGCGCATTGGCATCAGCCTGGTTGGCCATCAGAAGAAGATCCTCAACAGTATCCAGCTCATGCGGGTCCACCTCAATCAGCTCGAACCTGTTGAGGTCTGACACACGGAGCATCCTTTGGAGCCCCTTAAAGGACCCGGAGATTAAACAAACCTTTTGTTATAAAAGGGAACCAAGGCAGCCATTGCCAGAAAAGTCAGGCATCCGTATGAGGGTGCAAGAACTGCTACACTCTGCATCACTGAACAGAGCCCTTCAAGGCTTTGCGGACTGTTTTTTTTAAAAAAAAAATAACTTGAGACACTACAAAATCTGCAGCATTTAGATTTGGGTGGACTTGTACATTGGGGTGGGGTGGGAGTTATTACACAGGGTTGAACTGGAAAGATAGCTTTGGAGATAGACATCTACGTGCTGCCCCTTCCATGCCGATATGTAGGTTTTGACCCCTTGCAGACATGTCGGTGGATACGCAGTTAGGGCCAGAAGCCTCTCAGAGCCATCGCCTGCGCTGTGCATTGGGCCAAACTGAGTTCAGAAAGCTGGCAGCCATGCACTGCCGAAAGAATCCTAAAGCTGGAGCTTTTTTAAGGGGAGAAACAGAAGTGAGTGCGACCCCCCATTCACGTGGTTGTGGCAGAGGCCTTGGATTCTGAGGCCCGTTCCGCTATACGTTTGTTGTGCAGAAAGACCCTAAGTAGCAGACTTCAGGGGCTTTAAAAAGTGGCAAAGTGGGAGGCGAACCAGGATGTGGATTAGAAAGGAAGAGTTGCCACTTGGACTTCATGCCATAGGAACCAAAACATTTTGGATGGAAACAGGTTTTTTCTTGGCCTCATAAGGGCAGAGGGATGGTGGCTTCCTAGATAACATGAAAGCATACAAATAAGTGTGCTGCTGTTTTTCCCGATGGTTGCCAACAAGGCAGGTCAGTTTTGTTCCGAACCTGGTTTGGAAGGAGATTTCGTGGATCTTGAATCCAAATCCTTGTGGGCAGGCAAGAGGAATGGAGCGCTTCTCACGGTGAACGGATACAAAGTCTATTTTGAGAGCACAGGGTTACTTCTTTTGCAGTTTCCAAGTGGCTATTCAGATCACAGGAAATGAAATAAAACATTTGTTGGCGAAATCAGAATGTGCACAGAGCTTTCTTAGAAAATCACACACAGATCTCCGGAGGGGATGATGCTGACCTTCTGAAAGTCACGTGACCACTGGCCACTTAATCCAAACAGGTTTACAAATAGAATTGAGTATATTTTCAAATCTGAGAGATGATCCCCATAGAATACCAACAGTTTTGACATTATACTGTGTAGGAAAACAAGCATAACTCCTGAAACAACATTGGTCTAGAAATATGAGATTGATGTTACAAGAGGGGAAAGATTAAATTATATATTGCTTTTTCTATACACTTTGGGTTGGAATTAAGGAAGAGTTTTGTATGCTTTTTAAGCTTTAGAAACCAATTCTGCCAAGGCTTGGTGTATCCCCACCTGCACATAGGCAAAGATTCCTCTTAAGTCTCCTCAGAAAAGGAGCTCCCCTTGGTTCCCATTCTACTCAAGACTTCAAAAGCATCTGGGGAAGATGCCATGCCTTCTCCTAACCAGCAGGTTCCTGTTCAAGTTTGCTTAGAACCAGCAGTCAAGGAAAAACCTGAGGGGACCTTTCTACTTCCTGCACCACTAGAGTCCCCCCTGGGAACTAAGACAGCGTGGACCCAGGCAGAGATTTCATTTGGTAGTTTGGGCCTCCCACTCTCCAGCCTCTCTTAGGAGAAAGATGCAGCTCAAAAGATCTTTGCAGGATCAGGGACCTAGACCCGGCTACACGAAAGAATGGATGAAACTCTCAGTTCCCTATATTGTCCTGTAGTTGAGTCCCAACCTTTGCTGGTTCGATATTGCATTTTAATTAGCTTTAATTTCACTTCAGGAGTAGCTTTAGCTATAGGGCCTGCTACCCTCTTGTGAAGATCTCTGGTTTCTAGCTTCTTGTCTCGGCCCTTGGGTCCTGCCCTGCTTCTTTCTTGCCTATCTGCTTGCCTGTGATCCTTGACCATTACTAGCAATTTCCCAGAGCAGAGTAATTTCAAAGGTGTCTAGCCCAAGCTAGCATAGGGATTGGGGAGCGGGGGATGTTTATAACATGGAAGAAGAAATCTGTAGAAACATCTGATGTTGCCTTTGAGTTTAAGGACTCTGTCCCCTTTCTGATTAGTGTCAGAGGAGGCAGCTTTTAAGAGGTGGGAATGCAGAGTTGGGCAGTGCACTAAGACCCTTCCTAATGCTTCTTCCCTGTAGGGAGCCATTTGTCTGTTCTGTGTGTGCGCACATACCACATACATGACATTAAATCAACTGAGGGGAACATTAATTAAGAGTACATTTACTGAAAGCTGATGAACAGCAGTAAAAACCTGAACATGCTACTTCCTCAGCTCTTTATTCAACTGAGGCCCTTTCCGCACATACAGAATAATACACTTTCAGTTCACTTTCACAATTGTCTGCAAGTGGATTTTGCTATTCCGCACAGTAAAATCCAGCTGCAAAGTGCATTGAAAATACATTATTCTGCATGTGCGGAAGGGGCCTGAGAGTATCAAACAGGTAAAGGGGCCTAGTGGCTTCAGGAAGGCACTAAATATTTTCAGACTTTTATTAGACCAATTTCAAAGGTTGAGCTTTTTACCTACTTTCAAAAGGATTCTGGTAAATTGACCCCCCAAAATGCAATGATTCCTCTTGCCTCACAGCCAGTGGTGAAAATGCACATCTCTTATTGGAGAGACTGCAGGAAAGTGTTTAGCACAGTTTGTTTCTTGTTTAACCAGCCAAGAAATCTGCAGGGAACAGCTGTGCTACAAGCAAAAACATTTCTATCAACTGTGACAGATTTCCTGGGGGGCTAGATACCAGCTCATAGGATTCTCCTCAGTTGCAGTTTTCCCCTTATCCTACTCATCCCTCTTCCCCCTGCTCAAGGTTCAAGAGGATAGAATTTGGGTCAAATCTGAGGGAAAATAAGGTACACTGACAGGAGAAAGTTTATTTGCTTTTTAAAATAATGTTTCTAGAGCACTAGATGTACAAATGCAGCAAAAATTAATTGGGTGTTGTAACATATTTGGTTTCACCCAGTACATGCCCAAAGAAAAGCATTTTCTCAGGAAGGTATGATATGAAGCATATAAATACATTCTTCTGTGGCAATTTAGGTGCATATGAGATTCAGTAAATCCTGATGGTCTAATGTACCACCTCAGATATCCTGTCAGGGGAAGCTAAAACAAAGATCTGAGATTTCTCCAGAGATTTCTCTGAGATCTGATTTTTAAACAGAATCAATTCTTTGGTACTGGAGGTTGGAACATGTGATGTACTAGAGCACTGATTCCCAATCATTCTGAACTTGTGGGCACTTTGGGGATTTTGACACAGGGCGAAACCATCAGTGGGTCAAGAGACCAGAACTCCAAGGTGTAACTGTTCACGTTAATCTGGTTTCTAGAGTTAAAGCTCTCTAACGTAAACTCATGGCTTTGTCCACAACTTGCACAGATTTGAATTGCCAAGCTTGTCTGAAGAAACACTGTAAATGCAAACTTTCAAGGGTTTCAAGGATTAGATGAAAAACAGCATTTCAACTTGCATCTTGATAGGCACAAAGGCAAGGACAATAGGTGAAAAAAACTAGGGCTATACCTCAGTACCCCTGAGGAACATCTCTTTTTTAATAATGGATGGCAGGCTTCTGCTGATTCTTCTGATCACAGGTTTGGCCAGGAGAGGTGACGATCATTGCTTTGTACAGTGGGAGCCCAGTCCACTGCTGCATGATACCATCTCTGGATATTCCACTGCACTTTTCTGCTCTGTTTCTCATCCATTTTTCCCTTCCTCCCCTGTCTCCCCCTGACGCATTGGAGCATTCCAGTTGCCGCAAACAAAGTACAATAATGCCTTTTCTTCACACGCAACCCTGTTTTGACATAGGTCTACAGCAGTGGTGGCGAACCTTTGGCACTCCAGATGCTGTGGACTACAATTCCCATCAGCCCCTGCCAGCATGGCCAATTGACCGTGCTGGCAGGGGGCTGAAGTGAAATGATCCTGTCCATAACATCTGGAGTGCCAGAACTGTTCACCACGGGTCTATGAGTCTACCACAGTGTTCATGCCAAACTACCTCTAATTACATTGGTTGGTGGTGGTGGAAAGTGCCGCTATCACAGCTGGCTTATCACAGCCTCATAGGACTTTCAAGGTAAGTGATGTTCAGAGATTGGCCTTTTCCACACATTACAATTACAGCGTTTCAAAGGTATTTTTGATCTCCTTGTATTCTACAAGGTTTGTCCATGCTCCCCTCCTCAGAATGTTGTTTCCTGGTTGGCATAAAAATGTCTTTGCTTTTTCTGCACAAGTGCCCTAGCAGTGCTGTGTAACTGCTGATTTGTTGATCTGGAAAAAATACAGCAAAGAGAGAGAGATAGAAAGACCACAAAAATGGTAAAAATTAAGAGGAGAGTGGGAAGCAGAATGAAAAAAAAAGGCGGACTAAGTGCTGAAGGGGAGGTTGGGTGACTGCACAAGAGACCAGACTTTTTGGCGGGAAATAAAAGATAGTTTCAGCATGATTGCACTGTAAGAACAGCTAGATCAGAAATGTTTCAGGGGAAAACACTGCAGCAAAACTGTTTTCAAAAACAACAAAGCACAAGCTTGTTCAGAACGTTTCCAGAACCAAACGGGGAAAAAACTTGTGGAACTCCATGGAAAAATGGAGGCACTAACAGGCCGCAAACAAGACCACCCAGAAGACTTCATGTCAAGGAGCAGGGAATCAAAGCAGGGAATCAAGTCTGGTTGTCCAGATCAGAGTCCGCTGCTCTATATCATGCTCTGTACCATGCTGGCTCATCAGTTGCACTAGTTACCCTGTCTATACTCCTGCCTGCCAATCCCAGACAAATGACAGGGGCGTTCTGAGTTTTTACTGAATAGTAAGTCTGCCAATGGCATGGGATTAGGGACACCAGTTAAAAACTTTGGTAGTCAAAACAGTCATAGTGATATGATGTGACATTTCAGCTTTGAGATTCCCATGGGATGGAAAGAATTTCTAGAAGTTTTAAAAAATGAAATAAGTAATAATAGGAAGTGCAAGACAACAAAAAAGATGGGAATAGTGCAAAATCTTCCCATACCACATGCATGCAAACATTTCCATATTTAATATTTATTAATTGAGATATTTATGTTCATTTTTCTTTCCCAATGGGGACTCAAAGCTGCTTACATCACCATTCTCCTCTCCTCCATTTTATTAGTCAACAAACTTGTTAGGTGGGATAGGCTATGAGAAAGAAAGACTGACTGAAGGCCACGAAGCAAGCTTGCATGGTGGAGCAGAGGTCTGAACCTGGTTCTCCCAGATCCTACTCCAACAATCTAACCAACTCTGTGGTCTTTACCCTGCTGAAGTCCTTGTCCTCCCCAAGCTCCATTCCCAAATTTCCAGGAGTTTCCCAAGAACAAGATCTTGTTCATACACACTGCAACCCAGAAGTATATCCCCCATTCAGTTTACACATTCCTCATTTTTGTTACCGAGATATAGAACTTGGTATTTATCCTTGTTGAATGCCACCTTGTTCATATCTGCTCTCTTTTCTGATGTGCTCAGATCTCGTTGAATTCTATATCTTCGGGTGTGTTTACTGCTCCTCCCGATTTTGTGTCATCTGCAAATTTAATGAATACTCCCTCCACACCCTGGAGCAGTTCATTTATAAAAATATTGAAAAGTACTGGGCCCAGAACCAGGCCAGGGCCGAGTATGAGAGGGAGACTTTGCACCAATCGGGGCACACATAAGCCTCTGCACCCATGCCTTTACACGCCCCGCCTACACCAGGGAGCACAAATTTCCACCTCAGCAAGCCTGAGCCTTGCAGTGCTGAGGTACTCCACTGGTCACCTCCCTCCAATCAGATGAAATGCCAACAGCTACTCTTCGAGTGTAGTTCTCCAACCAGGGCCCTATCCCATAACCATCCTAGAGCCTGTACTCTATCTCAAATAAAGATGTTAGTACATCCAGTTAAGGTCCAGCGGTTGAGAAAATTGTATACTTCCACATTAGAATATAGTCCCAAACAAATATGAGAGTTATCATTCATTTTTATGTGCTGCCTTTGTCAAAACCATTATTTTGTGCATTACTGAACATGTTACTTTGATACAGGAGCATTTATAATTCTTTGAATGACTATCATCAAACTTTTAAACGGATGGTGGGAGCAGGGCTAGGTAGGCACGTTGTGAGACGGGGTGCTTCAGTTTACCTATCAGAATAGCATGTGGAACTAGGTCAAAAGATTAACTGAAATTAAGCAATGCAAGCACATCTCTCAGTCATAGGAGGAAATGAAGTTTGTCTGGCAGTACCTGTTGGAAACAAACCCTAACAGACTATCAGGGCCACCCTAAAAAGCTGCCAGTTCCTCCAGGGTAACTATCATGAAAGCAAGCCTGGGAGAGCCACGCTTGTTTTAGTAAAATCCTTTGGGTCCTTTTCTCCAATAACTCCAACCAGCTGAGGACTCAACGATTTTGTATTGAAAAACAGAAATAAAAGAAATAAAACTTAAATGCACGGAGGTTGCTCAGCTGGTTACATTCCTTTTGGTTCTTTGTCCCCATTCCAAGAAACCCTATGGCCCAGAGATGCTTCTCTGATAGGCTGACCCAAGTCAGATCCAGCTTTTACGAAGGACCGTCCACGCCTTTAAACAATTTGTCCAGCGTCCCACGGGTTCGCAGGTAAATTGTCCCGATTTTTAAGGAGGCTGCTGCACTGCCTTCTGAGAGCTTAATGAGCAAGGGTCTGCTGACGGCGCTCCATCGTCCCTTCCGGCATGAAGGAAGCATGGCCTTCTGGGGCTTGCCGTTTGCCGCCCTGTGACAGGGTGGCAAACGGCAAGCCCCAGAAGGTGCTCATCACCCGGCTAAATCTTGGCGCTATGTACTGTACAAGACACGCCGTCAGCTTCCCCGGCCGTACCAGATCGCACAAAGGTGACCATCTGGTCTGTATTTACTCTGTTTCCACGCCTCTCAAGATGGAATTCAAAACCGTTGTTTCCCTTCTCCAGGAAAACTCTGTCTGCCAGAAGCTGCGAGGTAACTTAGGCCTTTGAAGTTTCATCCAGGCACCTCTGCATAGTTTCCTGTCCTCCCTCCAGGAAGTCAAAAGGTAAAGATGCTTTTCACAGTCATATGTGACTTTGCTAGTTTTACAGTACTATTCCATCACAGTAACTGATGGCTGTATTCTGGGGATCAGTTGGGAAATCTCTAGTCCCCACCTGGACGCTGATTACCCTAACCTGGTGGGCTGTCTTTCAGATGTTCCATTTTCTTCCATGAGTATTTTTGAGCACTGTTGAATTTGCCTCCGCTCCTCTTTTTTCATATATGTAAAACCTAGAGAGTTGAAATCTGAAGAACCCCAATGCACAAAAACCTTAAAAAGATTTTCCCCAAATGGCATCACAGGAACAAAACAGAAAGAATTTTACCAAGGTCAGCTAATGATTATAGGAATCATGGCAACAATATGTGACAGAGAAATGTGTCTGTCCTAGGATTTCCCAGTGTCAAGTTTGTTCGAGTATAATGAACAACATGTTTTAGAGGCAGATAGACCTCGAAAGTTCGAAAGTTTGGAAGTCAGTAGATCTGACAGTCATCTTCTGGCTCTAACCAGGACTGAAATTCTTCTCCTCCAAACAGTCATTGTCTATTTTTTTATGCAATTTAGTGCCTTTTCAAAGCTCACAGTTCCAGAGTCCATCAAAATTTCTGGCCCTGATTGTACTTAATGATTTGTTGAGTCACGTATGCCTTGTTGATTGACTGATTGATTCATGTATGTCAAATATTTCTCTTTCTGCTTCTCTATCTTTTGTTCTTCTCTTACAAAGGTCTCTGCATCCTCTGTCCCAGATGTATTTATCATCTTTCCTAAAAAGGCTACAGCGGATGTCTTGGTTTGGCTTGCGGGTTTCAGCAGGGTGGGTTTTTTCCTTCCTTTTTTGCTGTTTATCCTGAACCAGTAAGTGGATATTTTTCCTCAGGTCATGTCCTGGCTTGTTAAAGGTAAAGCTAGCCCACTGTGCAAGCACCAGATCATTACTGATCCAGGGTTGACATCACATCAGGACATTTACTAGGCAGATTATTTACAGGGTGGTTTGCCACTGCCTTCCCCAGTCTTCTGGTTTGGATCCAACAGAAACTTGTCATTTGCAATGCACTAACTAATAAGGTATAGCAACTATCATGAATGAGGTATAGCAAATAATAGGGTATAGCAACTATCATGACTGGAGCACCTTCCTTATGAGGAGAGGCTGCAGCGTTTGGGACTCTTTAGTTTGGAGAGGAGGCGGTTGAGGGGGGATATGATTGAAGTCTATAAAATTATGCATGGGGTAGAAAATGTTGACAGAGATAATTTTTTCTCTCTTTCTCACAATACTAGAACCAGGGGGCATACATTGAAAATGCTGGGGGGATGAATTAGGACTAATAAAAGGAAACACTTCTTCACACAACGTGTGATTGGTGTTTGGAATATGCTGCCACAGGAGGTGGTGATGGTCACTAACCTGGATAGCTTTAAAAGGGGCTTGGACAGATTTATGGAGGAGAAGGCGATTTATGGCTAACAATCTTGATCCTCTTTGATCTGAGATTGCAAATGCCTTAACAGTCCAGGTGTTCAGGAGCAACAGCCGCAGCAGGCCATTGCTTTCACATCCTGCATGTGAGCTCCCAAAGGCACCTGATGGGCCACTGCGAGTAGCAGAGTGCTGGACTAGATGGACTCTAGTCTGATCCAGCTGGCTTGTTCTTATGTTCTTATGAATAATATAAGCAGTGTCAATCCATATGCAGATAAGATGTTGGTGCGGTGGTCGTCAGTTTGTTAAAAAGCCAAGGGACTCAGAGATGCTCTCATGCATCTAAGGTGATTCCAGAGCCTGCTTTGCAACCCGTGTGCATCCAGTTCTTTCCCTTGCCCCAAGAGCCCAAAAGATCTATTTTGTAAACAAGGTTCTGTGCTTTACCTCTCAGCACCATGCTCCATTCATTCTTGAAAAAGGAACTGTGGTCTTGATGTGATCAGTCTTGATCAATGAATGCAGTCTTGGTTCTGTTTTGTCAGGGCACAGGTGTGCACAGATGCATCAAATGAAACATTGCACAATTGGGATGCAAATTGTTAACTATGATAACATCAAGATCACTTTTTTGTAATGTTTCGTTAGTGTGCAGAGGCAAACTTAGTGATGCAGAGGAAGGGAAGGAGCTGGAAGTTGCCCTGTTCAGTGCCCTGTTCAAAATTATGAATGAAAAAACCTAGTTAATTCCTCACACATACCATACTGGGTATTTCGGAACTTCATTTTGGGAGGAGTTCAGATGCAGGTAAGTTGGGGAAGTTCTCTTCTCATGACACAAGTCAAGTCCTAGATGTAAATCTTGGTAGATATAGTGACGACTTATCTAAGGGATTTTAATGATGATAGTGCTGAAGACTAACAGTGATTGCCTGAACTCCTCTGATGTCACAAAGGATTGTGGTATAGACAGAAAGGTCTCTGGCTGCTATTGGCTGAGTCAGTTCCCATTTTTTAAAAGCTAGTTTTAAAAAGTGGGAAACTTTAAAAAAAGGTACACCTTCTCTGACAAAAAACATTTTTCAAGCAATAGTTCATCAAGCAAAAGAAAATTACACCCTTTGTCAAAAAGAATAGCCCTTTATCAAAAAATGCCCTGCTGAACAATTTTGTTTTTCATCGTCTCCTAAATGCCAGGAGCATGGGAGCCTTCCTGACATTGTTTGACAGGCCACATCACAAGGTAGGGGCCACTACAGAGAAGGCCTGTGTATGAGTAGCTGTTGATTGTGCCCAAACATAGGTGGCACCTACAGAAAGCTCTGTTGAGATGAGTGAAGTTGTTGTGGTAGGACATAGGTGGAGAGATGGTCTTGCAGTTATGAGGGTACGAGACTTTGAAGGGTTATCCAGTATCTTGAGCTGTGCTCAGTAATTGATCACCTGCCAAAGTATCGACTGCAGAATGGATACCATATGCACACTCCATCTGGTGCCTCAGAATAACCTGGCTGCAGTATTCAGCAGCAGCTGTAGTCTTAGAGTATTTTCTAAGAGGAGACCAATGTAGAATACATTACACTGGTGTAGCCTCAATGTTACTATGACAGGGATCCAAGTGGCCAGACAGGCCTAGCTGCTCAATTACTTTCCCTAGAGAAAAGGGAAGACGGTAGGATTGCCAAGCACAGCATAGCCTGGTTACTGGTGGGAGATGGTGGTGGTGGTGGGGGGGGGATCTTGGTCGCTACTCAGTAACATCACTTGTGCTGGCACATCAGCAGAACAATGCTCGGGTACTTGCCCAAAGACACTAAAGAGTGGCTGCTAGAGTAAAGTCCATGCTTCCAGGTTGCTCTGGAAGTGATGTCATCATGCAACAGCAAAGATCCCCCCTCAGTTTTGCCAGCCTGTCTCCATTTGCTGACCAAATAAGTATGTCTGGAATTGTCACCAGGGCAATGCTCTAGTATTTGCCCCAAAACTCTATGGAATTTCTGAGTGACTCTAGAACATCATCCCAGTGCAATGCCCATGCTTCCAGGTTGCTCTGGAACTGATATCATCAAGAGATATCAAAGATTCCCCTTCTGTTTTGTGAGCCTGTTTCCAACTGCTGATCAGGTAAGTATTGCCAGGTACAGGAAATGACTGCTAGGAGTTTGCCCACTGGGCACTTGGTAAGCCTAGAAGGCAACCCAGAGGAGGAGCTGTGGCCACAGACAAGATTAGAGGTCTAGATCTGGTTAAGCCAGGGAAAACTGACACAGCAGAAGAGCAGCTGAGTCCTCTTTTTAAAGGAGAAGAAATGGGTCAGTGAAGGTAACTTGTGTGGAGATCTGTTTGGAACTGTTTCCTGCCGTAAAGGGAGCCTTAATTAGAACTGTTGAGTCTGGAGAAGTTTTGATGTCCTGCTGCCCCCTAGTGGTACTTCAGACACATTCGGCTTCACTGCACTCAGAAAATGGGTTTTACCCTAAGGAAAGCATAGCACACACCATAGAAAATTTAGAATGTAATGTTTTCTGGGTCACACAGTTGTCATTTTGCAGTATCGATTAATAGACATTTTTTCTGTTAAGTGTAAACAATTTATTATTATAATAAATGTGTGTAATATAGATAATATAGGTATAGGTATAAATTTATAGGTAATATATAGCTATACATATAGGTATATAGGCAATATAGGTATATAGGCAATATAGGTATGTAACGCAGGTAATATTGGAGTCTAATATAGGTAATTTAGGTTATTAAAATGTTTTTATTCATAATTGAAGAATTTGTGTGTGCAAGATGGTGCAAATTGACCCATGTTCACACACAACAGTTGTTGTCATATCTGTCTGTTATTGTTTTGCGTAGGAAGACATATAGTGATATTATTCTCTGTAGCTGCTGGCCTTCCATCTATTTTTTCCATGTCATTTATCTTTTTTTAAAAAGGGTTTCCATTAACAGGTCAACAAATTATTGTCTGTAGTCAGTACTGCATGGCTGTGTTGATGAACGCCAGCATTCAGTTCGACCCATTCCTAGAGAAGAAGAATAGTCAGGATTTATATTTCACCTATCTTTCCTGGAAGGAATCTCAGTACAGCTTACAAATGCTTTCCTTTCCTCTCCCCACAACAGACACTGTGCGAGAAGTCCCTACGCCCCACCGGCTTCATTTAAGCCGGTGGGACGCTGCTGCCGCTGGCTGTGCGGAAACAGCCTTAGATTACAAAAAGTTTCGTCTAAGAAGAGCCCTGCTGAATCAGAGCAGAAGTCTACCTCGTCTGCCTAGTTCAGCATCCTGTTTCACACGAGTGGATTCTGCACAGCATATTTATAACCCATTTTCCTTTTTTCCCCGTTCTCATGTGTGCCGTTTAAGTGTTCAGGAAGCAGTTTGAGCCCATGAAAACAATAGAATAGAATAGAATAGAATAGAATAGAATAGAATCTTTATTGGCCAAGTGTGATTGGACACACAAGGAATTTGTCTCCGGTGCATATGTACATAAAAGAAAAATAAGTTGGGGGGTTTTCACGCCTTTGCATGGAAACGCTTCTCTTTTTAAAATTTTTGTTCATAATGCATGCATAACTGTGAATGCAGACGGAAATGAACCCCCAGAAGACTGTCCCATAATCCAACTGGCTGCACCTGTGTAGCTTTGCATATTCAACACAAAAAATTGAAAAAGAGAGAGAAATGGACTTCCCTGCAATAGTCAGGCAACAATGAATGTGCTGTTGTAGATCTGTGAGTGACACGGCGGGCATACTTGCTGCCACGGGGAGAAAAAAATTGGGGGGGGGGACTTGTGAAATGATGGGCACTGAGAATCAACCTATGATGTTCTGGGTGAACTGCACAATACTGGCAGGCAGGCAGACTCTTCCTGAAATGGTAGAGGACAGTGGAAGTTAAAGCAAAAGGGTGGCAGGAAGGAAAATGAAGCACCTCCTACCTGTCGTGTTCACTCGGGAGTGCCTTCGACCCAGGAGTTTGCAAGAGGATTGCTGGTTTAGCAATTTTTGTAAAAAACCACAGGTTGAGAGAAATATGATGGGCCCGAGTCATTTTGGGGAAGAGACCTGTGAGGTATTCTTCCCCCAAACGCTATACATAACGTCCTGATGACACTGTATTTGTGCCAGGCAAAATCCACCATAGCGGCCGACCAGTTTCTCTAGAAGGCTCACAACTGGACCCGGAACCCAAGTCTTCCCTCGACGTTGCCTTCTGGCACTGGCATTCAGGTTTACTTCCTCTCTCTAGTAGCTGGATAGACGCGTCCTCTATGAATACGTGCAATCCCCCTTTAAGGCTGTCTGTCTGTGGCCATCATTACACTGGAA
The DNA here is from genome assembly GCF_021028975.2 of Sphaerodactylus townsendi. Classification (NCBI taxonomy): domain Eukaryota; kingdom Metazoa; phylum Chordata; class Lepidosauria; order Squamata; family Sphaerodactylidae; genus Sphaerodactylus; species Sphaerodactylus townsendi. The sequence continues at coordinate 97,146,033 of NC_059431.1, read as the reverse complement.
ACAAATTCCATATTTCAATCACTTGTGCAAAGAGGCATTTCTTCCCTTTCTTCATCCTGAATCGATTCCTGTTGGTATATGCAAGTGTCAACTCTTCAGTCATGAAAGAGCTAATTATGGTATTAGTAAACATTGGCTAGATTAGCGTAGGGGCTGATGGGAATTGTAGTCCATAACATCTGGAGTGCCAAAGGTTCACCACCACTACTAGTCAATAGGACGTTGAGTAAGTAGGTATCTGCATGTGTTCCTCAGCACCTTTGGGGGAAGTTGTGAATTCCTTTGTTCTAAGTTCAGTTGAAGGAGAAAAGGTTATCTCGGGCCAATCTTTCTACCTTATGCATAATTTTATAAGCCTCAATCATGTCCCCCAGTTCTCTTTTGTAAACGAAAAAATCCTAGCCTCTTCAGCTATTTCACATAGGGAAATGGCTCCAACCCCTTTATCATCTTGGATACCTTTTTCTGTACATTAATACCCTTTTTGAGATATTGTGACCAGAACTGTGAATAGTGTTCCAAATAATGTAGCACTGTGTATCCATACTGTGTTAATCTAATACATTTTTAGCCTTTAAAATATAGAGGCATTATAATGTTGGTCATTTTATTTTCAATTTGTTTTCTAATTAACCCCAACATAGAGTTTACCTTTTCCACTGCTGCTGCACACAGAGTCAGCATTTTCAGTGAGCTAGCCACTATGACCTTTTGAGAGAGGAATGTAGGTACACTACATCCCACAAAGGACTGATAATAAGATTATAAGCAGTTGACATTTCCCTGGATAATTTAATGTATGCACTTGGTGACTTCACAGCTAACCTTTACGAATTTAGAAAAATATGAAATCACTAGAATATTATGAAACAAAGGATCTCAGAGGAAGAGGGAAAAGAGAAAATGGCTGCAGGGGAGGTTGGGCAACTACATATCGGTGTGGATAAGGGCCAAGTATTTGGTGGGATAGAGAAATAAAGACCATTTTAACATGATTTTATGCTCAAGGGAAACTTGCTCAGAAATGGGGGAAAATTGCAGTAAAAGTACTTGGAAAAACAACAGAGTAAAAATGAAGGAAAAACCTTTCTGGAACCAAACTGAGGGGGGAAAATGCAGAACTGAAAGGGGGAAAGGTAGCATTTGGTGGCAAGATTTGTTGTAAACAGCTCATGTGGAAAAGGTCATGTTCCCATGTTTGTGAGATGCCAGTTTTTCACCATTGTGGCCACGATCCAAAAACAAAGTGAAAGTACTTATTAAGTTAACTGAAGCCCAAAAGCAAACAATTGCCTTCTAACCATACTGGTTTGGATCCAAAAGGTAGTCTTCACAGATTCCACTTGTTACACGGTGCACCTCTGAGGTGTCAAACTGTCAGGACTAAGGGCCCAGCTGAAGCCAGTGTCTGGTCACCTGAATGCGCTGTGCAAATGTAGTCAACCAGAAGGGGAGATGCTCTTTGTTGACTAGATGCTGTAACATAAATAACTGGCCACCAGGAAACGTGTTTCTAAGTTTTATTAGGCTGGCAGCCTGTAACTGACACACAGGATTAAGCAGTTCATGCAAGTTCTCCCATCATGAGTATCTCTGACTTCACACTTTTCCCTTTTATTTTACGAAAAGACTGCTATCACTTCACCACCATGGCAAAATTGCCTTGCTTCCCAGGTTGGTTGTTATGTCCTTGGAGGAATTCAAAACCCTCAACATCAGACTTTCTTACTGGCCAGAATGCAGCCATATCTGACTTTTAACAAGACTGAAATTACTGTCAGCTCCCAAACATCACCCCTTCTAGCTACCATCCTCTTTCTGTTCTGCTGCGCCGATTTGTGGATCCCAATTAGGATTGCCAGGTGACTCCTGGCAATTATCAGGAAGTTTCAAGGTAGGGACATGGGGACCTGAGACATTTTGTGTGCTGACGTCAAATCCAGTGAAAACGCAGAAGTGACAGAGTAGTTTTGGAAATTGCCAGTAACTTTATGACTTTCCAGTCATGGACTGACTTTCCAGTGATTCGTAAAACTTTTTCACCAGAAGTAATGTAGCAGTACATGCAATACTGCTGTTTTTTATTTATTTTTTTCTTGTGTGTTGGCCGGCAACTGGACCTCGGGGGCAGGACATCCCCTATACCAAGTGGGGGAATAGTAAAGCCTAATCCTGATTCATCCTTCAGTATTCCTGAGAGTCTCCAGTTCTGCAGGGGCAGGTAAAAAACAGAATGGCAGGATATTTTTGAAAGCCTGTTGAAGCCAATCAGCTTCAGGCAAGAAGTCGTGTGTGAACAAAATAAAAGACGAGATCTCGAGAAAATCTGCTGGTGCAAACGAAGTCCTCCACCCACTTTCGAGCAATTGTCAGAAGAGGTCGTTTTTAGAGGTGAGGATGTAGTAGACACCTCACTGGAAGATACCTTTTGTACCCTGGATGCAGCAATCCACTTGCGATCACCTGTTCATGCAAGGATGGAGAATCTTCCTGCCTTTCATCTTCCCCTCCCCATCCCCAGCAGCAGTTCCATGATCAACCCACCACCACTGGTAATTTTATTCCCACACCCATAGGATTCATTCAGACTAAGACCCACATTAGGCAGTAGGCTGCAGTGAGGGGGCAGAAAGTGTCCTTGCTGTTCTGTACTTTATCCAATGATGGTTTTGCAGAATTGAAAAAACAAAGAACTTGAACACTCCACATTTGCACGCAAGGGGATTAAGTGCAATTTAGTCTACAGATGCACTGCAAATTGAAACTTCAGGAATTCAAGGCCTGGACGGAAAACAGAATTACTTTCAAGACCTTTGACATCACTTCCCTCGTCTCTGTTCTGCTACCATCCAGCAAAGACAAATATATGACCTGATAGCATTATTGAGTATCCCCTCTCCCACTGTGTAGTAGGGGAAACTTGTCCCTGTTGTAATATCATAGCCCTCATTTGAGTTCCCTTGATGTTCCCTGTAAGAGGCCCAGAAGGGCTGATTTCAATAGAAGCCACAGAATCTCTGCAACATTTAGTTTCAGCTGTAATTAAAAAGAGCAGGCACTAGAAATGACAAAAAGGTGAAAAATTACACTGGGCTAGGAAGAGGTTCTTGATCTAAAAATAAAAAAAATAAATTAAAAAACCTGATACCACCATACTCCAAGAATTGGAAAGCTGCTAAGGGACTACGAAACTCTATTTTTTGCCATGTTCAGATACAGGGTGTGAAGAAATGGCTCCCCCCACCCTCTTCTTCCCTTCTCCAAGCAGGTATCATAGATCTGGAGGGCTTAAAATGCCAGAGGGACATCAGGAAGTGCCTACTGACCTAGGGGGAAAAGATAACCCAGACTGACCCTGACAGAGGGGTGAGGCCTAGGAACTGACAAAACTGCTGGGAACAGGGAGGCAAGGCCTCTTTTTCTGCTGGGCCACTGAAGGGAGCAGAGCTCTTGCCTGGGCTCTGGAGAGAGCAGCCATTTTTGGACCATGTGCTCGCCCAGGGAGTTGACCCAGTCTTCCAGGTAATGAGAACTCTGTGGGAATTGTAACCTTCTAAGCTTAAGAGCCTACCCTATTGTAACAACTGTTAGGATATGTTTAAAGAAATGATAGAGGAATTGCAGTTATATCTCCTTTGTTTTGGAAACCCTTGCTCGATCTGGTGCAGTGCTAAAACATACTTGTAACCATTCTATTTTTAATAAATACTTTTGAACCTTAGATGTGGGGAACAGTTCTGTGTGCCACCTGGGCCTCCGCTGTTGTGGATGTGCTATCGGAATAGGAGGGCACCAGGAGGAAGGCTGGCAGTTGACAAGCAGCTATCCCTCCAGGGCCTCCAATCTGCCCTATGGAACCCAGGAGAGAGAAAACAGGAGAAACAGAGGCTAGGTCTCAGAGTTGCATAGGAGGCTGGGGAGTCTTGACCCTCCCCAGTGAATAGTTCCTCAAATGGTCAGGTGGTGGCAGCAGTTTACCCAGAGAGAGAAAGCAAGCCCTTTCCAGGAAAAGGTGGCAACCTCTGGTAGAGGCTTGGGGTGGAAGAGGGCCTGCCAGGCAAAGCAAGCCCGTTCCACCACAGAGGGCAAAAAAATCTGAGAGTTACATTAGTTAAGGTTTAGGTTCAATTCTCATACTCAGACTGAATTCATTACTGTCCAACTCAGCTGGGCAGTGGGAAGAAGTTCAATGGCCTTCACCAATTGGCCATGCTGGCAGGGGCTGATGGGAATTGTAGTCCATGGACATCTGGAGAGCTGCAGGTTGCAGACCCCTGGTCTATGCCAAAGAAAAGAAAAGAAAAACACCCAGCAGAATGACGGGCTGGGTGAGAGGGAGCACTGCTCCAGTAACATCTGAAGATCTAGTAGTTAAGAAATGTTGAAATGTACCCCAGAGCATTCAACTGGACCATACAATTACTGGCAACTTCTTCCTGCTTATGTAATGTAAATCAGTGCCACCAAGTTGCAGCAAACTTACAGCAACGCCAGCAGGAGTCTTTCAAGGCAAGAGTGAAGCAGAGGTAGTTGGCCATTGCCTTCCTCTGAAGAGTCTGCCTTGGTCATCTCCCAATTAAGTGCTTAATATCTGACATAGGATAAGAATAAGCTATATACCATGCCACTTTCCCTTTCCCTTTCTGTTTTTATTTATTTATTTATTTTTACAGAATTAGGGAAGTTATTAGCTCATAAAATAGACAAATGGCCTAGGTATAGAGCTTGGAAGAAGAACATGAGTTTGGATTTATACCCCACTTACAAATTCCTTCCCCTCCTTCCCAAAGCAGCTTACAAACACCTTTCCCTTCCTCTCCCCACAGCAGACACCTTGTGAGGTAGGTGGGGCTGAGAGAGTCCTGAGAGAACTGTGACGAGCCCAAGGTCCTCATGAGTAGGAGCAAGGAAACAAATGCAGTTCACCAGCCAAGAGTCCTCAGCTCATGTGGAGGGGTGGGGAATCAAACCCAGTTCTCCAGATTAGAGTTCACCACTCTTAACCACTACACCACGCTGGCTCTTTAAAAAGAGAAGTGCCACTATCCACTATAACCGGCAAAAGTTGACCCATTTTAGGCTACCACTAAAACCAAAATCTACACACACTTATGGAAGGCTCTGGGAAAGAGTCTCTGTCCTCTAGGGGATGCTGTGATGGAGACCATCTGCTGAAGTTCTGCTACTGCTTCAGGATCGCCAAGCTTGCTTTTGCTTCTAGGAACAGAAGGCTTTTTGGAGTGTTGCTCATAGCCATTGAGCGCGCCAAGCAGTCACTGGTGCCTATATGAACAGTGGATGCACCCCTCCATCATCCACGGTGAAGCCATAAGGAAATCCCTGGGCTGATAGCTCAGACGTGGTAGATTTCTTCCTCCTCCATGCCATAATTAATATACCCTTGCCCCAGCGCACTGCGGCGCAAGATGTCCCAGCCGCAAGCGGAGCTCCTCCGTGATGAACAGGGCGTGTCTGAAGGAGTGTTGAAGGGCCCCTGCTTCTTTGAGTAAAACAGTCCGCCATTATCTAGGGGTGCAGCCTTCTTGCAGATCAAGTACTTCTCAAATCCATCCCTTCGGTGGGGTTCAAACGCTTTTACCTTCTGCTGCCGGAGTTCACAGCGACGTTCGACTCTGCAGGTAAAAAGTGAAAGAAAGCAGTCAAGGAAGCTGTTTCAACCCAGCCTTTCTCTTTCCCAAATCATGTCAGAAAGGAGCCTCATTGTTTCTTAAAATGAAGATGGCTACTTGTCACCTTACAACTTCTCAAAAATTTAAGTGTAAGCTTATAAGATAAAATCTGGTACAGTGGTGGCCTCTAAACCAGCACTCACACATGAAGATGACTTACCGTATATACTCGGGTATAAGCTGAGTTTTTCAGCCCTGTTTTAAGGCTGAAAAATGCCCCCTCTGAGAAAACCTCACAGAGTCCCTCAACTTACCAACCGGCTCTTCGAAGCCTCTGCTGGGGCTGAGAGTGTTGCCGGACAGCCTCTCTGTGGCTGCTAAGCTGCTTGTCCCTGCCTCTACTCCGGGAGAAGTGAAGGGGAACCCTGGCTGGCTGGGCTTCCTCAAACCCGGGGAGGCAGAGGGAGCTCCTTATTTGGGCAGTGACTCCCCCTGATGTCATTGCCCAAATAAAAAGCTCCCTTTACCTCCGGGCCCAACCTGCCGGGAGGTGGAGGGAGCTCCTTATTTGGGTAGTGACTCCCCCTGATGTCATTGCCCAAATAAAAAGCTCCCTCCACCTCCTGATTGCCTGGGCTTCCTCAAACCCAGCCGGGAAGTGGAGGGAGCTCCTTATTTGGGCAATGACATCAGGGGGAGTCACTGACCAAATAAGGAGCTCCCTCTGCCTCCCGGCTTCCCACTCAACTTATAAGTGAGTAAATATGTTAACCTGGGTTTTGGTAAGTAAAAATTAGATGCCTCAGCTTATACAGGAGTCAGTTTATACACGAGTTTATATATGGTATATCTGGTCCATCATGGACAGGCTTATCTACTCAAGATTGGCAGCATCACTCCAGGGTCTCAGCTTGAGGTCTTTCACATCATCTGAGGTCTCAACTAGAAGCAGAGATGTAGCTCCAAGGGGGCGGGGAGGGGTGTGTGTGATGCACCAAGCATGTGCACCTGTGGGGGTGTGGTGAGGGCGTTCCAGGGGTGTTCCAGGAGCGTTCCGGAGTGGGGGCGGAGGACGCACCAGTGCACTAGGCACTTTCCCCCCTTGCTACACCTCTGGCTAAAGGTCTTTCACATCCCTCCAACAGGAAATGCCAGGGATTGAAACCAGAACCTTCTCCCACTGAGGTACAACCCTTCCTAATTTCTGGCTAGGCCCAGAATCAAAAATATTTGGGAGAGGAGGGGATAAGAACCTTATGGAGGTTTCAACTATCAAAATAATACCACATGATCAGCCAGGGGCAATTTCCTCTTTCCATCATTTTGATGTACCTCTTTTTGATGTACAGCGGTAAACTGTTTGCTCAAACCCACAATGACGCTATCTACTCAGATTTGATCTGTACATCCTAATCTCTACAGCTGTAGCACGAGAAATCTGCAAAAAAAATTACAGCAACATCTATCAAGGCCCCCGGACTGGTTGTAGCCAAACCCAGAATTGCTGCTGTTGCAGCTGCATATTACATGAATGGTGATTCTCAAATTCCATGGCTTTCTACAACCAAAGAGAAACAAAATGAAAACAGAAAGGAGCCTTGTGATACTCCAACCATTTTTACTCGGGGCAGAAGTTTTAATGAATTAGAGTCTACTTCATTAAATCCATGGACAGAGTATTTGTTGCAGTCTTTAAAGCTCTACAGGCCATTGCGAAAACAGCTTGCTCCTGTAGTATTTATAATAATTATAATAATTAAACTCAGCAAGGGAGCTTCCTGTTCCTCCAAAGTGACTTTTACGGGGAACTGTTTTAAAGTAGCTTGAATAGGTGTTCAATAGTGCTTTCATTTGGGGCTACAATGTACGGGTCATTATATAGTCCAGTAGTTACCATATATACTGCGCGATATAAAGCTGAGTTTTCCTAGCCCTGCTTTTAAAGAAACTGAAAGAAAAATTCCCTTGGCTTAAACGCAAGTCACCATTTTCTATTCATCACAAGGAGGCTGGGGGCGGGGCCGGGACAATCTCCCTGCCCCCAGGAAGCCGCTTGTTGCTGCCCTCATCCAGGGTGAAGGGGGAACCCCGAGGCACCCTGACTGGCTGGGCTTCGTCAAATCTGGGGGGGGCAGAGGGCTCGGCTTCTTTGGGCAGTGACATCAGGGGGGAGTCTTTTGCCCAAATAAGGAGAAACTCCCTCTGCGGCTTTGGGTTTGACAAGACCGGCTAGCCGACAGACGAGGGAGGCTCCTTCTTTGGGTGATTCCCCACAGTGTCGCTGCTTGGAAATAACTCCCTCTCTACTAACTGCTAGTTTGACAAAGCCAAGCTAGCCAGTGGTGAAGGGCTCCTTCTTTGGGCAGTGATTCCCCCTGATGTCACTGCCCAAATAAAAAGCTCCCTCTGCCTGCCGGCTGGGTTTGACAAAGCCCAGCTAGCCAGCAGGCAGAGGGAGCTCCTTCTTTGGGCAGTGGCGTTACCTGATGTGCTGCCCAAATGGCAAAACTCCCTCCTTCACCCGAGCTGGAGATTTGATAAACCCAACTGGCCCGACGAGCAGACGAAGGAGACTCCTTCTTCGGGCAGTGATTCCCCCTGATGTCACTGCCCAAATAGCGCTCCCTCTGCCTGCCCGACTGGGATTTGACAAAGCCCAGCGGCAGCAAAACAGAGGAAGAGCTCCTTCTTTGGTGAGTGGTTCCCCTGATGTGCTGCTGGAAATAAAACTCCCTCCTCCTGTCCGGCTGGAATTGACAAAAGCCAAACTAGCCAGCGAGCAGAGGGCTCTAGCCTTCTTTGAACTGATTCCTGATGCCACTGCCCAAATCAAAACTCCCTCTGCCTGCGACTCGGTTGACCCAACTAGCCAGCTTCTTCAGCTTGAGGCAGAGGGTAGCTCCTTCTTTGGGGCGGTGATTCCCCCTGATGTCACTGCCCCAAATAAAAGCTTCCCTCTGCCTGCCGAGGCTCAGGTTTGACAAAGCCCAGCTAGCCAATACCGCTTGAGCGAGAGGGACTCCTTCTTTGGGCCAGTGATTCCCCTGATGTCTGCCCAATAAAAACTCCCCTCTGCCTGCGCGACTGGAAGCTGACAAAGCCCAGCTAGCCAGCAGTGCAGAGGGGGGCTCCTTCTTTTGGGCAGTGATTCCCCCCTGATGTCACTGCCCAAATAAAAACTCCCTCTGCCTGCGGCTGGAGATTTGACAAAGCCCAACTAGCCAGCGGAGCAGAGGGCTCGCTGCTTTGGGCAGTGATTCCCCTGATGTCACTGCCTAAATAAAATCCCTCTGCCTGCCCGGCATGGACTGACAAAGCCAGCTTCAGCCAGCGAGCAGAGGGAGCTCCTTCTTGAGACACAGCTGATTTCCCCTGATGTCACTGCCCAGGCAAAAGCTCCCTCTGCCTGCCCGTCAAGGGCTGACAAGCAGCTAGCCAAACAGAGCAAAGGGCTCCTTCTTTGGGCAGTGATTCCCCCTGATGTCACTGCCCAAATAAAGCTCCTCTGCCTATGGAAACTTTAGTTTGACAAAGACCCCTGGCGAGTAGAGGAGCTCCTTCTTTAGGTAGTGATATCAGGGGGAGTCACTGCCCAAAGAAGGAGCTCCCTCGGCCTCCCGGCTTCCCACCCTCGGCTTATACCCGAGTCAATAAGTTTTCCCAGGTTTGGGCAGTAAAATTAGGTGCCTCGGCTTATACACGGGTCGGCTTATACACAAATATATACGGTACATGTAATTCTTTCTCCCCAGATTTATCTGCCTCCATTCCTCATGAAATTTTCCAAACTAGTTGTGAGAATTACTGAATGCTGGCTGTTTTGGAAAGCTGGAACAAAATATCTTGAAGCATTTTCAGAGATGAAGCTTAATGATAAAAACCCTGCATTTTCTACCTGCCATGCAAAAAGGGATTGATGTTTAATTGTTTTGGAAAGAGCTGCAGGGATCGTAGCAGCCTCAAGTTTGGCTGAGTCCCAGGGTAGCCTGTTAGCAAATCCATCATGTTTAAACGTGCACAGAAAGGAAGACTATATCTCATGTGCATGAACAGTAGATTAGGGAGCTCAGCACCACGACAGAACACACAGGACACATTCAACAGTGCATGTGTGTGAATTTCTCTCCATATAATTATTAACTCTCATCTAAAGGATTCAATTACTTTCAGAGGGACATTGGTAGATCATGTTGGAACTGAACTGTGTGAGACCAAGAAGAAAAGAACAGCGCTACCCTAGAACATGACACAATTTACCTTCTCGTTAGTCCTAACACAGGGTCTGAATGCCTGCAGTGGTAACACAGCATGAGGGGTTGTAAGCAGTGGTGTGATTCAGCAGGTTTGCACCACTTTGGCAGAAACCGGTTGTTAAAATGGTGCTTGTAAACAATCAGTTGTTAAATTATTTGAATTCCACCACTGGTTGTAAGCAAGGCTACCCCTAATGCTATACCAAATTTCCGTGCAAAAAATGGGATTTGGGATGGTAGTTAAACATTTCCTAAAAATGTTCCCACTCTACTTCTTGCCTTTCTGCACCAGGGGACTATTTGCCGTGTACCTACTGGGAATCCATCATGGAAACAGGCAACCATGCAAAGAAAGAAACCGGGGTAAAATAGACCTAGATTTGAAAATACCGAATGTAACCTGGTATAATTATGCTGTGCGGAATAGAACTATGACTAATAAATGAGGAAATGCAAATAAATAATCTATCACAAGAACAATTTCCCATCCAGTGGCTAACTGAGTTCTGTCTGTCTAGACCAGGGGTAGGGAACCTGCGGCTCTCCAGATGTTCAGGAACTACAATTCCCATCAGCCTCTGTCAGCATGGCCAATTAGTCAGCCCGTATGCTGGTGAGAACTGATGGGAGATTGTAGTCCCTGAACATCCTGAGCACGCGAGGTTCCCGACCTCTAATCTATGACGGTGAAATAATCATCAACTAAAACCTGTGCAGTTCCCTCAAAATAGGGTGAATGGGTCAAATACAAACAGACTAAACATAAGACTATGGGAAACTCTACTCAAGAATGAGCACATATGAAAAGCATTGTTAGAATAGCTTTGATATCGTTAGCATCTACTAAGAAATTTCTCTAAAGCAGTGTTTCCCAAACTTTTTTTTTTACCATGGCACGGTTATTTTAATACCTCTCCGTCATCCACTAAAAATTTTGATGGCCTATGTATTAGTAAAATAAAACAACTTTGAACGTCACCCCGACACGTGTCTGCCTGTCCTGGCTCGTCAGGGGCGAGCCCAGGCCTGCACCGGGCCTCATTTGCATGCAGTAGCATCAGGGAGGCTCCCCAGGGTGCTGCTTCCATCCCCACCTTCCTCGTGGTACCAGCATCTGCTGTGAGCTGTGGCTCTGTCCCCGGCCCCTTTCTGGGTGGTCAGTTGGCCAGGGAGGAGCCCCGAAGCTGCTGTATAGTCCCAGCTGGTCCGTCTCCCTCTGAGCAAGGATGGAGGTGGGGCGGTCAGCCTCAGCCCCGGACATTAGGTGACTCAGCATTTTGCTTTCATGACCCGGTGCCGGGTCATGACCCCCCATTTGGGAAACACTGCTCTAAAGTATTTTGTTTTATCTATTTTACTTTGGATTGAGTTGTTTTTTATTACAGAGGAATGATTTGTAATGCATATGATATGACACTCCTGATTTTTGTTGTTTTGAAATAAGCATACTTTGGTTGGTTTTGTATTGAATCAATATAGCTATTGCCTGCACAAGCTATTGCCTGGCGTTTGTTCACTCACAGGAAATTGTCAGGGGTCACTAGAGCGTCATACTAGTTCTAGAGCAGTTTCCCGTGGTCTTATATTTAGTATTTGACACAAATTCACCCTATTTTCAGGGAATTGGACAGGTTTTGATTTGCTCATTTGTCTAGATAGATAGAAATCAGTAAGCCATTGTTCTTGTGATAGATTATTCATTTGAATCTCCCCATTTATTAGTCATGGTGGATTCACAGCGTGGGACGTCAGCTACATCAAGTATGCTTGCCTACAGTGAAGAGGATAAAAATAGAGTTTTGAAAAGCATCTCAGATAAACATGACTCTCTAGGAGACTCAGGTAGAGACTGGTCCACAGCCATACTGCTAAAAAAAATTACACCTTATCACTTGCACGCAGTTACTCTTGATGATTACATAACACATAGTAAAATCCCAGGTGGCTTGAGAATTCGGATGGCTCCGACATTATTTTCTGAAGATGTCACTTTTAAGAATCTCTCTACTGCAGTACTCAATAAGCACTCCCACAATTTGATGCTCCTAACCCAGTGGTGGCGAACCTTTGGCACTCCAGATGTTATGGACTACAATTCCCATCAGCCCCTGCCAGCATGGCCAATTGGCCGTAGGCTGGCGGGGAGATGATGATCCATAGCATCTAATTAAAGAGTCCTCCTACACCAGTGGTGTGACCTTTGGCATGTTATGAACCTGAAAGTTCCCATCAGCCCCTGCCAGCATGGCCAATTGGCGTGCTGGCGAGAACTGATGAAATATCAGTCTTTCCTACAATCAACTCCTAATATCTAAGCGGTTCTTGTGATAGATTATGTACCTGGCTGGTGGATGAAAGAAAAAAAATTGCTGCTGGTGGGGCATCACTTCCAGGGAAACTGGAATTAACATCAGTCCTCTTTAGTAATCATAAACACTCTATGACAGTGGTGGCGAACCTATGGCATGGGTGCCAAAGGTGGCACTCAGCCCTCTCTGTGGGCTCGAGCAAACAGAGTCGCCACCCCCCCCCCATCTAGGCTGGCCTGGGCCATTGGGCTCAATTATTAGCATTAAACCTAAGACCTAGTTTTGGGGAAGCTGTGTATGTAACCCTGTTAAGTGCTGTTAAACCCCACTGATTTTCATGCGAAGAACTAAAGCACGATCCTTTACTTGGCAGTAAGCTCGGTTGCTAACAATGGGGCTTGCTTCTGTGTAAACCCCCCTAGGGTCGTGATTCACCCTTTGGAAGAGTTGCACGGTTGCTTCAAAGCAAAGTCACCGACTACCACCAAGCTTACTTCCGAGTAATGCACATATCAGAGCCAACTGGTTTTTCTAAACGAAAACCTCAGTTTTCAGGTTAAATTGCTGTGTTGGCACTTTGTGATAAATAAGTAGGTCTTGGGTTGTAATTTGGGCACTTGGTCTCGAAAAGGTTCGCCATCACTGCTCTATGATTTCACCACAGAGTGTTCCTAGAGAGGTATGATGTCACTTCCTTATTTTCTCAGAAATGGTGTCACATCATTGCTGATAGCCATCCCCTTCTCCTCACCTTCCACACACTGGGCTCCCACTCACTGCCAAGCCAGGACTGACAACACTACTACCTTCAGGTGTTTGGTACCATTTCATTAAAAACAATTGACTTCTTCCTCTTAGAAGCAGTGAGATTATAGTGCATCCAGTGGTAGCTCTGAAAGGAAGCAAACAGTAAGGGGATTCTTTTGCCCTCAGCCAAATATGTGCCTGCAGTGGTAAATAGGTGCACTTGAAACCTTCCTAGAATAAAGAAGGTGGATTTATTTTATCAAAATGGTACCAAGAGCTGCAGTTCCATAAAAATACTAAAAAAGGTATGGTAGAGTGATCCTTGGTGCACTGCGGGAGACGTGAGGTCATCATGCTTTTCCACACTAGAAGCTCAATTGATTGCTGAATGATACTATCTCTGCATCATTCCCTGCTCGTTTCTGTACCCCTGCACAGGCACAGTCTCTCTTAGCCCATCTTTCGCCTTGCCTCCACACACAAGCATATTTCAAATACTGGGTAATAAGCAAATATATTCTGATTTACTCCCGCACAGATGATGCCTGTTTGTCACATACAATCCTTTTTTGACATAGAAGATCTTCAACCATTACTAATTTGATGTGCCAGACCTACCTGAGGTACCATCGGTCACCCAAACCATATTCCTTCCCACAGATCCCCGATCGTGGCCAGAGGCATTGTGGAAGCTTGCGTTCTAGCATTTGGCCAGTTGTGAAAGCCGCAATCACAGAACAATAATTCCGTTTGAAGAAGCGTAATGGTGATGTGAAATTTTGAGACAGAGAAAAACTAAAGCGACAGGACATGACATTTTAGCCTTAAAAGTCCCATGCGTTATAAAGAGAAATCTGAAAAAAAAATCCCCTAAAATAAGTCAGATGAGGAATAACAAGAAGAAAATGGGGGGGAGAGTGGATGATCTTCCCATGCCATGCATTACCGAATATTCGGACTCATCTACACTGATTCTTGAGAACAATTTAGGATGAAAAGAGATTCTATTTTTACACTGGAAAAGTATTATATGAATATTCAATGAATATCCAACATGAACACCAGCAGAGAAGGGACTGGTAAAAACAAACTGCTCTGTTCTCAAACATAAAACTACTAGAGTAGGGCAATGATGGCTGAATGAAGAGATGAAGGAGTTTCAGCTTAGTCTGGCAAATTTGAAAGGGATGGTGGAGGGGGGGGGTACAGGCTAGTTCTAGTAACAGTTCCCTGAACCTCATAGGAAGGAGGATGGTAAGCACCCACTAAACATCAACTCCTCTGTAAATCTTCCTTTTAATTAGGGTCAAGCTGCAGTGTTCTTCTTTGGTCGTCACCTTCCAGATATCAAGCCACCCCTACTTCCTCTTTCCCTTTTCCTACTTGGCGATCCTCACCTAACTTTCATTTCCTTGCTTGAGACCAGTTTTCTCACAGTGCCTCATGAGTAGTCACAGGTTCAGGACATGCTATCACATTTGCAGAGGCCATTTCCTGCCAGCTCCTTCTATTTGGTTGGGATGGGGCAGAGATGTCAGCCACTGGATATAATGGTCTTATGCTTCCCCTCATGTTGCTGCATGATCTAGCCAATAATTGTCTAAAGTTACATAAAAGTCCAAGGGAACCTTAAAGGCTAACAGCATCCCCCCCCCCCCCGTATTATTTTTTGAGGGTTGGATCTTGCTTCTTCAGATGCTTCGAAGATGAAGTCACAGTCTATGCTTCTACATGGAAAATTACAGAAGTGGAGCAGGAATAAGGAAGAGTTGGGGACAGAGAGAGGCTTAGTATGAATCCCAAACAGAAAGGGGAAGAAGAAATACCAACCTAGAAAATCACCCGGAGCCTGTATAGAGAGGGGAGATTACACAAAACTAATAAATAAAAATGAATAAAAACCAGTTAACCAGGAAGGATGGTAAAAGGCCTGATAACAAAATGAATACCCATGGGTTACATATGCTGAATTATCCAAAACTTTAATACATCACAAATAGTTTTAAAATTTAATAAAACCCAAACATGTTTCAGCCACAGGGTCTTCCTCAGTGGTACAAATTGTTAATATACACACCAAAAAGTTAAATATTCAAAATACAAAATGATCAAATACATTTCTAATCAAAGTTTTTAAACACACAAAAGAAACATGGATAGTTCATTAACTGAATAATTCCTTTACTATTGGAATGCCTTCTTCATTATTGGAATAAAAAACGTTTAGAATGTTGTTATTCATGATCCAAATAAGCAAGGTCAGAGTAAATCATAGTTCCATGGCGTGTATGTTCACATTCAGGAAGCAAAATGTGAGCAAAATACAACTTGTGATATATTAAAGTTTGTTATAATTTTCACAAGTAATCTGTATTCATTCTGTTATTAGGCCTTTTGTCAACCTTCCTGGTTAACTGGTATGAATCCCATACATAAACCTTGCTGGCATGATTCTCTGAGTCAGGGACCAGAATGGATTAGATCGATGGCTGATAAGAGAATCAGAGGTTCTAGCCCAGGGTGTCCAACTCTGGTGTTTCAGATGTTCATGAACTACAATTCCCATTAGCCCCTGCTGGGAATTGTAGTCCATGAACATCTGAAGTGCCAGAGTTGGACACCCCTGGACTAGTCCCTCTCTCATGCAGTGCCAACAGATAAAAATTAGCTGACATCACTAAAGGATTATAGTATGATACAACATGTTAAGAAAAGCCAATTGAAGAGTCGAAAAAAGGGCTCCGTTTGAGCTGTCACAAATTATACGGAAGCTGAGGTTAAGAGGCTGGATTTAGTTGTGGACTTAGTTGTGAACTGAGCTCACCTGAGCTCTCCAAAGTTCATCCCGTTCATGGGCCACACGCCAGTGTGTGTCACCCATCATGGCGATCAGCAGGTTGAGCATCAGGAGGGTAGCAATGACCGCGAAGGCAGAGTAGGTGATCCCATACATGAAGGGAAGATCCACTTCGTAGTTGGCTGGACCATCAATGATGGTGAGGAAGAGCTCAAATGTGCTGAAGAGTGCCATGGGGTAGCTGTAGAAGTGCCCCAGTTCATCCGGATCTTGTGTTTGGAAGATGATATAAAAAGCTGGCGGGAGAAAGCAATTTCCCACATTAATACTGACAGGTGTACACAGCTGTGTAAAGGGGCATCCAGGACACCTACAAGATTTTCTCCCGGTTTGGGTACTATGGCAGGTCTTACTGTCACATGTGGGCACATCTTTCTACCCAGAACAGAGTAACTGTCAGCCCCATCCAAAGGGGGGTGGGAAGGGCTTATGGGAGCAGCGTGGCCTTGCACCGGCATGTTTGCCCTCCCCAGGTGGAGGGTGCAGACGTGCCAGCGGCCACCTGTCCCACAGCCCCACCACAGCAGAACCTGGAAGTCTGGGTTGCAGTGGGGCTGCGTTGGCTTTCTGCTCAGACACCAGTAGGGGGGGGGGATGTGGATGATATGATTCTATATGATTCTATGATTCTATAGCCCCTTTGTAGATGCAGTTCACGTTGCTGAATCAGTAAATTGTTAAGTTATTCGGTCCTTTGCTAGCCATTCTAGTGCAAATTGCTTTGGTTTTCTATTCAAGTTGCACAACCCCCCCATCTTCTGCGTGCAGTATGAATCATACATTTCGTATGGCAAAAGGTGAGGAAAGATGGAAAGGCTTAGCACTATGCTTAGAACTGCCAGGGAGACATGCAGGCTACTGGGATTGGGAGCCTCACAGCTCTCCTTTAACCAACTACTGTTCAATATATATATTGAGCATGTAAAATGCAGTCAAGTCACAGCTGACTTATGGTGACCCCAGCAAGGGGCTTCCAAGGCAAGTGAGTAGCAGAGGTGTTTTGCCATTGCCTTCATCTGCAAAACCTTCCTTGGCAGTTTGCCTTCCAAGTACCAACCCTGCTTAGCTTCCAAGATCGGACAAGAGTGGCCTATACCGTACTGTTCCACCTCTCACAATACATATTACCTATATTAATGCATGAGAAACTGAGATTGAGACACACACAGAGCCGAACAGGGATCTGAATCCCGTTCTTCTGAACCATGGAACTATACAATGTCACTGGCTGTCCTTGGTCTTGCCAGCTTGACACACATGATTGTTTTACATCATTCTGTTGCACGATACAGATACAAACAGATGCCAACCACTGCAATATGAACTGATTTAGAAAGGCCTAGAAGGTGCTGCTTACCAGACGCAAAGCCAAGGATCACCACTGCCATTAGCCAGCAGAAGCGCATGAGGTCCCCAAAGATCATCTGCACACACAAAGAGACAACAGACACCTTCTTGTTTACCCTGTACCTACTGCCAGTTAATGGCACAGTGCAGGTTACTGGGTTCAAAATGGTTTTAACTGGCAATAGACTTACACAAATTTATAGGAGGAGCAACATTATGAACAGAGATATCATGAATACAGTCCCAATACAACAGCCAAGTCTCTGTTGTTGAAAATAATTGTCTTGAACTGACAGTTGGCTTGCAACAATTATCGTTAGATACGTGGAGAATTAAGGAGGCAAATAGTTAAGCAAACCACTCAGATCTGCATTATGCTGTATTTCCAAACATGGGACAGATGCACAAGTAAGCTAATAGCAGGTAATAATATAACCATTTGGATCTCTATGGTCTAAGGTGCATACAGCTGCAGAAATAATGGGGTGGATTTCATGTGTTCAGAATTTGAACTTCTGGGAGAGGAGACTGATAATAGAGCCTCACTTGCTCCAGAGACAGCTCGTCACTTACTTTTTGGATCATGATGGTGAAGGGCCCCAGCATCTGAAATCCACGTGCGAAATACATGACATTGCACCAGCCGAGCACCAGAGCAAAGGACAGGGGAATCACCTCTCCCGTCGTACTGGTGAGACGCATCACCATGGTCACCAAGATCATACATGCATATGTGATGCTGTAAAAGATCAATGAGGATCACATATCTGTCCCCAGCCTTTCCAAATCACAGAATTATATAGATTAGGGTTGCCAACCCTGACAACCAGCAGGAGAGTTGGGACAGAGACATGGTGGGGGAGTGGTATCGCATGATGATGTCACTGCCAGGGAAAACCATAGAGTTTCTGATGAGTCCTAGAGCTACCTGATGTCACTTCTAGGTGTTGTAGAGGCAAGTCCTGTCTTACAAACTTACTAGAGTTCTTTGAGGGTGTAAACAGACATGTGGATAAGGGGGAACCAGTGGACATTGTCTACTTGGATTTCCAAAAGGCTTTTGACAAAGTTCCTCACCAGAGACTGTTGAGAAAACTCAGCAATGAAGGAATAAGAGGGGAAGTCCTCCTATGGATTAAAAACTGGTTGAGGAACAGGAAACAAAGAGTGGGTGTAAATGGGAAGTTCTCACAATGGAGAGATGTAGGGAGTGGTGTCCCCCAAGGATCCGTCTTTGACCAGTAAGCCTTTTAACTTATCCATAAAACGTATCCTGGAAGCGTAGGGTGGGTAGTGTGGTGGCCAAGCTTTGCAGATGATACTAAATTATGTAGGGTGGTGAGAACTACAAAGGATTGCCATGGGCGATTCCAAGCCTGACCTTTGATAAATTAGGTGAGTGGGCTGCAAGAAAATTGCAAATGCAGTTCAATGTAGCTTAAATGTAAAGTGATGCAATATAGGGGCAAAAAACCAAACTTCACATATGACTTACAGGCCAGTGTGCTATCAGTCACAGACCAGGAAAGGCCTTTAGTTGATAGTTCCATGGGAATCGTCAACTCAATGCATGGCAGCCGTGAAAACCAGAAGGCAACCTATGCTGGGGATAATTAGGAAAGCAATCTGAGAAATGCAAAGATTGTCATGCCTCTTTATATAGAACACAAAAGCAATCGCCTTAGCAATTTTGAGTAATTGTAGCCAGCCTGGTCGCCACATCCCAAAAAAAAGGATATCGGGCGAGATAGAAAAGTGCAGAGAAGGGCACCGAGGATGATTGAAGGATTGGACAACCTTCCCTATGAGGGAGAGGCTGCAGCCAGCTTGGGACTCTTTTAGTTTGGAGAGGGAGGACGCCTGAGGATGACGCATTGAAGCCCATAAAATTAAGCGCATGGGTAGAGTACTGCCGGTGGGATAGAGAGAAATTCTTTTCTCTTCTCTGCTACAATACTAGAACCAGGGCATTCATTGAAAGTCGCTGGGGAAGAATCTAGGGACTAATAAAAAGGAAACACTTCTTCACGCTAACGCGGTAGACAGGTGTGTCTGGAATATGCTGCTACAGTGGAGGTGGTGATGGCTAATTAACCTGATAGCTTTAAAAAAGGGCTTTGACAGATTTCATGGAGTGAGAAGTCAATCTATGGCTAGCCAATCTTGACCTTGATCTCGCTAGATTGCTAACAATGCCTTAGCAGGACCAGGGTGCTCAGTGAGCAGCAGCAGCAGAAGGCCATTGCTTTCACATCCTGCATGGAGTCTCTAAAGGCAACCTTGGTGGCCACTTCTGGCGTAGCAGCAGAATGCTGGATCAAAGATGGACTCTGGTCTGATCCAGCAGGCTAGTTCTTATGTTCTTATGTTCTTATGATGACACGCTAGCAACGCTGCTTTTAAATTTCCCCCCACTGCTGGCCCATACGGTGGTGAGCAACAGAAACCTGAGTTGCTGCATACCCTCCCCCACTGAGGGCTTGGCAGCCTGGTATGGATAATTCAAACACCCACACTCACAAGAAAGGATGATCTTACATGATCACATGGAAAGGTCCTCCAAGAATTGTTTGTCCAAAGTACTTGGTGGCTCCAACTCTGATGATATCTGGAATCTGAGAGAGATCCATTGATCAAATGAATGATCTTTCTTAGACGTAAACCTTTTGGATAACCATTGCATACATCTTTAAGGTCAAAAATCTAAGCAAACAGTTGCCGCGGGTGATCTAAACTGTCTCTCGTGGTTCACGAGCATGTTGATGAAGGCCACTATAACTTTTTTCAACGTTATAGTTGATGCAGTAATTGTAATAAATATGTGCAGCTGCTATCTCTCACCAGAGAACAATCATGAGAAGAAGTTGTCTGGCTTGCTTTTGGGGGGGAGAGACACAAGGGGGCTGGAGCTGATTCAGTTAATATTTTCCTGACCAATCTGTTACCTGACCAATTAGCTGCGTCCCATCACTTTTTCTCCCTGGGTTCATTGTTTCTGCCCTTGTTTCTTTCCTCTTTAATGGCAGCAGTGACAAACAGGTAGAGTGTTAGACAAAAAACTGAGTGAGGTTTATACTATTTTGTGCTTGCCTCCTCTGTTCACAATGGGAATTTCCCCTCAGGGTGGGGCCAGGAGAGGCAGGAAAGAGTAGAGAAATTGATCCATGTGGGTCCAACTCCTTTCCCCCAGAACTATCATGTTCATTTATCCTAAGAAATCTTGACTCCCAGAATGCTAAAGACCTGGATAAAATTTGAAATCAGAAGCAACTCCCATGCATGCATAACTATATAACAAGTAACCAGTGGTGGGCAAAAAAAAGGGGGGGATTTTAGGGGGTTCAGGTTCATTACACCCAGAAATTTTCAAAAAATCTGAACAAAGCCAATATGTAGTTTTCTGGCTCCACATGGAGGAGTGGGGAATTGAGTCTACCACTCTCAAGCGCTACACCACACCGGCTCATCCCTTTGAAAAACAAGAATCATTCCAAATCAACCAAAAAATCAACCAAAGATTTTACCTCCAGAACCAAGATCACTATAGCTCCAATCACAGTGATGAGTTCCCCCACCAATCTGATGTCATCCTGTGGAGTGATATATGATTCCTGAAAAAAAAATATGGCCAGTGTGGTTAGAAATACCACCTAGTTTAGATGTAAATTGTAAGTGTGGACCCACTTTGGTGTATTCCCTACTCAATTCAAAATGCAGGATGTGCTTAGAAACAGCCAGAGATCAGTGCATTTCCAGCTGTATTTTCCACCACGACTTTTAAAATTAAGCCGGATAAAGGGCTTAGAGACTCGAGGGTGTTTTCAAAGCTAAATTGCATAATTGCAGCACCAAAACATGCGGGGAAAAGATGGGTGCCTTTCTCCTCTTCTAAGAAGCATAGGGTACAGCAGTTTTAATAAGACACAACATGCTAGCATGGAGGAATTAACACCCTTCTCTCTTTCCTAGCTCCATCTGATCCGAACTGGAGATATGTCGGATTGGGATTTCACTTTGAAAAATGGTGGGA
This sequence comes from Sphaerodactylus townsendi, assembly GCF_021028975.2. Taxonomy (NCBI): domain Eukaryota; kingdom Metazoa; phylum Chordata; class Lepidosauria; order Squamata; family Sphaerodactylidae; genus Sphaerodactylus; species Sphaerodactylus townsendi. Next base: position 97,124,860 of record NC_059431.1, on the reverse strand, counting down.
AGATCCTATCTAAAATCTATGACTCATTAGCTGGGGCATGTGGTCATTGTCAAAGGATAGCTGATTTCTGTCTCATGTTGTGGGTTTGTAGAATAGAAGCAGTTTTGGCCTTTTAGGTTCCACTGGATTCAGATTTGTTAGCTGAGTTGTTGCTGTGTATCCTGCTAAGTTATTGTACCTCTTTTCAAATAGTAAACTTCACATGAAACAAATCCTCATGCCTCTGCATGAATAATGTTCTGTCACTCTATTTGAAGGGGTTGTTGTTTTGGTTTTTTGGTTTCTGGAAATGGAAAATGACAGATAGTTTCTACCTCATTTGTCTTAGGGAACTCAACACATCTCAAGATTCAGAAAATTGTTTATAGTCACTATGATTCTGAGGCTCCCCCCTTGCATGCTTGGACAGTGGGCTACCCATGATTCTCTCAATACTTGGGGTGGCCATTTGGTGCAGTTAGGACAATGTGCATGCTTTCCACCTTCAGTATGTGCACATAAGCACCATGGGTTTATAATTGTGTCTTCTGAAGCTGGAAAATACACAGATTTGCCCCGGTTCACACAAAACAGCAACCTCGCATATTGAAGGATTGTGCACAGTGGTGCCTTGCTGGTACACAAGGCAGAACAGCCAAAATTATAATTCTGCAGAACAGCAAATGAGATTTTACCTGCAAAGGTTTCTGAACAAATAGCATGTTGTCTCTTTCACTTGTTCTGTTATAGCCCCTGTGTTTCAGAGGTCGGTAGACACAACACATTGTGAAGCAAATCATGTACAGTACGTAGAATAGAGCCAAGATGCAGAAATACGGCCTTCCATACTTGTTCCACTTAAGGTTTACCAACTCATTCATGGGAGTCAGGTCTAGGATTCGCCGAGCCTAGAGGACAGAAATAAGTTATTGGTCAAATAGTCCTTCCCAAATAGACTCCCCCCCCCCAACACAAAATAAACAAATGACCCTGAAGGATATGAAAATCAAGACAAAAGATGGAGCTGGGATAAGAGCTAAAAGACAAAATATGCCTTCTCTCTCTAATACTTTTCTCCCTACATACTCCAAGGAGCTCAAGACAGCAGATGTACTTTTCCCTGGTAGCTTCATAGTTATCCTGTGTAGCGAGCTGGGCTAAGAGTGCGATTGGCTCAAGGTCACTCAGTGAATTTCCTAGCAGAGTGGTTATTTGAACCCAGGTCTCCCAGATCCGAGTCTGATACTCCTAACACGTATATGTTGTACCAAGCAACTGATTACGATTTAGACTCCAAACAAGATTTGTTGTAAACCTTAAACAGGCACAACAACTGCTGCATCATTCAGTAAGGCAGCCTAGGCCCAGGCCAGAACGCCACTCTTCGACTTCCTGTTTCCTGTTCTACAATAATACATCTCCCAGCAAGCTCCTTGGTTTATAGGCAATGCAATATCTAAGAACACCATGCTGTACTATACTGGCTCTCTGAACCGAAATAAAGGACTAATACATAACTTTGAGATTCTTTGTTTTTGGTACTTGATGGGTAACAATGGAAGGTGGGATGGTTATAAAAATGGTAATGCTCCCATTACCCTTGAGTACTTCCATCATCAGCACTTCTGATGTTACTAGAAACTGTGACACCAGTACAGGAAAGAATCACATGATACTATGGTTCCCAGTCCCCCTTGGCCAATGGCAGGGGATGATGGGGGTCAAGTGGCCAAATCCAGGTTGGAAAACTTGTGGAGATTTGGGGATGACAAAAACCTCAGTGTGGGACAGTGCCATGGAGTCCAGCCTCTAAGCATCCATTTTCTCCCGAGGAACTGAGCTCTGTAGTCTGGAGATGAGTTTTAATTCCAGGGGATCTCCAGGCCTCACCTGGAGGCTAGCAACCCTATGTGAATCTCTATCCACATGACCCACATGTAATTCTTTGCTTATATTACTGCTACTGCAATGAAGGATTTCATAATGGCAGCAATGCCTCAGAGATAAGCCATGATCCATTATGTATAAAGCCAGCTGTCAATAAAAATTAGAGACTCCAGGATGATGCAGGTGCAAACATGGGTTCAAATCTCATCCCAGTTTTGAATTCACTGAATTGAGTGGAATTGAGTAACTTATCTCTTTCATCTGTGATATGGGAATAATAATTCTGGACTTCCAAAAAGAGTTATAGAGATCACCACTAACCCAAAAGTGCTTTGAACCTTTATGACCTCATATAAATGTTAACTATTATTAAAGTGATGTTAGTAGTAGGTTGTGGGCATTAAAAATACAAAGCAGCAGAACAATTTCTAGAACAGTGATTTTCATACTATATACCTTCAGGGAACAAAGGAGCTTTCCACAATATTGGCCCCAGAACCCAAAATCTTCCAAGAATTGAAGAAAGGTTTTTGCGAGATGGGTAGTTTCAGGATACACGGGCTCTCGTTGTTGCCCCACTTGAACTGACATTAGTTCTGTTCAATTGTTACAGTTTTAATGATCCAACTGTGCATAATCACACTAAGGTTGCAGTCCCACCACTGGCTGCAGTCCCACCACTGGTGTCAGTGCCAGTCCAGATGGCATTCCAGGAGCATTCCCAGGGGCCGAGCCAACTTAAGTTGACTTCCTGAGGGCTTTCAGACTGGGAACACCTCCTTCAGCTGCCAAGACTGATGCCTGCAAAAATGCAGGCTGAGCCCACTGATGAACAATGGTGAGTTTTGGGACATGGCTTAGTTTTTGGGTTTTTCCTTCATTTCTGCACCTCCACATTCCTCTTTGGAAGCAGCATGGCTATGCCATCTCCAGTCATGTGAAACTGCTCCCCTTCCCATGCACTGGACAGCCTGTTTGATTCTTTTGATATGAGATACTCAGCTACCATTTTGTGTGATTGCTGGATCAGAAATCCAGATTTTTGTTTTAGGGTTTACATTGGCATGAACCACAGCTGAAGAATTCACATGTTGCTCCATTCATATAATACAGGAACATGGGAGGGGAGGTCCATGAGTAGTAATACAAGACTGGACTTCCAAAATCATAACAAAAGTGCAAGTGTTAACTAGAAATCACGTAATATTCTCCCTTGACCACGTGAGGTAACATTAAAAAAAAAAGAGGACACATCAACTTGCAGGGAATTTTTTCTGCCTGTGCTGATCTTCAAGGAGAAACTTTCGTAAGCTTGCAAGAAAAGCTAGGGATCCCCCAGAAGACCGCTGGAAAACTGTGGTGGTACGTGCTATAATCTCCCCAAATACCTCTCTGTTTTTAGTGGTGACAATAAGCTCCAGGAGAGACTGATCATCGCCCCATGAATCAATTTCTGTGAGGTCATACAACGTGGACGACAAAGGCCCAAAGGTCCACTGGACGTGCTTTCTTCTTTGCATTAGGTGCTGGAACATCTGATCATTGAAAAGAAAAAAAAGTGATTTGACTACATCCAAAGGCAGGCAATCAATAACACAAGTCCTCTCCACACCCATCATCTGCTGGTTCTCAGCCGTGGGCCAGAGACCACAGTGCCACCACAAAATAGATGCCCTGGAAGTTGGAAGCCACGTGTCCTCCTTCAGTGAAGGAAGCTGCTTTGACCAGGGCCTCTCTGAGGGTGCACAGGCCATGCCTCCCGGGTTCTTCTAAAGCACCCAAGAAAACAGCAGAGGGCTGGACTTGACTTTCTGCTTTGGATAAGAGATGCTGTTTGATTTTGATTTATAAAACAGAAGAGTGTGCTTCCTGTATGGTTACAGGAAGAAGCCTCCACATGCACAACAAAATCTGTGCCTTTGGCCAGGTCAAGGGCACATGGCTGTAATCTGCCTGCCCAGGAGTAGCTCAGTTCTCTCTGCAAGAATCCTCTCGTCCTAAAGATGAGCCCAATCTTTTTTATTTGGTAAATTTCGGGGTTAAGTTTCAAAAACCAGGAAATTTTTGGTAACGATGAATAAGGCTAATAACCACCAGGCATATTTGTTTTTTTACCAAAAGTTTTTGGGTTTCTAAAACCTGAACCTGAATATTGCCAAATAAAAATGACTGTGCTCCCTATTCTGCTGCAGCGCCATCTCCCAAGGGTACATAGTCCTGGGAAATGGTAGCGGGGATGGGAGGGAGAGATTCATTTGGACTTCTGTCTAGCATTCAGTTGAAGCTCTGCTCTCCCTGCTGCAGTTTCCCAAGTTTATGTAGACCTGGGAAATTGCAGTGGGAAGAGTTTAAACTAGTCCAGCATTCAGCTGAAGCTCTGCGTTCCCCATGGCTCCTTCCCAAGTCTACGCAGACCTGGCAAACCACAATGGGGAGAGCTTCAACTGAATTCCCTGCCGCCATTTCTCAAGTCTACACAGACTTGAGAAACTCTTGTGGGGAGAGCTTCAAATGAATGCTGGATTGAAGTCCAGCATTCAGTTGAAGCTCTTGCTCCTCCCAATAGGAAAAAGACAAACCATGTTCGGCATTTTCAGCGCTAAGACTATTCGGCTCTGCTGAGTAGCCTTGAGATTTTTATTGGTGAATTCCCCGCATTCCCCCTTTTTGGGTTCTTAAGGCAATTTGAATTTACCAAATCATCACCCCTATTCCATTCTCAGGAAGCAAATAGATGCCAGAATACCCCCAGACACCACAATTGGGACTACTGTTCTAAAACGTCTACAGGCTGTCTTATTAAACTCCAAAGATAGCCAGTTGTGCCTCTATACCAACTCACCACAGTATTGCCTTCCACGCCAGCCAGCTTAAATGGAGTGAGCCCCTCGTTGTTGGGAATTGAGTCCAGGGCTCCCAGCTCCCCATCTTCCTTTGTGTAGCAGAGAAACAGATTGAACATTTGACATGAAGACACTTTGTTGGGCTGGAGAACCAGAATGTGAAGGACAGTATTACCTGCAGAGGCACAAAGGGAAAAATCAAGCATCACTCTTGCATCCAGAGGAGAGATTGATAAGTAACATATGGACTTTGCTCCAGCTTCTCTCAAAATATGTTTCAGTTAACAGCCATTGCTGAGAGAGGAGTCCGAAAAAAATGTGGAGCTTCTAGCAATCCGTAGAGGTGGTTACAGTGGTGGGATTCAAATAATTTAACAACCAGTTCTGGTGGTTGCAGTTAACATCTGGTATAGTTAACCGATAGTTAATTATCTGAACCGGTTCTGCCAAAGTGGTGTGAACCTGCTGAATCCCACCACTGGGTGGTTCCCCTTAAAAGTGACATAACACCTTTTAGCCAGTAATAGGATTCAGCAGGTTTGCACCACTTTGGCAGAACCGGTTGTTAAAATGATGCTTGTAAACAGCCAGTTGTTAAATTATTTGAATTCTCACCACTGGAATCGGTTGTTAAATTATTTGAAGCAATGGTGCACCCCATTTTCCACCCTCCCCCACAAACACCTGCTGCAGACTCCTGCCGCTGACTAGCAACCCCTGACACAAGAAGTCTACATAAATCCCTACCATGGTAATTTCCCACAGACAAGGGGCTCTGTTAAATTTGCAGGGAAGTATTCAAACATGAAATGCCCATGAACCTGTGCACCTCATAAGAACATAAGAACGAGCCTGCTGGATCAAACCAGAATCCATCTAGTCCAGCACTCTGCTACTCGCAATGGCCCACCAGGTGCCTTTGGGAGCTCACATGCAGGATGTGAAAGCAATGGCCTTCTGCTGCTGCTGCTCCTGAGCACCTGGTCTGCTAAGGCATTTGCAATCTCAGATCAAGGAGGATCAAGATTGGTAGCTATAGATCGACTTCTCCTCCATAAATCTGTCCAAGCCCTTTTTAAAGCTATCCAGGTTAGTGGCCATCACCACCTCCTGTTTCTTGCATCATGAAATAGTGCAGTCTTTAAAATATCATTATCATGTGATTCTATGAGATAGTATTGAAAATGGATCTTAGTTTCTCCCACAGGAAAAATCAAGATAACACCGAGCATTATCCAGTGTTGCTTAGAACCCTACCTTTTATACTCCGGCTCAGATAAAGTTGTTAATTAGGTCAGTTAGGTGCAGCAGTTGAGAAAATTGTATGCTTCCGCATTAGAATATAGTCCCGAATGAATATGTGAATTATCATTCATTTTTTTGTGCTGCCTTTGTCAAAACCATTATTTTGAGCATTATTGAACATGGTACTTTGATACAAGAGCATTTATAGCTCATTGAACAAAATGTGTTTTTTCTTTCTAAGAGGTGAGGCAGCAGGACTAGGCAGGCACTAGGATCCAGGAGGACCATTCTACAACAAAGAAGTTCTGACATATTGAGTTCTGAGGCAGAGGAAGATGTCTTGTTTGGGAATCCCTGCCATGGTGCCTTTCAGCACCATGGTTCCTGCCAACCCTTTTTGGGAACCCGTCAAGTATTTTAAGAAAGTGGGTGGGGTCAGGAAGGGCTTATCCCCAGCAAGGCTTCTGATTGACTATTGGAGAGTTGATTGGCTGTACAGATTTTAAAAATGTTGCTTTGTCAGCAGCTGTCACCATAGCAAATATCTACACTGTGTTACTGAAATTAAGCTGTGGTGATCATTTTGTGGCTTTCTCAGCCTCCAGGGTGTAGGGAGAGAAAATGGAGTCCGGGGAAAATGGCACCTCACCCTGCCCTGCCCCCATCCTGCCCCCCCCCCACTTACTTTTTTCTGCTGGCTGAAAACAGCTTTCTGCCAGCCAAAAACAGGCCTGGCGAGGTGGGGTGAGGGGGGAAGGGGTCAGGGTAGGGTAGGGCAATTTTCTGACCCCACTGGCACACACCCAGTACATGGTGCTCCCCTGTCCCCTTATAGCTACACCTCTGTTCCAGCAGCACCTATTTTGTGGCAGCCATTTTGTTGATGTGCCCCCCACCCCATGCTGTGTCAAAATTCCAAATGTGCCTGCCAGCTCAAAAAGCTTAAGGACCCTCGGTCCAGATACTGTCAGGTTAAGCAGACAGAGGACCACAGGGCAGGGAATCCACAGAACCACCCTCTCTTCCAAAGCACATTCCCTGCAAGACCTCCTTGGAAAATTTCATACCTAATGAGTCTCTCACTCTGGTGTCGGCACCATTTTCAATCAGTAGTTGTATAATCGATTCACTTCCTGCACAGGCTGCAAAAGATAAAATGTGCTCTCCTGAGGAGGAAAGAGGAAAAAAGGTGGGGGAGATTAAGTAACACAAATAACATCAAGGGTTCAATCTCAGATTGCATGACAAAGGATGGGGGCAGGAGGCAAAATTCACAGGCCAAAGTTTCAAAAGCCCCTATCAAGGATATTCTTAAGATTAAAACTGTACACTGGCTAGAGAGTTCACTGGCCCATTTAATTTCCCATTAAAAAGCTATTTCTCTGTGTGGTGATGCAGTTACATTTCCTGGCCATCATCCTGGGAATTGCTTGTCTGGACTCTGGAATGTCGTCTAATAGAGACTCCTAGTGGGCACAGGGAAATGATGGCCATAATAATCTGTGGTGTAGGTGTGCCCATTGTCTGTGGTTGGTGGGCAAAGGCGCAACCTTTCGGGGCAGGGTAGAACTCATTCTGAACTGTGCTTTTCAGTGCTTCACCTGTAATATTTCAACTTGCGCTTCTACAATTTTAGCAAGCACGACAGGCTAGCCCCTGCCTTAACCCATTTTACCTCATTTCAAAAAGTCAGCTGTGTTAGCAAGCAGGGCTGGTTCTCTTCCAAGACACCTGAGCACCTACTTGAGATGACATAAAGAGGATTCTGACTCACTGTCAGTGGCAGCATGCAAGGAAGCAACAGATACACCCTTCATTTCCCGCTCCCCTCAGACCCCTACCATCAGCTGGGTCCAAATGATGAAGTCCATGTGGTGCTAGCAGCACCGGTGGGGCTTTTCTTTTTCTTGCCTACCAGTGGCAGCAATGGGCATAACCTAGGCTGGCATGGTTACCCACATTGGCAACTTCCAACTGTCAAACTCTGTCCCCTTCCACCAACCGATAGGGCAGTGAGGGAGAAACTGGGGAGCATAACTGGAAGTGACGTCACCCTGTTGTAGAACACACTAGAGCTAGGGTTGCCAGGTCACTCTTAGCAACTAGCAGGAGATCTTGTAAAGGAGGGAATGGGGGCAGCGATCACTTCCAGTGCAATAAGAAAGCTCTGGCCTCACTCCAGGGGACATTCTAGCACTTGCCTCCAAAACTGTATGGTTCCCATAGAGTTTTGTGGAGAGTGATAGAGCATGACGATTGGGCAAAAATGTTTTAAATTCAAAGCTACTGCATGGCATTCAACCTTTCACACAGCTTATCCAGCACATATTTACAATTTTAAAAGGACTTTTCTATTGAGTTATGACTGCATGGCAAGCATCTAGATAAGACATACAAATAATTCAGCTTTTAAGAGACATTTCTCAATGGGGGGGGGAGGAAAGTGCCCCTAAGTCACAGCTGGTTTTCAGGACAACAGATGTTCTGAAGTGGTTTGCCATTGCCTACCTCTTCATAGCAACTCTAGACTTCCACCAACTGGTTTCGCTATCTAGGTCTGGGCCAATGAGATTTCCTCCTGAGCATACATGCAAAGGATCACACCTCAAATGTGTGAGAGCCCTCCTTGACAATACAAGGCTCACCTGTTTCCCCCTTTTTAAAAAGCCTTTTTAAAAAGAGGGGCTGGTCTAGAATAAAAACCAGACATCATTAATCACTACACCCAGACACCATGTCCATGACCACACTCTTAGGACACGAAAACATATATTCTTACATTGTGAATACTGGTATAAAAATATTCTCTGCTCACATTTTCATGGAGCTTCATAACCGCTTAAGAAGGCAAAGCTTGAGTGTCCAATGCTCAGCCACAGGAATGTGATAAAGGCAGCAATATTATTCTGCAAATTGTTAGGACTGAAAAAAGGCAATGGAATTGCCTGTGGCAAAGAATCCACAGGTTGCCTCAAACTGGGCCCCACTAGGAACAAGTTGTGGCTCAATGAGTGGCAAAAATTTTATCTGGGCAATACCGACATGGTGAGTGCATGGCCGCCCACCTGCGCACTGTTCAAGGAACATTGGCTGGAAGTGACATGATCGCATGCACATGCCAATCACTCCCTCCCTGTCATCTGGTCTGCTTCCACCTGCCCAACAGGTAAATGGTGGCAGATAGCAGCAGGAATCATCAGGAGATTGTCTGCCTTGTAGCAGGCACCTGGAAACCCTAACTAGAACATCCTGTAATGTGGTGACGTCTCTCCCTCTTATGCATCTGGAAGTAACATTGTGGCATCATGGAATGCCATTTGGTTCAGTCTTCCCTGTCCCCAGTCACCTGTTGTCAGCTAAGGAATGGCAACCCTAGAACAGCTTACACTAAATATTGCCCCCCTTCCCCCACGCCAGGCCCATGCCACCACCAGGCTGGGTCCGAGCTAACCCCTGGGGGCACTGTTAGTGCCACTGATACTTGACTTGGTCTCTGGAATAACAGTGACAAGCATCATAACCGCTTGTGGCATCAAAATAATTGTAACCACCCCTGGCTCAAAGAGATTAAAAGTCCAACAGCAGAGCAAGATAAATGCCCTTAACTCTCATTAAAGGATAACCTGTTATGTTTCAAAAGAAGACTGAAAGACTCGAGTGCACATTTCCCTGTGAATAGGCCCGGAAACCAATTTCCACAAAAACAGGTAGATGAGAGGGCCAAGATTAGAAGACACACGCCTCTTCATGCTTTCTCTCTCTCTCTCTCTCAAGTATGGCAATCTATTCTGAGGGAAAATTAATGAAGATTGATTACCCAAATGCTTGAAAATTGATGTACTAAGCACAGCTTGATTACAGTCTGACATAACGGCAACGGGGGAATCTTGTCTCAGCACAGTGGGCTGAATCCTCAGCTCTGTGGAAGTTAGCTGGAAAATTCCAATTGACATCCACTGGAGTTTCAAGCTCTACCAGCAAAAACACGCCTCTTAATAATGACAACAACAACACTCCAAGCAGACCAGGGAATTTAGAAATAAAATAATTTGCTACATGCTTCATACAGCAACATTTTTTTTTGCTGAACTGCTGAAGAAGAGAAGAAATTCTAGTGTAGCACAGATGCTAATCCATCTGTACATCTCAAGTTATATCCCTTTTATACTATTTTAATGGCCATGGTTCTCCTGTTCCACAAGAAATCTGTGAGAAATCTCTAGCCCTGCTACTCCAAAGTACAACTCCAGGATCCCTTAGGGCATTACTAATGTACTGACTTAAGTTGGTGGCCTAGAACTTCCTCCAAAAGCTTGAGCTGTGAAATCTCTGGCTAAAATTTGACCTTAGTCACTGAAGTGACTTGACAAGCTGCAAGTCTCAGGCAGCTATCTTCCATTTGGGGAATAGTAAACACAAGAAGCTGCCTTACACAGAATCTGACCATCTACCCATCCTCCCAAGTGTTTTGCCATTCTCGTAAGAGCTATCTTGACAAAGTAATTGGGGATTTATTTGATTCAGAGCGCCTGTTTTTAAAGCCAGGAGTCAGACCTAGAAAAAGTGAAGAAATAATAGTAACAGATGAGGCCCCTGAGTTTGTACAGAACACCTTTTCTTTAACACCAAGTCACAAACAGTTGTCAAACATCTGAATTCACAGTATGGTGACATCACTTCTTGATACTCACCTGGCAGCGTGGACATGGTGTGGCATGATGACTTACACACACACACACACACACACACACACACACACACACACACACACACATTCATCCCCACTGGCATTCCTGTTAATCACAAAGCTATCTTATCAGAATGGCTCTGGAGGCTAGAATGATGCTACAACATGAAATCCCCCCAAAGCAGGATATTTAGCAGCTCCTTCTTCACTTTCCACTCCTTTTGCTGGTATTTCATCCGCCCCTTCAGCACGGAGGGACACCTTGAGTATGTCACTCATCCATCACACAGCACACACCAGGGGCATGGATTTCATAATCAATGCCCATCTCCTCAAACAGAACAGTTTTTCATCGGAGCCAGCTCACATGTTTGAGCCAGAGTCACAGAAAACCAGGTCTGATCCCATAACTCATGGTGGAAAGCAAGATTGCACTTGTCCCCCACCCTCCATCTGGTGATTCTGCAACACATCCAACAATTGTTCATGTCCCCACACAACTTGGCACCATTTTTCTTGCCTCAGTTCCCATAGCAGCCAACCCCCACATACATCTAGGATTCCCAATCTCCAGGTGGGGTCCAGGGATCTCTTACAGCTTACAGCTGATCTCCAGACTACAGAGATCAATTCCCCTGGAGACAGCGGCTGCTTTGGAAGGTGGATTCTATGCTGTAAGATACCCTACTGATCACCTCCGAAAAAGAAAGCCCTGAAAAAGACAATCCAGTCAGCAGGCAGTATTTGGAACTGCAGAACTACCGAAATAGATGAGGTTGTCACTCCTGCGCCTGAAGACGTATCCAGTGGCTCGTGGGCTGTTAATATCTGCCCCCTTTTCAAGCAGAGCTTTCACCAGACTCAGGTTTTTGTTCACCACAGCAATGTGAAGAGCCGTCTGCCCTGCAGGTCACAAATGGATGCTTAGTGAGCTTCATGGCATGGCAAAATTGAGAGAAAAGGCATTTTTAAAAATAAAAACCACTGGACTAGTTTGGGTAAGGACTTCTGAGGGAGGGGATATCAGCAGATTTTAAAGCGGAGCTGCTCTGGTAAGATGAAAAGGTCTATAGTCTTCTTGCACTCACTGCAGCCTCCTAGCACCTTTGGAAAAGAATACTATCCACGCAAGATGTTCTTTCCATAGGAAGGTTTTACTTTAGCAGTTGCAAGGTTCCACAAGTCTATTCTATACAAGACTATAAAACTATACAGAACTATTCAGCAAGAACAAAGTTGAACTCACATTGAACTCACACTGAACTTAGACTCAACTCAGAACTTAGCATATACAATGCATTGCTTATACATCCAACAAGGATACTTGTCCCCACCCTGGCAACAGCCTCTCATTGGTCTAGAGTCACAGCTGAACTCATCAATCATGTTAAAGGTTAACTGTAGATACTTCTCGTCCCTAGACTGGCTGTCTCCAGCCTTTTTGTTGGGCAAACTTCTGCTGACTAGAAAATTACCCTTTTGTGAACCTTTCTTTTTATATATACATATCATGAAATAGGAGTCACCTTGGCTGATGTGAAAAACATTTAAAACTATGTGTGGAATACGCACATACACCATTCAGGGGTTGTAAGATGAAAATGGCAATATAAAGGGAGTGAAAAACCCTGAAAGGGCACCCTGGTATATGATCTCTATAGCCTTGCCCTGCCCACAAGAATGTTGCTGACAAGTGAATACAAGATTGAGGCATGCCATTAATGACAACCTGTGGAGACACAGTTGCACACTAATTCTAAATTGTGGCATGAGCAAATGGACAAGCACACACACACACACAGGAAGCTACGTTATACTGCATTAGACTATGAAGATCAGAAATGTCCGCTCCTGACTGGTACCTGAACAGAATTGTCTCATAAAACACCTTTATGTCTCTGTGTTTTTTTGTTTCTTGATGGAGCACTTCACCAAGATATCGTATATCTGTATTCCTACAGAAAATTGATTAGAGATTATGTGTATATAATAGGATTTAGTTATATGAAAATCATGAAGAAACACCCCCCCCCCCCCCACACACACATACATAAAGGCGTTTTATGAGACAATTCTGATCAGGTCCCTTTTTTGCACAATGTTATAATTAGCAACTCACAGCTCTTGCTATGCCAATTCTCCAGTGTTTCTCTTACTCCTGACTGGCAGCAGTACACTGTGGTCTCAGGCGGAGGGTCTTTCACATCACCTGCTACCCGGTGATGCTGGGCATCACCTGCTAACTGGAGATGCTGGGCATCGAACCTGACACCTTCTGCATGCCAAACAGAAGCTCTATCACTGAGCCCTGGCTCCTCCCCCATTAAACTTGTAGTTTGTAGCTGAGCACAGGATTAACCACAGAAGATAATTACAGAAGATGGAGCAAGGTAGAGGCTGTTTTTACCTCAAAGCTTTTGCCCAAATACCAGAGCATTCCGTGTCATTGGCAATGTGATCCCAGTGTTTGCCGGAAGTGACATCACCGTGTCACCAACAATGACATTGCCATGCCAGGACAGACCTCCCCCCACTGCCAGTAAGTCTAGCTGCCTAGCTGATCAGTAGCAGGGGACAAAGGGCAGCCCTAACTCCTATCCTGCCATAGAAGCTTGCTGCAAGATCTTGGGCCAGTTGCTGTCCATTCTGGCAAACAGACCACCAGGCAACCATTTTGCTGAATTCTTTTTTTACCTTCCTCCATGGTAAAATATGATTCCCATCTTCCTTTTCAGATCCTTACCTGCATACATGTCCGACATCATAGCTTCGTTCACAAGGTCTGGTGCTGCGTTCATCAAGAGCTGGGCAGCTTCAACACTATCGTACAAAACAGCGATATGAAGAGCCGTTTCGCCTGCAGCTCCTATAAAGAGCATGAAATGCATAGAACATGACGCATACCATTCCACTGATGTGCTGAAAGTCCTCACAAATTCGTTTTGCACGATCTGTCAGGAGTTTTGATTATGCCCCTTTTCTGTTGTGGATGATGATTGGAGTTTTTATGTAAATACCGGTCTGTGTGTGTTGGTTTCCTGTATACTGTGGGGCCCAATTGGTGGTTGGGTCTGCGAAAGACCATGATGCCAGCCACAGATGCAGGCGAAATGTTGGGAACAAAATCCACCAGACCACGGCCACACAGCTCGGAACCAGAACCAGTTGAATCCGGTCGTGAAAGCCTTCGACAATACATTGTTCTACAGATGTTCACATGTGCACTTGCACACTGGTAAAACACCAGACACACATACCCCAAATTAATCTATAATAACATCAAACATTTTTTGCAATGTTTCGTTAGCGCATATGTATGCTTTGGCAGTGAAAACTGGTAAACTGACTACACCACGCTGCAGATTCACAATGGCCCATACCAAATTTAGCTACTGAAAACTACAATGGAGAATTCCTAATGGACTGATTCTTCTTTGGAAACAAGATCTGCATTGGGAGCTCGGGGATCTGGGAAGTTCAGGGCCCAAGGAATTGGGAAGCAATCCTTTCCCTCAGTGTGCCCGGTGTAGGTAATGCGGATCAGTACCTCTCTCGTGAATGTCACAGATTTGACTTGAAAGCAATTTCTGGAGGGCTTGGACATCATTCTCCTTGGCAGCCGAGAGGAGAGGAGACTCCCAAATCCTGAAACATGGAGGGTGGGAAGAAAGCAAAGTCTTAATATTATAGATCTCAGCCCTCATGATCTTCTGAAGATCCAATACAACAGAAAAGCTGTCTTTCAAAACGAGGTCAAGTGTTGACTCAGCAAGTCAGCTTAAAAAACGCCCAATAGACACAGATGGACACATGGAAGAAGCTCCCTTTTCAAGAGTTTGCCCTCAACCCAAGGCCAGCTGCTGGGTATTTCATACAAAGAAAATGCAGCTCTTGAGAACTGGCAATAATTTCACAAAAGACATAAAACGCTCAGTCAGCTTAAGCTTTCTTTATTCTCGCAGGATCTGCTAGCAGCATAAACTACCATCAGGGAAAGAACTGAAATGTGATTTCAGCAATATATGCAATAAACTTTTCAGTTACATTTTGTGCCACTTTCGAAAGGAAATGCAAACTGTATCCACAAATATTCACAAACTATACAAACTGTCAATAAGGCCAAGTTTTAATACACAAATTTATGAAACTGAATGCATGATGTAGTCATCCCATGAAAATTGGCTTGGAAAATTTCGGAAGATTTGGCCCCACTGCCTGGGGAGGGTAGAGTTTGACGAGGAGATACCATAGAGCCGTGGTGGCGAACCTTTGGCACTCCAGATGGTATGGACTACAATTCCCATCAGCCCCTGTCAGCATGGCCAATTGGCCATGCTGGCAGGGGCTGATGGGAATTGTAGTCCATACCATCTGGAATGCCAAAGGTTCGTCACCACTGCCATAGAGTCTAGGATAAATAGAAGTCTTAGAATGACACCACAGTCATTCTAAGACTTCTATTTATCCTAGACTCTATGGTATGCCCTTCCAAAGCTGTAATTTTCTTCAGAGGAACTGATCTCTGTAGTCTTGAGATCAAGTGAAATTCCAGAAGGACTCCAGGTCCCACCTGGTGGCTACCAACCATTAGGTTTTCTAGGGTGTGTGGTGGGCGGGTAGGTGAACTGGCAGCAAACTGAGGCCTAGGCCTCTCTCATCAGCAGTACAGTGACATTACTTCCGGTGTGCACCAGAAGTGAGATCATCCCATTGCCACTGCCCCGGGACTGCTCTTATATTTGTGCAAAAACTCTGCAGTAGAAGCCATTTTGGACCATAGAGATTTGCCTGAATAACGAGTGTTCATGAGGGTGCTGGTGATGTGATGACATCACTTCTGGCGCACGCCGGAAATAATGACGTTGCTTCATGGCTAGCAACAGAGACCTAGGCTTCAGTTTGCTTTTGGTAAGTCCCCACCGCACCCCCAGCCATCATCATAGTTTATTTACGGTCATTGACCAGGAAGATCCAAAAGAATTAAAATCATAAAATTTACAGATATTACAAATATACAGATTAAAACAGTTAACAAAGTGCAGATAATAGGCCTCAGGAACTCAGAACATCAGCTCAAGATAATGAGTGGAATGTCAGTCTAATAATAATTAATAATAAGGATTAGCTGGCAGAGCCAGTAGAGCTCTGTCGGGCCTTCCTGATTTTACTTGATATCCAGGCAAACTTGGCAACAGAATACGTTAGATTTTTATTGGTGTCTTTTAACCTTTTCTTTCTTAGCCAAAGGAGAGTTTGTCTGGTCAAAGGACAGAAGCATCCAACAGAAGTATCTCATCATAGTATGAACATTCAAATAATATACGTTCCGAGTTTTCAACACCTCCTATTTGACAGCTGCAAATTCTACCCTCAGTTGGTACTTTGTTATAAATCCCATTGGTATAATTAGAATCTAAAGGGCTGCTATAACGGAGTAGGGCTGTAGGCTCTTTGATAGTTAACGTTAAACAAAGAAGTAAGATAAGGCATTATTGAAAGTTTATTCAGCATTATCTTTTACTGAAAAATTAGGGTGTTTAAGTTTATCTCAGATAGTGTTGCCTCTCATCATATCTATGCGATTCTAAGTTTAACAAGATCCCTAGCTCTATCGTAATTCATGCTGGTAATTAGTTGTTGAGAGAGTCCATAATGTGATAGTTTCCGTAAAACTGCTCTCCTAAGCCAATGGGAACAATATGTCCGTGACAAGACAAGTTCTTGGTAAGACCCCCCCCTCTGGCAATAGCATAGCCTGAGCCAATATAGTATAGAGAGTGTCCATAGTTTTGCTTGTACTGAAATTAGGCCAGTCTCTATACGCAATGCAGCGTTCGAAATGTTGTTTGGGAGCTGTATACCCCCAGCCATATATGAGCCAGTCCCTGGTAAGAAAGAATTCTGAAATAGCCTTGGAGATTGATAAAGGCAGCTATAGGGGAGCATGACACCCCACCTGGCTTTGCGATTAACCAGCAAGGCCTTCGAGTGAGAACTTGTATTGTCTGTGGTTAGGGTTGCAAAGATCCAGGTGGTCGTTGACTGTGCCATCACAAAAAAAAAATAGTGAAATATGTTCAGTGTTGGTCACTGAAAGAATGCATTGAACTAAAGGTGTAAAAAGGGACCAACTGTGAGCAGTCCTATGCTTGACAAATGTTTGTGTGTAAGTATGTCACTTTAATGACCCAATGGCAATATATTTTATTTATTTATTTATTAGATTTATACCCTGCCCTTCCCCAAGGGGCTCAGGGTGGCAACAACAGTTAAAAACAAACAATAAAATCATAAAAATTTCAAAACAGCATTGCTGAAAACCAATATCAGATGGCGGCTTACACTGTTCAGATATATCCCTCCCTTCCCCCCCACCAGGAGGCCAGAAAAGGATGTTAAAAAGATGTTAACCTGGCTGGCCATCAGGGAAACCTGGTGGAATAGGTCCATTTTACAGGCCCTGCTGAAATTACTCAGGTCCCGCAGGGCCCTGATCTCAATCGGGAGTATATTCCACCAGGTAGGGGCCAGGACCAAAAAGGCCCTGGCCCTTGTCAAGGCCAGCAGGATAATTTTGGGGCCAGGGATTGCCAGGAGATTCCCCTCCGAGGAGCGGAGGGGCCTACTGGGGCAGTATGCCAATTATTTGGTAATAGAGAAGATTTACTCAAGTTTACTGTTAGTCACACATTACCAAGATATAACCTGGCCCGGCAGCATGTACTGCACGTACATGTTCAGTGTGATGCAAGGGATGATTTTTGACAATTAAAATACATGCAACAAGGTCCTCTAAATATAAAAACAAACTCCACTAAAAGATTGGCGGGGGGGGGGGGGATCCAGCAGAGAACAACCCCACTCCCAATACAGGAGCATCTAACAAATCCAATCCAGGTGCCAATCAATCCTCTCAGGAAGAATTTAAAATAGGGGAGCTGCTTTAATTTGACTCTTGTCAATAAGGCATGATAAATTCAAAAGATTTAATCTTTGCTTGTTTCCCAAGTTGGATTTTGAAACGGCAGATTGCCAACCCGCCATGACTGGGAACGTGAGGAAAATGTCAAGAACCAAAGCACAGCGTGAATCAGTTCCTGTGCTCGCACACCGCCAGGGATTACCTCAATTAAGGAAAACATGGATCTGGTTAGAGGGAGGCAGGTCAACCAGAAGAAGGATGTGGTTCCAACCGGCACATTTCAGCCCTTTTTAATTAAAAATGTCAAGCCCAGTTCCAGAACATGCCCTCAAAATTAGGAAGTTAGCACCACCCTCAAGGTAGAAGCTTTGGACTCACCCAACTAGGCTGGCATAGATTCCTGGCAAGTTTTTTTTTAACCTTTGCTACATCTGGCAGGAAACTTGGCTTCTATTCATTGTACAGATGAAAAAACGAGCAGACATGTCCACACAAGAAAACAGAACTTGATGAACAGTGTCAAAAAAAATATCTGGAGGAAAGGGGTCTAGACATTATAGAAATTATTGTAATTATCTGAAGGATTAGAAAAATAACAACATAAAAGTGCACATTGGAATAATATATTATTTTAAACCCAGAATTTCTGCTTATTTTTGCTGTGACAAACTAACAATGTTTTGTTATGCAACGAATATCGCAGACACAATATTCATTCTGATCAAAATCTGGGTCTGGCTTCAACTAGAAATGGTGGCATCAGATCACTGTTACTGCGCAGCTTCTTAATCTCTACCAAAGCAGGGGCAATTCTGTGCCTAGTAACTGGGAATTTTTCACAACTTGGGAAACATTTATTGTTGCTAACCAGCTAATTTTTTTATACGTCTGACTCACAAAACAGTATCTGCATAACCAGTAGTGATCGTGAAGCCCCAGGGAATGCCAGATAATGTTGTAGGATTCACCCCAAATCTTTCCAGTTCCGCCATGGCGACTCCCCTGATTCAAAAGATCCTGCCCTCGTTTTTGCCTTTGCTGACTTGGTTTCATGCTGTCCTGACTCTTCTTATTGGCTCCATGTAGCTGCGCTAGACAGCACTTCTGACCCACCAGTGGCTTGTCTTTGCTGTTTAGCAACCAGAATCCCACTCTCACCTACCTGTTCTAAGTGGGAATATCTGGGAATTTCTGAAAGCCCAAATGTCTTGAGTTTTTTTTTTAAAAAAACCCCATTAACTTGTGCTCCACCCTCTCCCAATTTGCCACCCCAAGCCTCCCCTTTCAACCATCTCCCACCCCAAGCCATTCCATTCAATCCTTCTCCACCTCAACCCTCCAGAGGCGTTCCTCCTATTGGGCAAAGTGGGCAGTTGCCCTGGGGGCAGCCCTGAGGGGGGGCACAGGTTTGTTTGTGGGATGTTTTTGTATTTTCAATGTTTTTCCATTTTTGGCCTGTAGAGGGCGCAGTTTTTAGGCTAGCAGCACCAAAATTTCAGAGATGTTTTGGGAGATTCTCCTGATGCTATCAACCAGGTTTGGTGAAGTTTGGTCCAGGGGGTCCAAAGCTATGGACTCCCAAAGGGGGTGCCCCATCATCCATTGTTTCCAATGGGAGCTAACAGAAGATGGGGGCTACACCTTTGAGGGTCCATAACTTTGGACCCCCTGAACCAAACTTCACCAAACCTGGGTGGTATCATTAGGGAAGTCTTCTAAAGATACCCTGAAAGTTTGGTGCTGCTAGCTTAACAATTGCACCCCTGCCAGCAGGCACCTTCCAAATTTCCCCAGATTTTCCTTTTAAATCCCCCCGCCTTTGACATGGATTTAAAGGGAGAATCTGAGGTCCCCAGTTTAAACATTGAAAGTGATGCTGTTTCAGGGTGGGTGAGAATCAACCCCAAAATAGCATCACTTTCAATGTTGTTTAAACTGGGAACCCAGGATTCTCCCTTTAAGGTGGATTTAAAAGGAGAATCTGTGCTCCCTAGTTTAAACACCATTGAAAATGATGCTGTTTGGGGGTGGATTCCAGCATCACTTGTTTAAACTAGGGAGCCCAGATTCTCCTTTGAAACATTGAAAGTGATGCTGTTTTCCCCAATTGGGGGTACTGGATACAACACCATAAAATGTTTTCATAGCAGTAATAAAACATGTTGAAAGCATTTTGAAAATGTTTTCAAAAAATTATTTCTGCTGTGTGGCATGGCTTATTGCTGTGCTCAGATTTGTGAGTTGGGGCATGTTCTATAATGTGATGGTGACTTTGAAATAACCTAGTGTAAAAATCATTGCTTGGTCACAGTGGGGAAGGGTGGCTGCCCATGGGGGGCGCCAAACTCCAGTTTGCCTAGATACGCCACTGGGCGTAGCTACAAGGGGGGGTGCGCATTGCATTGGGCACGCACCTGGGTGGGCATCAAACTCAGGTTTTGCCCAGGGCTCCAGTTTGCCTAGTTATGCCACTGCCACCCTCACCTGCCACCCTCACTCAGACCCCAAACCACTCCTTTCCACCTTCCCCCTATCCTCGCCTTCCTAAATACCCCAAGTCAAACCTCTCCCACCCACCCCCCAGGCACAAATCTAGACCCAAGCAAGTGTCGCACCGTGAGCATGGGTGGGTTGGGGGCTGCTACAGGCCCAGTAGAGCCCATTGCGGGGGGGGGGGATGCTTCTTCTTTGACCCTTTGCTTGGGCCCACAAGGGGCTTTGCTGCTAGTTTTGCATATGCCACATAGGAAAAAATACTAATGTTGTCACTGTTGCAGTTTCAATCATTTTTAAGCAGACGCAAGTCTTCCTGGCTTCACTGGGGGTACTTTCAAGTAAGACAACACAGGAATGTGTTTTGTGATCCTTGACCATCTCCTTTTTGCCAACTGGGAACAAATGCTCACATTATTCATTGTGCCTGGTTTTAACTTGTACTGCATTTGTCTGATTCTTTTTTTCTTTTTTGTAATGGCCCATGGCAAAGAACAAGACTATAATTACTGGATTATGTCATATATAAAAACACCAAATTAAAAGCAGATTATCACAGATTAAAACAAATGCCAAAACCCTGCCCTTTATATGCAAACTAGGGCTGCCACCATTGATTGATTGAATTCATGTCTACCCTTCTTGTTTCCCAGTAGTGACCCCAAAACACCTGACATCATTTTCCTCTCCTCTGAGGTAACTTAGGCTAAGAAAATGTTACTGGCCCAAAATCACACAGCAAGCTCCCATGGCACATGTGGGGATTTGAATCTGCTTGTCCCAGATACTATGGTAAAAGAATTTGGGGGTTAGTGCGCAAGTAGCAACACAAAGAATTTGCACTAAATATAGGCTCACCTGTAATACATCAATTACAACATCCAGGAAAAGTGTGTTACAATTGTAGACTCATAGTTATGAAACTCAAACAACATGCACTATCATGCTCTCGTGGCAAAAATTATTAAGTAATGGAATACAATTTCGAATGCACACTTTATGCTACACAATAACCTACAATGGAGTGATATTAACAAAATATCCCACGGAGCTAGTCAGTCCTCCGGATAAAATGCAACCTTGAATACAGACTTCAAAGTCTTGTGGTTGGGTCAGATGAATATTCTTGTAGAAAGTTACAGAACGTAATTGTTTCAAGTAAAGTTTCAAACTGGACAGTGAACTGCAAAGCTTTCCTCAAACAAGTTGTCCTGGAAGGTCAAGGTCGGATTTTATCCGGAGGTCCAACTAGCTCTGTATTGCACTACTTCATCATTTTTGCCACTGAAACCATGGTGAGGCATATTGTTTGAGTTTCATAACTATGAATATATAATCATAACACACTTTTCCTAAGTGTTGTGATTGATGTATTACAGGTGAGCCTATATTTAGTGCCAATTCTTTGGCCACTTCCGCACATACAGAATAACGCACTTTCAATCCACTTTCAATGCACTTTGCAGCTGGATTTTACTGTGCGGAATAGCAAAATGCACTTGCAAACAATTGTGAAAGTGGATTAAAAGTGCATTATTCCGTATGTGCGGAAGGGGCCCAAGTGTTGTCCCAGATGCTAGTCTGACACTGCTAACCACTACACCGCTCTGGCTGTCAGCGCTTGGTCAGCTCAATCACACTGGCTGGTTTCCATTGACTGGAAACTAGCAGAAAAGCGATGGGGTGAGGATGAGACGACTGACCAGAAGTGACATCACCATATTGCCATGATGCTGTAGGATACCACCCCCTGTAGGTGAATCCTAGAGTGTCGGAGTACACGGTAATGCCATTTCCGGATACTAGAAGTGGGGTGGCACCATTGTTGTGACTTTCACTTTCCCACCTCTGTTCTGCTAAGCAACAGCAGGCAGAATGGAAAGGTAAGAACTCTGGGTTAGGAAACTCCTGGAAATGATTTGGGGGTGCAGTCCGGGCAGGGTACCCTTTTGGGAGGGGAAGGACCCCAGTGGGGTGTAACACCATAGATTCCACCCTCCAAAGCAGTCATTTATCTAGGGGGAACTGGCCTTTATAATCTGGTGATCAGTTGGCAGCCCTAATTAGAAAAGCCCAAGTCCTATGAGGGATGTTCCCAGATCCCATGCAATGTCCAATCAGCACAGCCACTCAGAACAGCAAAATGTCCTGAACTGATCCTAAAGTGTCATGAAGCCTTTCAGTGGCAACCGTGGAACTAGCAATTTAGTCATTATTCTCTGTTTTTAAAAAACACAAACATTTCATATCCAGTTTTTAGTAATGTTGGAGGCAATGGATGTTTCCAGCATCTTAGAAATAGCCCATGAGTCAAGTTGGCATTTGAACTTCAAGGTGAGAATTCTGACATGAACTTGTCCACCAAATTTCATGGTGATCTGATTGGTGAGAATTCTGCAAGGACAGAAAACTGGTGGGGATCTTTGATCCTAGCCATCCTCCTGTCCCAAACCATCTTGGCCGATCTCTGCTTATCTTATCTCTACTAAGCTAATTATTCTGGCTTTTTCTGCTCTCATTTCGTCTGCACAGAGCCAGGATAGGTAAGCTAAGCATCAGCAAACAGTGGGGAAAGCTTTCTCTGCCTCACGCTGGGGCCACTCCCAAATTCTCAACAGCCACAGCACAGCTTAATATGCAGCTCCTTTTCATGCCATAGATATAATGTGTGGCTTGGTCTCTCCATCACAACAGCTTGAGGCTACAGTGCACACCTTCCAAGCCACTAAAAAAGTAGCCCTGTACACACCTGCAGTGTGCATCCTTTCTTCTGTTGGACAACAAACGCAAATAGTTGTATGCCCTGGGAAAACAAAACGCCTTAAAGGCTAACAAAATATATTCCAGCATGAAGACTAACAAAAACCGATACTTATGTTTAAACACTTCTGATGATCTCACAGGGGTTCCATTACATTCTCCACTAGTTCTGCACCAGTCATTTGGAGCTCACATACGTGCATATGCATGCAGATCCTTCAAGTGACTTTTCAGTTTATGACTCTTAAGACCCCCCAGTGTTTGCCTGATTGGGAAGACATGGCTCAGATCTCTGCAGACATTAGGGTTGAGATTCAAGCCTCTGAAAAGCAATTTAACTCCATTTATTGTAACTGTGAATCTTGAAGAAAAAGAAGAGTTGGATTTATATCCCCCCATTCTCTCCTGTAGGAGACTCAAAGGGGCTTACAAACTCCTTTCCCTTTCCCTCTCACAACAAACACCCTGAGAGGTAGGTGGGGCTGAGAGAGCTCAGAAGAACTGTGACTAGCCCAAGGTCACCCAGCTGGCGTGTGTTGGAGTGTACAGGCTAATCTGAATTCCCCAGATAAGCCTCCACAGCTCAGGTGGCAGAGCTGGGAATCAAACCCGGTTCCTCCAGATTAGAGTACACCTGCTCTTAACTACTATGCCACTGCTGCTATTCTGTATCAGATACGGCTTGTGAAACATGTAGCAAAACATTAGGAGCAAAAACTACGAGACCATGGCCACACAGCCCGGAAAACCCACAACAGCCAACCCCAACAGCTGTTCCCCTCTCAGTTTTGTTGCTAGTAATGTTAGATTAATGCTCTTTTTAATCTCCTTAGATGAGGGGCCTAGGTTAGCTGGCCTCATTTTCCTCCCCTAAATATTATTTGACTTGGATTCTACTTCAAAATTTGAGACAGGCAAGCTAAGCAGGGACAGCATCCCTCTACGGTTTTGCGCAAACAATAGCATCTTAGATGCAGTGGCTCTGTCTGCCCAAACAGTGGCAGTATAGAGCCAAGCTACATCAGTGGCTGAAGCAAAGGGGACCGGGCTCTTTGCAGATTTCCATAGACTGGCTCTCCTCTTTTTCTTTCTTTATTTTTCGGCTGTTGTGTTTGCTAAGCAAATGTGGATGCTGTGCTAGAGTTTCTCTCAGGACCACAGAGGGGTAGCTTTCAAGTTATGTTCCACAGAGTCCTGGACTTTTGTGGGGAGCAGTGGCGTGAAATGAAGCCGGGGGCTGGTTCAGCAGTCCCTGAGGCCATTTCACGGGAAAACAAAAAATTTGTCCTGAGGCAAAGACAGTTCCCCACACATCCAACCTGACAACTTTCTCTGGTTGACCTGAAGAACTCCATCATTGTCATCAACATCCTTCCCGCCAGCCAGCTGCTCAGGTTGATAGGGAGAAGGGGATGTTTTGCTTCATTGAACCAGATTCCTAGAGAGTTTGGCCAATGTTTCATACCATTCTACCCAACCAGAATAACTGGACTGGCGCCTCAGCATTCACAGACTTAAAAAATATATCAGCTGCAAATGCCTGCAGGTTCTGAATCCAGTGATCCAGCCAAGAATACCGTTCAGAAGTTGACCGAGAATGGCGCCCTGCCCTGTATCTGTCTTTGCAACCTGTTTATTTACCTCATTTATATCCCTCCTTTTCTCCGCAATGGAGACCCAAAGCAGCTTGCCGCTTCCTGTCCTCTATTTTTATCTTCACAACAACTCTGCAAGGTCGGTTAGGCTGCGAGGTCACCCAGTGAGCTTCCATGGCAGAGTGCAGATGTCATTCAATGTCTCCTAGATCCTAGTCTGACATCTAAGTACTACACAACATTGTTCAGTTTTGTATACTAGGAAGGGATTTGCCACATCCCACCCATTAAATTGGTGATGCTCTAAATGTCACGCTTGATTCACAGCAAGCTGTTTATCCCTAGCAGAGTCAACTGGATTCTCCCATGTGGACAACACAATCCAGTACTGATGCAGAACTGTAGCCAAACATGTGTGGATGTAAGCCCAGGATTCTCATGGGAGTGTTCTAGAGCGGGAAAGGTTGCCATGGGAATGTCATTCCCTGCAGCAAGTGCAACATCTGGAGCATTCAGAGGTTTCATGTCACTTCGACATGCAGCCACAGCCAATTCATTGATGTGCACGTGTGAGCTGTGCCACTGAAAGACATTGTTTTTAACCCTAGGGTATCTCTACAGCTCTCAGTGCACCTCCTGCCAATCTATGCAAAGAGTATTCAGCATTCTACAGGTTGGCATTTTCTCAGTCAGGAAGTACCACAGAGTTTTCAAGGCAAGAGATGTTTGCCGTTGCCTGCCTCCCGATCATGACCCTGCTATTCCTCGGAGATCTCCCATCCAAATACTAGCCAGGGTCAGGGCTGAGAGTGTCTGACTGGCTCATCCAACAAGTTTCCATGGCAAGAGTGGGGATTTGAACCCAGGTTTTTCAGACCCTAGTCCAGCACCTTAACCATTATTATGGTATGAAACCATTATGCCACACTGGCGTTTATCTTTAGACCCTAGAAAACTCTTTTCCTGCTGTTCTCTTCACATACTGGTTATTCTAGCATCCCAACTGCCCTTCCAATAGCCCTTAGCTTAAAATTTTCATTTACTTTTTCATAGAACAATATTTGTTTTCGTTCTGGGCTACATTTTGCTCTGCGGCCGCAGGTGCTGACCCCTGCTCTCGTGTATCGGTGTCAGTGAGACAACAAACACTGTAAAGATTCTTACCTAAGAGAAAAACTAATCCCCAACAGTGCTAATATATCCACAGGCAATCCAATACCGCTCGCAACAAATCGGGTTACAAGCTTTTGCCTTCTTCCACTCGGGGCGCCACGACAAACATTTCCTCGTCATTGTGAAGGCCCAAAATCAACACCGATCTTTTGACAGCATCTCTTTGGGAAGCTGCTCTGGTTACCCCCGAGCACTGATGTAATTTGCATGTAACATTTCAATCATGTCTCAAACAATCCATGCTCAGAGGAAACCTAATATGATCAACCCTGCAGGAAGCTGACCAAGTTCAGCTTTATCTAGATAGGCAGGTGTTTCCATCTGATACTGAGTGCAAGAACTGTTTGAAGAAGTGTTCTGCAAGATACAAGATCTCATTGGAAATCCATAGTGAAGGTACATCAGAAGATTGTTGCATAGATTACGTACATGGTTGCATACATTAGGTAATTGGTGCGACTAGAAATATTGGTTTTATGTACTGAACTGTTTTTATGATTGTTTTATTGTTCGCTGCCCTGAGCTCTGTTGGGGCAGCAGGATATAAATAGAAAAATAAAATAAATAAAAATAAAATATCCTATAGGGCCCATTTTCTGTGATGAAAGAGAACTGCAATTTCTAGTGGGCTAATAAATCATAAACTTCCATCAAGAAAAGGTTTATCTAGTCCAGCAAGAAAAGGTTTATCCAGTCTAGCGCTGTGTTTCAAGCAGTGGCTACGACGGTGACTTTAGCAACTTTCTAAAGGGGCAATTGAGAGAGGAAAGAAACTCAGTCGATCTACTTCATTTAGTTACGTCATTCATATCCTGCCTTTCTACTCAGTGTTGGTCTGAAGCAGTTTACATTGCTCTCTTTTATTTTAACTTCTGGGGCCTAGTGAGATCTTTGCAAGCTTTAACGGATGGGAATTCTTCAAAACATGTCCGTCATCTGACTACAATCTTGGCTGAGCTGCTATTTCCCTTTCTGTTGCAGGTATGAAACCCCAGGCATGGTTGGAGGTATGACCCTTCAGGCAGCCCAAAGGTGATATATTGTACTCTTTGTATTTGCTGCTTGGCTGTGGCTTTGACCTAATGTGAAAAATTGAATTGATTGAAGTATTCGTTATTATTTTTCCCCTCATTGTTTATTAAAACTGTATGTTTGCAAACCACTCTGGCCTAACAAAATAAATACAAAAATAATCCATTACTGTTCACTTGGTATGTGACATTCTCATCAAATGCTGTCAAAGCAACATGTAAAAGACTGGGCTAAAAACGAACAGCCCAGACTGGGATAGCTGAGGTTAGCCTGATCTCACCAGATCTCAGAAACTAAGTAGAGTTAAGCCTGGTAAGTATTTGGATGGGTGACCTCCAAGGAATATCTGGACACTGACGCTAGAAGTCAGATGTTAGTTGATGGCAAAAAAGAACAAAACAAAACAAAAAGCGGCACGCCCACTTGATGCTGTCTTCCAGATTAGCTTCTAGACTTTATTTTTAACTGTTCTACTTTGTGTATACACCACTTTTCCCCCCAGAGAGGACCCAAAAGCAGCTTACATCATTCCCCTCTCCTCCATTTTACCTCACAACAACATGACTTGCCGACCTCATCCCACAAGGATCTGCGGCAGGGTGGATATTCAAACCTGGCCCTCCTAGGTCCTAGTCTGACACTCTTAACTACTGCACCATGTTTATTTATTTTTATTTATTTTTGTAAATTTGTTTCCCACCCATCACAAAAGTCCCTGGGCAGGGTAGAATCAGACAAGCACAATTTAAAAAATATCATTATATAAAATATCATTATAAAAATTACAGAAAATACAATGCTAAAAATACCTAAAAACCAGCAGAGAGCTGGTACAGATCCCCAAAAAACAAAATGGAGGTATGAAGGGGAGAGAGGGAGAAGGGGGGCACTACCCAAAAGGGGTCAGCCTTGGCTCTCATGAAATCTTCCTATGTGGTATAGTGATTAAAGAGCAGCAAATTCTAATCAGGTTTGATTCCTGGTTCCTCCACATGAAGCCTGCTGGGTGAGCTTGGGCCAGTCACAGCTCTCTCCAAACTCTCTCTGCCCCACCTACCCTACAAGATGTGGGGAGGGGAAGGCAAAGGGGCTTGAGACTTCTTACAAGAGAGAAAAACAGGGTATAAAAATCAGCTCTTCTTCCATACTCTTCCTATGACTAAGTCACTCTTCTTCACTGGCACTTCTCTTGGTGGCCATATTCCTGTCCTCCGCATATTAGTGGCTGGTGGCGATTCTAATCAGTAAACCACCTCACACGAACACATACAACAGCTTTCTACTGAGTCAAATCACTTGTCTGCCCAGGTCAGTACTTTCTACTTACACCAGTAGCTGCTTTCCAATGTCTCAAGTATAGATCTTTCTGGTCTCATAGTACCTGAGAAGAATCTTAGGTCTGGACCCGTGATCTTCCACATGTAAAGTAGAAGCCATTGCTCCACCCTCCTACCAGGCCCCACTGTTTCGTCCAAGGCTGGTTTAAAGTTTTTGGTGTCCCTGGCAAACTATGACTTTGACAACCATCTGCTACGGCATTCCATTTTCTACAGTGCCCAATCAGATATTTTGAGAAACCAAGTAATAGTGAACAGAGTGGGCAGAAGCCCCTGCTAGGAATCCCAAGCAAGTGGGGAGTTGCTCTCCTCTTCTTCTGCCAATGAGGCCAGAACCAGAAATTGTGGATGAGTGCCTGGGAACTACTGGTCAGAGAATCCCATGGGGTTGTAGGGGGACCAAAAGGAAACTGGAGACTTCCTAAATTCCTTGGTGGATTTCATTCTAGACTTACTGTTGCAATTCTGTCAGCAAAGTAATATAATTTAGGTTTTAAAAAAACTGAAGCAAGTTCAATCAGTGGCAGTGAGGTACCTTCTGTATATGCCACCCCTTCTGTGACATCAGGGTAGGTCATCTAGTCATGGTCACCATTCATCACTAGCATCATTAAAATCTATCTACCAAGTTACAACCAGGACTTAACTTCTCTCATGAGTAGCAACACTCCCTAACTTCTCTGCATCTGAACTCTTCTCCAGATAAAGTCCCCAAATACCTCACATTTACACATTGTGGTGTCCTTCACATTGAGAGTACATTCCCATCGCGTCGGATTATTTATAATGCACATGTTTTCCCCTCTTCTAAACTCACTGTGCCTCAGATCAGAGAATCCCACAGCTTCCAAAACCTCTAAAAGCGCAACTTTTCCTCTCCCTTCACAAGGAAAGCAAAAGGAGGAAGAATACATTTGGCCGCACTGACTTTTCTCACTCTTCCCTGGTTTTCCCCAATGCAACCAACAGTAATTCCTTCCATTCTTTGGGGAAGCAATTCAGAAGGGTGCATCAGATTGGCTGAGGACATTTTGCAGAAGGGAAATCCCGTTTAAACAAACAAACTAAAAAAACCCAGGGAAACTCTTTGTAAAACTGACAGCCACTGATAAGCATTGCGTGCATTGTTTCCTATGGACCTGATGTGTGAGGAATCCTCCATGGCTTCATTGTTTTACTTTAACATACAATTTTGGTGAGAGCACTTTGTGTGCAACTTTCAGCTTCTTCTCTTCATCTGCATTACAAAATGTGCCCATGTACATGAATAAAACACTATTCAAAATGATCTGGACATTCCTGTATTTGTGCGTCAAGATTGCTTATGTGTAATGCTTCATGTGATGCATTTACACACACCTGTGCCCTGACAAAACAGTTCACAAAAAGCATCAAGACCGTATTCATCAAGTGTGATTGCCTCTCAGCGACCTTTTTTTTAATAGAAGAAATGGAACACAGTGGGCTTTTCCGCACAATTCATTTAAAATGTTTTGAGACAAGAAATAAAATATTTCCCCCATGGAGTTCTGCATTGTTTTTACCCCAAAATGATCTATTTCCAGCCTCAAACCAATTTAAATGAAACCCCTATGAAAATGTTTCTTGAGGCTGAAACATTTTCAAAATGTTTTCATTTGCTGTACATATCTCTTTAAAACATTTTACTAGCCTTTCTGCCATCCCCAAACTTACTCCGTGGAGCAGTTTTGTGAGCTCACTTTCTGTTCCCCTTCACCTGTTTTAGAACATTTCTTTAATTTTTTTTATTGCTGGGGGGGGGGGGGTGTCTTCCATGCATTAAGTATACAAGGCGCAGAGAATTGCAGCATGTGAAGCAATGAGGCATCAATTTATCAATGAACTCAAAAAAAGAGGAAAGCCATGTAATGGCAGCCATGAATGGTTTCCAGGGGGTGGCTGCAAACAAAAAGAAGATTGAAAACAATTTACAAATGTTTTACAAACTTTTCAAAAGGTGTGTGCAGAAAGGGCCAGTGCCAATAGATTAAGCATACACACTTTTTCATAGAGGAGATTTTTGGGGTACAGATGGAGCTTTCTGGGTCAAAGGAAAAAGAGCTGGATGCCCCTGGAATTTTAAAGTCATCTCTGGCATCATCTGATATGCACAAGAACTCTTTCAGTCTCTCAGCTCTTTGAAAAATCAACAACAGTGGCCGTTTCCCCACTTTTAAAAATGACGGCGGCTTCATCCGGCGTGGACCTTTTCAGCGTGGGGATTGTGTTCCCCGGCTTCCCCACTGCCCCGCGCTCTGCGCAGGGTCATCAAAAGGCACCGTTTTCAGCAGCGCCAGAAATGACGCGCGCTGAGGGGGTGCAAGAGCGGCAGAGTCGAGGCGGCTGCATGGTCGCCGCCCCTGTAGTGGGGAGTGCCACTGGACCCTGCGCTACTTGGCAAGAGTAGCGCGTAGCGAACGGTAAGTGAGGAAAGGTCCACTAACATCCCCCCTTTTACAGTTCTTTAAAAAATAGTTTTTAAAGCTTTTTATTCCTTTTAATGTTTACGCTTTTATCCAATCTCCTTTATGTTCCCATACCCTTTTGTGTTTCCAATTTCCTTTAACCTGTAGGTTATTTTTGTTTTTTTAAAGATGTATATTTACTGTTTTGTTTTGATCTATCTTACCCTTTTCGTTTTATTTTATTTACCATATGCTGGTCCACGACCGTAATAAAAGACTGATCGATCAATAACAACAACATCTGATCTGCATACAGATTGATGTTGCTTGCTCTGTACAATAACAATCATCTGACTTGCGTGCTGCAAATATAGCAGTTTTCTATAAGGCCTCCAGCAGGAAGTCACGAATGGGCACGTGGCTTGAGAATCATGGCCTTCTCCTTTGTCTCAGCAGGGCAAAGCCAGAAGTAAAAGGGCGAGGACATTAAGTTTTGCAGGCAGCAGGTGAGCCAGATACAACCACGTGCACACCTCTGCCAACTTGTGCTGATGCTCAGTGATTGCTAATGCCTCGCCAAGAAATTACGCCACACCCTGCGGGCTCTGCTTCCTCTCCCTTGTCCTCTAATTAACAAGTTATTTCTGAAGGAGTGATGTTACTCAGCTTGCTAAGAATCTAGCTTGCTAAGAATCTATCACTACACTGCACTATGGTTGAGAAGTCAGAAGTTTTCGCAGCTGTCATTAGACTTCCCATGGGTAGGTTGAAGACAATCCTTAGCTCTCCATGGATGTTACATTGTGTTTTGCTCAATGGGGTATCGGGGGGGGGGGGGGCAAGAGGGGTCAGACAACCTAGGCACCATTTGGTTGGGTCACATGGGGGGGGCACATTTTGGCCACCTGCCTCACTCTTGCCTTCTCTAGCCAGCAAAGATGCTGGCTAGATTTAACATTATGCCATCCCCGCTCCATAGAGGAAGACTCAAGGGTCTACCAAACGATAAGAGGCTTTGCCCCTGCAGTCCAGGGCAGTTGGATTCCATTGCGCACATTCTCCTCCACTGCCCACTTTACCAGAATCCAAGATCCAGCTTATTACAAATCATTGACTCTATGAAAACCCTGACAGAGCTTGATAAAGTAAATATGCTCTTAAACTGTAATGACCTTGACTGCTGTCTCGCAGTGGCAAAGTTTCTGGCTGAGGTTTGCGAACTGAACTTATGATCCAGTGTGAAGTTTTATCTAGTGATTTTAATTGTATTTATATTGTATGTTCTGTATGCCAATAAAGGCTTATTGAAATTGCAAAAAAAATTCTTTAAGGCAGTGAACTGAATGGACATAAGAAATGCCTCCCACCCCAAGGCATTTCAGAATTCAGTTTCTGGGTTCCCTTTTATTATCTTTTTACTTGTATTGTCTTTTTTTTATTTTTATTGCTCTTTTGTTGCTTTTAAATTTTTATTGTTTTTTCCCCCCTGGAAACCCTTTCCTTCCTGAAAAAAAAATACTGTCCCTAACTGTCCCAGCCAACAAGGTCTTGTGCAATGCTCCAACAAATGGGGAGGTGGGGAGGCCGCGCTCAGGCCTAAATAGGCCGCCCGGCCCCACCTCATAAGAACATAAGAACATAAGAACTAGCCTGCTGGATCAGACAAAAAAACCCCCAAACTCTCGCCTTCTCCCTTTCTGCCTCAAGCCCAGTCCTCAGCCATGCCCCTTGCTGAAAACCCTTCCCAAACTCAAGCCTGCCAGGCAAATCTTCCCCAACAAAGCACTGCACTGAGGGGCAAGAGAGGGGGCATCCTGCCATGGAGGCTTGGCCCAGCTTCCTGCTGCTGTGTCTTTCTTTCTGAATGCTGGAGCCAGAGAAGCTGGCGGAAGGTCAGTCGGGGCAGCAGGGAGGTGAGCAAGACCACAGCATGGAGAACTGTGGGTCCTGTGCCCCAACAGGACTGGGTGTGAGGGCCTGGAGTGATCAGCCATGGACTGCTGGCAGGAAGGTTGGAGGCCATTCCCACGGGGCACCTCCAAGTTGCCTTGGCAACTAGCTGAGCTGGCCCAGAAGAGGAGGAGAGGGGCCGAGGCAGTTTTCACTGGTAGACCCCCTCTTGCAATGAGGGAGGGGGAGTTCGGTTGGGTGCTGGGTGCACGGTTGGTGGTTGTACAGGTATGCCACTGATTTTGCTCATGCAGACCTGCCAGCTGTACGTTTTGGGTGCGGGATACATGCAATCACCATAACAACGCATTTGACAATGCTTGGATTTTCCAAGTTGGTACAGTTTCCACTCACACCAACCAGAACCGGGTATCTGGCACCCTGTGTGGAAAATCCATACATTTCCCAATTTGCACAATAATAGGGATTGCTCATAATCCACCCCCAAACCATGGGTGGGCTTGCACTCTCCGTGGCCAGAACACAACGTGGCAGCTGCAGAGGGTTTTTAACGGCCATCCACTATGATGACTGGAACTTGTACCAAGAGTGAATGTGGCAGAGCTGGATGCTACAAAACCAGATCATCTCCACCGAAAGCAACCACCCTGAAATCGTCCTCTTTCTAGCAACATCCAGAAATCCAAAATACATGGATGTCATAAATCATGCAAAATCTCCTTGACGGGCAAGATCATGTCCTTTAAAACGCAGCAAAATGCTGCATCCTATAAATCAAAGAGCAGCAGTCGGCAGGAAGATTGCAGTGTCAACTATGCGATCAGTACCCATGAGCAAGCTGCATACGAAAGAGAGCAAAGAATGTGCTAACCTATGGATTGGTCTGACCTGGAATGCTTGGGCTAAACCAACCTCAACAAATCTCAGAAGCTCAGCCTGGTTAGCCCTGTTTAGTACTGGGATGGGAGACCACCAGGGTCATTACACAGAGGCAGACAATGGCAAACCACCTGCTAGGCTCTTACCTTGAAAACCCTACGGGTTGCCATACGTCAACCGCAAACTGATACCACACTGAATGTGGCCAGCAAATCACCCACCATAGTTGTCCTTCCACGAACCAAATCTTTTAGGGCTTGGCCACTGTGGGGCTCACTCCACAACTTAGAGTAGATTGTGCCAGCATCAATGCTACAAAAGTGCAAAGGTATTTT
Organism: Sphaerodactylus townsendi; assembly: GCF_021028975.2. Taxonomy (NCBI): domain Eukaryota; kingdom Metazoa; phylum Chordata; class Lepidosauria; order Squamata; family Sphaerodactylidae; genus Sphaerodactylus; species Sphaerodactylus townsendi. Next base: position 97,091,356 of record NC_059431.1, on the reverse strand, counting down.
TCCCACTGGCTCTAACCCAGAGGTCCCCAACCTCTTTTGAGCCGGAGGGCACTTTTGGAATTCTGACACAGAGTGGTGGGCTCAACCACAAAATGGATGCCACAGGAGGCAGAGCCATGCACCCCTCCCCCCTCCCCCAGAGAGAGTCCAAGAGAAAGGAGGGGGGATAATTTAAACAATACACTGGGAAAGAGGAGTGAGAGACGGCATAAAATGTGCACTGTGGGAGCAGCTGCCACCAAACTAACATTATTTCAATCTGCATAGTCAATTGCATCTTCAGTAGCTACTCAGAAGGCCTTGCTTGGCAAGTGCCCTACCTGGTTCCACCCACTTTTTGAAAACATTTGGCGGGCACTGGCTGTCAGTTGATCCTATGGAGCCCGTGAGTAGCACGTTGGGTCCCTCTGCTCCGAGCACAGCACACTATTTGTGATTTCAGAGATCTCCTTGGTGTCTTTCCTTTAAACTGCCTTTAAGCAGCAGTGGCGTAGGAGGTTAAGAGCTCGTGTATCTCATTTGGAGGAACCGGGTTTGATTCTCTGCTCTGCCACCTGAGCTGTGGAGGCTTATCTGGGGAATTCAGATTAGCCTGTACACTCCCACAAACGCCAGCTGGGTGACCTTGGGCTAGTCACAGCTTCTCGGAGCTCTCTCAGCCCCACCTACCTCACAGGGTGTTTGTTGTGAGGGAGGAAGGGCAAGGAGATTGTAAGCCCCTTTGAGTCTCCTGCAGGAGAGAAAGGGGGGATATACATCCAAACTCCTCCTCCTCCTCCTCCTCCTCCTCCTCCTCCTCTTCCTCTTCTTCTTCTTCTTCTTCTTCTTCTTCTCCTCCTCCTCCTCCTCCTCCTCCTCCTCCTCCTCCTCCTCCTCCTTCTTTTCCCCCCTTCACCAAGAAGCTCAAGAACACTTCTGCCTTTCCTCATAAGCAAGCTCTCTCTCTCACACACACACACACACAAATCCTATAAGCTGCCCATGTCCTGGAGCAGGCTGGCTACTTAATTAACCCGAAGTTCCAGGTAGGCTGCTGCCATGAAAGATTGCTAGACAAGAAAGAGTGCATAGCCAAGGCCAGGTTTGCTCCTGGGCCATTTCAATCCTGCTCCCATCCTCTCCTGTACTTTGCCAGTCATACAGCAACATACCAGTAGCAAACATTTAAGGTGGCCAGCTCCAGGTTGGGATTTTTTTTTGGAAACTGGAGGGTAGAGCCTGAGGGCCAGAGGGATTTGGGGAGGTGAAGGACCTCAGTGGGGAATATTGCCATAGCCGCCAAAGCAGCTGTTGTATTGATCCGTGTAATATGGAGATCAGTTGCGATTCTGAGAACTCTATAGCGCCATCCCCACCCCCAGAGGTGGGGTAACAGCAAAATGGTGTTTGCCGCAGATCAAAAGTGTTCAAGTGATGCCTTCACAGTGCACTTTGCCTCCATCTTGCTGGAAGGGTCTCCGTGCATTCCAGCAGCTGATGGAAATGTGGCACACAAAGTGCCATGGACCAGGGACGTAGGTATAGATTTTTTATGGGGAGGGTTCGGGGGGGCCACACCCCCACCCGCCCCTAGCGCATGGCCACGCCTCCCCAAGCCCCGCCCCTGGCCTAGCACTTATAAAAGCAGCTCTCCGAGGTCGGGGATGGCAGACTCCCCTGCCCTGCCCCCCTGCCCCTCCCCTCTGGGCAGAGGCATAGAGGGAAAATGGAGCCTGGTGCAAAATCTGAGTTTTGCACCCCCCCACCCCCGGGCAGCTGCTGTGATGCTGGAATCCACCCCCAAATAGCATCACTTTCAATGGCATTTAAACTAGAGAGCCCAAATTCTCCTTTTAAATCCACCTTAAAGGGAGAATCTGGGGCCCCTAGTTAAACAACATTGAAAGTGATGCTGTTTTGGGGTGGATTATCCCCCACCCTGAAACAGCACATCCCACTTTCAATGTGGCAAAGTGAGTGGTTAAGAGCAGGTGCATTCCTGTAATCTGGAAGAACCCGGGTTTCCCTGCTCTGCCAGCTTGAACTGTGAAGACTTATCTGAGGGAATTCAGATTAGCCTGTGCACTCCCACACATGCCAGCTGGGTGACCTTGGGCTAGATCACAGCTTTTAAGACTCTCTCAGCCCCCACCCACCTCACAGGGTGTTTGTTGTGAGGGCAGCAAGGGCAAGGAAGTTTGTAAAGCCCCTTTGGAGTCTCCTACAGGAGAGGGGAGGATATCATAATCCAAACTCTTCTTCTTCTTCTAAACTAGGGACCTCAGATTCTCCCTTTAAAATCCACATGCCGAAGAGGGTGGATTTAAAAAGCGAGAATCCTAAGAGAAAAAATTAGGGGTGCCTGCTGTCAGGGGTGCAATTGTTAAAGCTAGAAGCACCCAAACTTTCCAGGGGTATCTTTTAGGAGTCTCTCCTGGCCAATGATACCACCAGAGGTTTGGTGAGAAGTTTGGTTCAGGGGGTCCAAAGTTATGGACCCATAAAAGTGTAGCCCCACATCTTCCTATTAGCTCCCATTGAAAACAATGGAGGATGGGGCACTCCCTTTGGGAGTCCATAGCTTTGGACCCCCTGGTCCAAACTTCACAAACCTGGGTGGTATCAGTAAGAGACTCTCTTGATAATACATCCCAGGTTTGGTGAAGGATTATAACCCAGGGGGTCCAAAGATTATGAAGACCCCTCAAAGAATGTCGCCAGCCCCCATCTTCTATTAGCTCCCATTGGAAACAATGGAGGATGGGGGCACCCCAACCTGAGTCCATAGCTTTGGACCCCTGAACCCAAACCTCACTGGAAGAGCCTGGGTGAGTATACATCAGGGAGAGTCCCCAAATGAGAAATCCCCTGAGAAGTTTGAGATTGCTGCTCTCTAACCCAAGCACTAATCTTGCGCGCCCTGCAAAGAGATCAAAAAACCTAAAAAGCACTAAAATGTTTTTAAAACCCACAAACGGGTGGGCGGAGCTTCGGACATGAATGGGGGGGTTGAAACCCGAGAACCCCCCCCCCCCACCTACGTGCATGCCATGGACCCAGCCAGGGCCTTACAAATTCCAAACGCTGCAAACTAGGAAATGATTTGCTTGACGCTGCCTTCAGAAGTACCTCAACAAAGCCTATAATTTCCGTTTCTGGCAAACAGCCTGAGGCTGAGAACGCCTGGATCCCGTTGATGTGCTATTTATTGTGCTTACTTATTTGTTTTTTAAAAGAACGGCATCTTATTTGTTTTTTTATAGACAGACCATCTCACCTTTCAAAGCTGCCTCTCCATTTAATTTTTAACAGCCGCTGGGTAGCTACTGAGATTGGATTCTGTCTGATGTCTGAGATAGGATTGAAAGCCCAGAAGATTCAGAAAGAGAACTGAAAACAGGTTTGCTGAAGGGCATAGCAATTCCTCAGATTCGTTGGCTGCATAGATATGAGGGTGCTTATGGCAAGATGCTTCTTTGGGAATGGAGGAGAATACTCACTATCTGCTTAGGATGACTTCTGTTCCCGACCATTTTGTTGCAACACTATTAACCCCACAAAAATAAGAAGCTATACTCTGCATCTTGTCACTAGGGCAGTCAAGATATTTGGCAGAGAAGGGTTTGGAGGACCCTTCCTCTTTCTACAACAGACACCTTGTGAGGAAGGTGGGGCTGAGAGAGTTCAGAGAGAACTGTGACTAGCCCAGGGTGTCCCAGCAGACTTCATGTGGAGGAGCAGGGAAACAAAGTTCACCAGATTTGAGTCCACCTGCTTTATGCTACTATACCAGTGGTGGTGAACCTTTGGCACTCCAGATGTTATGAACTACGATTCCCATCAGCCATTGCCAGCATGGCCAATTGGCCATGCTGGCAGGGGCTGATGGGAATCGTAGTCCATAACATCTGGAGTGCCAAAGGTTCACCACCACTGTACTATACCATGAGTGTGCAACAGTGGATGCAGAGACTTTTATAAGGGGAAACGAGAAGTTAAAGGAGCAGAATGAGAAACACTTTACATACACAAATCAATAAACAGAAATTAACCAGGTCCAGTCATATTAGGTAAAACCAGCCCCGGAGATTTTGATAGGCCTAGGCACACCCAGGCTTTGAAAAGGATTTAATTGCGAAAATAAATAGTTGCATGACAGTTTGAGGTGACTCAACCCCAGTTCTGGTTAGGGCCAGAAGACAAGAGTGTCAGATCAGTCAATTAATTCAACTCAGTGCTTCAAGGCCTCCCAAACATCTGTTGTGCAAGTGTAATGAAGGACCTTGAAATTGGGAAATTCTGGGAAACTGACATTTATACAACACGCATATGGCATACACTCCAACAGTTCCTACTATCATTAACCGTCCTTGGTAAAATAGTGTCCTACCACGCCCTTGTTTTTAAAGTATTAGTGCGCACCGGAGGTGTGACCAATCTACAAATACAACACTGACTATCCCTAAGTTTCCATATCAATTTTGTACTGGAATAGTCACTGATTTTTGAGGATGCTTATGTACTTTTAAATTATTTGCCTGTCTCCTTGAGATTAACTGAGGGTCAATAAAATGTTATTACTGTTGCTAAAAGACAACACTGGAGACAGAAATGCCCACCTCAGGTCATCCAAGGAACTGGAGACCTTGAAGGGAACATATGGCATATAGACGGCAATGGCATATGGACATATTTAAATATTTGGAAATATTTTATACATGCTTATCTGCAGACATGCCACCACCAGTGTACTGTAGCAACATTTCTTTCTTTCTTTCTTTCTTTCTTTCTTTCTTTCTTTCTTTCTTTCTTTCTTTCTTTCTTTCTTTCTTTCTTTCTTTCTTTCTTTCTTTCTTTCTTTGTGCCTTTCCCCACTCTCTTGGATCCCCCCTATGCCGCACGCTGCTCTCAGTGTGCGGCATCCCAGGCACGCGCCCGGGCGTCCCCACGACAAAAGGCGCCCTTAAGAAGAGCGCCTGGGATGCCGCGCACTGAGGGGGCGCGACAGCAGCAGTGTCGGGGCAGCTGCGCTGTCACCGCCCCTGTCATGGGGAGTGCCGGGGGACCCCGCGCTACTCTCCTCAAGTAGCGCGGGGCTTAAGGTAAGTGGGGAAAGGCCCTTTCTTTCTTTCTTTCTTTCTTTCTTTCTTTCTTTCTTTCTTTCTTTCTTTCTTTCTTTCTTTCTTTCTTTCTTTCTTTCTTTCTTTCTGATTAGGGTTTATAATTAAGAAATTAAATAAAATTGTTTAAAAAACCAAACAACTCCTGGAGATTTGGAGGCAGGAACTTGCTAAGAGTGTGATACCACAAAAACAGCGATTCCAGAATTATGACTGATCTCCAGATACAGAATTCAGTTCCCCTGCAGAAAACGGCTACTTTGAAGGGCAGACTCTATGATAGACTGTAAATTCTAGGTGAAAACCATGCCCCTTTGCCCCAATTCTCCCCTCCACAGGTTCCACCCCAAAATCTCCAGGAATTAGGCCCAAGTTGGCGACCCTATTTAGAAGCTATTCTCTGAAGCCGAAATGACCTCCACAGTCTGGCAATCAGTTTTAATTTCAGGAGAGCTCTAGCCTCCACCTTGAGTTCGGTAAACCTAGTTCCTAGGGCAATAGGTTTGTTGTGGAAACCTTTTTCTCCCCCCCCCCCCCCTAACATTTGACTGAAATGACAAAATATACAGAGCTGTTTATTAAACAGAGTTCCATGACAGGCTGCACCCTAATATGGTTAGGCCTGTAGGCAGTGCCAAGAGGGATCAGCCAGTTTCTGAGAAAAAACAGAGGTACAGTCTAAGGGAACGGAGGGCTGGAAATGGGTGGTGTGTGACTTTCAATAGCAAGCCCCAGCCTATTAACCTATTTATTCCTAAATTGCTCGTGGCCCTGGCACCTACCTATTTTTTTAATGTCCTGAATATGTTTTATACTTTCCTGTAGAGCGTGCTTAATCTGCCTAGCACATTTGTTTCGCATCCTTCCTCAGGGAGCTCAGAGCAGCATTAATGGTTTTCCTTTGCTCATTTTACAGCAACTTGATAAGATAGATCAGGGCGGAAGACCCAGGCTTAAGGCGACCCATCAAGATTTACAGCAAAGTACAGCAAAATACATCAACTTAGACGAATACCTTTTGAATCATAAATGGGAACCGTGAACCAATTATGTGAATGACATCAAGGGGATGAAGATCTCCCCTGTTGAGTTCTGAAAAAAGTCAGTAGGGGAACAGACAGAAACAACAATACTAATGGAATGGTCGGTTCAGATTCTGGGCTATGTTGTGTGTAGATGGAAAGAGATGTGTTTAAGTAAAGTTTTCCTTGATTAAGTAAGTAGAATAGGACCTGGGAAACTCAGGCTTGAATCCCCACTCTGCCATAGAAACTTGCTGGGTGACCTTGGGCCAGGCACATGCTTTCAGGTTCAACCTTGGCAAGTATTTGGATAGAAGATTTCTAGGGAATACCAAGGTCATGTTGACGAGACAGGGAATGGCAAACCACCTCTAAATGTCTCTTGCCTTGAAAACCCCATATGTCAGCTGTGACTTGTCAGCAAAAAAACCCCAGAAATCTGAGCATAGAACAGCTCCATACCACCACCATGTTGTGCATTCTACTTAAAATTTTTGTCCCATTTTACTGACATGCTGGAAGATAATATCTAATATGTTCTAGGTCAAACAAGGGCCATTTCCGCATGGTCAAAATATTCTGGGGTGAGCGAGAAAAATATCCCAGTTCAGACGGGAACGCTGGGGCGGGGGGTGGGGGGGAGAGCTGTGGGTTGGTTAGGAAGGGGAAAGCTTGGAGCGGGCAGAGGCATTCCCTCAGTCTTTCATCAATGGGGTAAATATAAAAGACCCAGGACATGTGGAACAAACTGGAGTATTACTTCCTGGCCCTAGCTCAGCTCCTGGGAAGAAGCATGGAGTCGTGCAGAGGCAGAAACCGGGGTAAAATAGCCCCGGTATGTACGATCCCAATCTACCTCAGTGCAATTGTGCCATGCAGAAACTGCCAAGGAGTCTAGAATTTCTGACTTTCCTTCAGTTACGGTTGCCAATTTTTGATATGTATAGTGCCTGGTATAGTGCCTCACATGTGCAGAGTCTTTTCCTCTTGTTAAAAGAATCAGCAAATAAATTTCAGAGGAGTAGTCACATACCAGCCCAAAAGAACCTTAAAAACCTAAATGGTCAATATAACAACTGAAATAACAAAAGTAAATTACTGAAGCAATCCAGTTTGTTGCGTTATCTTGTAAAAGTCCTAATCTTCGTAAGAGTGCATGCCAATTATACCAACACTGACATGGCTTTGTTTTGTTTTTCTAGTTTTACATCTTCCTGTTCTGGCAGCTAACCAGGAGGATGACATTCAGACCAGAGCAACAAAGTTTTGGCAAGTTTCAAATTCTAACCATTTTCGACAGATATGATCACATGTCAACCTAGCCACAGGTAAGCTTGTCTCAACTTTTGCTGTTCAGCACTCAACTTGAGCTCTGCACCCTGATCAATTCTGTAGCTGTATAGTAGCATCTCCTTCTGCCTCGAGGCTAGTTTTACACCTGCAACTTTAGGTAAAACTAATTTTCTCACGAGGTCATAGACAAGTGGTGAATTAGTATATTAAATATTTCTGGTTGGGTATGAAAAACTATGATTTTTCCATTTTTTCCGTTTTGCCATAAAGTCGCATCTGAGTTATGGACACCCCACAGGTTTTCAAGGCAAGAGACGCAGGACTGCCAAGATTCCACTGGGGGTGGAGAATCTCTTGCCCAAGGGTCCCTCCCCTAACCACTGATCAGCTGGTAGCAGGAGACTTTATTGGCAGCAAAAGCAGGTCTAGGCCAGCATTGCCAGGAACCAGCCGCGGAGCTACAAGGGAGCGGGGGGTGCGCCATGCACCGGGTGCACGCCTGGGAAGCACAAAAAACGCCCCCTGCCCCCCCCCCCCCCGTGGCGCCCCCTGCCCCTCTTCCCACACTAACCTTAGTTCCTTTCCTTTTTCAAAACTTTTTCAGGCTGCAAAGGGCCTGTTCTCAGTAAAAACGGCCTGAGGAACTACAGTTCTCAGGAGACCTTGGGGCTCACAAGGGGGGAAAGCTGCAGGGGGGCACCGCGGAGGGCGCCACGGGGAGTATGGGGGCACGGAAAATGTAGCATGCGCACCGGGCACAGTTTGGCCCAGCTACGCCTCTGCCAGCAAACACCAGGAGTGATGTCATCACATCACTAGCGATGAAAGGATGTTATGGTATTGGGCAAATCTCTATAGTAAACAAGATAGTTTTCGTTCAAATACCAGATTCCCCATGTCACTGGAGATGTGATGATGTCACTTCTGGTGTATACCAGAAGTGATGTTGCTGGGTGACTGGCATTTCCAGCCCATGCCCCCCCCCCTTTTCTGCTACTTTTCTGCAAATCTCCATTCCCCCCAGTGTTTCCCCCCTTGTCTCTTCAGTTGCACTTATTTCATAAGCCACTGCTAAGAACATATAACTCATAATGGTTGTGGGATGTCATCGGTGACACAGAAGAACAACATTTCCCTTCAGCCATTTTCTCCTCCCACTCGTTCTCCGGTTTCTAAAGGAATGTTTCTCTCTATTGCAGTCCCTTGTCAATTTCCTACTGCCAAACCAACATCCCTTCTCATTTTCACTACCCTCTTTCCCCGAAAATAAGACAGGGTCTTATATTAATTTTTGCTCCATAGCTCCTGACTGTGGACACAGCGTATCTTCATGTGTCATCACTTATTCAGATTAAAATTGGCAAGCTGATACAACCGATCTGGCTTGTGTCTGTGCCTTTATGCTACATCGCTAATGTGACAGAGAAAAAAAATCCTTTCAAAAATGGAGGAAGAGGGGGAGGCAAAAATGGCTGGAGGTCTTTCATATCATCTACTGTCCAATCCTTTCACTGGAGATGCAGGGGACAGAACCAGGGACCAAGCAGACACTCTACAACTGAGCCAAAGTCCCTCCTCATCAGGCTAGCTTGGGTTGGAAAAAAAAGTTACAGCCAGAAGGCTATTTTGGCACACAACACAGCTCTACGCTGGGGAATAAATATGTTTTCATCCAGTGTTTGCACTCAGCCTTCAAGCTGTGCCAGGTCATTGAGGCTGAGTGGTTTTGCCAAAAGCAAAGTTCGGTTCTGAAAATACACAGGCTCGGGGCGGTCTGAGCACTAGAATTGAACTTTAGATTTTTATCAAAGACAATGATGGCAGAGAGAGATAAAGGCAACTCACAACACTACATATTTAAGCAACGTGGAGCCGTTCAACTGTTGTGTCAACACTCTATAAACGCAGACAAGAAGTGGGATAGACAGTGCGGCATTTCGCAAGCAGCAATCCAGCCCAGGAAAAGAAAAATGCAGCAGCCAGTGCCACAAGAAATTCAGGGAAAAAGGTGTTGTGTGTGATGAAAAACCCTGTGTAGTTTATAATAGCGTCGAGATGCAATAGAGGATGTACTAGATATTGGAAGTTAAGGATGTGTACACTGTTTCCTGCCTCAGAGACAGAGGGGGACTTACCAGTGAGTCAGAATAACTAGAGAGGGTCAAGACACTGACACCTTTCCCTTTATGACACTGACACTATCCCTTTGATGTGTAGATTGCTACTCTTAGGGACTTCCTTCCTGCTACTTCTCCCCCTCTCACCGCTCTTCTTGCCCACACCTTCCATCTTGCACCATGTGTGCAGAGGGATGCAAACCTCACCTCACACCATCTAGTCAGGTAGATTAGAATAGAGAACCTATCTCTTCACTTTTCTATCCAGAATGGAGTTCACTAATAAAGACTCCTCTTGTTTGTTAGAAACTACGAATTGACTCTGAGTTTTCTTTGTTGCCAATGCACACACAAGCATGCCTGGGGATGCTCTGCTGTGCTACGCCTCCATGCGCTCTACTTATAATGCAAAGGTATCTCTTGCCAGAGAGAATACCAACACTAGACCCTGTTAGGTTGGACCAGTGGGGCCTAAACTTTTCCAGGCTCAGGGCCCACTTTCAACCCCCCTCTGCAGCAGGAGGGACCCACTGAACTGCAAGGATGTGACATCAGAGACGACATCATAGTTCCATGACAAAAGGAGAAGTCTCAGATCCAGCCAGTGCTTAAAGTGCTCTTCGCTTGCTGTTGCTCTTATCACATGCACAAGGAGAGTCAGAAAGCACGATGATCTTGCTCCCCATGCAAATACCTTTGCAGCAGGCCTTCCAAAAAAAGCAACAAAGTTGTGCCTTGGTGGGGAATATCACTCGCCAGAGGGTCTTTATCGGTGGGTTGAAGTAAACCAGTAACCCCAACCTTTTATAGCCTGTGGGCACCTTTGGAGTTCTGGTAAGTGTGGTAGACATAGCCACAAAATGGCTACCAAAGGAGGTCGAACCAGCCACAAAGCTGTCAATGGCTTACCTTTAGTCACACAGTGAAGATCTGTCTGCTGTTGTCTCAGCTGCCAAAGCAACATTTCTGCATAGTCAATCAGATCTCCGATTTGCCAGACAAAACTCTGTTGGGCAAAAGCCCTCTTTGTCCAAGCCCTCTTTCTAAAAACTCAGGAAAAGTTGTCTATCAGCACCACAGGGCACCATATTGGGGAACCTTAAAGTAGACCATGCCTGCTGCACAAACATTTTATGTTTGAAAACCATTTCCAATTCAGGTTCAGATGGCAGGTGCAAATCATAGCTTGCCAGTGCAAACTTATATTTACCACAAAAGAAGAAGACTGGAAGAAAACAAGAACCATCACGGGGTATATGAAGCATGAGGACACGAGGCTCATACACCAACCAAGTCATGACTTCCATAAGTTATCAACAAAGCTTTGCATCTGAAGCCGAACACAGTGAGACTTTCAAGGGAATGTTCACAAGATTGATGTGCATGGGACAGATTCCATTTTAAATAGCAGGTAGGCAGACTTCTTTGTCCATGAGATACATTCTTGTTTCAGCATCCCAAGACAAGCTTTTATTTTCTGCGAGGTGTTAATATTTGGAATGATGAAGCTCTCTCTCTCTCTCTCTCTCTCTCTCTCTCTCTCTCTCTCTCTCTCTCACTCTGTGTGTGTGTGTGTGTGTGTATAATACAAAGAATCTTGGAATGCCCAATAACCTCTGATAAATTGCAGCTCAAACATTGAGCAACCCAGCTATAAATATCTCAGACGTTTAGAAGATAAATTGTATTGAGAATGACCTATTGGGCTTTTGCCAAGTTATTCTGCCCAGCGGGTTCAAGCACCACAAGTCAGAGAAGAAAGACTCTCCTCCATGTGGTGCAAAAGAAGAGTCAACAGAAGGTGAAAAAAGGCTTATAGGATATTTTTCTGCTATATGCCTCATCTGGCTTATAAACAATTCTTTTTCTAAAAAATAAAACACATGGGGTTGGATGCTGTGATTCCCTTTCACTAACTCTTATTCTTTTCTTTGTTGAAAGAGGTCTTCCTCCATTAGAGGGACTTTTATACAGTCAAGAAAATATAATTCATTGTTGGAGGAAGTCTCACTCTGTTAAAGGCATGTTTAAAGGAAGATCCAGTGTAGCAGATGGGAGTCATAGTTCAAACCCATAACACATTAAAGAAAAACCTAAATAAAAATCGAGAGAAGTATTTCCATCGACCCATCTGAAATGTATTTATTTATTTATTTATTTATACCCTACCTTTCTCTCTGAAGGGGACCCAAGGTGGCTCACATAATTCTCCTCTCCATCATTTTAATATCACAACAACCCTCTGTGGCAGGTTTGGCTAAGGCCCTTTCTGCACAGGCCATAAACCGGTGGTGCCCTGGGATTCTGGCAAAAACGCTGGGCTCCCTCAGGAGCCTGTTTCTCAGACAGGCAGCGCTATGCTAAAATGCAGCAGCTGCCCGACCTGGCTCCCCTCCCCTCCCCCCAGGGCAGCTGCCAGGTCCGCTTCCCAAAAACCTCCCTTCTGGAGGGAGGTTTTTGGCAAAACAGCACATTCCCGGCGGCGCGGTGCGAACGGCACCGCCAGGAATGCACTGTTTTCCCTGTCTCTCTCCCACTCACCTCATCACCTCCGTCGCCCTGCTGGCCTCCAAAAATCCTCCCTCGCTGTCCTCCCACCCCTGGAGTGTCTGAGAGGAGCAGCGTGGGGCGAGTCTAAGGAGGCCAGGCAGGGCGCACGGGAGGCTTAAATGCAGGTGAGTGGGAGAGGGAGAGGGACGGGGAAGAGGCGGCTCCGTGCGGAGCTGCCTCTCCTGCGCTGGCCTCTGCGGGGGCCGCTCGCACGCTTCTGTGCGAACGGCCCCCACCCCTGCACCGGCAGAATTCCTGCCGGTGCAGGGACGCCTGCATGGCCCGTGCAGAAAGGGCCTAAGAGTGTGCCTGGCCTAAGGTCACTTTGCAGAGTCGGGATCTGAAACTGGGTCTCCCAGATCCTACTGCAGCACTCTAACCACTAGATCACACTGGCTCTGACACCACACTGGATCTCAATGAGAAATGAGCTCAAGACCCATTTGCATAATGGACAATTAAATTGTCACTAAGAACCCATAGCTGGGAGACTATTACAAGGAGGACATCAATAAACTCTGCCCAGGAAAAACACCCAACTTTCTCTTAAGCTGAGAGGAGAATCTCATCTGGCCAACACCATTTCTACTACTTTTCTCCATCACCTTACCTGAAATAACACTTCAAGCTCTTGCTTTCGTTTACAAGAACAGAAGAAGAAGAATTTGGATTTATAGCTGCCTTTCTTTCCTGTAGGGAGTCTCAAGGCAGCTTACAAACTCCTTTCCCTTCCTCTCCCCACAACAGACACCTTATGATATAGGTGGGGCTGAGAGAGTTCTGAGAGAACTGTGACAGGCCCAAGGTCATCCAGCAGGCTTTGCGCATAAGAATAATAAATCCAGTTCACCAGATAAGAGTCTGCCGCTCATGTGGAGGAGTGGGGAAGCAAACTTGGTTCTCCATATTAGAGTCCACTGCTCTTAATCATAATACTATGCTGGCTCTCCTAGACAAAGATGGTACCTTTGCAGGATGATCATTACAGAGTCAAGTGTACATGATACAAGTTGGCCTGTTTTGAATGAGGGATAATCATATTTATAGAGAGTCCAATTCCACTGGTAGTTTTTAATGGCCAATACAGCAACAGCCAAAATGATGCAATTTCTAGAGTTGTAAAAGAAGTGGTTGTTTACAAGCACCATTTTAACAGCTGGTTCTGCCGAAGTGGTGCATTTTAACAACCTGGTGAGTCCCACCACTGCTTATGAGGTAGGTGGGGCTGAGAGAGTTCTGAGAGAACTGAGACTAGCCCAAAGTCACCCAGCAGGCTTCAAGTGGAGAAGCAGCAAACAAATCTGGTTCACCAGGTTAGAGTCTGCTGCCCATGTGGAGGAGTGAGGAATCAATCCCTGTTCTCCAGATCAGAGTCTGCCACTCTTAACCACTACACTATGGGCCTTTCCCCACTTACCTTAAGCCCCGCGCTACTTGAGGAGAGTAGCGCAGGGTCCCCCTCAGTGCGCGGCATCCTTGGCGCTCTTGCAAAGGGCGCCTTTTGATGGCGTCGCGGGGACGCCGGGCCGCGCGCCGTGGGGACGCCGTGGGGATGCACGGGGTCATGGGGATGCCGGGGCGCGCGCCAGGGATGCAGCGCGCTGAGAGCAGCGCGCAGCATAGAGGGAATAGGGGAGAGTGGGGAAAGGCCCTATGTGGACTCCTGAGGGTAGATGGAGGCATTTAAGGGCACAGAAGGCTGCAGGTAAAAGCAAACTGCAGAGACCAACATGATTATCAGCCATGTGTCCCAGAACAGGACTGCCTCAAATCTTCGTAGCACCTGAGGCAAAAAAAAATCCCCCAAAGTCATCACCAACCCATCTAATGTAAAAATTATTAATAAACAAAGAAGTGACCGTTTGCCACGTTTTACCGATCCCTAAGAACAATTGACTGAGGGAGACTCTTCACCTTTGCCAAACGGCAGGGTCAGTGAACACACCTCAGGAAGCAAGACTTTCCAAAGCCGAGAGATCTAAGAAAACTAGTCTGGAGGATTGCATAACCATAGGACTGAAAGTTAATCACTGGCTGGCAGATGAGAATGACAGGGAAACAAACAGCATTGCTCAACAACTCTGACAGGACTGGCAGCCATTATTGACAATGATGGAGGAGTGTGGGGAGACAGACAGACATAGCGAATTGTTGTTAGATGCCTCATGGGGTTTTCAAGGTGAGAGATGTTCAGAAGTGGTTTTACTATTGCCCACCTGCCCCGGCCTCACAACCCCGAACTTCTTTTGGTGGTCTCCCATCCAAGTACTAACCAGGGCTGACCCTGCTCAGCTTCTGAAATCTGCCAAGATCAGGGTAGCCATGTCAGAGCTATTGCAGTTTACAACTTACAATATATAACTTATAATCATACAAAATTGCCCCCAAAGAAACAAACAGAATTTTAAAATATACTGTTGAAGGCGTTCATGGCCAGACTCAACTAGTTGTTGTGGGCTTTCCAGGCTGTGTGGCCGTGGTCTGGTAGATCTTGTTCCTAATGTTTCGCCTGCATCTGTAGCTGGCATCTTCAGAAGTGTATCACAGAGAGAAGTGTGTTATGTATGTTACATACTGTGTCCGATGACTGGCAGTGTGTAACACACTTCACGCCTCTGAAGATGCCAGCCACAGATGTAGGCAAAACGTTAGGAACAAGATCTACCAGACCACAGCCACACAGCCTGGAAATTTTAAAACATGAAAAAGTGGAAGTCACAAGTTCATTTCTGCAGTGTTTGCAGAAATGAGGCAGCTGCAGATGGTACAATGACTGCAGTTATTCAGCAGTGGGGGGGAAGTGTGGGCATGCGGGAGAGTGAGTAACTGTCACATTCCATGTAAGCCCTGCCTCCAAACCGTGTGTGGGTGGTGATTGGCTGAAAGTGAATCATGCATGGTGACTGGCTAAAAGTGAGTCGTTGCCACCACAGCTAGCCTTTTATATATATACTCCTCCAAGCTCCACCTCCAAATCTCCAGGAAGTTCCTATTTTGGAGTTGGCTACCCTAGATAGGATTCATCCTGTCATATTTTCCTTATATTCTGCATTGCATGTCAGTATATGTCAGTGATGGTGAACCTGTGGCATGGGTGCCACAGGTGGCACTCGGAGTCCTCTCTGTGGGCACGCGGACACAGAGTTCATCATGTGGGGGGCGGAAAATCACCCACACTCACACACACATCTAGGCTGGCCTGGGCCACTGAGCATGACGTGCATGCATCACGGTGAGCAGGGAGGACTCAGCTGGCAGGCCTGGTGCCTGTGCTCCAGGTGGCTGCTGCCGAGGGCAGAAGGCGGCAGAGAGATGCTAGAGAGGCACAGAGCGGTGCGCATGGGACTTGCTGGAGGCTAGAGCAGGCTGGCCACTGCTCGAGTGTGTGGGGCAGAGGAAGAGGGAGCCAACCGGTTTTTTTCTAAACTAAAACCTCACCATTCAGGTTAAATTGCCGGGTTGGCACTTTGCAATAAATAAGTGGGGTTTGAGTTGCAATTTGGGTACTCGGTCTCAAAAAGGTTCGCCATCACTGGTATATGTCCATGCATGCTTCCACCATGAGTTAAACAGCCACTTCCAAGGGCTATTTTAGGCTGGGAAAACAGCATGCGGGGAAAATATCTTATGACCCCTCCTCTTCTGTGCCACAGTCCTGATCCAAACTGGGATCTCAAACACCAGGAAATTGACCTCTGTGTGTGGAACTCATGGTGTATGTACGACCACTGGGACCTGGACGGAACTGGAAAGGATGACAAGGAAGTCTAGCACAACTCCAAATCTGCAAACTGTGGGAAGTGTGAATATGGGATATTTTTTTTCAATAAATATGGGGCATTTAATTTACTTTGTAATAAAGACCAGTACTACAGCATAGATCAAGTCAAGTCATACATGGGATGGAGCTAGAGACATCCATTGATATGCAAACTTCAATTTAGGAGAGGGGCCAGGAACATTTACCTACATTTGCACAATGCAAGCTTTACTTATGTCATTACATTGTTTCACACAAGTTTCACATAATGTTGGGCCAATTCTTCACAGTTCCTTCATTCTTCAATAAAAAGCAGTATCAAAGAACAATGCCTATTTGCCATATTTAGTTGTTGTTGTTTTTTAACCCTGGGAACTCTAAAAGTGTGCGACCAGCCCGACCATTTCTCCTTTCAGTTTTCTTAATCAGAAACAAGGTAATGATAGATACTTGCACTCCTCTCAGGGTGTCTGTGAAACTCTTCCTATATCCTTGAGTAGGAGTATTATTAATACCGCCATCAGAGTTGTTACCGCCATCACTCACAGCTGTCAAACAAGATTATAAAAACTGTCTGTTCAATCCAGTAACTCAGTTCTTAGGTCAACATCGGCCAATACCAGATGCCAACACCCTTGATAATGTATGCAATACATCCATCTCTGACTGTCCCATAAACCCTTGGGAAATAACATCCTCCCCAAAGGAATCAGCCAGAACAATTGATTTATTTACTTGCACCATTTATTGTCCACATTTCTCACTGAGACCTCAAAAACTAGCAGAAGATACAGTGAGCCTGTTGACTGTAACAGTTGGACTGTTGGATTTTGACCTGGAAGACTGGGGTTTGATTCCCCCTCAGCTGCAAAATTAAGGCCATGTACACACTTGTGGGTTGGATTCTCTGTAATGCATATGTTTTACCCTCTCCCTAACTCACCACACCTCAGATCAGCGAATCTCCATGATTTCCAAAACCTCTGAAACCATGTATTTTCTTCTCCCTTTTCAGGGAAAGCAAAGGGAGTCAGCATATGTTTCATTTTCACTGAGATTTCTTGATCCTCTCTGCCTTTCCCTGCCAACCCAAAAGCAGTTCTTCCAATTCTTTTAGACCAGAAAAGTGGAATGAACTCTACACTATTGGAAATCTCAAGTTGATTGAGGAAGACAGTAAGGGAACTATAGAAAGAACTTCTTGGTTTCTCAAGGGAGAGTACATAACACTCATGTGAGAGTTTAGGAAATACCTCCACAGAGAGTTCAGAAGGCATGGAAGCCTTTCTCTCACCCCACCCACACACAATAAACGAAGGTACCGTGTTGTGCAAAGTTCCCCTTGCAGTTTCCACACTCTTCTGCATAGACTAGCATAGAAGATCAGTCAGCTTGCTAATCAAGGGAGATGGATAATCAGAGATGCTTCAAGAGTGTCTCTGAAACCTATCCACACACACACGCAACCATGACCTGAGAGTTTCCAGGTGAGGCTGCAGTTCAGGGATAAATTATCTGTTTGGCATGCACAAGGTCCCACATTCAATCTCCCTTGCAAATCATTTTATATTTATATATTCATATACCTGAACACAACAAGCACGTGTCCACTGAGAGCTGCATCACAAAATGCACTGGGGTTTAACTGTGGCTCCCTATCTCCTGTACGTATGGTGGCAAAAAATTGCCTTCTGCTCAGGGTGTGAAACAGACCCATAAGAAGGTGTGCAAATGGAATCAGTGCTGTTGCCTCTGAAAATGGGATACCATGGCTGCAGTTATGTGTGTGTGTTGTGCCATCGAGCCACTTCTGATTCATGGCAACCCTATGAATCAATATCTTCCAAAATGGCCCATCCGCGTTAACAGCCTTGCTCCGTTTTGCAAAATGAGGGCCCTGGTTTCCTTGATAGAGTCAACCCATCTCATGTTGGGTCTGCCTCTTTTCCTGCTGCCTTCAACTTTTCCTAGTACAGTTATCCCTTCCACAGCACAACTTTCCCCATCGTGGTTTTGATATATCGTGGACTGGCATAAGAAATTAAATGGGATTTTTGGGAGGGAGTTTTGCAGAAGACAGATGACACACAAAGAGCAGACGACGACAGAGAAATCACTTAGGCCCCTTCCGCACACGCAAAATAATGTGTTTTCAAACCACTTTCACAACTGTTTGCAAGTGGATTTTGCCATTCCGCACAGCTTCAAAGAGCATTGAAAGCAGTTTGAAAGTGCATTATTCTGCATGTGCGGAATGAGCCTTAGAAACTCAGAAATGCATAAAGTATATATACAGTATTGTATAACAGCAACATATTTTATCTTTTAATACCAAAAATATACCCAATTTCTTTTTAAATGTTTTTTTTTAATTCAGGCTTCTTCTCTGGTTACGAAAGGAGGGCCAACACATTTTATGCAGATTTCCAGACTGCAAGGGGCGTTGTACTCCTAACCCTCACAATGTGGAAGGGATAACTGTATTGTCATTTCCAGTGCCTCTGTTTTTTCATAATGTGACCAAGATATGGCAGTCTCAGTCATTTTAGCTTCTGGAGATATTTCAGGTTTGATTTGATCTAGAACCTAAACACGCACATACACATGCAGAATGAGATAAGAATCCTGTGTCACTATTCAGTCCTGGGGGGTGCAAGATGTGTACAAGAAGGGCAGTGACTAATGAAGGGGGGCCCTAGGCTATTTCACTTGTGAGACCCCTCCCAAGACAAAATCAGTCCAGAAATTAATGCTAGTGTGGAGACATCGACTAAGGACAGTATTATTCTGAAATTGAGTGCAAGGAAAATTACTGAAAGGTTCTTTAGAGACTACAGTGCGTTATGACAGCATGAGTAAGAAAGGCCTATGACAGTGTCAAAAATATTATATGCCTTGGTCGGAGGCTCCCTAGATTTTGAGGCCCTGGATTTTAGCCTACTAAGCCTATAGGTACATCCAGCACTGAAGAAGGACATGAGGGAACAGGAAAAAAAGGTTACGTTTTGAGACTGGAAGTGTAGGGAAGAAATCCATTGTCAATGAGACTAAAGCGCACTTTCATATTACAGGCAGAAGTGATTTAGCTGAAGGGAAATGGAAGTGTTTGAGCTGTATGAAGGCATCCCACCCACCAATTCTGCAGGACCTGTTTCCAGAGGAATGCCTTGCCCTTTGATCACACCATGGCTCTCTAAAACAAACAAACAAACAAACAAAAAACCCACACACTGGAGCAACAGACTTGGAACAATTTCTTGGGGTTTTAGAATGGTGGTCAGGAATGCGCCGAGACAATGCGGCACTTCAAGTCCCTGCAGTACCACACAAACCAAGTACAGCATCCTGGGATGCCTTGGCAGGCCCGAGGATGCTCAAGTTGCACACAGCTTCCGAGTCATTCCTCAGCCGCCTCAGTGTCAGTACAAGTGACTGTTTGTGCAGTCAAGTTGGCCACTCTGTATAATTACCCCTCGGCCGGCTTGAAACTGTATCTCAGTGTCTCGACGCACCGCAACCTATTGTAAATTCACAATTAATTATTGAAAGATGTTCCTATGACTATTTAATGAAAGGTGTTTCGTGTCCAAATCTAGTGCTTAATCATACTTAAGAGGTTATATTCATGGGTTGTTTTGTCCGCATTCACAGGAATATGAGGGATACAGTGTCCAGGCAGAGTTAACACAAGACCAAAGGAGAGATGAGCAAAGGGTAATTAGAGACGGGAATTTGACATCCTTCTGCTTGTGTTAGGTCTGTACAGTGGCTGAGCGGAAACGCTCAAGAATGCATCGTTGCTCCTTTGTCTTTCCAGCTCTGGGAGGGTGAGGAGTGCAATTCCAAAAGAAGATTTGTGCTGTTTGCAGGTTCAACTCTTCCGTGCTTCTATCAAATTTGTATCTCTAAGGATTTTCTCCGACTCTGTAGTTTCAGTTGGGTAGCCATGCTGGTCTGCAGTACAAGATCCAGATTCAAGTCCAGTTAGCAGCTTAAAGACCAACAATATTTCCAGAGTATAAGCTTCCACGTGTCAGAGTTCCCTTCACCAGATATCTTGACTCTCCAAAGCTTATAACCTGGAAATCTTGTGGTCTTAACAACTGAACTTGAGCCTTGCACTCCCACCCCAGAAGCTCCTAAATGTCAGACAGAATGTGTTCACTCTGAAGGAAAATGCAGAGGTGTGTTGTAGCAGTGCACGCTTTGTGCATAAACAACACCCACCTGTCACTTGTGCAGGCCGAATTCCCCCACTTCAAGTTCTGGTTCCTTTTATCCTGTGTGCAGCACCTCACTGCTTCCACAGCAGGCAGAGCAGCAGCCATAGGCCTTACAAGGCCTACTAAACCTCTTCAACTCACCTTCTGAGTTTCTATCTTGTCCTTCCCCCCCCCCCCTTGCTATTGCCCATCCAACCTGTCCTACCGTTTCTGTAAACATGCCAAATGGAGTAATTGGAAGCTTCATTGAGCAACAGGAAACATATCAAGTAGCCATCATCAAACTATACCTGGTTAGGGAGTGGCCCGGCAGAGTACCAAGAGTAACAGCCAAAACTGCCACCTCTAGAAACTCTGTGAGGGTGGAACACCACATGGCACAGAGTTCTATTATTGGGTTTTATCAGATTGCTGTTTTATTCTTTCCTTTCGCACAGGGTTGCCAGCTCTTGGTTGTGAAATTTCTGGAGATTTGGGGAAGGGAAGGGACCTCAATGGGATATAGTGCTATAGAGCCTATCCTCCAAAGCAGCCATTTTCTCCCAAGAAACAGATCTCTGAAGTCAGTAGAGCAATGGATCCTTAAGTGGGAGGTACTGTCCTCTGGAGGGCAGTGGGATTACATAGGGGACACTAAGAGGCAAGGGGAGCAGCAGGGGGGCTGAAGGGCCCCCCCTTCAATTGTATTGTTCACCTGTTTACAACAGATTAGGCTATGGAACCATGCTGGCAAATCTGGTGTAAACGATCAGATTTTTTCCCTGATTTTTAAAAGCTGATATAATTGGGCTATGTTCATCCATTTTGTTGAATAAACTAAAAAAGTTTTAATTGAATTTTAATAGATGTGCAATTAATTGTTACTGTTTTTAATTTAATGGTTATCATCTTCCTTAGTGAGTCATGCAGACCACTATTTCAAATACTGTTTTTTTACAGCAAAGGGGGAACTGAGTTTATGAAACCAAGTGGACGGCTGTCAAAGAACATAAGAACATAAGAACATAAGAACAAGCCAGCTGGATCAGACCAAAGTCCATCTAGTCCAGCTCTCTGCTACTCGCAGTGGCCCACCAGGTGCCTTTGGGAGCTCACATGCAGGATGTGAACGCAATGGCCTTCTGCGGCTGTTGCTCCCAATCACCTAGTCTGTTAAGGCATTTGCAATCTCAGATCAAGGAGGATCAAGATTGGTAGCCATAAATCGACTTCTCCTCCATAAATCTGTCCAAGCCCCTTTTAAAGCTATCCAGGTTAGTGGCCATCACCACCTCCTGTGGCAGCATTATTCCAAACAACAATCACCACGTTAGTGAAGAAGTGTTTCCTTTTATTAGTCCTAATTCTTCCCCCCCAGCATTTTCAATGAATGCCCCCTGGTTCTAGTATTGTGAGAAAGAGAGAAAAATTTCTCTCTGTCAACATTTTCTACTCCATGCATAATTTTGTAGACTTCAACTTCATATCCCCCCTCAGCCGCCTCCTCTCCAAACTAAAGAGTCCCAAACGCTGCAGCCTCTCCTCATAGGGAAGCTGCTCCAGACCCTCAATCATCCTTGCTGTGCCCTTCTCTGCACTTTTCTATCTCCTCAATATCCTTTTTTGAGATATGTGCTTAACCAGAACTGGACACAGTACTCCAAGTCGCGGTCGCACCACTGTTTTCTTTATATAAGGGCATGACAATCTTTGCAGTTTTATTCTCAATTCCTTTCCTAATGATCCCCAGCATAGAGTTTGCCTTTTTTACAGCTGCCATGCATTGAGTTGACATTCCCTAATGGAATCTATCAACTAAGACGCCTTAAATCCCTTTCCTGGTCTGTGACTGATAGCACTGACCCCTGTGAAGGCAGTATGTGAAGTTTTGGATTTTTTTTGCCCCTATGTGCACTCACTTTACATTTTTTGCTACATTGAACTGCATTTGCCATTTCTGAGCCCACTCCACCTAATTTCTATCAAAGGTCCGCTTGGAGCTCTTTTCAAGATCCTTTGTGGTTCTCACCACCCTACATATAATTTGGTATCATCTGCAAAACTCTTGGCCCACCACGCTACCCACCCCTACGCTAGGTCATTTTATGAATAGGTTAAAGAGCACTGGTCCCAAAAGCGGATCCATTGGGGGACACCACTCCCTCATCTCTCCATTGAGAGAACTTCCCCCTTACACTCCACTTCCTTTGTTTCCTGTTTCTCAACCAGTTTTTAATCCATGGGAGGACTTCCCCTCTTATTCCTTCAATTGCTGAGTGCTTTTTTTTCTCCAACAGTCTCTGGTGAGGAACTTTGTCAAAAGCCTTTTAAGGAAATCCAAGTAGACAATGTCCACGGTTCACCCCTGTCCACATGCTGCCAGTTTACAGCCTCAAAGTAACCTCTAGTAAGTTTGTAAGACAGGATTTTGCCTCTGCAAAAGCTTTTCATGCTGACTCTTTCTTCTAGCAGGTCTTGCTTTTCTACTTATTTTATAACTTTATCTTTAATGATAGATTCTACCCATTTATCAGGAACAGATGTCAAACTGACTGGCCTGTAATTTCCCGGGTCCCCCCTAGATCCTTTCTTAAAGATTGGTGTGACATTGGCCATCTTCCAGTCTTCAGGGATGGAGCCTGATTTCAGGGATAAGTTGCTATATTAAAGTGGAGAAATATCAGTAATTTCATGCTTGAGCTCTTTTTTGGAGAACTCTTTGGGGTGAATGCAATCTGGACCAGGGGATTTGGTAACATATTAGTTTAGCAATGGCTGCCAGAACTTCTTCCTCTTGTCTACCACTATCTCTAGCTAGTTCCTCGGATTTGCCTCCTAAGAAGCTTGGTTCAGGTGCAGGAATGTTCCTCACCTCCTCTTGGGTGAAGACAGATGCAAAGAGATTCATTCAGCTTCTCTCTGGCAATCTCCCTGCCATCTTTTCAGCACACCCTTTGTTCCCTTTGTCATCCTAACGGGCCTACTGGGCTTCCCTTTGCTGGCTTCCTCTATAAGCTTTTGATGTAAACTTGAAGAACTGTTTGTTGCTGGTCTTGATGTTCAAGCAGCCATGCGTTCCTCATAATCCTTTTTTGCCTCCCTTACAGCTAATCTTCTGCTTCTCTTTTGCCACCATTTGTGTTCCCTCCTCATAGTCTTCATCAGCCAAAGGCTTGGACTTCCCCATTTTCTAAAAGACATTTTTCTTTTTTTCTGATAATTTCCTCAACCTCTCTTGTTAACTACATGGTGGCTTTCTTTTTTGGACTGGGTGCTGCCTTTTTTCTAACCTGTGGAGACACATTCCAGCTGAGCTTTATTACTGTGTTTTTAAATAACCTCCAAGCATCCTGGACAGCCTTGGACTCTCTTGATTTTCCCTTTCAGCTTCCTGCGCACTATCCCCCTCATCTTTGAGAAATTTCCCTTTCTGAAGGCAAATGTAACTACACTAGTAGTTGCCACTTGTTCGCATGCTGAGATACTGAATCTGACAGCATTGTGGTCGCTGTTCCCTATTGGCTCAACAACACTGACTTCCTGCACCAGGTCCTGGGTCCCACATAGAATTAGATCTAGGATCACCTCTCCCCTGGTTGGTTCCACAACCATCTGCTCTAAGCCACAGTCATTTAGCATATCCAGGAATGCTCTCTCCTTACTATGACCTGAACATGTATTTTTCCAGTTTATATGGGGATAGTTCAAATCACCCATTACCACTACATTTTTGTTTTTGTTTGAGGACCACTGCTGTAGATCAGCTCTACTACATCCGCAGGTCTCCCACAGAGGCTGACAATCCTAAACATTTCCTGCTGAAAATTACTGCCACCATCACCCCATGCTGTTTATATTTTTGCGGTAAATGAATTCCATTAATCCATTCACAATGTCATGCTCTTTCAGAGATTATTTTAGGCAATTTTTCAATCTAGATTATCACAGATGCTTGGTTATGCAGTTCTCAAAACTGTGAATTTGTGCCGGTAAACATGCCTCTTTTTCACAGCAAAAATGTTATGAAATGAACATACAGAATTGAAAAGAGATCTTATTCCCGTTGTTCCTTCCAAATCTATATACACAGAATCAACCCCTTACCTCTTAAGTGCTAAGTCTTAAGAAGTTCAATGAATAGATTGTTTGGAGTGGAACAGATCTGCACAAAGAACTATGTGTAAAGAGAGAATGACAAGCAGTACAAATAAAAGTGAAAAGTTTTGAGTAAAATACTCCACAAGTCTTTGGATCTTTGGGCCTTTCCCCACTTACCTTCTGCTAAGCTGGCGCTTCTTTCAGGCCAAGTGGCAGCGGGGGGTCCCGGGGCACCCCCCCACTACAGAAGCGAGCGACAACGCCCAGGCAACCCTCGACAGCTGCAGCGTCATTTCTCAGCTGGTGTCATCTCCCATGCAGGCGCTGGAGAAAACGGCGCCTTTTGACGACACCGCGCAGAGTGCAGGGTCGTGGGGAAGCCAGGGCGCGTGCCAGAAATGACGCACGCAGTGAGTAGCGCGCAGCAACGGTGGTAGAGGGGAAAGTGGGGAAAGGCCCACTGTGTGTATAGCCTGAAGTTTATCGTATTATTCTCTTTCTGGGGAGAAAATCTATAATGGTTGCAGACTGTAAAAGAGACCTAGTTTGGGACTATTAAGATTATACCAGCAAAAATAAGTCTTTGTGAAGAAGCCATGATTTAAATCTAGTTTTACCATTGATTTAAATTGTGATTTAAATCAACCTGATTTAAGTCAAATCCACCCTGTTTCAAAGAACTCTTTTTGATGGATAATTTTTTTTTGAATGTCAGACATGTCCATTTAATGTTCCTGAAGATACCCAAGCAGACCACAAGTCTCCATGTGATGCTATCAAAGGTTGCCAACTCTGGTCTGGGAAATTCCTGGAGATTTGGGAGCAGTGCTTGTGAAGGATAGAGTTGGGGGAAGTTTTTGCAAAAGATTAGATCATTTCCTTTGCTGCTTCCAATTTTTACCAGAGGTGACATAAGAGTGCCAGAATGACACTGGCACAAATTCTTTCTCCCACTATTTCCTCCCGAGATCTACAGGCCCTTCCTTGACCCTGATTGCATTTTTTTGTCATCAAGTCACAGCTAACCTACGACAACTCTGTAGGGTTTTCAAGGAAAGAAATGCTGAAAGGTGGTTTGCCATTGCCTTCCTCCTCGTCACTCCCCTAGTTTCCTTGGAGGTCTCCCATCTACATACTAGCCAAAGTCGTGACTGGGAGTGTGTGACCAGTCCAAGGTTACCTAGCAAGTTTTCATGGCAAAGTGAGGATTCGAACCTGAGTTTCCCAGATCCTAGTCCAACACCTTAACCACTACACCACAGTAACTCTCTTATAGTAGCAGCATTATAGCCATGGAAACCAGTCAGCAGGAAGGTCACTTAAATAAATGAAGGCCTGGATCAGTTGCACCCCTAGGCCAACTAGCCCTGTTTATACCCTTTGACCCAGATGAATCATTTAGACTCCTACTAGTGTCCATGGGATGACTCAGGCTCCCTTTTAAATTCCAAATCACTTGTCAGCAGACAAAACAGGGATTGAACTTGTACTTGTGAAGAGTCTTCTACCCCTAGACTGAAGGTCTGAGAAGCTGTGGTGTTTAGAGCACTAGTCCAGAACTGAGGAGACCTGCGTTCAAAGCAGTCATGAAGCTCAGTGGGTGATTCTGACACTCTTTTAACATAACTCATCTCACACACAGGCTGTTGTGAGGACAAGAGAGTCAAGTAACTCCGAACTCCTTGGAGGAAGGCTAGGATAGAAATGGGACATAATTCTGGCCTCCAAATCAAATCAAAGCCGTCTGCCTGCACTGGTACTCCAAATTTTAGTAAGTCAACAATTTTCCAGCTACTGAAAAGGGGAGAGGGAAAGTGTCCCCCAGAAGAGTCAGTGTTGTTGCCTGGCAACCAGCAGGAGGGTTGGGGACAGGGACATGGGGGTGCTACACTCTCGGTGCTACTATGTTACTTCTTGGGGAAAACCTGAAAGTGATGTCTGGTAGCTCTAGGAATCACTGGAAACCTTCCGCTGTTTTGGAGTGTTTTATGGTTTCTGGGATGTATGGCCGTGTTCAAGTAGCATTTTCTCCTGATGTTTCACCTGCATCTGTGGCTGGCATCTTCAGAGGATCTATTGTTTTTCCAGGAAGTGATACTGTGGTGTAGAGGACAGAGAGGGCTGCTGGCAAGAGACCTAAATGTCAGCCACACCAGATCTGCACTTCGTAGGCCCGAGGAGAGTCCCGGATTATATGTAGATACCATTAAAGCGCAGTGATTTAGGCACCAGGCTAGGATCTGAGAGTCCTACATTCAAATCTGCCACAAGGTTTGCTGGATGACCTTGGACCAGCATTGCTTTGTCTCTCTCAGTTTCAGCTACCTCAAACTTTGTAAGGTTAAAAAGGAGGAGGATAAATCCACATACACCTGCTCTGGGCATCTTAGACAAAGAGTGAAATAAAAATGTATGAAGTAACTACATAATCAACTCCCATCGTTGTACAAGACCTCACGTCGGATCGTGTAAAAAAGTGGCGGGGAGGGTAGGCTTCTTGGAGCCATTTTGGAGCTATAGCAAACCCCAGTAAGATCCCTTCCAGGAATCTTCCCTGGAACTCTGGAGTCTGCCTTTAGAATGTGATTATTTCTGAAATTCAGCAGAAATTATGGTTCAGGAGAAAAACATCTCATACATCCCCCCTTCCACTGCTTGTCGTACGCCCCATCTAGAAGTCTCTGCGTGCAACAGGAGTGGAGCCTTCACAAACCAGGCTCAGAAGCCACTAATTGGGTCTCCCATCTTGGGCATCAGCATCACCCAAAGTCTGTGCTTCCACCATTCTTGTGCCAGAGTCACATTTGCTAAGTTGCTGAAAAATATCAAGAAGTCACATCTGTACAAAACTATATCTGAGACAACCTACAACATGTCACTATGATATTAATTGTATCACAAGCAAAATGATTTGCAGCTCCAATGCAAAGGGAGTGTAGCCCTGATGGATATGGCCCAAGCTTATTAGATCTCAGGAGCTAAGCAGGGCCGGCCCTGGTTAGTATGCGGAGGGGAGACCATCAAGGAAGTCCAGAGTTGACACAGAGGCAGGCAGTGGGCAAAGCACCTCTGAATGTCTCCTGCTGTGAAAACTCTACGGGACAATTTGACAGCACTTTAGGTTCCAAGTTGGAGCCATCACCAGAGCAATTGCAGTGTGCACTGTGCAGCATATGTGTGAGTGAAGCATGCATGTGAACTTGTCAGAGGGAGATGACAATTAGTTTTTCTGATTGTTGGGTTATGAACATTGGGGATGAACTGAATACCACGTCTCATCTTTCGTCAAGAAGACAGGGCAACTCAAACCATAGCAGTGGCATGCACTTGGAAAAATCTTGAAGAAACATAGAAAGAGCAAAATGCAGCGCTTTCTGATGGCTTCTCCTGAAGGCAGACATTTCTTCTTCTTGACCTCATCATATATTCACACAACTACGTATAGCTGTCTTTAGGTATAATTGTCTGAAGCACTGTCATTGGTGCAAGTGGTTTTCTTCTGTTACCTGTTTTCTGACCTATGTAACTTTGCAAGTCATTGTTTCTACAGGACCCATAACTAGGGTAGCCAACCTCCAGGTGGGGCCTGGCGATCTCCTGGCATTACACCTGATGTCTGGACTTCAGAAGGTCATTTCCCTTGGAGAGAAATAGCCACTCTGGAGGCTGGACTCTATGGCATCTCATCCCTGCTGAGCTCCCTCCCCAAATGCTGCCCTCTCAAGGCTCCAGCCCAAACCTCCAAGAATCCCAACCTGGAGTTGAATCTGAAAATAAAAAGGGCTTTTTTTGGCTCCTACACAAGGCCAAACAGTGAGATGCTACTTAACTGGATTTGCTCAGACATAAACCCCATGTTATTCAACAGGGCTTTCTCCCAGAAAACTGTCCTCAGCGTTGCCGCCTGACCCAGGCAACTGGGCAACCGGAGCAGCTCTTATCCACTGCCTATCTACTCAGCACAGTTAGAAATCCACAGGCTTCCTGCCCAGCTGGGCTTCCTCACCAAAACTATGTCCGGGTTCATCCTTTCCGGGTGATGCCCTCTCACCTAAATTCAAACCTTTCTCGGTGTATAGAAAGGGGTTCCAAAGGAATGCAAACAGAACCGAGATGTACTTCCCTCCCTGTGCATATGTTGATGGCGTTTGTGCCTCAGTGGGGCTGTGTCCACACGCTCAGGGGCACTGTCTTCCTTCCCCTGCCCTGGGCTATGCTTCAATTCTGTCCCAGCTGCAGAAACCAAGTTCCCCAAAAGTTCCTTCCAGGAATTCTGGGTTCAATCTACAAGTGTCCAATTCTGCCGACCAAGATTTCCAGCAAGGCAGCGGCAATCTTAGTTAAAATTCCTATACAAGGCGAATTTCGGGTTGCAGCTCGCCCGGGCATCTCGGGAGCCAGAGAGGAACCGAAGCGCTCAACTTGCCCCCGCGCGCTTGGCCGGGCGCACAAAGCTGGCTTGTCCCGACCCGCGTCCCTCTCGATCTGAGCGCAGGCCGGGCAGGGGAGACGTGGGAAAGGCTCCAGGACCGGCCGGGAGAAGCGATCCAGAGCCTGCGCCAGATCCAGAGGCGAGGAAGCGAAGCGCGGCGGGCAGGAGGGATGCAGTGAGTCCCTCCTAAAGGACCACCGGGAACCTGTCCTCGCCGGAGCCAGGCGCTGCTCCGGAGTCCGCCTCCCCCCCCCCCCCGCCGCCGCCCGGGATCGGGACCCACCTCTTCTGCTGTAGCAGGTTGAGCTCGTCCAGCTTCCTGTCCCAGGACTTCTCGCCTTGCAGCCGACGAAGGAGAGCCGCGCACAGCCTCCGCAGCCAGCCGCGCTCCCCAGGCAGCAGCATCCCCATCCCCGGCGGGGGTCCCCTGGGCGCCGGCTGCGCGTGGAAAGCCGCTCCGCTCCGACAGCGCCGCGAGCGGGGGATAGCGGTTGCAACATCTGGCCGCTGAGCCCGGCCGGAGCCCAGTGGACCGGCCTCGGTCAACCTGCCGGGGAGGGGCGGAGGGTGCGCCCAAGGCCCGCCCTGCCGGCTGGGCTGTGCAAAATCCGCGGCCTGGCACGTGGGCGGCCTCGCCTCCTTCGCCCGGCGCCCGTTTCCTGTTTTCCCAGCAGTTGCAACCGCGAGGGCTTGTCCATCCCTGCGCTCAAGTTTTGCGTGCAGCCCCCATGAGAGTCGCCGCCCCGGCACACCCGCAAGGGCCCTGCACTGGGCGCTCTTCGAAAGGGGCATTGGGGGGGGGGGGAGGCACGTGCCTTCCAAAACAGCTGCCTTCAAAAAGGCAACCCCCACGAAAAGTGCATTCAAGACTCTTCTCTATATGGTGCTCTTTCTCAGAGACTCCATTGGGCAAAGTGGGCTGTTGCCCAGGGCGCCCCCTTGTGGGGGGGCGTGCGCAAAAACTGCAGGTTCGTTTGTGGGATTTTTTTTGTATCTTCAGTGTTTTTTTCCGTTTTTGGCATACAGGAGGCACAGTTTTTAGGCTAGCAGCCCAAAAATTTCAGGGATGTTTCAGGAGACTCTCCTGATGCTATCACCCAGGTTTGGTGAGGTTTGGTTCAGGGAATCCAAAGTTATGGACTCCCAAAGGGGGTGCACCCCTCCCCCATTGTTTCAAATGGGAGCTAATAGGAGATGGGGGCTACACCTTTGAGGGTCCATAACTTTGGACCCCCTGAATCAAACTTCACCAAACTTGGAAGGGATCATCAGAATAGTCTCTTACTGATCTCACCCAGGGTTTGTGAAGTTTGGTCCAGGGGGTCCAAAACTATGGACTCCGAAAGGGGGTTCCCCATCCCCCATTGTTTCCAATGGGAGCTAATAAAGGATGGGGCTACATTTTTGAGGGTCCATAACTTTGGACCCCCTGAACCAAACTTCACAAAACCTGGGTGATATCATTAGGAGAATCTTCTAAAGGTACCCTGAAAGTTTGGTGCTGCTAGCTTAACAATTGCACCCCTGACAACAGGCAACCTCCAAATTTCCCCAGATTCTTCTTTTAAATCCCCCCCTTCGGCATGGCTTTAAAGGGAGAATCTGAGGTCCATAGTTTAAACATTGAAAGTGATGCTGTTTCAGGGTGGGGAAGAATCAACCCCAAAATAGGATCACTTTCAATGTTGTTTAAACTGGGGAGCCCAGATTCTCCCTTTAAGGTGGATTTAAAAGGAGAATCTGGGCTCCCTAGTTTAAACACTATTGAAAATGATGCTGTTTGGGGGGTGGATTCCAACATTATTTAAACTAGGGAACCCAGATTCTCCTTTTAAATCCCCCTTAAAGGGAGAATCTGGGGTTCCCAGTTTAAATAACATTGAAAGTGATGCTGTTTCCCCCAACTGAGGGGACTGGATACAACACCATAAAATGTTGTCATAGCAGTAATAAAACATTTTGAAAGCATTTTGAAAATGTTTGCAAAACATATTTCTTCTGTGTGGCATAGCCCATTGCTGTGTTCAGATTTGTGAGTTGTGGCATGTTCTATAATGTGATGGTGACTTTGAAACGACCTGGTGTAAAAAATCATTGCTTGGTCATGGTGGGGGTGGGCGGCTGCCCATGGGGGCGGCCAGATTCCAGTTTTCCTAGATACACCACTGGGCGTAGCTACAAGGGGACCGGGGGGGTGTGCGCATTGCACCAGGCACGCACCTGGGGAAGGGGCATCAAACTCAGGTTTTGCCCAGGGCTCCAGTCTGCCTAGTTACACCACTGTTGGGAACTGGTTATCTTGATTGTGTGGCATGGCTATGTGGCATGGCCCATTGCTGTGTTCAGATTTGTGAGTTGGGGCATGTTCTATAATGTGATGGTGACTTTGAAACGACCTGGTGGGGAAAAAAAATCATTGTTTGGTCACGGTGGGAGAGGCTGGCCGCCCATGGGGGTGGGGTGGGGGATCAAACTCAGGTTTTGCCCAGGGCTCCAGTTTGCCTAGGTACGCCACTGCTCTTTCTGCTTTACTTTCTTCCCAGTTTGTGGTAGTGAAGAGCAGCTGACTCGTCTGGAGAATCGGGTGTGTTTTCCCCACTCCTCCACATGAAGCCTGCTCGGTGACCTTGGGCCAGTCACAGTTCTCTCAGAACTCTCTCAGCCCCACCTTCCTCACAAAGGATCTGATGTGGGGAGAGGAAGGGAAGGTGATTGTAAGTGGCTTTGAGACTACTTAAAGGTAGGAAAAAGCGGGATATACTCCAAACTCCACTTCTGTTTTCATACAAATGGGTGTGGTTGCCAGATCCAGATTGGCGAAATCCTGAAGATTTGGGGGTGGAACCTGGTGAGAACAGGTTTCTGAATAGCTGGCCTTTGGAAGTTTAGTGCTGGACACAGCCATAGATATGATGCCCTGTATAACAAACAGACATAGTTATTAATAATTCTTGGGAAGCATTTGATAGCACACATTTTCAAGTGTTTGGAAGGCATTATACACATTACCTGCATAATTCTGCGTTGACAGATCCAGGTAGGGAAATTTCTAGAGTTTTGAGGATGGAGTCTGAGGAAAACAGGGATCTAAGTGGGGTACAAGGCTATAGAGCTCGCCCTCCAGAACAACCATTTTCTCCAGAGAACTGATCTCTGTAGTCTGGAGCTGTAATTCTGGGAAATTCCCAGGTCCCACCTGGAGGTTGGCATCCCTAAATGTAGACCAGAAATATTGTAGTGGCTTTTTAAATTACTCTGTTTTACCCCATGTTTCTCTCCAATGGTGGCCCAAAATGGCTTACATCCTCCTCCCTTTTATCGACCTCACAACAACACTATGGGGTAGGATGGACTGAGTGTGCGTATGACTGGCCCACTGCAGAGTGGAGATTAGATCTGGGCTTTCCTGGATCCTAGTCTGACAGTCTAACCATTATACCACAAAATACCTGTTAAACTGATGGGTTGGGCATGTGTGGGGAGATGCCTTGTATATTGCAGGGGCCTCAGGGGGAAGGTGGTTAGAGGCCTTTCCATTATCCCTCTCCCATTAGCAGGGGTGGAATTCAGGATGGGCCTAGTCAACCTAGTCATTTTAGAGGTTGGGCCCAGCCTATCGTGGGGTTCAATTTAGATCTTTACTGATGTTAGGTAAACAGACAACAACAAATAGACGGATAGTTTTATAACGGCCATTAGGCCATCAAAAAGAAACAACAACAAATACATGTATAAGATTAATTATTATTTTAGTCAAAAGATTGCAACCACACCATTCAATAATTAGTGGTTAAGAGCGGAAGACTCTAATCTAGAGAACCAGGTTTGCTTCCCTGCTCCTACACATGAAGCCTGCTGTGTGACCTTGAGCCAGTCACAGTCCTCTCAGAACGCTCTCAACCCCAACTGCCTCACAAAGTTTCTGTTGTGGGAAGAGGAATGGAAGGTGTTTGTAAGCTGCTCCTTATAGGAGAGAAAAGAAGGCTATAAAAACCAACTCTTCTTATTCTTATTCTTGTAGTTCTTGTTCTGCACCTGAGGAGTACAAGTCACAATTATGGTAGCTGGACAATACTGTCCGCATATCATTTGCTGTGGGAGGCTGCTTCTTGAATCAACTCCATTCGTGCCATCTTAAAAGGAATTACATCCTTGTAAACCAGTGGGTTTGGAAGCATGGCCCCCTGCTTAGGCTGGTCTGGTACAGTGGCTAGAGCAGGGGTGTCAAACATGCAGCTGGGGGGGGGGCAGATCCAGTCCCTTGAGGGAGCTTATCAGACCTATTAGCCAGCTGAGGCAAACCTCCCTCTCCAGGCAGCCTTTCCACCTCTCTGCGGATCACCAATTTAGGCCACGCCCCAGTGCCATTCTGGGGCCTGCCAAGGCACCCCCCCGCTCAGCCAGTGCGACCAAGTCGACTTATGTCATATCTGGCCCTCATAATAAATAAGCAACACGCCTGGGCTAGAGTGTGAGGCTAGGATTTGGGAGACTCAAGGTTTGAATCTTCATTCTGCCATTGAAGCTCATTGGATGACCTTGTGCCAGTTACGCTCTCTCAACCTAACCTACCTCACGGGGTTGTTGTGAAGAGGATAATTTTGTTTTGTATGCTGTTTTGGTCCCCTTAGGAGAGAAAGGCAGGGAATGAATGAACGAATAAACAATCAGAATAGCGCTACAGGAACACTTGTCAGTGACAAAATTTTAAACAAAAATCTTAAAAACAATTTCCTGAGATTAAGCCTTATTGAATAGGCTTGAATGGGATTCATAACAGATCGCTTAGGTTTGCTCTGGGGAAGAGGTTATTAGAGCTTGCAGTTGTCACAACGATGCCCTCAAGTTGAGATGTTTTATAGTAGTTGTTCCTCGTCGGGTTCAACTACAAATCTGGCCTTGAAAAATATCGAAAGATTTCAGCATTTTTCAGGATCTGATTTTTCGGCTCCCTTTTATTGCCATCTTTTTTTGGGGGTAAAACTGTGCAAAATGTGGCCTAGGCCTCTGTTGTTGCTGACATCTGGAAGTGATGTCATCACATCGCTGACAAACATGAGCGTTCTCGTATTTTAACAAAAAGTCTATGGTACAAATGGCTTCTACCATAGAGTTTTTGTTCAAATACCAGAGCGTCCCCATGTCATTGGTGACATGAAGATGTTCCTTCTGGTGCAATCCAGAAGTGATATCAATGTGTTGCCCATGTCAGAGGTTGAAACCTCACTTTACTGCTGATAAGTCACCCTCTATCCCCTGCCAGTTAGTAGGGGTACTTGGCAACCTTATCCCAGGTGAACTTCAATCTGAATTACTGAAGAAACATTTAGAAAGGTTGGCCTCCCCACTGGCCATTGTCTTCATTCTTATTGATAAAATTGGGAAGATGCCGAAAATCTGAACTAAGACCACAATTTTCTGATTTTTTAAAATGGTGATCTCAAAATTGTCCAGTAAGTCTCCTGTCTATTACATAAACTTTATGCAAGATATCTGCTATATAAGCTGTCTTCCTGGCTGAATAATCAAAAGGTTCTGGGTCCAGAGAAAAAGTGGTTTTTGTCTTGATGGAAGTATACTTGATCATGTTGTTATTCTTGCACATTTGGCAAGAAATACAGTGACGCAGGCAGGCAGAAGTTATTCCCCAATTTCCTTGATTTAAAGGGGTATTTTGATTCTGTCCACAGGAATCTTCTGTGGAATAAATTGAATGGTGGACAAAAGATTCTTTTTTCTTATATGCAAATTATATTAGTTAGCCAGTTGCCAATTGTGCTAGAGTTTGCAGGATGATTAAACATACAAGATTTCTTCTGATTTGGAGGTTAAATGGGTGTATTTTTGATCCCAAAGCTATTCAATTTATTTATCAACTAGCAGGGCCCGGCCACACGTTGCTGTGGCAATTGTCCTTCTCATCACAGTCCGCAACCCACACAGATGTCCCTGCAGGTCCAACAGGGGCGTACCTAGGCAAACTTGAGCCCTGGGCAAAACCTGAGTTTGATGCCCCCCCCACGGGTGGCCCCCACCATGACCAAACAATAATTTTTTCCACCAGGTCGTTTCAAAGTCACCATCACATTATAGAACATCCCCCAACTCACAAATCTGAACATAGCAATGGGCCCATTACACACTGTGAAATAATATTTGGAAAACATTTTTCAAAATGCTTTCCAAAATGTTTAATACTACTATATGAAAACATTTTATGGGGTTGTATCCAGTCCCCCCAATTGGGGGAAACAGCATCACTTTCAATGTTATTTAAACTGGGGGGGGCCCCAGACTCTCCCTTTAAGGTGGATTTAAAAGGAGAATCTGGGCTCCCTGGTTTAAACAAGTGATGCGGAATCCACCCCCAAACAGCATCATTTTCAATGGTGTTTTAAACTGGGGACCTCAGATTCTCCCTTGAAATCCATGCCGAAGGGGGTAGATTTAACAACAACAACAACAACAACAACAACAACAACAACAACAACGACAACAACAACAGCAACAACAGCAACCTTTATTGGGCACTTTGGAGAGGAATGAAAGAAAGAAAACAAGCATTGGTGGGAAGAGTGAATTTTAAAAAGAGTCACAGGGGAAATTTAGGGGGTGCTTACTGTTGTCAGGGGTGCAATTATTAAGATAGCAGCACCAAAATTTCCAGAGTGTCTTCAGTGAGAGACCCTACTGATGATACCACCCAGATTTGGTGTAGGTTTGGTTCAGGGGGGGTCCCAAAGTTATGGACCCCCTCAAAGGTCAACCC
Organism: Sphaerodactylus townsendi; assembly: GCF_021028975.2. Lineage (NCBI taxonomy): Eukaryota > Metazoa > Chordata > Lepidosauria > Squamata > Sphaerodactylidae > Sphaerodactylus > Sphaerodactylus townsendi. Next base: position 97,056,014 of record NC_059431.1, on the reverse strand, counting down.
CCATCTCCCTATTAGCTCCCCATTAGGAAACAATGGGGGGATGGAAGAACACCTCCAGGAGTCCATAACTTTGGACTCCTAAGCCAAGCTCCTCACCAAACCTGGGTGACATCATCAGAGTCTCCCAAAAATCCCTGAAAATTTTAGTTATGCTAGCCTAAAATCTGGACCCCCTGCAGGCCAAAAACGGAGGAAAAACACTGAAAATGCAAAATCCCTCACAAACCACCTGCAATTTTGTCGCCCACCACAAGGTGGTGCCCAGAGACAACTGCCACTTTGCCCAATGGGAGGTACGCCTCTGAGGTCCAATGATCCACAGCATAGCCTTTTGGGGTGGTCAAATGGAATCCTCCTTTCCCTTTTCAATGCACATTGTTATATGGTGCTGTCTTTTTTTTTAGTATAACGTAACTCTTCCCATTCTACAACAGAACTGTCCAGAGTGTAAATCCCACTGTCCCATGAGGCTGGTTGACATGCACAGTCCCTGGCTTGGGTAAGACAGAACACTGGGGCAAGGAGGCCCCATCCCAGTCCCGAGCAGCAGGAAGGCAGGGTGGTGTGACTCTCAGTCCGAGGAGGCCAGCTCCCTGGGTTCTTAAAGGGTCATGTGCAAAAGAAGCGGAGCCAGTAGTGTTGGTTCGCCCCCACCCTGTGGATTTTCTTAGGAGAAAAAGGCAATCTACAGCTTGCTTTTAGTAAAAGAGAGCTGTGGTGAATATGGGCGAGGAAGAGGGTAACATGGTTGTTGGATATGAGGGAGGGCAGAGTGAGGTGTGTGAGGATGAGCTGGATGTGTATGAAAGTATGTGTGTTATGTGGTAGCAGTGGGTGAGGCACAGAGAGTGAAAGTTACCTGCGTGTGAGGGGGGGGAACCCCACCTGGTGTCTCACACGGCAAAGTGTGTATGTGTTTCACTTTCAGTCGTATTACCTAACAGTTTTCACTGCTCCTCTCTGCCCATCTGAGCGAACATTCTAAGCCCTCAGGCCACAGACAGACAGGCTGCACGAACATTCTAAGGGTGACAGTTAAACAGAGGCAGCTTCATGGCCTGGTGCGCCAGGAAAAAGACGTTTTACCTGGCTCAGGTATGGACTTTTGGCAATTTGAAGGCCCCATTACTTGCCCGTAACAGGGAGGAACGTCATGTGAAAATTTGGGGGCGATCCGTCCAGCCGTTTCGGCGTTAGGGAGTGACTAACAAAGTCACTGTTTGCTTTTTATATATATAGATTACTTGGCACCAGGGACGGAAGGAGACCTGACTGCGTGCCCCCCACATCTCCGCCCTGCCCTTGCTTTGATTTGCCCTCCCTGCCCCAGACCCTGGGAGGGGAGTCTGGGGGTGATTTTCTGCCCCCACATGACGCCAATGGCACACATGCGGAGCGTGGCACCCCCCGCCCCATTGCAGCTTTGCCACTGCTTGGCATTCTTGAAGATGATTGATGGCCAGTTTCCTCAGCTTGATTCCCATCATATCTCATTATTGCCATGCATCGTTGATGCTGTGGTATCACCTCAGACATAATTGGGCCTTAAGCTCCTCTTGTCCACATTTGTGGCTTTTTGTAACTCCAACTTATCATCTGTTGATTGTGATAAATCCAAATTCATGGTCTTTCCATGTGTATCTTTATGCTGGAGAGTCAAGGGTGTTGTTATTGATCAAGTTAGACAGTTTAGATATTTGGCTACATTTTTCTATATAATAACAGATGGACCACTCAATGGAAACATGTACTTAATTTGGGCCACTGCAGCACATCTGCAGTGCATTTTTTTAAAATGTTCAGGGTTGCCAATATGTGCTTGTGGCCATTCACATATTTTAATGCTATTCCGAGAAGAGAAAATTAATGGGTGATATGATGGCCATATTTAAATATTTGAAGTGATGTCATGTTGAAGATGGAGCAATCTTGTTTTCTGATGCTCCAGAGACTAGGACAAGGAGAATTGGGTTCAAGGTACAGGAAAAGAGACTTCATCTTCAATAGGAAGAACTTCCTGACAGTTAGGACTGACTGTGGAATGAGCTCCCCTGGAGGGCAGTGGAGTCTCCTTCTTTGATGTTTAAACAGAGGGTGGATGGCCATCTGTCAAAAGTGCTTTGATTGTGTCTTCTTGCATGGTAGGGGGTTGGACTTGATGGCCCTTGTGGTCTGTTCTATCGTGTTTCCCCGAATATAAGACAGTGTCTTATATTAATTTTTGCTCCCAAAGATGCGCTATGTCTTATTTTCAGGGAATGTCTTATATTTCTGTATTCTGTTTGTCAGGCATGCTTCCAAACAAAAACTTTGCTACGTCTTACTTTTGGGGGATGCCTTATATTTCGCACTTCAGCAAAACCTCTACTACATCTTATTTTCCGGGGATGTCTTATATTCGGGGAAACAGGGTATGATTCTATAATTCTATAATCTGTTGGTCAGCTATTATCAATGGCATACCTGGGGGGGAGAGAAGAGGGGGCCCAAGCCCTGGGTGCCACTTCCTGCGGGTGCATTATGGGCCACCCCCTGCTCCCCCAACTTGCTGCTCACCTTCTGCTCGCTTGCCATTGAACAACATTCAACCCCACCTGAGCTTTCTCTGAGTCAAAGCCTGCTTTCCTAACCTGGAAATTTTGCCCTGCTGGGTCTCCCTGATCTCCCTTCCTGTAACTTTGACCAAAAAACCCAAACACTTCGGCATTTTTAAATTTAGGAGATTTCTTTTAAGCTGGGGGGATGTGGCCTACACTCACACAACCCCCTCCTTCCAGTTCAGCAAGGCTAGATGGGCCAGACCAACTGGCTTCCACTCAGCCTGGACTTTGGGCGATTGCAAGAAGGAGGATAAGCACGGGGGAACCAGGCCTGGTGAGTGAGAGCCTGCAGCATGTTGGTGGGGCAAGCAGGTTATCTCCAAGGGATGTGTCTAGCCAAAGATTAGGGGGAGGGGGCATCCCGTATAGTGAATGGGGACCTCTTAGGAAACCAAGGGACAGTAGTGCCACGCTGGGAAGCCGGCTAAGCACTAACGCCCTCCCAGACCGGTCAGGAGGGGGGGAGTGTGAAAGGGGAGGCTCCTCGGAGAGCAGCCAAATCGATGGCCACTTTTGAAAAAGAAAGAGAAATTTGGTCCAGTTTGCCCATCTCCTATGCATGGGCTCATTCCGCACATGCAGAATAATGCACTTTCAAACTGCTTTCAATGCTCTTTGAAGCTGTGCAGAATGGCAAAATCCACTTGCAAACAGTTGTGAAAGTGGTTTGAAAACGCATTATTTTGCATGTGCGGAAGGGGCCATGGAGAAAAGAGCAACAAGTTACACTGTGTGCGCACACAGGCGTAGTTTCACTGCTTGCCCCAGGTGCTATTTATTGTAGGTACACATCTGGCTATTATATCGAATCCCTACTTCAGTTAGTGCGTTTAATCAGATCATTAGAAAAGTTCAAGTTTCTTTCCTGCATCAGGTTTTGGGTGCCCCAAACTATGTAGAATATGTAGCTTTGTGTTTAGAGACTGGGTCAAGTCTCTTAGAAACAAGAGCCTTGCTCGAGATTGTGAAATTCTGTCTACGCCTAGAGTTAATATCTGAATGCCCTAGTTTTGTGCATATTATCTTGTCTGACTCTTTTTCAAGCAACTGGCCACATTTAATTTTATGGAAAATCAAGACAGTTTGCATTTCACTTGACTCAATGTTCATGTTGGAAAAACTTGTTTGCTGTTGTTATTGGAGGAACAAACAAGTGATATGCTGGAAATTGTTGGGCATTGAGAGACAAACTCTGTGCTCATTCGCTAATAGTTTAGTATAGTTTATTGGATTTACTATGTCACCCCCTTCCCTTTCAGTCTTGGGGAAGTTCACACCATGTTAACAATACAAACAATACAAAACATTACAATATCAACAATTATATTGAATAAACCTATAAATACATATTACAACCACCAAGACAGTGATCAACGGTATTCCACACCCTCAAGCAATTGATGGTGGAACTCAATAAAAAGAGGCGGCAGCGGAAGAGGCCAGATGGTATCACATCTGCCTCAACCGTGTGCCTGGTAGAACAGGCCCTGTAAAACAGCCGTATGCCTGGTGGAACGGGCCCCGTATGCCTGACTTACAGGCCCTGTAAAACATGTTCCCCAATTATCTGTGGTACAGTGCCTGATTACGGGGTCCAACAGCTTCTTTCTTGCACCCTAAATCCACAGAACTTTTATGCTTGATGATTCAGTGTTTTGCCCACAGAGTGTTGGCCAAATGGCCCAGATGGCATGGGCCTAAATATTGTGAGGACCTTTTAAGTCAGGTAGAGGCAAAGGGGATCCTTTGGTAAAGAATACTCATATTGTAGAGAGAGTCAAAGGAGATTCTTTAGCACAAAATGTTAATATTTTAAAGAATATTCATAATCATAAAACTTTAATACAGATAAAATATAGATAAATAAATGTAGATAATGAAACCAACGTATGGGTTTTTTTTAAGATCAATTTTGTGGGTCAGTGTGAAAAGGTTGTTCCCGTTACAGTATCAGGCAGGTTCACACTAGTCTGACAAGGACCTTTGATCTCCGGATAGGAAGCCCAAAGCCTTTGAATAAATTACACAAAGGAAGCTAGTGGCCAAACGGTTGTAGATCAGAAGTTGATTGGGGGGGGGGGGGCAGGAAACAGTGTTTACCTGAGAACCAAAGAGAGAGAAAAGGGGGAATTCTGATCCAGGCTGGGCAGGAGAAAGCAACTTTCTGATCCCAGGTCTGAAACAAAACCTGCCTGAAACCAACTCATGTTTTTTTTTCAGATCAGTTTTGTGGGTCAGTGAAAAAAATATGAAAGTGTATGGCTGATTCTGCACAGCACATTTATAACGAGTCACAATCATTATAAATGAACTTGTTTTGAAAACAAATTCATTATAATGATTGCAACTTGTTATAAAAATCCTAGATACATAAATCATGTATGAAGCACTGACTACAAAAATACTTAATGAGCAGGTTGAAATGCGGTCGACATTTCCCATCTGGCCTGGGCTTATTATCAGTTTTTCACAGGCCTTGCCCTCAGCAATCCTTTATGGTAGATCCCCCCCCCTTTTTTTAAATTTTTATTGTTACAGCAGATCCTTGAGAACTCCTCATCAGGAAAGACTCTGCCCAAGTAAAGCTGGAGTGCCTGAATTTTCATCTCATGTTTGGCTTCGTTGTAATTTTTATATTGAGTTGAAGAACTCTTTAATTAGCCCGCTTTTATGCAAGTTCAAAGGCCACTCTGCTAAATGGTTTGTTTTATATCTTGTATCTGACAAGAACCCTGGTATCACTAACCAAGTAGCAAGGGCCACAAACGTCCCAGTAAAATTTGGCTTTCTGCTAAAATCATGCAAAACGAGCAAAGCCTGTTAGGAATGAGGCCTGCTCCCTGAATTGGCAAACACTTTTCAAAGCAGTCCTTGGACAATCACGGGAAAGTGAGAGGAGTATTCTTGAACCCTGCCAAAAACGCTCATGAACTCCCCTTCCACCATGACATGTTCAGGAATGCAGGGGAGATATTACCCAATGGGAGTTGAGGTTGGCAGGAGGTTCTCATTTAGAACCAACAGAGGTTCTAACCACTCCAATTCTTGCAATACAACATTTCAACTAGAAGGGTACATAGGAAAGCATTCATTTTTAGCATCCAGCTTAATGAACAGTTCTAGAGAACTTGAAAGCTTGCACACTGTTTTCTGTCATAACTCTGACATGCAATCCCTTTCGCTCACTCTGGATACATCAGGCTGGCTAAGGTTCCACACTAGAGAGACCATTCTACATGCTCAGAGGTACTCTGGTCATTTGAAAGGGTATAATTGTACATATTTAATATTGACAGGTATCTGATTTTAGGTACATGGTTGGAGTGGCATACAGAGCATATAGTAGTCACGTGGCTCTTTTGGTTGATGGTATAATTTCGAATGTGGCTCTCCATTAGTTTGCCAGGTGCTCACTTATGGCAGGCAAACTCCTAGCAGTTTTAGGCATTGCCTACTGATTCTCAGCTAGTCAACAGGCAGAAACAAATTACTACCCAGCCAAATGGGAGGGCAGTGATCATTGTTCCCATGCAGTGACATCACTTCTACCATGACTTGGAAGCTCTAGCATCACGCTGGGGTGACACTCTAGCACTCACCCCAAAAACTCTATGGTTTCCACAAAGTTTTTTGGGTAAGTGCTAGACCATTGCCTTGGTGTGATGCAAGTGCTTCTGGGTAGTACAAGAAGTGTCATCATCATGTGGTGGCGGCAATCCCCCCACCTTTCCCATCTCCTACCAGTTGCCAGCCATGCCTAGTGAGCCACAGAGTAAGTACCAGAGCCGGCATGGTGTAGTGGTTAAAAGGCCTCTAATCTGGAGAACTGGGTTTGATTCCCCACTCTTCGACATGTGCGGCGGACTCTGATCTGGTGAACTGGATTTGTTTCCGTAGTCCTACATTTCTCCTGGGTGATCTTGGGCTAGTCACAGTTTTTCAGAACTCTCTCAGCCCCATCTACCTCACAATGTGTCTATTGTGGGGAAAGGAAGGGAAAGGAGTTTGTAAGCCTCCTGGAATCTCCTTACAGGAGAGAAAGGTGGGATGTAAATCCAAACTCCTCTTCCTCCTCTTCTTCTTCAACATACAAAATACCAAAAACACAGTATCAAATGTCAGACTATCAAATAAAATCAAAAGTTGAATTTCCAAAATTAAAAATCAAGTGTCAATCCATGTTCAATGCAAATAATAGGTTGGATCATTATATAGTTACATTCAGCTAATACATCAGGCTAATAATAAACTGAGTACACCACATTACCAATCCAATCCAATCACGACTTTATTGTCATAAATAGCAGAAAATACAAGTTCATACATATAAAAGACAAGTTAAAATATATATAAAATGCTTATGACAAATAAATAAAACAATTAACAATAGTAAAAAGCAAAGAAAATAAAATTAATGCTTTAAAATTGTCATCAGAAATAGAGCTACCGTATATGTTACATTATAATTTCCTAGAAGAAAACGCATGGCGATCGTGGGATTTTGAATTTTTCTTGCCTCCAACAAAGGATGTATTAATCAAAAACACACGTCTGCATTTATTTTGCATTCTAAAAGGACATGAATCAGAGAATCAAGAGATCCACAGTGACAGTATCTTTGTTGTTTTGGAATTTGATGGTACCTCCCTTTGGTTGAAGGTGAGGGAAAACTATTGAAGCAAGCTAACATAAGTGCTCGACGCTGATCAACAGACAGGGTAGATGTAAGATAGTTGGCTATAGCTCCATATTTAGGAAAGATGCCTAAGGCTCAAGGAGAACAGACTGGGATTTTAGTTGAGTACAAAATGTGGCGTTCGTGATCTCTCAGTCTGTCTTTAATCTGGGACAAAATAAAGTTCTTATTACTGTTTTGGAGGGCAATTAAGTCTATTCCAATACTCTTAATTTTATTGGTAATTACTTTAGACCAATAGGAGACGTGATTGTCTTTGAGTAGATGTGAAATAATGTCGTCATCCTTTGATCTGAAGTGGATCTTAAGCCAGAATTTTACTGTAGAAATCCAAGCTAAGGTTTCAACTGAAGACAGTCCACATTCGAGACACAGAGTGGTAAAGGTAATACTATTAGGGATTCACATTATTCTTCTCAAAAATGTGGCTTGAATTAGGTCAATTTCTTTTTTTCTTTTCTTTTTATTATTATTATGGTAGATTTCACAGCTGCCAGATCTTTAGCTGGTTGTTGGCCTTTCATTACAATTTGAACCTCAGCCAGAGGCCTAGGAAGTTGTAATGTATTGGTGTAGTATTCATGCAGATCCCAGCAGGGCTGCCTTCTGAATTTGACATATGTTAATTTTGTCAATTCGAAGATGTTACAAGTGCTGCCCTAGCATTTTCAAGATGGCGCCCAGCATGTCAATTACCACTGGGACGACCTCAACTGGTTTGCACCATAGACGCTAAAGCTCGATTTTCAAATCGTGGTATCTGGTTTCATATATAAACTATTAGTAAACCATAGATAAAACATGAACACCCTCCTCTTTCCTCATATAATCTACCCATTCGGCCTAATTCCCTTCATATGTTTCAAAAGGTAGGTTTCTAATTTGATGATTCATTCTATCAAGCATATAAAAGCTTTGACATTTTTGGATCCATTCACCAAATTTGGGTAAATCATTAGATTTCCATTTCTTGGCCAGAACTATTTTCGCCGCCATCAGCATATGAAATAAAACATGTATATGTGATTTCAAATTGCAATCAGTAGCAAATCAGTAGCAGTAGCAATCAGTAGCAAATGATGAACCTAATAGATAATTGGTAGGATTTAGTGGAAAATCACATTTAATAACCTTCTCAATTCTGTTACCTATTTCTCGCCAATATTTCTTTATTTTGATACAATGCCACCACACATGTTCAAAAGTTCCAACCTCTTCCCCACATTTCCACCAGAGAGATAAAGACGTTTTATCTATTCTTGAGAGAATTTCCGGAGTTATATAATCTCAGTGAAACATTTTGAGATTATACTCCAGTGATGGCGAACCTTTTTGAGACCGAGTGCCCAAATGGCAACCCAAAACCCACTTATTTATCACAAAATGTCAACACGGCAATTTAATCTGAATACTGAGGTTGTAGTTTAGAAAAAACGGTTGGCTCTGAGGCGTGCGTTACTTGGGAGTAAGCTTGGTGAAGCAACCATGCAAACGCTTTGAACGGATGAATCACGACCCTTAGGAGGGTTTACTCAGAAGCAAGCCCCATTGCCAGCAACTGAGCTTACTCCCAGGTAAAGGATTATGCTTTAGTTCTTCCCATGAAAATCAGTGGGGTTTTCTGCTCCTCCACATGACAAACTCTGTGCGCACATGCCCACAGAGAGGGCTCTGAGTGCCACCTCTGGCACCCGTGCCACAGGCTCGCCACCACTGTTATACTCTCACATGTCGGTGTTCGGTGTGAATTTATACATATATTTCCAATGATATTATTTTCCCTCTGAGTTTCACCCATTGAATCATGCAATTTCTTATCGGGTCCTGCACTACTGTTTGCTCCAATAATAATTTATACCAGGGGTAGGGAACCTTTAACACTCAAAGAGCCATTTGGACCAGTTTTCCACGGGAAAAGAAAACACTTGGAGCCGCAAATAATTTTTGGCATTTAAAATAAAGATAACACTATATATATAGGGTTTTTTTTACCTTTTACTCCACTCATTCTGAGAAGCGCATGGATGCGCCCACCCTTAGAGATGGGGCCAGCAGCAGAAACATTTCGTGGAACCACAGTGCAAAGGAGCAAAAGAGCATGCGACTCTCGGTATGAGTTCCCTACCCCTGATTTATACAGTACACTCGTAGTTAGGTCAATTTCTGAGTTGAAAGCATCAATCCATATGGGGAAAGAATCTTTGACGCCACATTTAAAATTTCCCAGCTGCCTCTTCAATGTCCATTCACCAACTGGGTCACTGTAAGTCCCCATCCCTCAAGGTAAAAGATTACCGTGGAATTACCTACTAATAGGCGAGGGGCGAGGATATGAAACCCTCTTTCCTCCATTTCCCCTTCTGCACTTTCAAAGTTTGCTTTTCATATTGCTTCCCTGCAAATGTCTCATTCGATACCCTGTGGCCTGTCTGTTTCTGCAGGCCAGGTACCTGTTGGGCAAGCTTTGGTTTCATCAATATTATGGAGGTGGCTCTCCTATTTACAAATGAAGCTGGGAGCAAAAGATGTTCAAAACACGTGACAAATATTCCACTTCTGTTTTAAATCTAATTAGAGAGCAGCAGCATATCAATTATCACCGGAGATTCGTCGCAACCGGGACCTTAAGGCTTGGCAATAGGGAGAGCATACAGAGAAGCTGGTCTGGAAGAAAGCCCCTGGAAGGTCATTTCAGACATTTTCAACTCTCCCTGGGAGGAAACATCCAGATTCTTAATTCCTTGGTTGTAAAGGAAGTACAGAGAGCTACGGTCAAGCTGCTCCCAATTGTAAGCTTCTTGCCTGAAGCAGTCTCCGAGGAACAGTTCCAGCCCTGCCTTCAGGGTGTTTTCACCAGCCTTCTTTGCTCCCTCTCAAAACTCAGGAACTCAGTTGGCAGCTGGTTCAGGAAGAACAAAAGGAAATATGTGTCTATGCAATGCCTAATTATTTTTTAGAATTCATTGCCACAGGATGTTGTAATAGTTTCTGGCAGGAACGGCCCTACGGGCTGTTCTGAAGCCCAGCTATCTGCAGAGGTTTCTACATCTGAGAGATCCATGGGCTCTCGTGTTCTGTTGATACCACCAAGCAAGATCCTCTGCTGGAACTCCTGTGGTGTTGAAATGATCTCTTTTGGGAACCTCTTTCCAATGTCCTTCTAGCACTCTGTTTTGGACTGCCAGCTCCAGAAAAATTCCTGGAGATCTGAAGAAGAGCTGATTTTTATATTTCACTTTTCTCTATCCTTAAGAACATAAGAACAAGCCTGCTGGATCAGATCAGAGTCCATCTAGTCCAGCACTCTGCTACTTGCAGTGGCCCACCAGGTGCCTTTGGGAGCTCACATGCAGGATGTGAAAGCAATGGCCTTCTGCTGCTGCTGCTCCCGAGCACCTGGTCTGCTAAGGCATTTGCAATCTCAGATCAAGGAGGATCAAGATTGGTAGCCACTGATCGACTTCTCCTCCATAAATCTGTCCAAGCCCTTTTTAAAGCTATCCAGGTTAGTGGCCATCACCACCTCCTGTGGCAGCATATTCCAAACACCAATCACAAGTTGTGTGAAGAAGTGTTTCCTTTTATTAGTCCTAATTCTTCCCCCCAGCATTTTCAGTGTATGCCCCCTGGTTCTAGTATTGTGTGAGAAAGAGAGAAAAATTTCTCCCTGTCAACATTTTCTACCCCATGCATAATTTTATAGACTTCAATCATATCCCCCCTCAGACGTCTCCTCTCCAAATCCTTAAGGAGTCTCAAAGCAGCTAACAATCACCTTCCCTTCCCCTCCCCACAACAGACACCTTGTGAGGTAGGTGGGGCTGAGAGGGTTCTGAAAGAACTGTGACTAGCCCAAGGTCACCCAGCAGGCATCATGTAAAGAAGTGGGGAATCCAGGCATTCACCAGAAGTGACCTGCCTTCACTGCCGCGGTGTCATTCTCCTGCTACCGCTTCTCTCTCTTTTATTGTGTGGGGTGCAGGGAACCACTTGGCATGCCTGATCCCCCAGATGTTCTCATCTCCCCTTGCTCTCTTCTCAGCACTTTTTCTCAAAATAAACCTAACTCAGCAAGTATTGTTATCATTAATTACAGCTTTTGCAAATGATCTCTGTGCTTATCTGCATGCTTAGAAACGTCATTCACATTTTCCGTTTCCTTCTTTCTCACTGCTTGAAGAATGTATCCCTTGACCTGGACGGGCCAGGCTAGCCTGATCTTATCAGATCTCCGCTGCCAAGCAGGGTCAGCCCTAGTTAGTAATTGGGTGGGAGACCACCAAGAAAGTCCAGGTTGCTCAGCAGAAGCAGATAATGCCTTGAAAACTCCATGAGGGGTCACTGTAAGTTGCCTTCAACTCGACAGAACTTTACGCACATATTAAACATGCTGACTGAGAATTTACCTCACACATCTGAAGAGCGAGTGCTGCACCAATATGTGTGTTCGTCATGAAGGAGCCAATTTTTCATATTTCTTCGGCAGGCTAGCAAAGCTATCCCATGTTGAAGATAAACCCGGTGAACCTCTGGGGCAATAAAATGGTTAGTTATCGTTCAACTGACGGGAGTCGTCTCGTTGGTTTTGATACACAGAAGCAATTTGGGTTATTGTTTGCTAACTCAGTGGGCAGGCACAAGAGCTAAGGGTAGCGGGGGTCATAAACCGTTTTTTTCCCTCTCCGATTTAAAGGCCAATAAGTTGGAACTGCACTTATGCAAACACATAAGTGGGGCCATAATTGGAAGGTCCCTCCCTGTGGATGTGTGTTGGGTGTGTTAGTGTCACCCGTATCTCTGTATATAACAGGGTGAACGGGTGCAGCTTGAATGGAAACCCACCCATGCTGACAAATTAGTTCTTTGTTATGTTCCATTGCATTCTGTTTGTCCTGGAGATGTGAGATGGGTAGGGGAAGAGAGGAGAGGAGAGGAGAGAGATAACAGCTAGTTGGTGAGCAGAAGGATAAACTATATTTGGAAGAGAAATGAACGAAACTGTTTCTCGTTTTTTTTATACAGATGTATATAAACAGAATTAATTCCCTGTGAGAATATATCCACAAGATAACTGTTATAATAACTAGTAAATCACAGGGTTTTAAAAAGCCTTGCTTTCAATATCACGTCACACTGTATTCTGTTCTCTTCAAACAACAGGTACAAGGTTTGAACCCATGTTATGATACAAAATTATGGCCAGTTTACATTTTGATCTCTCTCTCTGGATTTTACTTCTTTCCTTGGCAATCCAATGTCTGTCTTCAATTGAGGGTTGTTGTTTTGTTTTTTTGCCAACAAGCTTCTGGGGCCAGCTTGGTACTTGGGGTGAGGGGAGGGCAGCCAGGAGAATGGGGAGGCTGGTGCCAGGGCTAGTAGGATAGTGGGTAACAAGCCGCTGGTGCCCTGGTAGGCCCAACTTGCAGTTTGGGGTGGGGAGAGGGCAAGTGGGGGAATGGGGAGGCTGGGGTTGGGCCTAGTGGAGAAGGCAACCTGACACCACTGCCCCACCGGATCCTGCTTGCTCCTGCATTGGTGGGGAACATGGGCGTGGATGGGCGGGCAGTGAGGGATGCACTTCCAACCAATTGGTGCACAAGACTCACTTCCACAACTTGAAGTGAGTCCTGCATGCTGATTGGTGGGATGCACATTGTCGACTCATGTTCCATCCCTTACCGAATTATGTTTTAGGATGCCATAGAGTCGTGGTGGTGAACCTTTAGCACTCCAGATGTTATGGACTACAGATGTTATGGACTACAATTGGCCATGCTGGCAGGGGCTGATGGGAATTGTAGTCCATAACATCTGGAGTGCCAAAGGTTCGCCACCACTGCCATAGAGTATGTCTTCCAAAACAGCCATTTGCTCAAAGTGAACTGCTCTCTGTCATCTGGAGTTGCAATAACTGGAGATCTCCAGCCACTCCCTAGATCAGGGGTAGGGAACCTGCGGCTCTCCAGATGTTCAGGAACTACAATTCCCATCAGCCCCTACCAGCATTGGCCAATTGGCCATGCTGACAGAGGCTGATGGGAATTGTGGACCCTGAGCAATGAAATGCACTTTAATTCTCCTAGATGTTGGCAACCCTAATTATCATTTTTTCCCAATATGAGAAATGTTTGTTCCCTTACACGCCATTGCCTCTACCCCCTTAACAAAAACAAACACCAGCAAATCTGATTTAACCTGCCAATCATTCTAAATCTGGCCTTTCCTAACCATTAGCTACATTTCAATCAGCAACCATAAGTGTACTTAGTCCAAAGAATATGGCTCCGAGATTTATGGGACTTGAATTTTCCAATCCCATTTATGAGCTTCTCCAAAGACATCAGGCACACCATGATTGAAGAGAGAGTCCAACGAGAAAGAACCTTTGATTTGATCCATCATATGATCTAGCATTGTTAAGTGCAATGCTGGCATCTTCCAGCAGGAGGCTCCAAAGCTGCAGAAAGCAAGTGCCACTCCCACCTCATTACTGAAGAGTCCAGTCCCTGAAGACAAATCATTAGGACTAAGAGTGTTGTGGCTTTGGACGATCACACTATGGGATTAAGGAACATAGGTTTGCCAGGTCCCCCTGGGCTCTGGCATGGGAAGGGTAAGGTTGCCAGGTCCAGGTTGGGAAACTCCTTGCGATTTTGAGGGGAGGGGGAGAGTCTTGGGAGGACTCCCCAAATTTCCAGAGTTTTCTAACCTGAATCTGGCTACTCTTACCTCCCCCCCTCCCCGCCACAGGTGGCCAAGGAGGGCCTGGCAAACTACTTTAGAGGGAGACGTGATACTCTGCTGAGGTTCTTCGTCTCTTCAAACCTCATCCACCCTAGGCTCTACCCCAAAATGTCACAGTTGGCATCTTGACATCATGTAGGCCCTCTATTTGTCTTAATCTGACCCCTAGTGCATGCTTGTGTGGTTGACTCCAAAATTTTAAACTATGGTTTAAAGAAAGGTAGGGTTACATCTCTACATATACTGGTGGTGCAATTTTGTACAGTTACCCCATTAAGAGTTTCTTTTTTATATACAGTTACCTCGTTGAGAGTTCCTCACTGTTGAGAGTTCCTCACCGGGCTGTACTGGCAGAAGCTAGAAACCATGAATGATCTCCCTGCCCTGGCATGCTAACTTTCCCCTGGGAAATGTTGAAAGGGCTGGGCAGAGCAATGTAATCTGAATTTCATAAACTGAGTGTTGGCAGGCAGGTGGGTAGGTCACATTTTATGGTGTTTGGGGCTCCTCTCAGGATGGCATTCCATGAACTATTTGAGCAAAGGCAGATAATGTATTTGCTGAATGGAGTCCTGTACCATATTAAGGACATGCTCACAACCTGCTGCCATTCTCTACCAGACCTTTGACTTCCTAGAAAGCCACCTCAAGTCTTCATGTTTAACAAAACAAAATTTCTTCTGCAATTTCTTTTATTTTGTCTCAAGTTATTAGGATTGTGAAAAAATAATTTTGCAGTCCCAGCCACCTAACCATTATTGCTTTCTTCACAGTGCACTATTTTAGCTTCAGAAGAAACTTAGTTATATGTTGCAACTGTTTGCTTTGGGAGAACTGCCAATGAATAGATGAGAAGAATTTTGGGAACCTGCAGTATTGTGTTAAAGTAGGAGCAATCTTCAACATAAAAACATTGGTGATTTTCGACAGCAGCTTGCAATTTTGATTGCAAACAATCCTCAGTTTGATTTAGAACAGAAAGGGCTGGCTTTGTCAGCTGCTGGGAAAGGCAATTCTTTTCAACCAAGATCTATGAGGGCTGGGTGGGGGGAGGGGATATTCTCTCCAATCCATCAAAGGCTACCAATCTCCAGACATGTTTGCCTTGGAGATCTCCTGAAGTTACAGTGATCGATCGATCGATCGATCATCTATCTATCTATCTATCTATCTATCTATCTATCTATCTATCTATCTATCTATCTATCTATCTATCTATCTATCTATCTATCTATCTATCTATCTATCTATCATCAAGTCCAGAGATCTATCCCCTTGAAGGCTATGACAGCTCTGGAGGGTGGAGCTCCTCCCCCTCCACAAACTCTTTCCCCAGGCTCCACCCCCAGACCTCCAGGAATTTACGGCACTGGTGTTGGCAGCTCTACACTCCATCCCAAAATAAGGTTCAGATGGCAAACCTGACTGGCACTGTTTCCACGTACAGTATTTTCTGCAAGTCTGACCATTTAAATCTTCATACTTTGTTCAGGTATCCAGATTTGCTCTAGCAGCTTTTGCTGCAGGTTCAGGGAAAACAGAGGGATTCCTTGCTCTTTTTTTAAAAAAAAAATGTGCTTGACATTTTGTGGTTGTGTGGATTTCTACTCGCTTGATTTTTAGTGTGTTCCTTAATCCGCAGTTATTTTGTTCTGCCCATTTCTGAGCATCACTTAAACATCTCACTGGTGATGCTTCACCGTTCTCTTCCCACAAATGCCTGTCAAAGTTGTTTGGTTAGCCTCCATGAAAACCCTGTCTACAGCTACTGGTCTGGGGGGTGGGGGCAGGGAAGTGTGGGTTGGGGTTATTTTAATGTTATTTTTATTGTTGTTTTGATTGTTATATTTCATTTATGATGTTGTTATTATTGTTATTGTATTAATATTAATAATATTAATACAACAACAACAACAACAACAACAACAACAACAACAACAACAACAACAACAACAACAACAACAACAACAACTTGATAGACCGCTCAACCCCCGAAGGGCTCTGAGCCGTGTACAAGGCCATCTCGGCAATAAAACAATAAACATAAATAATATTAAAAACCCATAAATTCCTATAGCAGCATCAATTAAATTACATATATACTCACATAGATATATATATATATGGCACCCGATCACAAGGCTGAGTGGGGGGGGGGCAGTGGTTTTAAAGTTGTTTTTTCCCAGCATAAGCTGCCAAGAGATACGGCTATGATTTTGGGGTATACATTTTTATAAATAAATAAATAAAAAATTGTGCATGGATAGTTTGATTCTTGGCCAGGAGGCGCTGGGTGGGGTGTGTGTGGCCGCTGAAAGCTACCCAGTGAATTTTATAACTGCGCAAATGGCAGAGACTTTTTCACGTCCTTAACTTGGCACTCCTTATGATCAGTTTTACAGGTGGGAAACAAACTGAGACTCTTCAGGACGTTCCTTACTCCCAGCAATAAAAATGTTGGCATGGCTGATAATATTATATAACGTCCTTTTGCTCCGATCCTTTTACAATCACATTCCCTGCCTGACTAACTGCATGGCAAAGGAGCACAGGAGTGACTGAGCACCAGACGTTTCGAACATAGGTTAGCAAGTCAGGAAAAGAACGAAACCCCTCAGTCAGGACAATATAAATCAGATCCCGGCTTCACATCAAGTTTGTCCACCCTGGAACTGAGCTAGGATTAATGAGATGCACTAATTATATTGCAGCTAATCCCAGGGAGGTGCAATATGTACGGTGTCTTCAGTCATGACTTTGTTTTGAGACTTGTGTACATTGCATCATATTGAGAGAGCCTGATGCTGTTACATGCAGGTGCGTCATATAAACACTTTTACAAGGCCCAATTAGTTTTGTTTTGAGAGAAGCTCGCAAAGATTGTAAGTAGATATGGAAGAATGCAGTCAGCAAAGTTGTCAAAGCTCCCTAGGTCTCCTATCCCTGATCCAGTTTCACTGACATTTTGAGGACTTTAAAAACAATTGCATTGAGGGCTTTGATATAAGAGTCGTTGGACATGGGCACATTGGTCCTCTAGGCTGTTTTTAAATACATTCAAATAAATCCTCCGATCTTGAATCAGCACTTTTCTTGCACAAGGAGAGATCATTTGATCCTTCAGCACTATTGAGCTCTTGCACATCTTTTAATAGCTTTTCATTATCAGAATAGGAGAGTGAAAGAAGTCTTTGTCCTCTCAACCTGTTGATGAGTTGCATGCCTATTGGGGAGGGAAGGGATAGCATCTCCCTCTATCTCTGCTTAGTCTACACTCTACTGTGCCTGCCTGTCAGTGTATACCAGCAAAGCCTCTGTTGATAGGTGCAGCCCCAGTTTTTGTGTTCAGTGGATCTCCCCAAAAAACAGACTCAGTGAATATGAAATTGATTTGTTGATTGGAGCTCGAACAGATTATATTTCAAGAATCTTTGCTAAAACTAAAGCTTTCGTGCCCAACCATCCCATTCGTTTTCCCCAGCATACCCTCCTTTGCCCTGTTGCAAGGCAACCCCTTCTTCTTACCTCCCAGTACAAGCTTGCATTTTCCCAAGGCTGTGTTGTCCCAGATAAGAGTCCACTCTAGGTACACTTCTGTCCTGAGAAAAGTGTTCCAATTAAGCCGGCACATTCTTACATAGCAACGCATAGCACCACCCACCCACTACAAGCAGTTACAGTCAGGCAGGTTTCCATAGTCTCCTGGCCTCCCCTGAAGACATGGCAAACCAAGGTGTCAGGTTATTGACACCTGTGAACAAAATAATTCTACCAAAAAAGGACCCATACTTATATAGACTTCTAAAGTATGTCTAAAGGAGGTACTGGGTTTGATTCCCTGCTCTGCCGCCTGAGCTGTGGAGGCTTATCTGGGGAATTCAGATTAGCCTGTACACTCCCACACATGCCAGCTGGATGACCTTGGGCTAGTCACAGCTTCTCGGAGCTCTCTCAGCCCCACCTACCTCACAGGGTGTTTGTTGTGAGGGGGGAAGGGCAAGGAGATTGTAAGCCCCTTTGAGGCTCCTACAGGAGAGAAAGGGGGGATATAAATCCAAACTCTTCTTCTTCTTCTAAAGGGACTGTCATGGTGAAATGATTGGCAGAAAGTGGAAACACTGTGCTCATAAATAGTAAATAGGTTCTCTCTTCTGGTTCTCTTTTAAGCAGATTTCTCCTGTGTCGCACTCTTCTCTCATCACCACTCCTGGCTCCACAATAATGATGAAACCAGAGACTTTCCAGTTTCAAAAAAAATGGGATGGCTTAATAAATAATAATTTCTAAAACAGTAAAAGCAATATCCATGCTCCAGGTATCATTTTTGGTTGCCTAAATTGCGTCTGGAGACCAGTGATGCAGGAGGTAAAAGGAAATAGGTTGGGAGAGGATGTCAGAACAGGTGGGGAGAGAACCAGCAATAAGGAGAAGAGAGACTGAACAGATGATAGGATTTAAGAATAACCTACCTCATAGGTTTTTGTGAGTATGCAGTGGAAAAGACAAGTCCGCCATTTTCATCTCCTTGGTGAAGAAAAGCTAGAAGTAAAATGTAATAAATCAAATATGCAAGGTGTCTCCCCCTACCTCAGTTTGACTTTATATGTTGAAACTGAAAAAGCATTGTTTGATTATTTTTAAAGCAAGGATGGGTACAGGGACTTGTGGTTTGTGTATTCAAAGGGGGAAAATATTTTTTAAAAGACAACAGAGTTATCATTATCATCTGGAATAGAATGAGTTCCATCTAGAACAGAATGACTTCTCCTCATTGACTAGACACTTGTGAAGTTTGACACTCTTGACTCTGGATGAAAGCAAAAATACTCCAAGCGGCATGTCTGTCCCTGGAGCCTCAAGAGCTTCTGTAACTCGGCTGGCTAATTGGGCATTGTCAGGGTCAAATTTGGACCCAACTAATGAAAAGGAGGTTCAAACTCTTGGACAAGTTGGAAGATGTGGCATCCCTAAAGGAGACAGAAGAAAGACAGAGTCTGAAACAGGGAAGAGAAAGGTAAAAAGTGTGGCTATTATGGGGTCGAAAGCAAGGAATCAAAACTGAGCTTCAAAGAGTAAGAAATCGTTGTTAAATTCAGAGGGACTCCTCCATGACTGAGAAAAACAGGAGAAGAAATAGGAGGGATGATGAGAAAGTGACCTAGGGAGACAAATTAAGTTATGCCGTTTATATTTCCCAGGAGGCATGTTTGCACAACATTTTAAATCTATGAGCAAATGGTCTGACTCGGCTGTTTCTAGTAAACATAAGAAACACCATGTGGATATTGCCCCAATTCAGAAGAGGCTGTACTCGTGCACACATGCTCTCTCCACAAATAACTCTTCTACAGATGTCCCCAAGGATTCTATTTAGAAAAGATAGCTGGTTATAAATATGATTTCTACTCACCAACTACGGTTTCCAACCTCCAGCTGGGAATCCATAGTATGTACAATAGAAAGGGTGTGTGTGTGTGCAACTGAAGTAATCAAGCAAGCAATTGCATGTACACAATAAGGAGAGCAGTCATAGACTGTATAATTTATGAATTTGTGAAGTCTGCAGTATAAACATTTATGGAATTGTGTCGCAGTAATGCCCCAACGCACCTTCAAGTATTCAAAAATATTTGAAGGAGTACTGGGGCATTACAAAGATACAACTCTATAAGTGCATATATTGTAGACTTAGTAAATTCACAATCTTGCACATAAGTGTGCACATAGTTGCTTGCTTGGTAACCTGCAGATGGGGCCTGGAGATCTCCCAGAATTACATCTGATCTCCAGCTTACAAGACCAGTTCTCCTGGAGAAAATGGCAGCTTTGGATAGTAGACTTGACAGCATTTTACTCTGGCGAGGTTCCTCCTCTCCCCAAACCCTGCTGTCTTTGGGCTCCAGTCCCAAATCTCCAGGAATTTCTCAACCTGGAGTTGGTAATTGGCAGCCCCAATATTAAATGCTACAAGCTGAACTGTATATTCTGTGAGTATTAATTGTCAAGGATTGAAACAACAGGAAAAAATGCAAGGACTTCTCGTACATTAATCAAACTGGAGCCATGAAACCAGAGCCCACATGGCCGGCCAGGATCCATCTTCCTGTTTCCCAGACAGACTTTGCTCAGAAGAAAATCTGAGCATGTCTTGGTATGAGCAACAGATCTGTCAAACAAATATTTTCTGTGATAATTCCCCAGTTGTCTTCTGGGGAAGTGGACAGAAAGACCCCGGTAGAAAAGGCAACAAGTAATGTCTACAATTAGTGATTTGCATAATATGCAAATAAAGTTAGGGCAGCCTGAATAGTGCAACTTGACTATTTTAAAAAAAAACATTAAAAATGAAACTGACACCTGTTTAAATTTCAGACAGGTCCACTGGTGAGGAAGGCGAGACTGGTAGAACACATTGTTATTTCATACATATTTACCCTGCTCTTCCTGTGAGGAAACCAGATTTGCACATGTGTCCTCATTTTATTTATCTTCCCAACAACCCTGTGACACAGGCTAGGAATATCTGCATAGATGGATTTTCCAGTGAACTTCAGTAAAGATTCAAATTCAAGTCTTCTGGGTATAAATCCAGGATTCAAATTTTATTCTCTCCAATCTAGGTACAAGATTTTATCCAATAAGCTATACTTCTATATGTAGATGGGCTAGGGAAAAATGATGTTATGTAATGTGTTGAATGACCCTATCATTCTGCTTTATTCAAACTTGGGTGAGACCATCATATACACACCACTCAAATCTGGGGGCAAAACCTCCGAGGAAATGGCACTTCACTCCAGTTGAATCTCTGGCTCATTCCGCACATGCAGAATAATGCACTTTCAAACTGCTTTCAGTGCTCTTTAAAGCTGTGCGGAATAGCAAAATCCACTTGCAAACAGTTGTGAAAGTGGTTTGAAAACGCATTATTTTGTGTGTGCGGAAGGGGCCTCTGACTACTCCTGACTATTCTTGCTGAAAGGAGAAATTTTGGTGGCTTGAGAACGAGGTTTTTCCTCAGCTCTCGGCTCCTGAGATTCTGTGTGAGCTGTGAGCTTCCAGAAGTAGATTTTTCTAAAAAAAATATTTTTTCCTTTCAAAAGTTTTTTACTTTATTTTTTCCTGCTTGCTAATTTTTTTGTTTTTTAACTTTCTTCCCTTTTTCTGTAACTTTTTCTTGATAACATTTTGTTGGTAAAATAAAAATTATTTTTAAAAAAATCTTGTGGCAAAAAGCAACTAAAGAGAGCCAGTGGGTGTAGATGTTAGGGTGCTATATTTTGATGTTTATGACCCAAGTTCAAATTCCCACTCTGCTATGGAAGCTCTTGGCCAGTCAAGCAGTCTCAGCCTAACCTTCCTTACAAGATTGTTATTGTGAGTATGACACAGGGAAGGAAGACTAAAGTTATAAGATTGTGGTGGATTCCACACAATGTCTTTGGGACATTCTAAAAAGATCTGTTTTGGCATTTTGTGTTTCCACAGCAAGGGGGAACACAAGTGTTGCCAGGCAAAATGGACTTGGGTTTTTTTGCCTGCTGCATATCGTTGTGTCTGCTGTTTTGTGCCCTGCAGAGATTCTCCCCGCCTCCACCATTTGGTGAAAGTTTTCCACTAAGTTTTCCTCTGCTTTGACCTCATCTGCCCATGATTTCACTGTAGAAAGTAGATGAATAAAGTTTGTTTTGCCTAGCGATCCCATGCACGTGTCATTTTTTCTTTCATTTTGTTTTGAGGGGGATGTCTGCGAAGCTACAGTGACACAAATATGTGCACATTGCAGCTTCTCTAATCATGTTGGTGTAGCTTCGCAAACATCCCCCTCAAAACAAAAGAAGGAGCAGGGAAACAAATCCAGTTCGCCAAATTAGAGTCTGCCATTCATGTGGAGGAGTGGGGAATCAAACACCGGATTAGAGTCCACCACTCTCAACCACTACACCATGCTGGCATTTAAACTAGACATACCATATATACTTGTGTATAAGTCGACCAGCATATAAGTCGAGGCATCTAATTTTGCCACAGAAAACTGGGAAAACTTATTGACTCACATGTAAGTTGAGGGTGGGAAATGCAGCAGCTACTGGTAAATTTCAAAAATAAAAATAGATACCAATAAAATTACATTAATTGAGGCATCAGTAGGTTAAATGTTTTTGAATATTTATTTCAAAGAAAAACAGGAAACTAGCTCTGTAAGTGAAAAAGAGGGTCAACAAAAACAATATGGTCTCATCAATAACTGTAAAAGTACAAATACCTTAGCTCAACCAGCAACCTTAAGCTAAAGAAACACAAGGAGTTAAAATCAGCTTCAGAAGAACTGGATTTTTTTGGTCAGGAGGAATGTTTATGTTAGCTTAATACCAACATTTCAGAGTATCTTTAGGGAGACCATCCTGATGAGTACCACCCAGGTTTGGTGAAGTTTGGTTCAAGGGGTCCCAGAAGTTATGGACCCTCAAAATGTAACCCATCTACTATTAGCTCCCCATTGGAAACAATGGGGATGGGGAGCACCCCTTTGGGGATCCATAACTTTGGACCCCTGAACCAAACTTTACCAAACTTGGGTGATATCATCAAGAGAGTCTCCTGAAAAATCCCTGAAATTTAGGTGCCACTAGCCCTAAAAACTTGCGCCCCTGCGTGGCCGACAAAGTAAAGAAACCCTAAAAAGGAAATATTTTTTTTAAAATACACATGACAAATTGCGTTAGTGCTTATAGAAGTTGGGGGCTTTTTCAGCACAAAAAATGTGCTGAAAAATTCGACTTATATGTGAGTATATATGGTATCTGTATTCTGATCCTGAAACAGCAGTTCCTTCAAAACATTCCTTCCAGAAATGCAGAATTCCAAATCATGTGTGCTTCTTTGGCTTACAATTTGCTATTTTGCTTTTCGAGATCCCTTCTGCTCCCCACTAACACTTCAAGAGCTCTGGCATGTATATTTGCTTCCAAATTCTCACCAATACCTTCTTTCACTAGCTTGTTTCCACATGAAGTCAAACAGCCCTAAGGAACTCCAATGACCACATCCCAGAGAGTAGGGGAGGGTGACCATGTCCAGGTGGGAAACTCCTGGACATCTGGGGATGGAGCCTGAGAGGACAGAAACCTCAGTAGGTACAATGCCATATAGTCCACCCTCCAAAGGATCCACTTTCTCCCAGGGAAGTGATCTCTGTGGTCAGGGGATGTAATTCCAGGGAATCCCCCGGTTCCACCTGGAGGCTGGCATCCCTACTCCTTCCTGAGGCATCTGGCCAGCTTTGGCCTACTGCTGGAGTTTATTTCATTTTTGTTCAATAGGCTGTCAGCCTCTCCCAAGGAAAAATGAAGGTGAGGGTCAGATGAAGGATTTATTTGCTTATCAACTGCTTTGTTTCTTTAGAAACTTAGTATTTTTTGCTATTGCCCAATCCTTCTACCCCCTCCCCCAAGAAAGGAATGCACAGGAAGGGCCAATTTTAAAAATTACTCATTCTTACATGCATTCTTTGAATGTGTGCATAGAAGGAGCCCAAAAGGGCCAAGGGCAGTCTTGAATCTTTCCCCACAAATGTGGCTGACCAAAAGACTATCACTAAAGACCTACTATAATATGAAGGATCGCCTGACAGGCTCCGCCGCCGGTTAGGTTGCTCTTGTCTGCTGTGACTGGTCTCCCTTAGATGCCTATGATGGTACAGAGGCTGCATTTATGACATCCTTCAGGCCTTCAGTTCAAGATTTGCAACAGAGGGGAGGGCGTAACTACCTGGTCCATGCAAACATCTGTAACAGGATCCTGCTCTTATGAGGAAGGAGAAATTTGGAGGGGACAAGTTAACTCTTCCCCTAATGTTGTGGATCTGGTTTTGCCAGGAGCCCCACAAGGGAAAAGCAACTTGGGGGAATAACTGCAGGTGGAAGGGAGGGAGGTTAAGCAAATCCCCACCCCCACCCCATTACTTCTGCATTCCCAAAAGAACATGTAGCTCAACACTGCTTTTAAGACCTTTCCTCCATGTGCAATCTTAGGTTAGAAACTATGCCTGCCAGTGGACTGCAACATGCAATCACACTGCTAGAAAACTGTTCTTTGAAATTATATGAATGGAGATATGTTACATTATACATTTAAAGGCAGAATTTCAAAGAACAAAAGCACTGGGTGAACTGCTGTACTCAGTGCTCTACAGGGCGCATTTTTGCGGGTCAAGGAAAATGGCTTCTTATTCATCTTGAATGGTGCTGTAGACCAGTTGCTTAACCTTGGGGTGCCGTCTACCACACACTTCCCTGGAAATGAAGTCCTTTGAAATCAGTGGGATGCACATTCACATGTATTTGTTTAGAGAGGTGATGCTAATGAAGCAGAAATATCCTGGAGCTAAAGAATTTACCCTATTAACACAATCATAGCTGCTAAGAAAGATTTTATTACGGCTGACTAGGATACATACATTTAAAGGATGAAACACACACACACAATAAAGAGTAACCCACTTCAGTCAATACAGTTCAGTTTGGTAGGTGATGCTTCTATTGATTTGATGGCACTAACTGGCTTCCTACAAAGAATTCTGTGAATTATTATTCAGTGAGGATGCTTTGGCCCTTTCCGCACGGGCCTAATACAGCGCCCTGGGGACAGCAAAAACGCCGTCCCCAGGGAGCCGTTCACACGGGAGGCGCAGCTGCTTTGCAGCCGCGCCGCCCTCGCTCCTCCCAAGCGGCGTGAAGCCGTTTATTTCCCATCTCGCTTCCTGAGTGAGGTTTATGGAAAACGGCGGCTTCCAGCCGCTGCTGTGCGAATGGCAGTGGCTGGAAGGCGCCTTCCCTCCCCCCTGTGCCCGGTCGACCTACCTGCTCTGCGACCGTCCGGCGCATTGCCGAGGCCTAGGGACACACACACCCTGCCCTGCGACGCCGGAGCGGTTGCGCAGGGCAGGGTGTGTGTGTCTCCTGGCCTCGGCAACGCGCCGGATGGTCGCAGAGCAGGTAGGTCAATTGGACGATGGTGCTCCGTGGCGCCGTCTTCCCCACCGCAACCAGGACCGTTCGTGTACGCCGACCCAACCCCCATCGTGGCTGTGCAGAAACAGCCTTAGACTTCTGTTAACTCTACCTCTGCTGCTCTAACAGATCTACATTTACCTGAAGAGAGAGAATTAACATGAAACCAGCTTAAGCCTTTTCTTCAGGTGTGCCATTAACTTTCCTATTAGCTGTGCTAAGTACAATGAAGTTGGGTGTGTTGTGAAATAATACGTTCTTTCAGTCTCACAATTCTTGTTGCTGGTGCAGACAATTATTTCCTTTCACTACTTCCCTCAGCGCCTCTTATATTTACAAAAGATAGTGGCATACGTTCAGCCATGGTATTCCAAAGACTTGTTTTGAAAACAGGATGCAATTTCTGTTTATTCCCACATCCCAGTGACCCTCCCCCCCTGCATTTTATTCTAACGCTGTTTCTGAAACTCCACCCACCCCTAAGACCTACATGGAGGAGGTGTCAACGCTTGGTACCACAAAATCAGGGAGACTCTGCTTCATGAGTGGTTGAATACATCACAATGTCTGTAATTCATCAACCAGGACCACAATTTTTGACCATTTATACCACTTGGGGAAAGTGGAAGAAGGCGAAAGTTCATTAATAGGGCAATCTGAAGAAGAGTTACCCCAGTTCAAGCCCAATGAAATTAATAATTTAGGTTTATACTGTAAGGGTTTTGCTGAGCTCTAGATCCCCAGAAGTGAAAATTATGTGATAGCCTTCCACCAATGTAGTGCTGTCACTACATTGTCGACCATATGATATCTCCACAGTGGCTACAAAACTATCATCACACTTTGTCCTAAGGGGCTAGTCATGCTCCCTTAAAATATCCCCAGAAAACAGCTTCCTTCTCTTCATCTAGCTGTGTTTAAGGGAGATCATTACATAGTAAGATCATTCTCAGATTAAAATCTATTTTTATCTCATTTTTTAATGAACTGTTCATTTAAATGACCCATGGCTAAATTGCCTGTTTTACCCAAATGTTTCTCACCTTTCCACAAATCAGCTACCCGGTGAGAATAATTTAGATTCGCAACATCCTTCTATTAATTGCATTATCTTTTATTTTCTAGTTAGTGGGTGGGTCACAGCAAGCTTTCTGTTTCATTATGGAGACCTGAAGAGCAATCAAACATTGCAGTCACTTCCTGTTAGGACAGCATTAAGATATGCTCGTAGGGTTTGTAAGTCGAGTTTGGGAAATTCCTGGAGATTTGGGAGTGGAGCCTGGGTGGTGAGGACTGGGAAGAAGAGGAACCTCAGTGGAGTGTAATGCCATAGAACACGCCCAGGTGTTAGGTGTCAAGCTTCGCAGCCCTCTCCAGATGCTTCCATCGGACTACAGTTGCCCATCTCATCCCTGTCACATCTTGGCGGGGATGATGAGGAACTTGCTCAGATCCATGTATCTGGAAGAGGCTACAGTTATACCTGTCTACTCATAGAATCCACCCTCCAAAGCAGCCAGTTTCTCAAGGAGAGCTGATCTTTGTTGTCAGAACAACTGTAATTCCGGGTCATCCCCAGCCCCACCTGGAGGTCAGCAACCCTGCATGCTAAATTGGATCAACTCTAAGAGGCCCTGGCGATCACATTATTAAAAAGGTCTACAACTTGCAATTTAGTAAGAAAAATTGTATTTAGAAGCCTCTCATAATGTGCTGATTATTATTTATTATTATTTATTAATTTTCTTATACTGCCCAATCACCGAAGGGCTCTGAGCGATGAACAAAGGCCAATAGGCACATAAAAATACAGTAATAGGAAAAATAAATATAAAAGCATTAAAATCATTTAAAATACAGTAGCAGTGGCACATAAAAATTTATTGCCAGCGCCCGACCCCAGGCTTTGGAGGGGACTCGGCAAAAAGCTGAGAATAACATAAACAGAATCAAAGTGGGGTATCGTGAGGGGTGGCAAATCCACGGCCAGCCTCCCCAAAAGCCTGGTGGAACAATTCAGTCTTACAGGCTCTGCGGAACTCCCCAAGGTCCCACAGAGCCCTAACAGATGGAGGAAGAGTGTTCCACCAGGCAGGGGCCTGGGGTAAAAGCCCTGGCCCGGGTAGAGGCTAGCCGTATCATTGAGGGGCGGGGGGCTACCAGAAGATTCGCCTCTGCAGAGCGCAGAGGCCTTCTTGGGACATATGGGGTCAGACCTTTTAAGCCCTGTACTGCCTGGAACCAATACACGTTTATGATTGCCTTTCCTCATATGCACTTACCTGTATACGCTGGTCATCTGTGGAGGTTCTGAAGCTAGACAGGTGGCAACCTGACAAAGAGGGTTTTCCGGTAGTGAGGAGAGCAAAAAACACACACAAACAACCCCCAACACCATTCCAAAACCCTCCATAGGACTTTCAGGACTTGAGCCAGCCAAAGGGCAACATAAATCCAAGGGCCAAAGGGCTGTGCTCCTGGCCTTGAACCTTGGGTGGCAGCTGACTAATATTGGCTCCACCTCTGGGAATGCCTCAGCCTGCCACCACCCATGCTGGTGTCCATTCTGCCATGGAATTTCCAGCTTTTGAAGCAGCTGGGCTGAGGGAAGGGTGGCTGCCGGCCTGTTTGCCTCCTACACCAGGGTAAGTGCCTCAGCGAGAGCAAATGCACCAGCGCAAGGCTGTACAGTTCCCCCAAACCCTTCCCCCCCAACCGGATGGGCTGTGAATAATTTTGTCACCTTTACTGTATTTTTAATTGCTCAAACGTTTGCCTCCTGGTGGACCCTGATCACTTGGAAAGGTGGCATCAAAAGGTTTTAAATTAAAAAATAGATGACCTGAAGCCCTAAACTATAGTTTACTTAGATTGTGAGTAAAATCAGAAGACCGTTCCAGCAGTCCGCAAAGCTATGAATTACAGCAAGCTTCAACTGATCCTTACCTAGATAAGGAATTGTGAGCAATTGTGGCAATTGCACAGAATTTGCAAAAGAAAGGCTTGTAACACTGCCAGCAGTACTCAAGGGCATTTTCCAGTTTAAACATTTGGTGTCACTGGGTTTGCTGCAGACATAGAAAGAGCAAATACCTGTTCTACAGTTACTCTTCGTCTCCTTCGGGTAGGGTTGCCGGCTGCAGGTTGGGAAATACCTGGTGATTTGGGAGATGGAGACTGAGAAGGAAGAAGGGTGGGGTGGGGGTGGGGTGGGGGGACGTGTTCTATAGGGTATAATGCTATGGAGTCCACCTTCCAAGGCGGCCATTTTCTGCAGGTGAACTGATCATTGTTACAATGAAATCAGTTGTAATAGCCATCACCTGGCAACCCTACCTTTGGTCCTGCCCTCAACCATCTTGAAATGCTTTTCAAGTTCAAACAAATACCCGTGGAAGTCATGTATTCGAAAGCGGTAGAGATGAATGATTCCTGTTTACTGCAAATAAACAGTATGGCTGAACTAGGACAACTTCTACAGATATTCAAGCCACTTCTCAGGTGGCTCAAATACATAAGACAATGGTTCCATGCCTCAGTCCCTCCATAAAATGCAAAATGCAACTTGTGTAGCCTCAAGAGATTATATTTAACCCTTCAATCTCCACTCAGTTTCACTATTCAAAACCCAGATTCCATTGGTGGAAGTCTAGAGTTGCTATGAAGTTTAAAGGAGCAAAGACATGCGCTTCAAAAACATACATTTCCCGTTTTCAACTTCCATTGATAAAGGAGGGAACTGCTTTCGATTCAGCCTCCCCACACAATGGCGTAGCACCCACAGGACGGGGGGGGGGCGACACCCTGGGCAGAGCAGTGGCGGAGGTGTGGCCTGGCCATCGAGAAGGTGTGACAGGGGCATGGTGGGGTGTTCTGGGGCATTCTGGGGTGGGTCAGGGGACACCGTGGCAGGGGCACAGGGTGCGCCCACGCACTGGGCACGGTTTCCCCTTACTCCACCCCTGTCCCCACATGACCCTGAGATCAGTTCACCTAGAGAAAATGGCTGCTTTGGGAGTTGGATTTTATGGCACTGTACCCGATTGAAGTCCTCCCCTCCTCAAACCACACCCTCCTCAGGTTTCACTCCCAAAATGTCCAGGTATTTCCCAACCTAGTGGGAAAATAGAGCACAAAAACTACTGGAATGAATAATAGTAGCAGAACCTGCACTATGGCATAATTAACTAAGGAAAAAAACCCCCACAGTCATTTCAGCTGAAATGTAATGAACCTTCTCATGGCTTAGAGCTTCTTGAGACTCAAACAGTTGTTTGAATGAACTCACAAAGAGGAATCCATGCCAAATTTGAGTATGGTTGTGTTGAGTCCATATGTCACCCCTGTGCTTGGCTGCATACCATAACTGGTCCCCTCCAATGAATCCTTACCTCGATTGCGTCACAACAATCACCAAATACCAGCAGAACCAGTTCCAGCTCCCAGTAGAACTTTGCGGGTGGATACTTGAGAACAGAATGTTTTCAAGTCTATAGGAACTCTGTAACTGGACTGAGAAGGAAAGAAAGCTTGAACTTCAAAAAAAGATAAAAGGTTTCCTACATTGGGCAGCCACCCAAACTCTACAACCCTCTCCTAGGCTGTGGCTGAAAGCTGAACTGGCTGAAATGTTTGCAGGGTGCAGGAAGAAGAAACAATGTTTAAGAGCCAGTGTGGGGTAGTGGTTAAGATCAGGTGGATTCCCATCTGGAGAACCAGGTTTAATTCCCCACTCTTCCACCTGAGTGGCAGAGGCTTATCTAGTGAACCAGATGTGTTTCTGCACGTGTTCCTGCTGGAGGACCTTGGGCTAGTCACAGTTCTTCAGAACTTTCTCAGCCCCACCTACCTCACAAGATGTCTGTTGTGGGGAGAGGAAGGGAAAGGAGCTTGTAAGCCACCTTGAGTTTCCTTACAGGAGAGAAAGGTGGGATATAAATCCAAACTCCTCCTCCTCCTCCTCTTCTTCTTCTTCTTCTTCTTCTTCTTCTTCCTCTTCTTCTTCTTCTTCTTCTTCTTCTTCTTCTTCTTCTTCTTCTTCTTCTTCTTCTTCTTCTTCTTCTTCTTCTTCTTCTTCTTCTTCTTCTTCTTCTTCTTCTTCTTCTTCTTCTTCAACATTCTGTCAAAATCCAAGCATATGAACAAATGAATCAGAGCAATGCTCCATTTAGGCAGTATCCTGTTTCCAACAGTGGCCAGTCAGCCCACAAACAAAGTTTCTTGGCAGCTACCCTATCCCACTGACTTCTCCCTGGCATCTGACAACTGGAAGCATTCTTCCTCTGAACCCAGAGGTCATGCTCAGATACAATGGCTAAGAGTCAGCAGAAGCCTTTCTTCATTAAATCTGCCCAACTTCCTTTCAATTCCATCTAAGTCAGTAGCCACCACCAGACCTTGTGGCACAAAGTTCCACAGGGCTGATATCAGAACTTGTCCAAGTTAGAAAACTGCCCATATCCATGGATTGGTCACTAGGACATGGGATCTGACATAGAATGCTAGGATTGTAGTTTTTCCCTTAGGGTCTGCAGGTAAGGAGTTAAACCCCAGATAATCCAAGAGCTCGAGGGCAGGCTGTATCCTAAAGCTTACAGCACATCTTTGGACCATGATTGCTGCCCAAGGCAATTCACAACACAGCATCAAAACAAAAATAACATTGAAAACAGTCAAACAATGGCAGAATTTAAGAGAGAGGCAGCTTTTCAGCCAGCAGCAACCACTTGGCTGTCTCAGAGATTCCCAGATTTGCAACAGATCTGCAACAGATTGCAAAATTGTTTTTTGATCCTCTGATCCCCAGCGATCAGTTCTTCTGGGGAAAAAAATGGCTGCTTTGGAGAGTTGATTCTGTGGCATTATATCCTGTTGAAGTCTCTCCCCTCCCCAAAAGCCACCCTTCCAAGGCTCCACCCTCAAAGTGCTCAGAATTTCCCAAGCCAGAGTTAGCCACCCTAGTGCCACCATATAAATCCCCATATTGGCCTTTAGCCAGTGGTGGGATCCAAAAATTTTAGTAACAGGTTCCCATGATGGTGGGATTCAAACTGTGGGGTAGCGCCAATGGGGCTGGGTGGGGCATGACGGGGGCGTGACCAGGCATTCCGGGGGTGGGGCATTCCTGGGCAAGGCTGTGGCAAGGACGCAGCCGCTGCGCCGGTCCTTGGGTGGGAAACGAATGCACGCAGGCACAGGCTGCCACACACACTGGTGCACCTCCTTCTAGACTGCTTCAAGTTCTGCGCACTACTGCTGAGAGGAGGGGCGTAACTAAGGCAAAAATCACGTGGCAAAATCACCAATTAGTAACCCCCTCTCGGCACACACAAATAATTAGTAACCTACTCTCGGGAACCTGTGAGAATTTGCTGGATCCCACCTCTGCCCTTAGCCTATGGGTCTTTAAATCACTATGAAAAGGTCACCCTCAGCTCTTGGAAGAGGGCATTCCAGATGTGAGGGGCAGCAAGAGAAAAGAACTTTCCTTGGGTCTCAGTCAACTGAGCTTTGAATAAGTTTGGTTCATCAGTTCCCGTTCAGAGATCTTGTGCCAGGTCAGAGAATACAGGTGTCTAGAGCTGCCAGCCTCCTGGGTTATAGTAATCATCATACTCTAACCACTGCACCACACTTGCCCTGTCTTGCTTCTGAGCAGACGGCACTCCTGAGAACATCTTTGAAATCTAGGGACAGAACTGGAGAAAATGTGGATATTTTGTTGGTTCTCAAAATGGGACGTGGTGCTGCAACCACTGTCTAGACTGTAATTAAGGCTGGGCTGAACAGGGGAAATTGCTATGTTGCTCTCCGTGGAAAGAAAATGGCATGTAGATTCCAGTACCTGTGGAACCACATTCATGCACCCTGGAGACCCAGACAAATTGTTAACACTCACAGCAATGCATTCCAGATTGTTCCAGTTCTTTAGCCCTCATATATTGTGCCTTCCAGAAATGTTGCTTGCAAAATATAGTTGAACTTAGTATATCGTTTGAACTCACTGGCATACCCCGCCTCAAAGGGTTGGTCCTTGTTCATGATGAACTTTTCTGTTTCAGGGCTCAAATAGAAGGGATTAAGATTGTATATCTTAGTTGCCCATCGGATTCAAGTTTGGCCCACCTTTCCTGTTTGAAAATGCTAATAACGAAGTTGGGAGTCTGGTTTCATAAAGAGGCTGAAGGGTTAAAACCCATACTTCCTTTCCTGCACAGCTAGGGGCAAATTGAGACTGCAGCTTGCTTTCAGTAGATCTATGGGGAGAAATGATCTTTCTCATTTTGTATTGAGCCGTCAGGTGTCTTCATTTCTAAAAAGAGCACTCACTTTGTCAGAGCCCATGAATCAATCTGGCCGCCTCTTCTGTACTGCAAGCAGAAATGGATATAAAGGCGAGGTTAGTATTGCTTTTATCAGAAGCAGATTTTTTGACTTGTTATTTTTTTAAAGAAAATCATATATGGTGAGTTTGAATCAGAATGCAAAAAAAGTCCAAACTGCTGAAGGTATGTGATACAAATGTCACCTGGGATCAGTGGTGGAGCTACAAGGGGACAAGGGGGTGCATGTTGCACCGGGCATGTGCCTAGTGGGTGCAAAAATCACCCCGCCCCCTTCCCCCCTCGCTATGTCTCGCCTTGCCAGGCCTGCCCCCCCCGCCCCACCAGCCTGGTCCATTTTCAGCCAGCAGAAAGCTGCTGGAAAAGGTCAGGGGGGCGCAGGGGGGGCGGGACGCGGGGGGAATATAGAGTGAACCCTGGATGCACTCCTGCCTGGCATACATTCCACAAATATTGGCTGGTATGGAGCAGACAGATTCTAAGCTGTGTTTTCCATTGTTAGAATTTTGTCAATGACTAACACGTCCAAAGTTCACAAATCACTCAGTTTGTTCAAAATATGTGAACGCATATATCCTGAGGAATTTGGTAATTAAATTATTGTACTTGCCACTGCACCGTGTCATCACACAAATTGCTTTAGAGGAGCAGCATATAATGGCATTTTCATCCTTCTGGAGCGGAGTGCGCCAGTATGCTTTAAACAAATGGTGAATGCAAGGCAAGTTGACCCTTCCAGATCACACCAGCTATTCTAGCATGCTGTTTTCAGCAGTGGCCCCTCCTCCTGTGCTTCCAGGAAACTCTCATCTCGCAGCCATGGCTAATAACTATTGACAGATCCTGAATTTTAAAAACCATTTTAAAATGTTTCAATCAGTAAAGCACATTTCAAAGACTATTCTGGATCTGATAATGCATGTATATAAAGTACCATCAAGTCGTAGCCAACTTAAGGCAAGAGACTAACAGAAATTGTTTGCCATACCCTTCCTCAGCTTAGCAACTCCCATCCAAGTACTAACAGGACCAACAGTGCTGAACTCTGACAAGATCAGGCTAGCCTGGGTCATCCTGGTCAGGACTGGATCTGATGATAGGGAACTGAAAAAGATATTATATTGTAAGTTTGTTGCATTGTAAATTATTGTACACTGTTTTCAATGGAGAGCTCCCATTGCTCTGCTCAGCAAAGTCTGAAACCTTTCCCCAGACTAAAAACGTTCTCTTAACTGTTCCGGACCTGTCCTGGATGGCCCAGGCTAGCCTGACCTTCTCAGATCTGGAAAGCAAAGCAGAATCAGACCTGGTTAGATGGGAGACCAGCAAGGAAGTTAAAGACTGCTCCACAGAGGCAGGCAAAGCCAGAACAACTTTTGAACAACTCTTTTCTTGAAAAGATGGAGTTGCCATAAGTCAGCCGAGACTTGATGCCACTTTCCTCCACCATCAACTAGTTCATTCACCAGCTGCAGAGCCAATTCTGTTGCAGGAAGGCTCCTTAAACTAAAAGAAGATTTCAAACTCTGTTTAGCAGAGTGGCAGGTTTAAACTCAATATAGATCAAAATTGCCATTATTCTGAGATTTCAGAAAATGTGCTTCAATTTGATCAATGAAATGGTTAAAATACTGGTGATCATCAGTTTTTTTTTTAAAGGACTGGTGTGGCATATCCATTTGCCTTCCTAACTATTCTAGGCAGGTTTTCCCACCTTTTCTATGACTGAACAGTTTTGATGGTAATGTATGAGGTGTTTAAAGCTTATCTGCTCAGCCTTGGGAACAAGAATCTGTTTTCCCTTTTGGTAAATCCCCCTTTTCAAGGCACAAAAGAACTCAGGCAAGTTTGTCAAACAAAAGTAAAATTTATTGAACAGATTAGATGGGATGTAGGCTTGGTCAATACCCTAGAAATTCAGTAAAATTTGGATTCGGATTTATTTGGGCATAAAATTATCTGTATGCCCGAATAAGACAAATAACATATTCAGATATACCCAAATATTTGGGTATATCCGAAAAATTCAGGCCCGTCTGATTTTTTGTATTTTGGGGGTGTTTTTCGAGTTTTGGTCTGTAGGGTGCACATTTTTAAAGCTAGTGGCACCAAAATTTCAGGGTCTCCTCCGGAGAGTGTCCTGATGATACCACCAAAGTTTGGTGAAGTTTGGTTTGGGGGATCAAAGTTATAAACTTTGTAGCCCCCATCTCCCCCATTGTTTCCAATGGGAGCTAACAGGAGATGGGGGCTACCCCTTTGAGGGGTACCCATAAATTTTGCCCCCCTGAAACAAACCTCACCAAACTCAGGTGGTATCATCAGGACAGTCCCTGGATGATACCCTGAAACTTTGGTGCTACTAGCTTTAAAAATGCACTCCTGTCAGGCATCCCAAGAAATTTGCACAGATTCTCTGATTTGCAGTGCCTTGGCTCCATTGTAGCCAATGGGGAATTTCTGAGCAAGTAAGCAGGCTGCACATTTTTGAAGATAGAGGCACCAGACTTTCAAGTAGCTGAAGTGATGTATCTAAAGATCGACAGTAAATCTTCTAATCTCAGAGTAGAATTCACAGTCCAGGAGAATGTGTGAGACCCCCATCACTTCTGCTGTGCATGAACATTTGTGCATCTCACTTGGTTGATGCTGAATCTACTAGAGAGGACAGCAGAAAGTAGAGCATCAAATTGGGCTCTGGAAAAAGTCCATCTTAGTTGAGGTGAGGTAATGTTAGATAAATATGGAGCCAGACCCCTCCCAACCAAGATACTAAATCATAATGCATCTTTGGAAGCAGTGCTAACTCAATCTGCAATTCAATATTACAAAAGCATTGTTTGTCCAGGGATTTAGCCTTACCCAGTCCCAATTCCAGCAGTTGGATCAAGGCCTACTTAAAGTAGTTTTTGGGTTATACTAACAGATTGGCATACAATTGCATGGTTGCTATTAATTTCTATGTGAACCACACTTCAGGCTGCTGATGCCTTCATCAAAGCTGTGCTTGCCTACTACTAGCCATATGTATCCCATCACTCACCAAGAGGGATCCTGTCAAGGGTCTTTCTTGGATCCTCCTTGTGGACAGAGCTCAGAGATGCACTGAACTTGGACTACAGAAAACCTGCCAAATAAAAATTATATGAACTTTTGAGGGCCTTCAAAAATCGTAAAAATTTTCTGCTGAAGTTTTTTTAGCCAATGGAGATAATGACCAGATTGGTACATTTTGATTTTTCCCATGCTATAATTTGTAACAAAACAAGTAAAAGGCAAACTGAAAGTTTGTTTTGTGTCCAGACTCCATCTGCTGGTTGAATGGCTGCATTCCTGATGTGAGGTATAACCACCCCTTGGCTGTGTGTTGGGAAATTCCTGGAGATTTTGAGGGTGGAGTCTGAGGAGAGTACGTTTTGGAGAGAAGAGGGACTTCTCTCTCTATGAGTATAATGCCATAAAGTTAGGGCTGCCAACCTCCAGGTGGTGCCTGGAGACCTCCCACTATTACATCTGATCTCCAAGTGACAGAGATCATTTCACCTGGAGAAAATGGCCACTCTGGAAGGTGGAGTCTATGGAATTATACCTAATTGAAGTCCCTCCCCTCACCAGACCCACCCTTTTCAAGATAATATGTAATATATCATAAAGGTTATTAATCATTTATACCTCATTTCAGCAATATCCTTCATATTTCACCTTTTTAAATGTAATATGAATACTACGCTTTCTATTTATCTCGGAATTCTTTGATTGATTGCTCATTCCCAAAGTTTGTTAATTTTGCCACTGTTGCATGTTCTACAAAATATCAAAATAGTTCTACAATAGTTAAAATTTATTTTGGTGGGCAATAAGTCTAGTCTTGGCATCCACTTCAAATTAACTGAATTTTAAATTTTTTACAAATTTTTGCATACATTTCTTTTTAATTTTTAATTTTTTTGCATGTCCTCTACATATGTCCACTATATTAACTTTTTGGCACGTCCACTATTCTTTACTCTTCCAGCATTTACCATTGTAATTCTTATTCATCTTCTTTGCATCCCTTGGAGTGATATGCCACTGCTAAAATATCTTTACCAATTTTCTTTTAATATTTAACTGGCTGTAAATTTTATACTTTTTGTCCATTAAGTTTCCCATTGTTGAATGGATATTTCTTCTTTCAAGTTTTGCATTCTTCTAATCATGCATGTTTACACTTGCTCTGTTTCTATATCAAATAGAAACATTAATAAATTCATCCTAGGAAATGTTCTTTTTGCTGTGTAATCACAACATAGGTGTGTTCAAGTGAATCTTTTTGGAGAATAGATTCATTTAATCTCTACCTAAAAGTATTAGATTTTCCCTTGAACACCATACTCACAAGATTGTGATCTTTAAAAAGTCTTTGGTAAGGTTTCTACTTTAGAGACTCTAGAGGCTAAGATCCCAGCGACACATATATCAGTTCTTAAGAATGGCCTAAGTCTTTCTGAGAAAAAACCCAATACTCTCTTGAGTTTCCTTTTTTACAGTTTTTTTACAGTTCCATTAAAACTATATTATTTTATTATCTCCAGTTTTATATTTAAAAATCTCTATTTTCCTTTTTTTAGTTTTTAGCTTTATCCTTGCTTTGTGTTTTCTCTCCAAAATGTTGATTTATAGAGGTTTGCATTCCTTTACTTCATCTGACATCTCATCATAACTTTCTGTAACATTTTGTTGATTCTATTGAGTCTACATTCCATCCTCTTTTTAAGGTTCTTTTTAAGGTTCTTCAGTTTATTAGTTGTTTGATCAAAGTATTTGTCCATCATCTCTGCTATAATTGATTTTCCAGGTAATAATTCTATTGATTTTTCCTAATAGTCATCATAATAATAAAATTTCCAAGTATTTCAGATAGTCTAAATTATACTAGGCTCTTTTGTTAGCCACCACAACTCTTTCTTGTGTCCAAAAAAATCCACTACAGTGACTACACTGTAACTTTTATCCATTGTTTATAATACATGAGTCTCCATAAAAACACTCATGTACCCAAAGGACCATAAACCTAATAAAAAAGAGGATACCATTTCACATATGTCCAGTGTAGACTTTTCCTGTAGGAGACATTTCTCAAATGAACTTTTATCACCAGAAAAAC
The DNA here is from genome assembly GCF_021028975.2 of Sphaerodactylus townsendi. Taxonomy (NCBI): domain Eukaryota; kingdom Metazoa; phylum Chordata; class Lepidosauria; order Squamata; family Sphaerodactylidae; genus Sphaerodactylus; species Sphaerodactylus townsendi. The sequence continues at coordinate 97,018,473 of NC_059431.1, read as the reverse complement.
TAAGGCCCTTTCCGCACGGGCCATTAACGGTGGCTTGGGGATGGCAAAAACACCATCCCCAGGCCGCCATTCGCACAGGGGGCGCAGTTGCGTCGCAGCCGCGCCGCCCTTGCGCCGGCTGCCCGTCCCCACGCCGGCGTTTCCCCAGTGCGCTCGGAAGTGCACTTGTTGGGGAAACAGCGGCTGGAAGCCGCTACCGTGTGAACGGCAGCGGCTTCCTGGTGCTTCCCCCCCTCGCTCCCTGTACTTACCTTGTCCCCGGGCCTCCGGCGCGTCGCCGAGGCCTGGGGATTACCGCCCTACCCTAGCGCCGCTGGAGCAGGTGCGCAGAGCCAGGAAACGTGTCCCCAGGTTCACGGGCTGACGCACACTGAAGGCCTATATAGGGATTCTGCCGGTTATTGGCTGAAGCGCCGGCGCTCTGCGAGCGCCGGCTGCCGGCTCTTTTCTTAGGACCGCCTCGCGTGCTGGACCCAGTATCCCTAAGCTGTTGATGGGTTGGTGTCGAGTGCGCCCGACCTCGGCGCTTCGCGATTCGTATCGCGGAAACGGCCTAAATGAAATGAAAGCCACATTTTTGAAGATTATGCAAAATGAATATTTTTCTGTGTATCTTTAATTTTCTTCCTTTTAATACCATTTTAAGTCTCTCTCTCTGATTTTCAGTTTTCCAAAGAAAAGGCTTATTTCACTACAAAGTATTCATCATCGAGGACAGGAGAAATCTCTCCTTGTTAAAATTGTTTGCATTCTAGTAGCAAAGATGAGGAAGTTGGAAGTGTTTGAAGTCCAATCAGTTACTTCCTGGTTGTTAGGTCCAGTGGAGTTTCTGTCTTCCTATCCCCACCTCTGTCTTCATGTTTAACTCAGTAGTAGGGCCAGATCTACCAATGGGGGCGATGTGGAACTGAGCCAGCATATTTGTCCTCTCTGGGGCACTTACTTCCATGGAGGGGCAAATCTGTCGGTGGGTGGCCCCTGCAACCCTCCATGGGATAGCGGAGGCATTCCAGAAGTGTGGCTGGGGGTGGAGTTGACATTAGTTGGCTTCCACCTGGCTTTTGCCTCCCAGAATACTGGTGCTGGGAGCTTTGACTTATGCTACTATTTGGGGTGGTGTAAGTCCATAGAATCCAATAGAGGGCTTTTCAGCAGCAGGGAGGCTTTTTTGTTTTTTGCCTCCCTGAACCACCAATAAGCAGGGAGGTGCCACATTCCACCACCTGAGGTTTTGGCTTGGGCTGTAAGTGGGTAATCTCCCATTCACCCTTTATCCAGAGCAATTATTCAACTAGAGATTATCCTTTCCTTTCCACACTGCAAAACCATCTGCTATTCATAGACTTGACAACACTCCATCAATCCTTCCATGGAAGTCTAAAATAATTTTTTAAATTTAATCTGAATAAGGGACAGATAAAAGAATGGTTTAGGATGCAATTAAGCTTTTAAGAATTGATATTTTATACAACATAGTTCTGAACTTAAGAAAAAGAGTCATGAAAAGATACAGAATGTTTTAGAGGAAACCAAAAGAAAAGAGGTGAAATTGAAAAAAACATCCAAGAGAGGAATATTTTACAACTGATAATTTTACAGTCACAGATGTCTATTTTAACAATAAGAGAAATGGGGAAAAATGAAATTTGCTCACAAAAGTACTTTGAATTTGCAAATAAACTGGAGAAATGGTTGAGGGGTGGGGGGGAGAAAGTAAAATGATATTGCAACTGCAAGCAGAAGATAATATAACAGAAAATATCTTGAGGCAAAAAGTATTTTATAATTACTATAAGAATTAATATAAAAATGAGACTCCTTTGCCAAAAATACAATATTTGGAAAAACAAAATCTAGCTAAGATTGCAGAATAACAAAGGCAGACTTTGTGTGGAACTATATTAGTTAGAGAAGTGGTAAATGCTTTAAAAAATTAACTCAAGAAAGGCCACAGATCCAGTTGGCAAAATGGGGTTTATGTTATAAGTGTACAGAATTCAATGAACTCCATTTTATAAGGAGGAATGATGCCAGAATCATGGAAAGAGACCAACATTCATACCTAAGAAAGATTAAGACTTATATTTAACAGAAAACTGTAGACCAATATCACTATTGACTAATGACTATAAATTGTTTACGATAATTTTAGCTGACAAATTGAAAACAGTTGCACAAGAAGTTATTTATAAAGATACAACTGAATTTTTATCTAAAAACCAGTTAAAGGGCAATGTTTGAACTGTCTTGGATATTTTGGAATACCTGGAGAAAGATAACGAAAAAACAGGCCACATTGTTTAAGGTTTTGAAAAATATGGATTTTGGATAAAATTTTATAAAATGGTTGAAATAGATTTACACATCACAGTCAGCATAAACGATTGTTAACAGAGACAACTAAACCATGTGAGAAGTCAAGGAAAAGTACAAGGTTTCCCAATCTTGTTTATACTAATTTTGGAGATATTGGATTAAGAAATAAGATAAAATGAGAGAATTGCGGGTATAAAAATTAAAAAAGAGACTTACAACCTAAGAGTATTTGCTAATGATTTGGTTTTGGTCATAGAAAAGCCATTAATGGGGGCTGAACATTTAATGCTTAAGCGGAAAGAACTTGGTGTACTTGTGTGTTTTAAAGTTAATAAACAGAAAACAAAGCATTAACGAAAAAAATGAAACCACAAAATCAAACAGAATTGATGGGTAAAAGCATGGGGCCTGGCCAAGCAGTGGAGGCTGACTAAAGCTTGTTGTGGGTTTTCTGAGCTGTGTGGCCAACAAAACTACACTTGTGATCCTAAATGAAAGTGTAGTCATTTTATTTATGTGAAATTTGTTGCCAAGTATGTGTGTAGAATTGGACAGACCCACAGCTAATCCAGAAGGCCAGAGAATGCCAAAACTGCATTTTATAGTGATATTACTGTTGCAATACCAATCTCTTCATGCCAGTGCAAGGTGAAAAGGTAACATTCAAGCAATCTGACTAATCAGGTTTATATAATACACTGGCCAGAGTACCTTCTGTTCCTGACTTGAATGAGGATACAAGCAAAATAATTAGTCGAGAACCAAAAGATCAAGACATCTCCTCAGGCAGTTAGCAAGCAGAACATTCAATTAGCTGTTCCCTCTATTATGCATTATTATAACCTTACATAATAAATATGGATAAGACTTTTGATCTCAATAATAACTTTTAAAAGTACATTCTGTCACATATTTCTTTCTGCTAATAGGAAGACTGTGATAACATTCTAACTCAAGTGAAGCTCATTAATAAATAATATGTTAGTTTCTACAAGGGGGAAGTTTTGTTTACAAGGGAGTATTCCTTCATGTAAAGTGCCAATCACAGCCTGAAGTATTACCTTTTAGAAATAGTTATAACGATTAATGCTGTGGGCCCTTTTTTAACTTTAAAGATTAATACTTATATTTAACTTGAGGGAAAATGGCAAATACAAGGAAAAATAATACAAAGGGAAATAATGCAGTAGAAGTAAATATACCTGAGAAAATGTTAACAGAGCCTAATTAAAGCCCAGAACAACTAATAAAAATGACACTCAATTTCCAACAAGAAAAGAAAGAAGGTTTCAATAGATTAGATGAAAAAAGAGCTGGGCCCAATCAAAAAGACTGAAAGTTCAATAAATAAAAGATGGACTTCAAAATACAAATGAAAAGGTAAAAGTGTTAGAAGACAAATTATTTCACATAAACTCAAGATATGCAAAGGAAAAGAAAGTACCAAGAGACTTTCAGGTATGTTTCTCAACAAAAGTAACAAGGGACGAAATCCTCAGATGCCACTCAGCTGCGAAATAAACCATAGAGGGAAATACAATTACGATTGTATAGGAAATTCCAATCCACATCTTAAGAAAAAGAAAAGATTACGTTTTTCGGTGGAAGCTTTACAAAAATGAGACATAATTTTTCAATGAAGTCAATTGGAAGAGTTATCTTTTATGTTTGATTCTAGAAAATACAACATAAATATGTTACAAAAGTCTCAAGATTTCCTAATAAGGAATAAAATTTTTTTAATGGTAGCTGAATATTAAACAGTAAGTACTCAATTTTATTTTGGGGATTGTTTAAATATACTTGTTTTTGTTGCTCTTGATTATTGTTGTTCTTTTTCCTCCTTTTTCTTGTTTAGTTTCTTTAAAGATAACTTGCAAAGTGTTAACTTGTAATGTGAATAGTCCAAATTCGGCACAAAAAAGGAAAATGGTATTCCATTACTTGAGACAGAAAAATAATGATGTAACATGTATACAAGAAACACATATTTAAAAAGTGAGAAGAAATATTTAAAATGTGATAAAATGGGAACTTTAATGTATACAGCCATTAAAAAAGAGGAGTAGCTTTATTTTTGAAAAAAACAATTTAAGCCTAAAATTAATTTTTGTGGGCTTAGGGGCAAGATATCTAGTAATGGAAATATTTGTTGAAGAGATTAAACTAGTTGTGGTAGGCATTTATGCATCCAATGAAAACAATGTGAAATTTTATGAAGAACTGCTAAATAAATTGAAAATAACATATGAAAATTGTCATAGTCACACCGGAGGTAGATAAGAAATTGTCATAGTCACACCGGAGGTTGATAAGAAAATGAAGAAAGCAAAATAAATTACATAAATCATTTACAAATTTAATGCAGAAACTTGGTTTAAAAGATGAATGGAGAGAACAGGGAGGACAGGCTAAGGACTTCACTTTCTTTTCAGACAGACATAAAGGTTTTACAAGGTTTGATATGATCTTGGCATCAGAATGATTGCACGTGGAAATGCAGACAATTAAGATTCTAACCCAAATTAATACCAGACCATAACCAAATTTAGTGGCAAATAAAAACTGGACATAAACAAAATAATTGGCGGTTAAAGGAATGGCTGTTAAAAATGAAAAAGTGAAACACTACTGTGAGAAAAGCTTCAAATAATTTTTTGAAATTAATTAAAAATCAGCAGAAGACCCAAATCTAATTTGGAATACAAGTAAAGCATCTATGAGAGGGATTCTCTTACAACACGAAAAAATTTTAAAGAGAAAAAGAAAAAAGAGATTGGCCGTTTCAAGACTTGGGTGGAATATGCGCTGACCTGGGAGGACTGGCAAAAACGCCCGTTCCAGGCTGCCATTCACACAGGCGTGCAGCTGCTCGCAGCCACGCCGCCCTCGCAGCCGCCTCGATCGAGAGCGCAAAACCAGCATTTCCCAACCTGGCTTTCGGGGAGTGAGGTTGTTGGGCATGTTGGCTTGGAGCTGCTACGCGGCGAACGGCAGCTTGTGGCTCCAAGGCGCCTTCCCCCCCACTCCCTCCCTTCACTTACCTGGTCTCTGGCCCTCCGGCGCGTCGCCGTGGCCTGGGGACACGCCCCCTGCTCTGCGACGCTGAAGCAGGCACGCAGGGGAGGCGTGTCCCCAGGCCCCGGCGAAGTGTCGAGATGGCCGCAGGAGTTCTGTAAGTCCACTGGAGTGATGACAAGCTCTTAACGGCAATTCCTCTTCCCGGTTCTTTCTAGGACCGTCCATGCGGACGGTCCGGGCATCGTCGGGTCGGCGCCGGTCGGCGCCTCCATGCAGAAGCGGCCATTGAGAAAAAAAAATTACAAAAAGTATTACAAAAGAAAAGAATTGCAAAAGAGAACAGGCAACAAACCAACAAGTAATAATGGGATTGAGAAAACAATTAGAATTACAGTGGACAAATGAGACGGCCATAAAATTGGCCAGGCATTGCAGGACACCAGTGGATTTGTCCCTCCACTGGCATGAATGCCCTGAAGAGGACATTCATGCTGGTGGAAGCCTGAGCTGCACCCAGAAGGGGATCCAGCCCCTCCAGCATTGTACTGTCCAAGTTGCATAAAGGGCCACTAGGTTACACGATGTAAGGCTGAGAATGACACAGCAGAGATTCAAACCGGGTCTCTTGGGTTCAGCACTATAGTTACACAGTTGCTGACCAGAAGAACATCCATTACCAGGTTTTCTGTTCCAACGTGTCTTGGTGTAGTAGGAAAATAAGTAAATAATGTACCTTCAATTCAATTTTATATAGAAGCTGCTATAGGAATGTAAGGGTTTTAATGTTAATGTTTATATTTATTGTTTTATCAGCCTTGTTTATGGGCCCTGTACCCTCCGGAGGTTGAGCAGTTAATGAAGTATAATGATAAATAAAATAAAAAAACTCTGTTATGTGGTCTAATCCAATTTAACCTGTGTAATACATCTTATACCACATCTTGTTAAACTTCAGGGATGAACAGTTTGAAAACGTGTGTTAAAAGGACTCAATATAATCTACATGTAAATATCTTTGTAATAATCCTGAAACATTTTTGTGTGATAGATCATGTGACTTCATTATTTAGAAGTATGAGCATGGGAGTTCTGTACAGACAGATAATGGGTTGCTCTCCACTTTGCTAAACTGCCCCCTTAATTAAAAAAAATGTTCCTCTACAAAAAGTTTTTCCCTGCGGGCTTGATGAACTCTATGGCATTATTCTATGCTGAGGCCCTTGCCACTCCCAAACCCCTCCCATGACTCCACTCCCAAATCTCAAGGAATTTCTCAACCTGGAGTCGGCAACATGCAGATTCTTAATACCCTCACCAGTGTTTAACATTTGGCTATCTGAAATCTTCACATCAAAAACCGTGACTTTGACTTGGAACAGGACCCTGTCAAATATGTGTCAGATTCTGGTGGAAGCCTGCACTGCACCCAGAAGCCTTCAGGTCTTGGAAATATTAAAAGCTGCCACAATATTGAATTATCTATTGTGTTTTAGAGTATAATCTTTAGGATTTAAGTTCTAGGAAAAAAATTGAGAGTTTCTCACACAGCCCATTTAACTGCCTTTAGGGCAAAGGACACATTTGCTTGCCAACTTTTGCGAGGGCAACAGATCTCTTTCGAAGTAAAAATATTAAAAAAACAATGCTGCTTTGACTAACTAAAGGAAGGGGAAATGTAGAGAAGAAAAGCAGACAGGAGGGAAGAGAATAGTTAACCCTTTTGTTGCCTGCTACTTCTCTGTTCTAAACTGCCTTCCGCCCTTTATTCAGTGGAATGTCAAGATTACATCCTTGCAAACATATTTTTAGAAGCTAATGGGGAAAAAATCATTAGGAGGAAATTTGACGTATGAAAAAGGTATAAGTCCCTCCTCAAATTTTCCATCTCCAAAAGTAGTTTTTTTTAAAAAAAAATTAAAAGCGGAAAGATGTCATGGCTGCATGCTAAGGTTTCTAACTGTGATTTGGAAAATTCCTGGAGATTTCTCACGAACGGTCCTGGTAACAACCGGGAAGATGGCGCCTTGCTGTGCTGTCGCCCGATCGACTTACCGTCCCTGCGACCGTCCGGCGCGTCGCCAAGGCCAGGGGACATGCCCCCCTGCCCTGCATGAACGCTCCAGAGTCGCAGGGCGGGGGGGGGTGTGTGTCCCCAGGCCTTGGCAACGCGCCAACGATTTCGGCTCGCAGGGACGGTGAGCTTCCATTGGGCAAGTGCGGGAAGGGATAAGCGCTTCCAGTGCACCCCATGTAGCCAGACAGCTCCCTTGGGATGAAGCGTTTTTTGCCGGGCCCCCCCCCCCCCCCCAGAGCGCTGTAAAAGGCCCGTGCGGAAAGGGCCTCAGTACAAAAAAGCCTGAATTGGCATGTATTTCACCTAACAGTGCAAACATTCCCATACCTTCTATGTTTATGCAAGAATCTGTAGTTTCATGAAAGAAAGGCTTGACATTTCTAGCTGAAAATTTCCATCCCCCTCACTGAGTTCCCACGATTCAGTTCCCACATTTAAGATTGGCCAGAAATTTTTTTTGAGCATGCCTCCTGATGAGAACAAATATCCTGTCACTTGTTGGGTAAAATTCTGCTCTGAAAGATTATGTGCAATTTTTTTCCACTGTATAAATATTTAATCAGTTTTACTGTTGTGTTGCTGCTTTCTACCACTGCAAGCTGATTCACACTGTGGATAAGATGCCTACACACATTTTTCCCCTTCCTGGATTTCTTTCAGCTTTCTTTTTAAAATTATTTTTATTGATTTTCTCAAAATAATTATATAGAACAAGAAGATGATAAACAGGAAAACAGGGGGGAAAAACAAGACTTTCCAAAACCACAAATTATTACTTCTTCCCTGGACTTTCAAGACTTCCACTTCTTCCACTTTTTGTAATCTCTTTCCTTGGTCTTCCAGATGGAGGTTAGATTTTGGTTGTCTCTCTTTTATTTTACTGATGATATTATAGTCTGCACGTGGAGAAAGCACTACAGTGGGAATGATTTGGGTAAAGTTAAGTGTAGTCTGAAGGGGTAAAGTAAATATAGAAAGAGTTTAAAATATAATCAAATTGTTAATTTTTCAGTTTTTGTTAATATTTATTAGTACACAAAAACCACAAAATAAGTTAAAAATTATTTAAGATTAATATCTACTGATTTAGTGCTCAATTGGCTACTTGTTAAGAGGTAAGAATGAAAGAAAAACGGGGGGGGGAGCAGACCTTGAAAAATCCAGATGTCACCAACAAAGAGGAAAAAATGCAATTAGGAACAAAAATTAAAAATAAAGATTCCATATAATAAAATAAGAAAAAAAAACCCCGAGGTAAAATATTTGATACAGTCCAATTACCTAACACCAATAGTCTGTTGAAATCCAAATCCCAGTTCAAGTCTGGATCCAAATGTCCAAAAATCCAAATTTCAAAAAAAAAGTAAAGTCCAGATATCTAAAAACAGAGTACCAGCAACACAGAACTGAAAGAAATCTACCAGAAAAAAGAAGGAAAGAAGGAGAAAGTGGAAAAGCCAAAATTGCCAAATTCACTAAGATCCAAAAACAAGTTAGCAAAAAAATATATCCTGGTAGAGTTTGTGTAAACTGATGATCCCAGAACAAGTTTTGTCTTATCCACCAGGTGGTAGACTTCTGCTATGCTTCAGTTTAGCACTACAGTTTCCGTCCAAAGCAGCAAACTGCTGCTATTTTATTGTTTACTCTCTAACACTTATTCAAAGAAAGGAGGAGGAAGACACTATGTAAACACCCAGGCTCTTGTGTAAAATGGAACAAATATTTCTCTTGTCTATCAGATCAGCAGATATATATTTTTAGGAGAGCAGGACAAGATCAAGCTCCCGTTTCACAGTTTGCAGCTTCTGACATCTATTTCCTCCTTTTTTTTTTTACAAGCTTCAGCAGAAAAGTGTAGCCTTTTGCTGTCTGATCTACTGATCTGCTGAGCTAACTTTGCAGACAAGGATATTATACACATTTTTAGAGGAACAGCTTATTTTCTTCTAGATTTCTAAAATTACTCACAAATAAACCCAGACTGCAAGTGTGTTTCCCCTTTGTTTGCAGAGGCTTGCAACTGTTTACTTTTACATTGATTGTATCGTGCATAGAGACTCTTATTTCCTATAGTTATTATAAGATCCATTCAAAATAGCAGTAAGGTGAGAAAAGGAAAGTAAAGGAGGCTTTCCACCTTCTTGCATCTTCTTGCATCTACTGATCTTGATGTAATCAAGGGTTTAGGGGTCCTGCCAGCAGAGGTGGAGCAAGGGGAAACTGTGCCTGTGGCATTCGCGCCCCCTGCACCCTTGCTGTGATGTTGCCTGCCCCTGCCATGCCCCAGAACGCCCCCACCATGCCCCTCCATGGCCTGGCCATACCTCTGCAGCTCTGCCTGGGACATCGTGCCCCCCCCCCGCCCTGTGGGCACGACGCCACTACCCTGTTTCCCTGAATATAAAACATCCCCTGAAAATAAGACATAGTAGAGGTTTTGCTGAAGTGCGAAATATAAGGCATCCCCCGAAAGTAAGACGTAGCAAAGTTTTTGTTTGGAAGCATGCCCGACGAACAGAACACAGAAAAATAAGACTTCCCCTGAAAATAAGACGTAGCGCATCTTTGGGAGCAAAAATTAATATAAGACACTGTCTTATTTTTGGGGAAACACGGTACCTGCCAAGATTCCCCAATCGCACCTGTCATATTACCCAGATCCCAGAGTCAGGATAGTGAGATTAAGGATTCATCTTTGCCAGCAAGATTTTGCTTCTCAGTGAATGTAGCTGGGAGCACAAACCAAAGGCTCCCACAGTGAGATGCCATGTTCTGGAAATTCTTATTTCTTTCACTTTTCCTGCTTGGGGTTTCCGAGCTTTCTTCTGATGTAGTCCCATCCCACACATGGTGAAAGGTCAAATTTACCAGGATCCACCACCACACAGCTGTAGGTCTGAATCTTCTGTTTATTATTATTTTTTTGGGGGGTGGGGATGGTTATAAGTTATAAGGTTAACCAGTATGTGTGCCTGGAGTATAGTTTACATGCTGATTCTACAGAATGTTTTATTTGATTTTAAAATAATTGCTTTGGAGGTTTCTGCAGGTGGTCAGCACAGGAATCTTGTGGACTGGGGTGAATCCTGGTAAAATCTGGAATGTCATTATTGAGTCTAGAAATGGGGGCAACAAATTGACCCTTATTGACTTTTTCAGGCCCCAATAATGAGCCGGGAAAAACCAAGATCATGAGCAGCCATCCCCCAACCTATGCTGGAAGAGTATGTTCTGCTGCTCACTTACCAACAACAGGAGACTGGGGTTGGGACTGGTATCAGAAGGTATCAGTTCCAACTTCCAGGGAAAAGGTACTTTACTCCAGTTGAGCCTCTGAGTGCTCCTGCCCATTCTTGCTGAAAGGAGCAAGTTTTTCCTCAGCTCTTGCCATCTCAGGGGTGGGGACTTTAAATCTGACAAGTGAACCAGAATGGCCTTGATATATATATATATATATTTATTTTATTTATTTCTTAAATTTATATACCGCCCGATCCCCGAAGGGCTCCGGGCGGTGAACAACATTATTTAAACATCAACAGGAGCGGTCATACAAATATAAATACATAAGCTCCATCCCATAAAATAGCTTAAAACTCATAAAAACAGCGAATAACCATAATACATAATAACAACAAGAGGCGTCCAACCCCAATTTAAAACCTTCCCCCATGAGGAGGGGGCGGTGGGGCCCCTCAATATGAGGGGACCCTGATGTAACTGTCCCAGGCACAGAGCAGTGAGGGAGCTGCGTTCAGCAGCTGGACACTCCAAAGGCCCAGTGGAACAACACAGTCTTGCAGGCCCTACTTGAGACTCACCCAGGTCCCGCAGGACGGACAGCTGGAGGAAGGGTGTTCCACCAGGGCGAAAGACCAGATGCCGTAAGCGATCACAACCCAGCGTGGAGGCCAGCAGCATCCTTAGAGGGGCCGAGGGATCCGCAGTAGGTTAGCCTCTGCAGAACGCATGAGGCCGAGGTGGGACATATGGGGTGATGCGGTCCCGAAGGTACGAGGGTCCCAGGCCGCGCAAAGCCTTGAAGGTCAAAACCCACACCTTGAAGATGATTCGGAATTCAACCGGAAGCCAATGCAGCTGCCGCAACACAGGCTGGATGTGTTCTCTGAAGGCGCCCAGAGGCGTACCTCCCATTGGGCAAAGTGGGCAGCTGCCCTGGGCGCCACCTTGTGGTGGGCGACAAAGTACGGAGTTTGTGAGGGATTTTGTATTTTCAGTGTTTTTCCGTTTTTTTTGGCCTGCGGGGGGCGCAGATTTTAGGCTAGCAGCACCAAAATTTCAGGGATGTTTGGGAGGCTGGCCTGATGGTATCACTCAGGGGTGGTGAGGGTTGGTTTAGGGAGGCGAAAGTTATGGACTCTCATAGGGAGGGGCCGCATCCGCCATTGTTTCCAATGGGAGCTAATAGGAGATGGGGGCTACACGCCTTTCGAGGGTCCATAACTTTGGACCCCACAATTTCGAACTTCATAAATCTGAATGGTATCGAATCAGTAGAGGTCTCACGAAGATACTCTGAAATTACGAATTGCTATATAATAATTACACCCCTGACGGCAGAAACACCCTAAATATCCCCATATTCTCTTTTTCCATTCACTCCCCTCCCACCACTGCTTGTTTTCTTTCTTTCTTCCTTCTATTCTCTCGGTGCCTAATAAAGGTTGTTGTTGTTGTTGTTGTTGTTGTTGTTGTTGTTGTTGTTGTTGTTGTTGTTGTTTATTTGTTGTTGTTTGTTGTTTATTTATCAAATCTACCCCCTTGTGCATGGATTTAAAGGGAGAATCTGAGGTCCCCAGTTTAAACACCATTTAAACTGATGCTGTTTCAGGGGGTGGATTCCAGCTTTAACACTGTTTTAAACTAGGGAACCCAGATTTAAATCCACCTTAAAGGGAGAATCTACCTCCAGTTTTAAATAACATTTAGAAAGTGATGCTGTTTCCCCCAGTGGGGGGGACTGGATACCACACCATAAAATGTTTTCATAGCAGTAATAAAACATTTTGAAAACATTTTGAAAATGTTTTCCAAATATTATTTCGGCTTTGTGGCATGGCCCATTGCTATGTTCAGATTTGTGAGTTGGGGGATGTTCTATAATGTGATGGTGACTTTGAAACGACCTGGTGGAAAAAATCATTGTTTGGTCATGGTGGGGGAGGGTGGCCACCCATGGGGGGGGGCATCAAACTCAGGTTTTGCCCAGGGCTCAAGTTCGCCTAGGTACGCCCCTGAAGGTGCCACCTGTGAGCAGGCGTGCTGCCGCATGTTGGACCAGTTTTAACTTCCGAATCAAATGCAAGGGAAGGCCGGCGTACAGTGAGTTACAGTAGTCCAGCCTGGAGGTGACTATTGCATGGATCACAGTGGCCAGATCCGCCTGGGAGAGGAAGGGAGCCAACCGCCGGGCCTGGCGAAGATGGAAAAATGCAGTCCGGGTTGTATGGGCCACCTGGGTCTCCATTGAGAGAGACGAATCCAGGTGGACCCCCAGACTGCGAACGGAGGGGGTCGGCGCCAATGAGACCCCCTCCCACACCGGCGGATGGAAATCCCCGACCTCACCCCTGCGGTCTAGCCAGAGGATCTCCGTCTTCGATGGATTCAGTCGCAGCCTGCTCTGCTGCAACCAACCAGCTACCGCCTCCAAACAATGCTGGAGAGCCGCAGGGGCGGCAACCGCTCCCCCCTCCATCAACAGAATGAGCTGAGTGTCATCAGCATATTGATGACAGATCAGCCCAAAGCTCCGCACCAACTGAGCAAGTGGTCGCATATAGATGTTAAATAACATAGTCCCACTAGTTCTGAGAAAACCTAGGATCAGCAAGCCTGTGGCCCCTTCCGCACATGCAAAATAATGCGTTTTCAAACCACTTTCACAACTGTTTGCAAGTGGATTTTGCTATTCTGCACAGCTTCAAAGAGCATTGAAAGCAGTTTGAAAGTGCATTATTCTGTAAGTGTGGAATGAGCCCAAGTGAGCCAAGAGCTTCCTGAAGTAGCCTTCCCCTCCCTCCCTTTTCTAAAACTATAATATTTCCTTTTCCTTTTCTATTTTTAATTTTCTTACTTTATTATTATTATTGCTATAATTTTATGTTTGTTCATGTTTATTTTTGTTTTTTAAACTTCCCATCTTTTTGTAGATACAATTAAACTTATTTGAAAAAATAAGTTACGTTCAGTTCCATTCATAAGAAAAGGTAGGTGCCTCATTTTCAAGGGATTTTACACTTCCTGTCAGATGTAGGAGCGATGGGGTAAACCCGTAACACTCACAACTTATGGTTCAAGCCCCAGAGACCCTGAAATCCCATTTTTCCTGGAAAAAAAATAATTGGTTGAATAAATAGCAAGTTCTGCTTGTCAGCTGGCTTCCAACGATGGTGAATGGGGAAAAACTTGTGGAATCAAACTTTCTTGCCTCCTCCCTCCTGCTGAGTCCCCTGAAATTGTGCTTGTGGGAATCAGGACAAACAAATCAACTGTGGTGGTCAGAAAATGGTGAAAATTGAGTCTCCTGCTCTACTGACAGAAGGTACCTCTGTTGGTGGAAAACAGTGGTAGGATTCAAGCCAGTGGTGTTAGTAGTCAGGCTGCTCCTCCCACTAAAAGGTGCCATGAAGACATGGAAGACAAAGACAGGCATCAGAGCAAGATACTATCTTGTGTGTCATGCCTGGGCAGGCAGGTGCTTGACTCTATGGTGTGCCTGGTTGAACAATGGGGCTAGCTAATCTCCATTAACACAAAGGTGATTTAATCAGCACTGCAAGCAGACTATGGCGCATGTTGCACAGCACAAATAAAACATCTTGCAGATGTTTGAAAAAGAACCATTTTGGCTTTCCCCTTCCCTGCACATAGTGCAGAAAAAAAGCATTTCAGGGGAAGGCGTTTCAATGTTACACACACGGTAATCTTCTGTGGAATCTGACCCACTGTCAGCATCAAACATCTCATGTAATGAGAGACTATTAGGGAGACTTATGGACTGCCTTTCCATTTGAGGTTCACTTGGTGCCTGCCCTACTCTCTGGCCAAGCCAATGCATTTCTTTTTAGTTCAACTTTTAACTAAGGATGTTATGATTTTAAAATTGTTTTGACTACTTTTAGCTTTATTGTTCCTTTGAGAGATTGCCGTGTGTTGTATGTTGTGGCGGAGTTTTTAATATATGGCTGAATCAGCATAAAAACCTGTTAAAATTATGATTTTATCATGTTTTATTTTCTGAGTTGCTTCAAGAAGATTCTCTGGAGAAGCAGCAGTATATACATTTCCAAAAGAACATTGGTAGAACGCATACATTATGTATAGATGGTTCCATGTTCAGCCTTTGGCTTTATAAATATTCTGAAACAGATTAGTTATCTGGCACAGTTTAAGGCACTTCATAACAGATTCTTTATTGTTTTTGGAAAGCAAGAGACATGGAAATACAGTTTCTAGTTATTTTCCCATCTTTCACCAAAACATCCTTATAAATTCATAGAAATCTGCTGCAACTTCAGTTAATTTTTAACCAGTACACTGTTCATGTCAGGCTATTACCAGTAACTTCATCAAGAAGGAAGATTGTACACAGTTAGAGTATGGACATTGCAAAAAGACAGACATTCATGCTAGTGGTTGGAAACCGCACCCACACAAAACCCAAGTAACGATTTTTTACACAACCTGGCCAGCACAGACTATACCAGTTCTGTGGTTTTTATAAAAGCTCTTTTCTGAATCATTCCATTATCGTGTAGCTCTATTATCTTTATACAAATACCCTCTTGAACCATTCTGCTTTGCATAGTTTGCAGAATGACAAAAGTGTACGAGCTTCCCTGACATTCTCAGAAAGGCCATTCCAATGAAAACGCATCCTTGTGGACAGTTGATCTTATGCTTTTGTTGAGTGGCCCCATTAGAAGCCGTGAGCGAATGATTTAGTTTTGTGTTTAATCTGTATTTTTAAAAAATAATTGTGACCTGAATACTGGGGCTGTTTTTGCACTTTCTAATGCTTCGTGGCTTAGCTGGGGAGCATACCTGCTGCAGGGCTTCTCACCCTGCTTGTAGTTCCCCACTTCTGCCCTGCTCTGACCTTCGCTCAGGTCAAGGCTGGTGAGGGACGCCCCGAATGGTTTCCCACAAGCCCAGGCCTTTGCCATAAGCACTGCTTAAGCACCGCAAGCTTTTCTGGATTCTCTTTCACGCATGTGTGGGCAGCCTCCATTTCCTGCGTTTGGATTGGCTGAATCTCACCCTATTCCCCCCCACTCACTTTCACTATTTAGTTGACAAATCAGACGTTGAGAATCGACACCCTGCCCCCGCCCCCGTCTAAAATCCTTGCGTGTGCAACGGGATTTCTGTCCTCCAGCCCCCCGCCAGTCTAAAATGTAAATCTGGAATCCTTGCATGTGCAAGCAAATCACTGCTCTCCAGTTCACGGTGCCTGCACACGCCACTTTTCTGTCCAACGTTTCTCCCTCCTTTATAAAAACCAAGGTTTCTCCCTCCTTTTCCCCCCCTGCAAGTGGGGAGGGGGGAAGAGCACCGCTTCTCAGTGCCTGTCCATTGGTGGGGCGGGCCAGAGCGGCGAGGCGGGAATACTGGCTTTTGCATGCTGGTGGAAGCCTCCGGAGCAACAAAGGGGCATTTCAAAAGGACCTCAACCGTTGTGGTTCTGGAAATTCACGGAGCAAAGCCATTGCCTAGGAGTGGCTCTGGGGTAGAAATGTGGCGGCCACGCTGCAGCACCAAGGGCTGTGGGGAACTCCCGATTGCATCGGGGCATTCCCCGTGCCAACAGAGGCCAATTTCGGCATGCAAAAACAACCTGGGTGTCTCATTTGGCATCAGATTAACAACTTAATCCAGTAAGAAAATGGACAGGTTCCTAACTATAACTCGACAACAATTAAATTTCAAGCATAGACCTACAGGAGAGATTAAGAGTTTTTAGAGAACTGAATTAATTTGTTCTCCAGACTTACAACCCAATTGGGGGGGATTGCGGGTGTGTGTGTGTGTGTGTGAAGGGAGTTGTGGAGGCAGTGCAGCTCTTGGAAATTCCTTCCCTGGGGCACTTATCCTGGTGGATGGGTAAATCTGCCAGCAGGCAGCCACAGTGTAGCAGGAGTATTCTGGAGGCATGGCCAGGGATGGGTCCAATGCAGGGTCATACAGCCCATGGGGCTATATGGGGTCATATGTCCCCCGGCAATTGCCATTTGGTCACATGGGGGTGGAAAATCACCCCCCACCCCATATACCCTAGCCCTGAGACACATGGGCTCCTTAACATTGAGTGGCCTCCCCCAACTCCAGCCCACCATCGCTGGCTCTTGACAACCAGTGGCGCCGCCTCTTGGCACACCCGCTAGACCCAGAGCCTGGGCAGCTGTGCGCTCCACTGTGCACAAAAGGGCTCGCTGAGGGGCCCTCTTGCATGGCGGGAAGCCAGGCAGGGCCGACTCTGCTGCGTCCCCTCCCCTTCTCTGCTGGGTCAGTTCAGTTCAGGTCCCCCTCAGCCCTGATTGGCTGCTCTGGCCCTTCCGCAGCTTTACCACTCTAAGGAGGAGCGCATCACAGCTGGGGTAGCCTTGGGTGGGGGTGAGGATATGGGTGGCTCCCTGGCTGAAGGAGGAGGCAGCAAGGGAGTTGGGGAGCTGGTCCTGAGGTGGGGGCTTGGAGGTCCGGCACCCCTGGGTGCACACAGAGCTTTCTCCACCAGGCCGATGGGGCGCAAAGGCGGAGGGTGTGTTGGGAAAGGAGGGTGCCGGCCTGGGCTGTGGGTACAGCTGCCCAGCTCTACTTTTGCCAGCTTGCAAAATCTAGGTAAAATGGAGCTGGCAGGGGGGGGGGGCGCAAAAAAACACAGATTTTGCCCCAGGCTCCACTTTCCCTCACTACACCTCTGGTTCAATGTTAGGCCATTTCTGCATGGCCAGAGCAGCAGCTTCCCACCGGCTTAAAGCTGGTGGGGCATCGGGACAGCTCGCACACTCCCGTGCGGGCAGTCCTGACGACGACGCTGCCCAGAGATCGGAGGGCAGTGTGGGCGTGTCTTTCCAGCCATCAAGAGCTGCTCAGGAAGGAAAGGTAAGTGCCGGAGTGGCCAAAAGTGGCACCCTCATGCCAGTGCAGTTCTCATCATGCCGACGGGAAGACGACGCTTTTGGAAAAACTCGCTCCCTGAGCTAGTTTCAAAAGCGCCGTTTACCCTACATTTCAGTGGCCAGCACACAGTACTGCTGCGACGCCTTAGTTGGCTTACTCCCTGTCTTTCCCTCTGGATGTGCTGCAACCCTGGGCTCTGACTTACGGTAGCCCTTTTTCCTTCCCGCACTGCCAAGAGCCCTCTGAAGGTGGCAGGGTGTCTCAGCAGCAGTGCCGTCCCTGCCTCCCTGGGCCTCTGGATTGGGTTGTAAGGTACACAAAATCACAAGTTCAGCTTGTTTATCCCAAAACAAAACAAGAATGCTGAACAGTTAGCTACAGATGGTATGATAGGCATTCTTGGTTTGAAAACTCTGTTTTAAGTGACTGAGCTTTTGGTTTATTTTGCAGCAGGTTTGGGTGAGAAAAGAAGGTTATATTTACAGTTTCAGGTGTCAATAACTGCAAGAAACGCTCCCAGACTTCTTTAATTCTGCAAACCGTGTAAAATAATTGTTTGAAAGAGCATTTTCATAAAGCTAATAGAGAACAGGACTGCAATCTATGCCACAGTGTGTGCTATTTCATTTTCTTCATTGCCTGACATAGCATGCCTGATACTTTTTTTGCACTTTTTGAATTCTTAACCCAAGTCTTATTGCATTGCTTAAGAGATCTCTCATGCTATTTGATTGCATTGCTTTACACCATGTAATCCACCTTGAGTCTCACATAGAAATTGGGTCTATAAATATGGTAAATAGTGATGGATCTCCCCCGATACACTCATTTCCCCCTCTCCAATAAAAAAATTCTGGCTATGTGCTTGCACAGGTGGCTTTGAGGCTGCGTGTTCAATAGGACCTAAAAAGGCTAGGCTACTTATACCGGTACTGGTGGATTATGGGAGGAGCCATATAATTTTATAAATGATGGGTAGTGCCTGCTGTGATTAGGGAGTCTGGCAGCCAGTGGGACGATGGGAGGAAGGGATATGGCAGGGTGTAACATTGTCTGTGTTGCCATATCACTTCAAAGAAAGAGCCAGATATGATGCAGGGTACTTCTAGGGATTGCTAGAAACTATATGGTAAAACCACAGCTCTTTGAAAAGAGTGTCAGGTCTCCAGTTAGGATTGCCAGGTCACCTGGCTACCAGCAGAGGAGGCAGATGGGGGAACTTATCAGCAACAAACTAAGGCCTAGTCCACATATTGTCATCCATGTACCAATGTCACTTCTGGAGCTCAACAGAAGTGACATCATTATGTCACCAATGACATTGGGATGCTCTGGTATTTGAGCAACAACTTTATGGTAGAAGCTCTTTTTGCTGTAGAGTTTTTGTCTGAATATCAGAGCATTTCCATGTTGTCATCGATGTGATGACATCATTTTGGGTAAGTGCTAGAAGTGTTGCTGATGTCTTGGTGACAACTTGGGGGCTTGGCCTCATTTTAACACTGGTGAGACTCCTGCTGGCTTTTTGAATGGCGCTGGGGGATCCCATGACCATCCTATTTCCAGCCCCTCGTTCTTGTAATTCTACACTTCAGGTGTGGAACCAAGACAGTGTCTGTGCTCGGTTGTTACACACAGAAGATGGCTCAGATCTGGGTCAGAACTGGGCTTCCCTCTCCTACTGTTGCTCTGGGCAGGTATGGCAGCTTCCTGGGATGATCCAGAGTTTGCTGTTTCTTCTTACCCCAATATGGATTATCTGATATGACACAATTGTATTGGTAAAGATCATAGACATCTAACTGATTTGCCCAGCTTGTGAATGTCACTACAACACTTTCTGAAGAAAGCTACCAAATGTGTCCCTGGCGTGGCTTGCTTGCATTCAGTTTTTCAGTCATCTTGAGCTGAGTATGCGTATGCATTCTGGACCTTGCAAAGAGTCTCCAATCTCCTACTGTCCCAGGTAAAAGAGTGCAGAGGTGTGTGACAGCTCAGCAGCCAATGGCTCTCAAGTACCTGACCATGAGTTTCCAGTAGTTATCACTGCCTGCATCCCCAAAGTGGAGGAAAGGCCATGTCAATCACATCTTCTCCTCAGTGCCTTCTATGATGCCAGTGCACAAGAGGCAGGGTTTACACTCAGTGACCTTGCAGAGAAAGGAGTTTTGTTTCATTTAATGACAGCCTGAACTGGCTCTGACAGGTTTTTTGGTTAATTTATCGTATGTCACCTTGTTTATTTAGTATGTTGTAAAAAAGAATGTGGCTGAAAATTCCAGGAAAATGAGGCCATCTACATCAGTTTGTTTAAGAGCAGATGACCAAATTCAATATATGCGTCTTTGGTAAAACTCTTCTGGATCATTCTTGTACCTTTGTTGCCACTTTAGTATTTGGTCCTCTTTCTTCATACAGATCACTGCAAAATCCCTCCATATGGTCTTCTCAGGACAGATTTAAAGGTGGCTCTTTCCAAGGCAAAAAAACTCATTTGGGGGATTTTGTATTCATTTAATGTACTCATTCATTTAATGAATCATTTTGAGGTGTATTGCAAAAAAAAAAGGCCTAATTATCAAAAATCATCAAAAAAAGAGAGAAAAAGGGCAGAGAAGGGCAACGAGGATGATTGAGGGACTGGAGCACCTTCCTTATGAGGAGAGGCTGCAGCGTTTGGGACTCTTTAGTTTGGAGAGGAGACGTCTGAGGGGGGAATATGATTGAAGTCTATAAAATTATGCATGGGGTAGAAAATGTTGACAGAGAGAATTTTTTCTCTCTTTCTCACAATAGTAGAACCAGGCAGCATACATTGAAAATGCTGGGGGGAAGAATTAGGACTAATAAAAGGAAACACTTCTTCACGCAATGTGTGATTGGTGTTTGGAATATGCTGCCACAGGAGGTGGTGATGGCCACTAACCTGGATAGCTTTAAAAGGGGCTTGGATAGATTTATGGAGGAGAAGTCTTGATCCTCTTTGATCTGAGATTGCAAATGCCTTAACAGACCAGGTGCTCAGGAGCAGCAGCAGCAGCAGAAGGCCATTGCTTTCACATCCTGCATGTGAGCTCCCAAAGGCACCTGTTGGGCCACTGCAAGTAGCAGAGAGATGGACTAGATCAGGGGTAGGGAACCTGCGGCTCTCCAGATGTTCAGGAACTACAATTCCCATCAGCCCCTACCAGCATGGCCAATTGGCCATGCTGGTAGGGGCTGATGGGAATTGTAGTTCCTGAACATCTGGAGAGCTGCAGGTTCCCTACCCCTGGTATAGCCCATCAGTACATGGAAGATTCCCCCAGAGCCCCCTAGGACCAGTTCAGGAAATCAGAACCAGGGAGGAAGGATGAAACCCCTCTGCCTGAGTGCTACAGTCCCAATCCGGATTGGGCCTGAGAACTGAGTTCTGAGTGAGGAACTTCCAGGACACATCTGGCAGTAGGACCCGTGACAGACTTGTGGAGGACATGTGAACTTTTCAGTGTGGTTCTCTCTCTGAACTTTGGGAGTCCCAAAACTGCCTCAGCTTCCCTTTTCCTCTCATTTATATATGACTCATCAGACACATCATTTTCCTGTCATCTTACTCCCAAGTAGACACATAGGTGGCAGGAATTGTTTTGGTCTACCCTAGATAGACTGCCTGGGCAGAGAACAGGGGAGGCACTTTCCAAAGCAAGGTTCCTCTTTCCTCATTGACTCCCCGTTCATCTCATCCCCCCGGCTCTCAAGGATCTTTCTGCTTCATCTGACATGCTCAAAGGTGGTGGGGGGGAGGTCTTCTGAACCCATGCAGTCATCTTTGGGGCCTGTTCTCATTGCCTAATTCTTCCAAGAGGGACTCTTCCACAGAGACAGTCAGCTGTGGATGCCCGAATGTCAGCAGCAGAACCGTAAATAAAAGAGGTTATGGCCAGTGCTGATTGTGTGCCCTTTCCATTAACAGCATCACGTATGCGTGCATGATCCTGGTTACTATGGTGATGCGTCTCACAAACACTGATGGAGAGGTGGTCCCCATGTCCTTTGCACTGGTGCTGGGTTGGTGCAACGTCATGTATTTTGCACGGGGGTTTCAGATGCTGGGGCCCTTCACCATCATGATACAGAAGGTAAGGAATGCCTTGTGATCACATTGAAATTACAGGTGTCCACGTGTCGAATTTTAGATCCACAATAACTGAGGAGACGAGAGCTGAGAAAAAAAACCTGTTCTATAAGCCAGCAAAGCAGTTCCTTTCAGCAAGAATGGTTAGGAACACCCAGTGGTTCAACTGAAGTGAAGTGCCATTTCTCCAGAAGTTCCCTAAGAAATGTATTGCCAAAGGCTTTTTCAGTTGTAATCAATTGGCTGTTGTAGTTTTTCACAGCAGTGTGGCCATGGGTTGGTAGTTTTTGCTCCCAACAGCTCGCCTGCAGCAAAACGTTAGGAGCAAAAACTGTCACACCATGGCCATGCCACCTGGGAAAACCTACAACATCACAAGTTCTTGACAGAATCAGACCAAGTGTTCATTTAATCCTACATTTTCTGTCCATCTCTGACTAGGGTTGGAAGCCCAAAGGCAGGGAACAAGCAATAAAGATGGCCTCTCCCTGCCATTTGTCCCCAGCATTTAGAATCTAGAGGCACATTGTCTCTGAACATTGAGGTTCCATTTAACTTCAAAGGCTGTTGGTCTTTGGTAGATCTCTTCTCCATACATTTGTCTAGAACATTTCAAAAGCTATCTGAAGCTTGTCATAGCATTTTCCAGCAGCTCAACTCATAAATAAGTTTGGCATTGTTTGTAGCGGTTCTTTCTTTTGTCTACTCCATTCCCGCTCGCAATCATCTTCACTTGGCAATTGTAACTTCTAACACAACGAAGAAACAAGTTCGTCCTCTCTATGGTGGTCCCTTTTTTTAAAAAAAAGACACCCCCCTTTTTTTTAATTACTAAGTTGACAAGGTAACATTACAGAAGTCCTTTTGAGTTTCAGTGAAATGCATAGTTTGATCACAGTTTACTAGCTTTAGGAAGGAGACCACGCTGAAGATAGTGTTGCATCGCCCATTTTGGCTCAAGGAGATGGAGGTTCCCTTTCAGTCATCAGTTAAACCTTGATCTTCAACACAGACTTGAACATACAAAGCTGCTTTCTTCTGCATCAGACCACTGGTCCATCAAGGCCGGTCTTGTCTCCACACACTGACAGTGGCCTTTCGGGGTCTCAGGCAGAGGTCTTTCACATCACCTACTGTCACAATCCTTTCAGCTGAAGGTGGTGGGGATTGAACCTGGGGCCCTCTGCAAGCCAAGCAGATGTTCTACCACTGAACCAGAACCCCCCGGAAGATAACAAGACTGTCTTGGAATTGGCAGTTCAAAAGTGGTTACAGCTCTGCAAATCTGTCTAGCTGACCTTTTGCTAACATTAAATGTCCAGAGGGTATAGAATGAGTAATAATCTGCTTGCTGGAAAATGGGATGTGATGACTTCTCTGGTCTGTCTTCTGTCTAGATGATATTTGGAGATCTTATCCGCTTCTGTGGGCTTATGGCAGTCGTCATACTTGGCTTTGCATCAGGTGAGGGAGAAACTAATTAATGTGCTTTTATGGTTATCTCAAGTACTTCTCTCTGAATTTTTGGCATCATGGTGGGAAGGATATGGCACAAAATCATTAGATGTTAGTCTAGAGCTGGGGTTTGCAATCTTGTTGAACCTGTGGGCTCTTATGGGAGAATGGGTCCTACCACATATTGGCTGCCATGAGGGAAGGTGAGCAGTGACAAAATGGCTGCTATGGGGTGCTGGGGCCAGTCATAAAATAGAGGGAGGCTGTAAACCAATCAACCTTCCCATGATGGAGGTGCCTGTCTCCAGATGGGTGCCTACCATGGTCTTTTGAAACACATCCTGCAATAAGATGGAGAGCATCCAGGACTGGATCTTTGCATTGGGAAAGAAGCAAATGGGCACCAGCAAACCCAACAGTACGCACCGTTTTATAGGCAATATTGGACCCTGAAAGGGAAAGCAAGGTCAAAATCTGGGAAAACTTAATGG
This sequence comes from Sphaerodactylus townsendi, assembly GCF_021028975.2. Classification (NCBI taxonomy): domain Eukaryota; kingdom Metazoa; phylum Chordata; class Lepidosauria; order Squamata; family Sphaerodactylidae; genus Sphaerodactylus; species Sphaerodactylus townsendi. The sequence continues at coordinate 96,994,856 of NC_059431.1, read as the reverse complement.
ACTTGGTTTCCTGGTTGGGTGACTAAAGAAATGGGTCAGATTAAGCTCAGAAATGGGAGGACATGTGGGGGGGGGGGGAGGCAGGAAATTTAAGAGAAGGAAAATGATCTTGAAATTGAGAAAGGAAGTTCAGAGGAAAAAAATGTCACCCAGGGACAGCAGGGCCTTGGAACTGCTGGCATGAAGTTGGGAGGCAAGGGGGCTAGTAGTCTCTGGGGTAGGGAAGTGAGACTTAGAGGAAAGGAGTGCCCCAAGAGATGGAAGTAGCAGCCCTTGAGTGTTGTTTCCAGTAGGGCCCCCTTAGCTCTTGCCATTCTCTGCTGCTGACCCATCCTGTTTCTGTCATTCCACCCCAGCCTTTTACATCATCTTCCAGACAGAGAACCCCAATGCCTTGGGCCATTTCTACAGTTACCCCATGTCACTCTTCTCTACCTTTGAGCTGTTCCTCACCATCATTGACGGACCTGCCAACTATGAGGTGGACCTGCCCTTCATGTACAGCGTGGTCTACTTTGCATTTGCCATAATCGCCGCTTTGCTCATGCTCAACCTGCTGATTGCCATGATGGGCGATACCCACTGGCGTGTAGCCAGTGATCGGGATGACCTTTGGCGGGCACAGGTGAGAAAGACATGGGACAGGTGTGTGGGAGATGCTTGTGGTATAAGAATGAGAACAAATTTCAGGTGGTGGTAGTCAGAAGCTGTGACCCAAGCCATCTGGTTTCCCTCAGGAGACTGCAGATTTGCACCAGTTTCAAATCTGCTTAGTAATTGTGGCTCTCAGCCAAGGAACTGCGCAGTGGTATCAGACCGATTTACCACCTTCAGTGAGAATTATAATCCTTCTTCCCATCTTTTTTACCTCAGGCAGACTCAGTTCCTAGAACAAGGGCTTCAAGCAATTCACACTGTTCATACATTTCCTCAGATGAAGTCCCAGTGCCCAGCCATTTTGAATTTTACAGATTATTTACTGTGTGGAACTTCTATTGTATATAAATTCTTGGTTTTGGGTTTAAAATGATGGAGTCAAGTATTTACCCAATGACTTGGTTCAGTCAGGGTTAGATCTAGGGATGTGCTTGTTCAAAGATAGTGGATCTTTCCTGCTTCTTCCCCCTCCTGCTCCTCCTGCTTCCCACCCCAACAGTTCCAATGGCAGCAAGTTACAAAGGAACATGAATTCCTTAATCCATAAAATGATGCCAACTCAAATAAATAAATTAATCGTTCTCATTTTGATGCAGTGGCTGGGTTAGACTTTAATTCTGTAGTCAGCATTGAAATTCACTGGCTAACCATTGTCCAAATCACTATCACTTTGTCTAATCCACTTCACAGTGTGGTTGTGCAGATAAAGTGAGGTAGTCATCATGTTCCTTGGAGAACACTAATATAATAATTTTATTTGAATGTACATGTCGGTGACAATCAATCCAGTTCAATTAAATAGAAATTCAAAACAAACATCTTTCTGTTTGGTGTATAAATGTGAACCTGTCCAGTCTGTTGGTGTGATTTATCCAGAGGATTTTTCCAATCCCTTGTTTTTTTCAATACAGGTTGTTGCTACTACAGTCATGCTTGAGCAGAAGCTCCCACGATGCCTCTGGCCTCGCACTGGTATCTGTGGACTAGACTATGGCCTAGGAGACAGATGGTACCTCAGGTGAGACCCTTTTTTAAAGAATAGGGTGAATCTCCAGCCTTGTTGAACTAGTGGCTGCTTTTAGTATTCTAAGAATGGGTTGTGGGTGCCATAACAAAATGGCTGCCGTGGGGACCAGATCTAAGCGCAAACTGTTGAGAGCAGGGTTGGCAGCTGAATGGAAAAAGTATCCTGTCCTTTTAACACAGGTGTAATGTGTGAATATGGACAGTTGAAGCTTTTCATGGAGCAGAAGTAAATCACTTTACTGGGTATTTGTAACAAGGGACCAGTTTAAAAGTTGGCAGTTGTGACACCCTTTTTCGCTCACTGTCCAGTCCTGAGGCCTAATAATTTCTCCCCTTTTCCAGAGATCAGTGTTTCGCACTCCTCATTCTTGCTTGTGGCTGAAGAGAATTTTAAATCTTGAAATTATGCAAATTCTGGTAGATTGCAACACTAGACCTAGGGTTGCCAACTCTGGGTTATGAAATTCCTGGCACTTTGGGGGGTGGAGCCTGGGGAGGGCGGGGTTTAGGAAGTGGAGGAACTTCAGCAAGGTATTATTCCATAGAGTCTACACTCCAAAGCATCAATTTTCTCCAGAGGAACTGCTCTATTTTGTCTGATCATTTGTAAAAGTGGGAGATCTCCAGGGCTCATTCCGCACATTCAGAATAATGCACTTTCAAACTGCTTTCAGTTCTCTTTGAAGCTGTGCAAAATAGCAAAATCCACTTGCAAACAGTTGTGAAAGTGGTTTGAAAACGCATTATTGTGTGTGTGTGGAAGGGGCCCAGGCTTCACTTGGAGATTACAGACATATACCACCTTACACCTGTCAGCTAACAGTAAACCAATACTGAATAACTCAATAAAAATCTTAACTGGATACTCAAAGTGCCTACCAAACTCTCAATTACTCCACATAAACCATGTGTACGTAATAATCATAAAACACAGTCCTTAGACAAGGGACTTCGACAATCTAATAGAAACTCTTATCTCAGTATGATAAGGCGCGTAAAGCAAACAATCCAGCAGGCCTCTATTAGATTGCTATGATGCGAGTTGCATCTAGGATTAATGAAATTGTTACAGCATGGGAATTGTCTGAGGATTGTGCTTTATGGTTATTATGTACACAGCGTTTATGTGGAGTAAGTGAGAATTTAGTAGGCACCTCTCGTGTCCAGTTAAGGTTTTTGTTGAGTTATTCAGTATTAGTTTACTGTTAGCTGACAGGTACAAGGTGGTTTATGTCTATATTTTCTGTTGCATCTCTCTTTTGTTTTGATATGGTGGATTCACTTGGAGGTTGGAAGTCCTAGCTGGGCCCTATCCTCACACCACGACTTTCCTGTGTGCTCTCTAGTAGCAGATAGCCAAAGCTTTTTAATTTTGGCTGCAAAACGTGGGGCTAAGAGTTTTAGCTCTCATCGAAGAAGAAAGTCTATCTGCTTGGGGGGGGGGGGGGTTAGAACCTGAATCTGTTCCCTGTGTAAGCACTCAACAGTTTGGCCAGGCCAGGCCACAGTGGGATCCTTCACAACAAGACTAAGTTAGCTGTACAAGTTGGGAGGAGGGAGAAAAGGGCACGGGACTAATTCTTTCTGAACCCTGCAGGGTAGAAGAGCGCCTGGATGCTAACAAGCAGAAGATGGTTCGCTATGCCAAGGCTTTTAAGAACAATGACCTCGATAAGCAGTCAGTAAAGCTGGAACTGGATGAAGGGTTCCATTTCAGAAAGGAACACTCTCCTTCCGTCTCACGTAGTACCTCTCAAAGTAGCTCCCACCGTGGCTGGCAGATCCTGCGGAACAGCACCTTCAGCCATCTCCATGGGGAAGTCAACCATGCCCTGGAAGAAGAAGTCTACCATGTTTGACTCGCTGCACCATGGGAACTTTGTTCTGATATATGATTCTGTCAGCAGCTGTTGGGATCGTGTGGGAGTAGTGCCACCTTTCGTGGCAGCCACTCTCTTTGTGGGCTAGTCTCATCCCTGGGTGGGAGTTCCTTCTCAAATGTGGTTGCCCCTGATCTTCTGGAACAGCCAAGCTGAAAAATGCTGAGGTTTTGCTTTTTGTTTTTTGTGGTGCATCTTCTCTCCAGGACAAGCTGTTGTCAGGAGACCAGTGAAGTTTGCTGACATCAAAGAGATGTCTCTTAGCAGTTCAGTGATTGCCTCCTCAATAGTTCCTGCCACAGACTATTGTTGGGCAACATTCCACAAAGACCTCTCTCTGAAGAGCCGATGCCATGGACATTTTAGGTCTAAAATGTAAACAAAAAAAGAACTTTAAACTCAGGGAACTAGCAAAAGATGAGAAGCTAAGCAGCTTGTCAACAGACAGCATTCCAAAGACTTTTGTGGAGAACAAACCTCAGCGGAGAAAGTGGGTTATGTTTTTGGGGAGGAAAGGATTGAAAGGCAATGCACTTTAAGCCCTAGATGTAAATGAGGTTCTTTAGCTTAGTTAGAAATTGTATAGGGCTCTGTTATAAAGCTTATTACTTTTTCAGGTGATTGGACCAAAGCCGCCTTTTCTCAGCTGAACTGAGCTCAGGGTGTTTTGTTTGTTTTCCCTTGTTTTGGCGAACAAAATATATTTTTTAACTCATTGGCTTAACAGCCAGCTGCTGGCATTTCTCTTTGCCCCCCTGGATAGCCTGTTTTGCACATCATATGAACCCTTTCTGATTCCTATGTCAGCCGTCAGATTTGCAGGCTCCTTTATGAGTCAAAACATGTGAGGAATGTTGAGAGAACCTAAAATACAGTGCTCAAGAAGACCAGCACTGTTCTTTGGGATGGTTTCATATAGATGTCTACCATAGGTTGTCTTCCTAGATATCTACCGTAGGTTGTCTACCTAGATGTCTACCATAGGTTGCTTAAAGCAAAATGGAAGATAAAGTTATCATTCAAGAACATCTACATAACATCCAGGAAAGCTCCAACTGGCAGTGTTTTTCAGGAATTTCTTTTTGCACATCCCTTCCTCTGAGTCTGGTCCAGTGATGGCTTTTCCTGTACCTGGAGATCAGAACTTATCTCAACAATAGCATGTGAAGTAAGGACTGTGCTTCTACAGCTCCCTTGACCTTTACTGTCACTTTGAACTTCTTTGCATAAGAAAAAAAATGACAGGTCATGCATTATTCAAAGGAAACAACCATTTTAACATTGCCGCTTTCCCAACATTGAAACTCAGTGGAAAGTTATTGGCTTAATTCTTTGGCAAGAACATGATAGCTGCTGTCATGGACTTTGTATACATTTTGGCTCCAAAAGGGGGGTCTTGTTGTATATTGCAGAAGAGTGATGCTTGCAGAAACCGGTTCTATAATGTGAATTAGAGTTTTTGTCCATATTTTCCTTCAATGGTATTCAAGCTGCATTTCCAGGAATCTTCCAGCTCCTTGTAAGTTTATTAAGGGTTCCTCAAGAAGAAGATTGGTAATGGTGGGTGGGTTTCCCCAAAAGGCAGCTTTGTCTACTGCTTCTGATCTTTCTCAGAATATAGGTCATGAGCACTATAGCTTGGCTATATTCTAGGAATATTCTCAGCTCATGTTGGGGCATAATAGGACCAGCTGTCGGGTCTTTAGCAGCCTATTTAAACATAATATACTTTCTAAACATACCCTAAAATTCTTGCTGGGGTTTTGTGCGATGGATGACTGCAGTGAGACCCATTCCCTGGAGATAAAAGCTTTGGAAACTGTTGTTCCAGAGTACAGGGAGTTACTGTTAATCAATTCACTTTGACAAACTGAATGTTTCTGGAATCAGTCTTGGTGAGGTTTGCACTATAAGTGTGGAGGTGGGAATTGTTAATTTTGCACATTCATTACAAGCTGTGACTTGGAGTCATGGTTTTTAAATTGTGAGTGGTGATTTCATTTCATGTTAGAAAAAGGGATTTTGTGTATGTCCTTTTTTTCCAGTGCCAGTACTGTTGAGGCCAGCTGAATACAGTGTCTGCATCTGCTTGCAAATCCTCTCAGTGATTGGCTTGAGTTTTTATGGAGCCCTGGGGACTTCTCCAAAGCCCTTTCCTAATTCTGATACAAGTGGCATGAAGAACCGAGACCCAGTGCATAGGCCATTTTGGTGCCTACCAGAAAACCACTCTGTTGACTTCCACGTTACCAAAGTAGGAAGTGAACAAATAATTTCTCCAGATGGATCCTGGAGATCTCCTGGAATTATAACTGATCTTCAGAGCTCCTGGAGAAAATGGCTGCTTTGGCAAGTGGTCTTTAAAGCAGTATACCATGCTGAGATCTCTCCCCTCCTCTAATCCTGCCCTTCCTAGACTCCACCCCCAAATCTCTAGGAGTTTCCCAACCTGAAGTTAGCAACCTTCTTTGGGACAGGACCACATAGTGCAGCCTAACCATGAGGGGAACTTTCATATATAATCTTGGTGATGTGGGAGGGGTTCAGTGAGCCACTCTTAACTAGGCAATGGGGCTCATGGGCTTAGATTGCAGAAGGTCCCAGATTCAATTCCCGACACCTCCAGTCAAAAGGGTCAGGTAGGAGGTGATGGGAAAGACTTCTGCCTCGGGCCATTGAGAGCCTCTGTGATTTAGAATAGACCAGCTGCTGGTATAAACCGGGCCTGCGGTCCAAAGGAATGCAACTTTCCATGGCGTGTGCTTGTAACACAACCTTTGGAAAATACTGTCTATTATACTATTATAACCTATATTAGGGATATTTCTATTGGGAAGGAATAATAATTTTTTTTTTACGAATGTATAAATTTAAGTAGACTTAAGATTTCAATTGATTTTATGCCAGTTGGACAGCCCAATCCAAGGGGGGGGAGGGGTAGAGCCAATTGGCTCTTGGATTCAGCAAGGACAGCAAACAGGGACGTGAGCAGGTGCCGCAGTACTCTACAGCGCCCAACCTGGAAGAGCCTGCCCCCTGCAGAGTTTCACCAACCTAAAATGCAGAGGCAGAGCCAACTTTAGTTGGCTTCTACCAGGCTTTCAGCCTGGGAATGCCCCTGGCATAGCCTCAGTAAGTTTGTTTTGAGCCGTGTCAGGGAATCTTGAGAATTGCAGTTTGGCTAGAATAGAGAATTCTCTGCTGATAACCGCTCTGCTGCAAACTATAAATACCAGGATTTCTTGGAGTCAGGAATGCCTGTAAACCAGATTCTGTCATGTAGAAACGATCTGACTTAGATCACATCATTCCATCTCTTTCACTTACAGTTAATAAATAATGTTTAGAGTGAAAGGTAAAGTGAGTCCAGATTTGCTTTAAATTTGGTTTTTGTTTTGTGAATTTGGTGTCATGCCCCTAGGTCTCAGTTATGCCCTTAGGTAGAAAGAGCTTAACTGTTTTTGTATAGTATTCCTTGGGAGGGATCCTGTCCCTTTAAGAAGCCCTCTAAAAGCAAGAGCACTACAGCATCTTTATTAATTAGCAGTCCCTTTGTGCAGTTTGTTTAGTCTCAGGTGCCAGCAGAAGTCTGAAGACAGCAATATACCAGACATATAAGATGTCAGAGACCCTTAGTACTTCAGGCAATTAAGTTCCAACAGATTGCAGGAAAACAGAGTCCCGATAGAGGACACCAGGGAGGATTTGAAAGAGGCACAAGCAGAACAGACTTTCTTAAAAACTATCAAGGAAGAATTGGTGCCTGCATGCTCTTCAAGTGGTTTCAGTCTCCAATTGTTTTCAACAACGCAAGTATTCCTTATTAGTCAGACTTCATGGGAGGAGTTAAAGTCCCACATTCTCAATAAAATTAAGCTTTTTAAAAAACTGTTGCTCATTTGTCTATGGGTCTTACATTCTGTTCTGTCTAAGTGCAAGGCACCTGTTAATTAGTTCGCTTGGGGAACAGAACATTTGGTGTTGTTGGCCCTGTAACATTATGATGTAATTATGGTGCAATTATGTGCCCCACATTTTGGTAATTATGAATAAGACTTGAGATTAAATTAAAACCGCATTCTAGTTTTGTAGAACACACACACACACACACACACTTTGTTTGAATTAACAAACTGAGAGTTAAAACAGTTTTGCTGGGGGATTAAAAAAAATGTACTTGCAATTTTTTTAAAGCGCTTGCTTTACTGCCAAAAAAAATACTGAACTATTTTAGAACCTTCTCTTCATTTTGCCACACAATTAAGTCAGGAAAATCCCAACAGTTTCCCGCTCTTAAGAAGTAATATCACAGCTATGTTGAATATTTTCCCTTATTCAGACTGTATGGTTATCTGCAACAGATAGACTAAATGCAATCTCTTCCTGAATTCGATATTGCATTTTGAACCATGTAGATCTTAAGTGGATTTTTATATGAATTCTTACATATAAAAATAGTGGGCTCTCTGCTTGATGTTTTCTTTATGGGGCCATTTCTTTTATAGTGATTATACAAACCTTTGTGTTATAACTTGCAGAACAGGCTTGCTCTGACTATTTATGTGGAATATGAACTCACAGCTTCATCTCTCTGCCATAAAGATCCTTTGCTTTTGTTGGTAATGAGGCTGTTATGTTTCTTGTACTTGTTATAGAGGTATAACATACTGCCTCCCTCACCCTCTCATTCTACAGCACAGAGATGTAATAAGGAGCTTTGTTTGGGAAAATTAGCTAGTTTGTTGTAGCAACTTGCACAGGAGATCCTTAGAGGGTTTTTTTTTTAAGGGTATGTTTTCGGTGATGGAACTTCCTTGCCCTTTTTGATTTGGCTCCATTTAGGAGTGTCGTCGAATTATTTCAATGAAATCATTTCAGCCACCCCTCAAAGTGGCAACCATCACAGCATGAAGGCTAGAAGAATCCTACATCTAATAATGACTGCATTAAAAAAAAACCCATAATGCTCTGCGTTATTCCTGTATTTTGTATTTAAAATTCTGTTAACTCATTAACCTCAACTCATGTTTGAAGCACCCTCGAGCTTGTCTTCCATTCAGAAAGCCAGTTTATTATATTTTGTGTCACAAAATAATAGCACAATTATTTTATTCAAAATAAATATTTTATTTTCCCTTAGATACTACGAGTGTACATGTTTCATTTTATATAATAAGAAATTGTTTGCTGACCTGGTACGTTAAAGGTTATGCAATGCAAAATCATACATCCTACCATGAAGATTGTTCTCTCTGTATTTTCACCAAGAGTGGCGAGTCAAAGGGTTGGGTACAGTGGTAGTTTCCACTGACAGAGGTATTTCAGCAAAATGAAATTTCCTTCCTGTGCAGGTAGACAGATACTAGGCAAAATCTGCAAGTAGTATATTCTGTTCTGTCATCTATTGAGAAACATTGTGCCATGGAGAGAAACGCATCTTTCCATGACATGCCTCTGAATATGCCAGCCATAGATGTGGGCAAAATATTAGAAGCTAAAACTACCAGACTATGGCCACATAGCCCAGAAAGCCCACAACAGCCAGAAGTTGCTTCTCTCTGCTACTTTTATTTATTTAGCTATTTCTTCTCCCCTTTTTTCTTCTCAATGGCGCATCATTTTTCCTTCCTCCACTTTTATCCTCACAGCAACGACCAACCTGTGGGGCAGGTTAGACAGTGAATGGCCCAAGGTCAGCCACCAAACTTCCATGGCAGAGGGGGGATTGGAATCCAGATCTCCAAGAACTGAGTCTGGCACTCTAATCACCAGACTGATTTTGCCTAGGGCACCCAAACAGTTTTCAGTTTCCAGCTCAACTGAGAACCTATACTGTTGTTGCTGTATGATGTTTCCATCTTCCAAACTGCAAAACATTCTAGATGGGCCCAGTGGTAAGAGCTAAAAATCTGAAAATATTTGACTATGCCAGAACTACAGGCAGGTTTACTCAGAATGAGGCTACTTGTTCAATTAGCATTAATCTAGAAGTTCAGTACATCTCTACACTCCTCTGCCTGAGAAGATAATAATGCAGTCCTAAATAAAGCTAAGCAGGCGTGGCTCTGTCAGTTGCTTGCATGAAGACAAGGTCAGAAACCAGATGGATGCCATTCAGAGATCCCTGGAAGACAAACAGGTTTTAAGTGAACTAACTAAGCAGGCCGCTGGTCCAAACTTTCAGATTGGACTAGAGTTAATAGTCTAGTTTAGACCACATACCAACTGAGTTTTCAAACATGGAACAAACAACCCATAGCTGTGAGTAATTTTCCTTCTCCCTCTTCTATCAACTTGGTAGCCAGCATCACAAGTTTACCTCACCTGTTGCCAACTCCAGGTTTGGAAATGCCTGGAGATTCAAGAGTCGAACCAGTGGAAGGGCAGGGTTTGGGGAAAATGAGGTATCTTCACAGGATATAACGGCATAGAGTTCAGCCTTCTAAGCAACCATTTCTTTGTTACATCTCCCCAGTGCAGTAGTATCCAGAGGCAAGGGCCCCTTCCGCACACGCAAAATAATGCGTTTTCAAACCACTTTCACAACTGTTTGCAAGTGGATTTTGCCATTCCGCACAGCTTCAAAGAGCACTGAAAGCAGTTTGAAAGTGCATTATTTTGCATGTGCGGAATGAGCCGAAGAGACAGTGGTAACTCAGGTTTATTAGTTCAAACATCACACCACAATCCAAACACCACAATTCAGCATTGCTTATTTAATGTTTTGATTCTGTTTTTTTCACGGCCATACAGATACCCAGGATAGTTTAAAATAGGTTTGAGGTGAAATAAATATGTAAAACTGCACCACACACACACCACCTCTGACCCCCGAAAAATAGCACTCAGTTCAAAAACAACCATAAAGACACAAGGAATACAAAAGAAAATCTATTGTTCTGGATACAATACAACCATTACTAATGCTTGTCAGAAAGCAGTTTGCCAATAGCAGAGCCACACTGCTACTAAAACATCTCTGAACAGCTGACTATCTTCAGCACACAGTAAGGGAACAGATGACCTGGGGCCAGGGAGAATTTAGAAGGCATTCCAGGGTGCTACCATCCAAGAGGCCCTCTCTGTTGTAGCCACTCATATTTCAGAAAGCGGGGCCTCATGGAGCAGGAGTTCCAAACTGATTTCAGTGCTCAGGTGGCGCTTTAGGAGAGAAGTCGATACCTGAGACACTGCAGGTGTCAGAATGTTTGGCGATTAAAAATCACAGCCAAAGCTTTGAATAGGGCCTGGAAATTACTGGGCAGTCCAAAGAGATGAAAACAATAACCACGGCCAGCTCCGTCCTGTCCAGGAAGAAACATACCTGGTGATATAACTACACTTGATTTAAAAGCATCCCTGGCTCCAGCCATCACAGGAGAAATGTTCTGAGTCAGTATGATGAAGATTCATGTATTCAACAAACCAGGGCTCATTCCGCACACGCAAAATAATGCACTTTCAAGCTGCTTTCACAACTGTTTTTGCCATTCCGCACAGCTTCAAAGAGCCCTGAAAGCAGCTTGAAAGTGCATTATTCTGCGTGTGCGGAATGAGCCCAGGAGAACTGGCCAAGGTGCATTCTCCATGCCAGATAATGATTAAACTTCAGCTTTCCAAATTTTTATACATATTGGAATCCGTGGGTGGGGAATCAGGGATGCTTGAAAATTTGCCATCTCAACCAATGGCTGCCCTCAGTTGTGAAGGAAAAAAAGTGTTTGAATTTATACCCCACTTTTCTCTACCATTAAGGAGTGTCCAAGTGGCTTACAAACTCCTTCCTTTCCTCTTCCCTCAACAGACACCTTGTGAGGTAGATGAGGCTGAGAGAGTTCTGAAAGAGCTGTGACTGGCTTGAGGTCACCTAGCAGGCTTCATGTGTAGGAATGGGGAACCAAACACGGCTCACCAGGTTAATGTCCACCACTCATGTGGAGGAGTGGGGAATCAAACCCAGTTCTCTAGATTAGAATCCATGACTCTTAGCCACTACACCTTGCTGGCTCTCCTGAATAGGAGATTTACTCTCTTCCACAGACTTGGTGTCAACAGTGGCCTCTCTGTGGCCAGCCAGGTGGACTAAAAGGAGAGTTAACTGTCCAGACATGCAAGACAAGAAGAGGTGAAACTAGATCACAGAAGCTACTATGCAGACTCAGGGTGGTTCAGCAACTGCCTGAGGCCAACTGGAGAATCAAGGAGATCCAAAGTTGAGCTCATGGGCAGTCAAAATCACCAAACATGATATGCTCACTCTGCCTGTTACAAAGAACCTGGGATCTATCTGACAAAGGTCTCTTAAACAGCCTGTTTTAAGCCTGATTTAGATTGAGTCATTCTATCTTATTTTCCCCCCAGAAATTTCCCAGTTTGTTATGTCAAGAGCTCAGCATATATCAAAATTACACATTCATTAATGATGGGTAGAAAAAGAGGAGAGGGGATTTCTTTGTGTGTGTGCCATTAAGTCAATTCCAACTTGTAAATTGATCACCTCCAAAATGTCCTATCACAACGGCCTTGCTCAGGTCTTGCAAATTGATGTCTGTGGCTTCCTTTATTGGAGCTCCCTCTTTTCCTGCTTCCTTCATTATTATCCTTTCCAGTGACTCTTGTCTTCTCATAATGTGACCAAATACGATAGATACAAAGATAGATACAAAGATAGAGCAGCAGTGGCGTAGTGTCTAAGAGCAGTGGCTAAAAGCAGGTGCACTCTGATCTGGAGGAACAGGGTTTGATTCCCAGCTCTGCCGCTTGAGTTGTGGAGGCCTGGGGAATTCAGATTAGCCTGTACACTCCCACACACGGCAGCTGGGTGACCTTGGGCTAGTCACAGCTTTTCAGAGCTCTCTCAGCCCAACCCATCTCACAGGGTATTTGTTGTGAGGGGGGAAAGGGCAAGGAGATTGCAAGCCCCTTTGAGTCTCCTGCAGGAGAGAAAGGGGGGATATAAATCCAAACTCCTCCTCCTCCTCCTCCTCCTCCTCTTTTTCTTCTTCTTCTTCTTCTTCTTCTTCTTCTTCTTCTTCTTCTTCTTCTTCTTCTCTCTCTCTCTCTCTCTCTGTATATAAAGAAGACAGAGAAAGAAAATATACAGTTGTTTGTAATTTCTAATCTAATAAGAGGAGTATTTATTAGTGAACTCCATTAAGGATAGAAAAGTGGAGAGATAGGTCCTCCATTCTAATCTATCTGGCTGATTGGGAAAGATGCAGTGAGCATCCCATCTGCACTCATAGCAGATATGATCAAATCAGACCAATCTTTCTCCAGAAGTTTTTGTCTTAGAAGGTTGTATGATTAAAAGATAGAGGGAATCTAATGATACTCCGAGCGATTCCATCTTGCTTTCAACTACAGAGAACCATGGGTTGGCCTAGGTCTCAGAAGTAAATATACCGATGAGTGTTCTTTGGGTACAAATGCAGGCGGAGCCAAAATTTAAACCTTCTCAGCCACATCTTATAAGCAAATAAGGTCTGCCCTAATTCTAGGCAAAGGAGCGCAGTAAGGTAGTCGCATGATTTTATGGAAAAAAATTAGATTGGACTGAGTTCAATGCTTTGTCAGCTGTTTGTAGCCCAATAGGCATCCCATGAAGCAACTTCGCTTCAGTCTTAGCATTAAAAATTTTAAGCGCTGCTGGTACAAAAGAATTGCCTTTAGCATAGAAAAAATGAGCTATAGCAAGGAGGGTGTTAGAAGCAGCTTTCTTGCAAGGTAGCCATGACAGGTTGTTGGAGAAGAGGAAACCTAGGCCGTTTCCGCACGGGCAATGAATGGTGACCTGGAGACGGTAAAAACGCCGTCTCCAGGCCGCCATTCGCACGGGGGGCGCAGCTGCAACGCAGCCGCGCCGCCCTCGCGCCGCCCTCCCGGCCTGAAGCCGGCGTTTCCCCAGAGTGCTTCCCAGCGCTCTTTTTGGGGAAACGCCGCAGTGAAGCCGCTGCCGAGCGAACGGCAGCGGCTTCACGCCGCCTCCCCCACCCGGCACTCACCTTGTCCCCGGGCCTCCGGCGCGTCGCCGAGGCCTGGGGACACGCCCCCCTCCAGAACTCAGTTCTCCAGGCCCAATCCGGATTGGGACTGCTAGCACTCAGGTGAGGGCTTCATCCCTTCCTCCCTGGTTCTGATTTCCTGAACTGGTCCTAGGGGGCTCTGGGGAATCTTCCATGTACTGATTGGCTATACAAGGGTAGGGATCCTGCAGCTCTCAGATGTTCAGGAACTACAATTCCCTATCCAAGCCCCTACCAGCATGGCCTAATTGGCTATGCTGACAGAGGCTTGATGCTGTAATCAGACCCTAGACTGTCAGAGCCGCGAGGTTCTACCCCTGGGCTATACATAAATTTCCCAATGAAGCAAACTGCAGCATCGCAGGGGCATCTTAGGTCAGGAAATGGTGCAGGGAGTGGAAGGTTTAAATCCACTCTCTGTATGTGCTACATCTTAACCCAAATCTGCTCCACATGAATCAGGAATCTGGTCCATATGCACCAGGAATTAAATTTTGAGCATGGAGCTCCTATATCATGTATGCTGAGGAACATAAGGACTCTGTAATGTGTGAATCAACCCTCAAAGAGAAAGAAACTGGGTATAGTAATTTCCCTTTTCTGACAAAAGCCAAACGGTACCACACAGATAGTCACATTTAAAACATGTTTGGATCATTTCAAATAAACTATTTCTTCACATTTGTTGACCCTCCGCTCCCCCACTTTTCTTCTTTCTACGGGTCTTTATGAAGCTTTTTGGTGTTTCCTTGAAATTCCTCAAATAATTTGCTCATGCTGCCTCTCCGCCACCCCCCACCCCCCCTCAATTTGCTCTTCAACAAGACTTGCAAAGAAGCAGCTCAAGAAGAAGGTTCTGAGAATCCAGAGACAGACTTACATGATGATGTGGAAAGGTCCACCCAGGATGGTTTGTCCAAAATACTTTGTGACTCCAACTCTTAGAACATCTGGAATCTAGGAGGAAAGCATAATTCAGGATGCATGACATGAAAAGGTTCTTATGTCACTGTAAAGCTGCCAAATTCCCTGCAAGCTCATCTGGAGGACTGTCTGGCTAGAACGGTATTTTGTGCTCGTTAGAGAAATAATATTATTGCAGAATCGCAATACTGATTGATTTCATAGCATGTGGCCAAACAAACAATGCAATTTTAGATAACTACCCTGTTTCCCCTAATATAAGACATCCCTGAAAAATAAGACATAGTAGAGGTTTTGCTGAAGTGCCAAATATAAGGCATCCCCCGAAAGTAAGACATAGCAAAGTTTTTGTTTGGAAGCATGCCCGACGAACAGAACACAGGAAAAATAAGACATCCCCTGAAAATAAGACATGGCACATCTTTGGGAGCAAAAATTAATATAAGACACTGTCTTATATTCGGGGAAACACGGTATGTTTGTGGGACCCCTGGAATATGATAGGGATGGAGTCCGAGGGAAGACTGTCTGCTAGCACAAGTTTTGAAACATATTTTTAAGTACCTACGAGAGGCTAAGATTATAACTGTGAGCAGGATACACTTTACATATATGAAAGGTGATATAAGCAGTGATCTGGGAAGATTTGGGTTCAAATTTCCCCTCATCCATAAGCTCATTAGGGGGCCTTCAGAAATGCATCCTAACCCCGCTGTAAGATCCTCAACTGCCATATGAGGAGGTGGATACTGCTCTTCCTTACAGGGTTGTTGTAAGAATAACTGAAAGTACTACACGAGAGTTGCATATCACTAACAGAAGGCAAAGCAGAACAAGGCAGGAACATATTTTAATAATTAAAAAATGATAGTAACTTAGCATCTATTACATGCCCTCCATCCTATGATCCCTAACTGATGACTGTTTCAGTGGGCAGTTATATTGGTTTACATTAGAACATCTAGATCCAACGTCAGTAGCACCTTAAGGATTTGGGGGAGGTATAAACTTTCCACAGTTCAAGCTACATTGATGATGGCTTTTATCCTGTAGTTCCCCTCAGCCCAGTCTGAGGTGTTCCCCTAGCACCAGAGGATCTGGAAATCATCTCTCACAGGAAAACTCATAGGAAGCGCCTTTAAGATCTGAGCCTCTTCTGTTGAAGCCACTTAACTGGACTACAGGAAGGCTTCAAACCTGCCTGAACAGTGGCAGGGTACAAGCAGTTGGCTATATCCCGTCATGATGGGTCTGCCTACCTGACACAGCCAATTTCTAAACCTGTTTCAGCTTCTAGCCAGAATGTTCCTAGCCTGAAATTTTAGGAGAGGGATCTCTAAAACAAAATTCTCCTCAAAACAATTCCCATGTACTTCTGGAGGAAGGCCTGGCAGTGAAGCTAACCGTGGACTCTAATGTTGTTGTTTTTTTAGAAAAGCATGTTTGTTCAACACTGTCTGAAATGGCAGATGGAGCTTCCAGAGTGTCATCAACTTAAATGAAAGAAGATTTGTCTGTTCGGTTTTATTGACACTCCTTACCTCAAGCAGCAAAATGGCCAGGGCTCCTATCACAGTGATCAGCTCCCCCACAAGCCTGAGATAATCATCACATGTCACATACGATTCCTAAAAATAGGAAAAACAATCACTCATTGGTGAGCAAACAGATGGACAGAGGAAGGGGGTGGGGGAATAGACCTGGGAAAGCTGGCACAAGACTTCCTAGAGATCTCAAGATCTTTTGACATAGTCACCTGGGGTTCCAGGGCAGTCAAGGGAAAGACAGCCATGCAAATATTTTAAACAAATTAATTAAAATACCTCAAATTAGTTCACACAAACAGCAGATAAAGTGAACTGTAGATAAGACCATGGAGTTCCAGCATTTCCAAGAGCCATCATTTGTCCTTTCTGGTCATTGTGGGAATTGCCAGGAACTCTATAGGAAGAACTTCCTGCACGTAGATGCAATCTTACTTCTTCTTTTTTTTACTTTTTCTTCCTGGTTGTTGCCCATTCCCCCTTCAATTCTCCCACTAGTTGTCACACTGCCCCCGGCTCTGATCAAGAAATCCAACAGATGCAGCTTCTTATCTAATAAAACGCAAACAAATTCTCCAATGTTTATAGCATAATATTTTGAAATAGAGCAACAGAAATAGAAGCTGATCTTTGGCTATAAAACAACTAATACCACAGTACAGATTCTATATGCAACCCCCCAAAAATCTTAGAGGTTCTTATGAATGACTTTCAGTCAATAATCAGAAATGTATTTTATATTATGCTTTTTATCGATTGTTATTAACATTATATGCCATAGAAAAAGAGCAAGAAGCCTGTGAAGGTTTATTCCAAGGCAAATAATTATCCAGACTACTGGAAAACATCTCTTAAATGTACTGCAGGCATCTTCACTGTGGCAGCAATCCTGCTCATTATCTTCTAGAGCAGGGGTCTGCAACCTGTGGCTCTCCAGATGTCCATGGACTGCAAATCCCATCAGCCCCTGCCAGAATGGCCAATTGTAGTCCATGGACATCTGGAGAGCCACAGGTTGCAGACCCCTGCTCTAGAAGATAATGAGCAGGATTGCTGCCACAGTGAAGATGCCTGCAGTACATTTAAGAGATGTTTTCCAGATGTTTTCCCTGTTCCAGAGCACCGCTTACACTTTGAAGTACAGCATTTTTGATCACTCACTGAAAGTAATTCGTAAGAACTTCTAGGTTATTTTTTGGGTTGCACATAGAATCTGTATTGTAATATTAATTGTTTTATAGACAAAGATCAGCTTCTATTTCTGTTGCTCTATTTTAAAATATGCTGTTAACACTGGAGAATTTGTGTTTTATTAGCTAAGGTGATGCATCTGTTGGATTTCTTGTTAAGAACTATTACACTGTCCTTCTTTTTTTGCAAATAGACTGTGCCTGGCAGCACTGTCAGATGGACAGTCTTATCACTGAATGCTTCTCTATTTTTGGGGGGTGGGGGGTGGGAGGAATTCCCTGTACATAGAAAACTTAGGCATCAAGGCCAAGGAAAGAATTTTTCTCCCTGTGCAAGGAGCTGATCAAGCGAAGATGCACGTGATCCTCGACTGCAGCTTGAAGAGGGCTCTACCACTTCATTCCCTGCTCAATCTGCGGCACTTGTATGTTCACCAAGAGACCTCTTACTGCAGGTGAAGCCTGTAACTCAACACACCTCTAGTGTTTTCTGGACCAAGATGGTGCTGTCCCGATCATCTGTTTGGTTGTCTGGGCGCTCTTTCAGAGGTCTGTAAGAGCAGCACATGGTAAAGCAGATCATGTAGAGGATGTAAAATAAACCCAGGAAACAGAAGTACGGGCGGCCATAGGTATTCCATTTCAGGCTCACGAGCTCCTTCACCGGGGTCATGTCTAAGATTTGACGGGCCTGCAACAGAGAGACGGACAGAGTTAACCTATTCAGAACTGAGACCAAGAAATGCCATATTTTTGCCAGATGTTCTCCATGGCTTTTCAAGGGAGGGTAAAATGAACATATATAAATCAAAGTAGATGCCCACAAGGCTGAAATTCTTAGGAGGGAAAGCATTCAGATCTTTAAAAATATGTGCTTTCAAAAGCATGCATTCAAGGAGTCATAAATCTCCCATAAACACGTGCTTGCAAGTGCAACCCAAAGGCAGTCCACAGGGCACATTTAGGGTGCACACCAGCATTTCTGCCTTACTGTTCCTTGAATTTGAAACTGCCTGCCAGAATTTTCACACAGTACCCCTCTACCTGTGCCATGAAACCAATAGTACAACCAGCTGAAATGATGCTTAAGTGCATAACCTGTTCTCCATATGTCCTCTTTGCTTTGCAATTTTTGTGCAGAACTTTCTGCCAAATGCTCCTTCAATATGGCCTCAGCAGGATTCAGAGATGTGGAACATTTTCTTTCCACCCAGTTCTGTACCTATTGTTCTAGTGCATGACTAAACCGGTCCCATGTAGCCCAAAAACCCTCTTCAGAATTAAGGCTGGATAACTTGTAGTCTCCGCTTTAACACACAGCGAAGAAATACCCAGAAGATCAACAATCTCTCTTGATTTTTTCCCTTTCCCAGTGTCTGCAAGAACTGTGTTTAAAGTATCTTATTATTTCTTCCAGACACTACTTTGGTTGAAACACTTTCTGCTGAGATGAGCAGGAACCTGCCTACAGAGGAATCCGTACATAGTTTACCACTCTGATCCAGCCCCCATCTAATACAAAGGCATGCCCAGAACTGTGATTCGTACTTATTCTCAGAGAGTATCTCACTTTAATTCAGAAAAGGTATGTCACCACTTGTCAGAAGTTTGGAAAGGCTGGAACTAGCTGTTCTTTTCAAAAGGTTTGAACTGTGATTGCTAACTGAATCCTAACAGAGAACAGGTAGTTAACAAAGGGAAAGATTTATTTCTCTACGGCTCATTCCAATTGCAATCATTATGAATGAACTTGTTTTCCTTTTTTATTATTGCAAAACAAATTCATTTATGACGACTGCTACTCATTATAAATATGCTGTGCGGAATCCATTTAAGATTTTTCTCTCCCTAGCACAGTTGGTGACAGAATTAAATTTCTGGGGTAAATCTGGGGCGGGGTCACATATTCTAGTTCTCATATTATTACTGGAGCTGCTATTGGATAATTTTGACACACTGCTGTCAAAGATCAATTATTGTAGATCATTACCTAGTTTATCTTATTCTTGGCCACTGTTTAACTACAGGAAACTAGGACAGAATAATAAACTTGAACCATTTGGTTTGATTTAGGCATCCTGCCAAACCAGAATGAAGAAGATTAGTGTTCTGGTTTGACTTGATGTCTAAATCAACAAACCTTAATTTGCAATTGACCTTCTAATAGTTTGAAGTGGATTCACATATCATCAGCTCTGCCAACTATAATCTGAAATGCCCAAATTGAAAACCGACTAGAGTTATAGCCATCATACAATTACTGAATCGTGGAGATGAAAAGAAACTTGGGAAGCTGACAGGGTGGAAAATGAAAGTAAACAAGCAAATCTAAGCCACACTGTCTACATTTGGAAACTCCAACCGTGGTTTGAAATATAATGCCAATAAAGCACCAACAGTGATAGTACAAACTATACTTTGGTGCAATCTCTGAATTAAACTAAAATGAATTTACTGTGAACATTCCAGTCATACTGTGAACATTCTCATAGTCCTAAATTGGGACCAGAAAATAAATTTTACCACTTTAATCTGTCATTCCTTAAATCCCACTGAAATAATTAACTACAGGACACCAAGACTGCAGCAAACAGTGGGGTTTCTCCCTCTACCCTTGAATAGAATCACAGCCATGCTATCTTAAGTTCCTCAACATTAATATCCATTGAACATCAGTGGTCAACCAGAGGCCAAAATGGTCCACAGGCCAAGGGCCCCCATTAGTGTCATCATCCCATCATGCAATTGACATTTAGAGATATAGTGACTATAAGAATAGAGATCCCATTTAGATATTGTGGCTGTTAGCCATAGGTAGTCCTATCATCCAAGAAATTATCAGTTTCTCTGTTCAGAATCTGAATTTCTGGTATAATCTGCTCTGTGGCAGTTTAGCACATAGTGTTAATTATTGCCTAGCGTGAAACAGTATTGTCTTTCATCTGTTCTGAACATACTGCCAGCAGATTTCATTATTCTTTACATCAGGGATCCCTGATCTTGTTCAGCCTGTGGTCACTTTTAGAACTTTAGGAAAGGGTTGTAGGTACCACACAAAATGGCTGCCACAGAACAGGCACAAATGGTTGCTATTGGGAGGTTGTCTCAAAATGCTTGGAGGTTCCAAGCTATGTTCCTATGATGGAGGCAGCTGTTTCAAAATGAATGATTCTCAGAGGCAGAGACATATCTGTGGTGGGTCAGCTAGGGCATACTCTAGGCGCCACTTGAAGAGTGGCATCCTCAGCCACCCCTTCTCAGGAGCGCTGATCACCTGGGTTTTTTTTAAAAAAATGGAGGAAGTAGCCCCCAGGAAGCATGAACAGCAGCACCGATTGCAGCTGAACTATAGACTTCCAATGAAGAGATATCGGGGGGTGAGGACAAGGGAAGCCCTGAATCTGAATGTATACGCATGCACCTAGAGACTCAAAGGTGATGCCTCCTGGATTCTTCTGAAGCCCCTTTTGCTTCAATGAGGCAGAGGAACGTTCAGATTGGTTCTCTGCTTTGAGGAAGAAGAAACTGGGTTCCAGGAAATAAGGGGAACCATGCTAGAAATCAGTACTTTTAGGTCTTTTCAAATCTAGGACTTGCTTTCAAATTCTTGCTTTCAAACACAAATTCTGCATTGAAAAGTGTTTTAATTTCTTTCTCTTCCTGTACCCTTTAATTTTTGTTTACTCTTTCAACTGTTCTCTTTTTCATTGCCTACGTTTCTAAAAATTTTAATTTGGTACTGGAAAATATAATAGACTCTAAAGCAAAAGGTTTAAAAAAGAGAGACAGATACATTTGACAATGACTACAATTTGCCTACCCCTCTCCCCACAAAGGAAAAGAAGATGGAGTGTGCAACCCAGCAGTAGTATTTGGATGGAGCCATTTCTTGTGGAAATGTGCCTCCAACCATGACCAGTGGGGGAAAAAAGCAGCTATAAATTCAAAAGCAGAGCTGGACGCATTTCTAATGTTTATGATGGTTCAAAGAGGTTGAGAGAAATAGGCTACGATGTCAGGCATCATATGTTAAAACCATAAATGCAAACAACGCCTACTGAAAAGCCATCTACGGAGTGGAGGGCAGTATTTCAGGTGCAGAATTTCCCATGTAATAAAGAAGTGATGGAGTTTAAGGTGATGGCTGTCAAGGAACATAAGCAAAAGATAGCGGAGTCAACAAGGGTGTTGACTAGCAACCTGTTTGTCTTGCCAGGAGATTGAAAGATATTGTGCCATTCATGACGTGAAGGTGAAAGAGTTCGGTCTCTTTACAAGGGATGAGAAGATCACTACCTCGTAATTTAACCATGAAAATTATATGGCTCCTTGCAGACAGAAAAAAGTACAATTTGCAAAGACTATTCTGACGGAGACTTTGCAAGGACTTTGAAAAACTGCTTCCAATTTTATTATTCCCCAGAAACAATTTTACATAATTCAGTAGTCAGAAATTTAGAATCACTGGATATTCTTCCTGGGTTTGCAATCTTGCAATACTATTTCCAAACATTAGAGGCCAAATTTAAGATCTGAAGGCAGGGACTGAAGCTGGGACCTGCTGCGGGGAACTTCCTTCATCATAAAGTATTTTATTGATTCATTTCAGTTACAAGGCCTATTCAATAACTGTTGGCTATGCAAGCAAAACAGAATTTCTACATTCCAAGGACCTATCTCTCTAGGTATTGGATTTGGCTTTTGGGAACTTTGCCAAGCAGTGCACTGCAAAGTAAATATAGTGCCCTGCCCTTCCCAATTAGTATTGCAAGCCAGAGAGTGAATATGACCAGTTTGCCACAGGGTGAGGGCTGCCATGTGGAGGTTTCTCCTATAATGACCAAACGTTTTTTTGTGCAGCACTTGGAGTCTGGAATGACTTGAATCTCAAAGACCTGAACCTTAAAGTGACCTGATGCCTTTCAGAAGGATGCTTTTCATTTGAAGGAAGTTTTGGACTTTGCTATGGTGACCTGCCCAGAAAAAGATGGTCCAGGATAGCTTGATCTTGTCCGATGTCAGAAGTGAAGCCAGATCAGCCTTGTTAGCACTTGGGTGGGAAATCACCAAAGAAGTCCGGAGTCGCTATGCAGAAGTGGGCAATGGCAAACCACCTCAGCTCGTCTCTTGCCTTGGAAACTCTATGTGGTCACCAGAAGTTGAAAAGACCCATCATATCACAACCAACACGGCTACTGTTGGAGCAGCAGTGGCGTAGGAGGTTAAGAGCTCATGTATCTAATCTGGAGGAACCGGGTTTGATTCCCAGCTGTGCCGCTTGAGCTGAGGAGGCTTATCTGGGGAATTCAGATTAGCCTGTACACTCCCATACACGCCAGCTGGGTGACCTTGGGCTAGTCACAGCTTCTCAGAGCTCTCTCAGCCCCACCTACCTACACAGGGTGTTTGTTGTGAGGGGGGAAGGGCAAGGAGATTGTAAGCCCCTTTGAGTCTCCTACAGGAGAGAAAGGGGGGATATAAATCCAAACTCTTCTTTTTCTTCTTCTACTGTGTCTCAGGAAATATGCTAAAAGGCCAAAATACACTTGGGCACACATGCCATTTTATTTTGTTTTGAACAAAGAATTGTGAGTGCATGCCAAGAACAGTGATTTGGCTTTTCTAAAACTACGTTTACATTCTGGAAAAAAAAATCTCTAACACAAATTGACTAAACTTTTCAACGCTCAAAAGTCAGAAATATGATATTTTCACGGAGAAAAACAGAAAAGGTAAAAATCTGCTTAGATGAATTGGCTGTACCACCATCTGAAGCATTAGAAGAATTGTTTTTTTCTCCACTATCCTTAAGGAGTCTCAAAGCGACTTATGATCACAGCCCCTCCCTCTCCCCACAACAGACACCCTGTGAGACAGGTGGGGCTGAGAGAGTTCTGAGAGAACTGTGACTGGCCCAAGGTCACTCAGCAGGCTTCCTGTGGAGGAGTGGGGAATTGAGCCTGGTTCTCCAGATTACAGTCCACAGCTCATAAGCATTACACTATGAATTAGCAACCTTCTATTTAGCTCTTTACATTCTTTCACTGTATTCCATAAGACTAAAATCTTCATGATGCACATTTCATTATGGAATCTCGCCACCTTTTTGCTTCTTCCTGCTGGCCAAGAAACCCGAAAACCTTATGTATCACATCCACAACTAAGAACAACGGTCAGATTCATCTTTCAATAGTACCAACAGTCATTTTTCCATACAGACCAGAAAGAACGATCAGAATTCCACAGTACCTCTCTTCTCTTCGTTGATACAACAAGCTCTAGAAAAGGCTGGTCTTCACCCCAGGAATCAATTTCTGTGAGATCATAGAGAATGGTGGTAACGGGCCCAAAAGACCATAAGGTGTGCTTCCGCTTCTGCAAAAGGTGTTGGAACATCTGAAGAAGAAAAAGAGGAGAAACTGGTCATATCAAACTCTCCACAAGATTCCGTTCCAGAATTTACTAGCATAATTTACCAGTTGGTTCTATGTCAGAACCTTGGTGAAAATTTCAAAACTCCAAAATGTTTCCAAAGGCTGACTCATGCCGGAAGTGGGGAACTGGGTACAAGAAGTCATTCCAAACTTCTTTTCATACATGTTGACAAAACTGGGCATGGAAAAACCAAAATACTAAGGCTCCCATTCATCACTAATACATAAAAATCTGTACCAGGTGGATTACAAATGTTTCAAGGAGTCTGTGCACCGCTCAAATGTACTAGTTTTGAAAAGTCTATACCTCCATTCTGACTCCGCACAAGAGGTCCCACTTGCTTCCAGAGCCAACAATGCAGGTTTGCTTTTTCAAAGAAAAAACATTCCCAAAGGAAAATGTCAAACCTATAATATAGAACTTTAATTACAGAAACACAACTCCTCTGCCTGCATATGTGCCCTCTCCAAACAATGTTTGCCTCTGTATTTGCATTCTCTTTTTCACCTGAATGGGAGCAGAATAATATCTGCTGACTTCATTTCATTATTTAATGAAGGTTACTATATTGTTCAAAGCAATGGGCTGTTTTTAAAATACATATTTTTAAAAAGGATATTGTACAACTATAAAAAAAATCAATGGGTCCACACTTTTCTCAGCTATTGACTAAGCAACTTGCAGAGTACTGCAGTGATCAAGGGAGTTTTATCTGAACTCTATTTCAGGGTTTTGATAATGGGTAGATCCAAAGACCTACACAAGTCATTCCTTGTATGCAAGGGCTTTGGGAGGCATTGTGGTGTAGTAGTTAAGAGCGGCTGGGTGACTTTGGATCAGTCACAGTTCTCTTAGAACTCTCTCAGTCCCATCAACCTAACAAGGGGTTTACTGTGATCACAAGCTTTGAAACTCCTTGAGGTAGAGAAAAGCTGGGTATAAAAACCAACTCTTCTTCTTCTTGGGTTTCTCAAACCCCACCCTGCTCCGCCCACCACACCACATGGCCAACCAGAACTGGAAACTGAGGGGACATTCCCAAACGCTCCACAATCTGGCACAAGGATTCACTATTCAAAGTAAAAAAGGCAGAAGTCTTAGGCCGTTTCTGCACGAAGGCGGAAGCGGCCGGGTCGGCGTTTACGACGCCGACCCGACGACGCTGGGACCGTCCGCATGGATGGTCCTGGAAACAGCCGGGCAGCCGGCGCCGCGGAGCGCCGGCGCCCGGCCGACCCGGCATGTCCCCGGGCCTCCGGCGCGTCGCCGAGGCCTGGGGACACGCCCCCTGGCCCTGCGTGCCTGCTCCAGCGGCGCAGGGCAGGGGGGCGTGTCCCCAGGCCTCGGCGACACGCCGGAGGCCCGGGGACAAGGTAAGTGCCGGGTGGGGGAGGCGTCGCGAAGCCGCTGCCGTTCGCTCGGCAGCGGCTTCGAGGCGGCGTTTCCCCAAAAAGAGCGCTTCCAAGCGCTCTGGGGAAACGCCGGCTCCACGACGGGCGGGCGGCGATGCAGCTGCGCCCCCTGTGCGAATGGTGGCCTGGAGACGGCGTTTTTACCGTCTCCAGGCTGCCATTCATTGCCCATGCGGAAACGGCCTTACTGTATGGGCCTGCAGTAGATCTTTGTATCCCAAGTAATAATGGCTTTTTCCACACAACACTATTAAAACATCTTGAGGAAGGTAAAGGAAACATTTCAAGCAGGATTTCTGCACAGGTTTTTCCCAAAAACATTTTGAAAACCCTTTCTTTCAGCCTCAAAATGTTTTATTTAGACATGCTAAACTAGCAATCTTTTTAAAAAAACTTTCAAAATGTTTCCTACTTGCTAAAAGGAGATCAGGAAACATATTATTTTTCCCATCTGATTTTAACTCTCACTTTTGTTTCTCTGCCGCCTGCCATTTTCTGCTGCTTCAGAGAATCTCTTGTGCTGACCCCCATTTGCTGAAGTTTCCTGCGGACAAGTTTTCTCCTCCTCAACTGAGTCATACACTCACCACAGAGTTGCCCTCAACACCAGCCAGTTTAAACGGAGTAAGGCCTTTGTTGTTTGGGATTGAGTCCAAGGGTGCCAAACCTCCCACTCGCTTATCAAAGGAGAGTAGCAGGTTGTACATTTGGCAGGCAAAAGTCCGGTTGGGTTGAAGAACCATAATGTGAAGTATCGTGTTACCTGTGGATGAATCCAACACAGAAATCAACATAGTGAAATGAAGAATGAAATGGTGCCAATTTAATAGTTCCTATTGAGTTTGTTTGCCTTTACTTGGATGGTCTGGGCTAGCACGATCTGGTCAAATCTTGGCTGCTAAGTAGGGTTGGCCCTGCTTAGTACTTGGAGAGGAGACCACCAAGAAAGTCTAGGGATGCTGCAGAGAAGGAAAAGCAAACCACCTCTGTCTCTTGCCTTGAAAACCCAATGGGGTTCTTGCTATGAGTTGGCTGCAATTAGATGGTGCTTTACATGGACACACCGAGTTTGTTTAATATACTGAAGTTTTATTTACAGAGCAATCCTAAAAGATTTATAGCCTTCTAAGACCAAAATAGCCTTTGGAGGCTATATCTAGACTAGCCCTGCTAGACTTAATTTTCTATTAACTGCCTGAGGTTTCTGTTGATGAAATCACTGAACTTTTTAGAAAGGGGGATAATTTTTAATTAGTGAGACTGAAAATATGAGCCTTATTTTAGAGTCTGATTTGTTTCTGGTACGTTATTTTATGACAAGATTAACAAAAAAAATAGGGAAGAGAGCCTTCCTTTCTAACAAGGAGGGGTAGCTTTTGTTTATTAAATTGCAAGTTAGTTCTCACTTCTTTCAATAACGCACTTATATTGATAGGTCAGCAACATGCGAATGTATCTCAGTTTAATAGCCCAACCACTTTGTCATGCTAAACTTTCTTTAATTGGATGATTAACAGACAGGGGATGGTGTAAAAAGAATTTTCTTCTGGCTTATAGCTAGGATCGTAGATAAAAAAGCTTTTATATATCTATTTCACCTCAAAAATGCCACTGTTGCCATATTGCCTTCCTACTGCAGAAAAGGCTGCTTAGAATAGCCGCCTCACATAATTAAAGAGAAGTCCTGTTTGGCCCCAAAAGGATCCACCTGCTGCCTACCAAACTCTTACCTAGAGAATCCTGAGCCCTGATATCAGCTCCATTTTCAATCAGTAACCGAACAATCTCCTCATTTCCCACACAGGCTGCAAAAGACAAAACGTGCTCCCCTGAGGAAGAAGACAAACAGCAGCGCAGGATTAAAACCGGGCCTGACCACTGAAAAAATATTATTTAAATTACACTATCATGAAGGTTAATGTGTATACAAGCAAAATAATATACCTAGGCCACTTGATATTTGATTTTTAAAATTTTGGTGGGGGGTGTCCTCTGAAGCTTAGCAATTTGAGGTAAGCTAGCAAACATTTAGTCACATCTATCATTTTTTGAAAAAGGTAATCCACAGAACCAGAATTCTGAACCCTTGCCAAGGAAAAGGGGAAACTATCTCTGTGTCACACAATCCTTGCTTTTCAATCAAGATTCCAGCAGGGTAGCTGTGTTAGTCATCTTATAGCATAGCAAAATAGAAGTCCCCTTTAAGACGCAATGTTTAGTCCACTACGAGCTTCTGTGTATCAGTCATCAACAGTGACTTCCTCAGATATGATAGAAATAAAGAGGTTCAGCTTCAGGTTTTAGAGAATCATGTTTGATCTATGACAGCAGCCTCTCTTTGCTCAAGTCCTTCCTTTCCCCATCTTCTGTAACATTCCGTGACATAACAAGGCAAATGTAATTAAGGAAGCGAGCTCTGACATACAAAAGCTCATAAGTGGAATAAATGTTGATAAATCTTTTAAGATACCACTGGAATTCTGCTTTTTTTGCTTCAATCACAAGCCCCTCAGACTGCTCAAATGCCAGCTGCCATGGGTCACAGAACATGGCTCTTGGTGCCCAACAAGGTTGAGGG
Organism: Sphaerodactylus townsendi; assembly: GCF_021028975.2. Taxonomy (NCBI): domain Eukaryota; kingdom Metazoa; phylum Chordata; class Lepidosauria; order Squamata; family Sphaerodactylidae; genus Sphaerodactylus; species Sphaerodactylus townsendi. The sequence continues at coordinate 96,967,185 of NC_059431.1, read as the reverse complement.
GGGTCGGGGATGTGGCGGGAAGCTCTTGCTGTGCTCACCACAGCCCAGCGAGGTTGAGGGGCGGGGCAAGGAAGGAAGGAAGCTCCGCGGCCCAGCGAGGTTGGGGGGGCTGGGGTGCTTTTTTAGGGCCTTTTGTAGTCCACAGAGCTTGGGGATGGGAGAGGGCACGGCCGGGGTGGCCCTGCACAGTTGGGAGCCTTTGCCAGGCCGCAGAGCACCTGCTCAGCAGGTAGCAATGGCCAATAGGAATGCAGGATGCACAGGGCTTTGGTTCCCTGTGCATCCTGCACAATAATTGGCTAAGAGTTCGTTGTCAGATGTTCGAACCCATAACCAATTATTTATAAAGACAACAAATGTAAATGTGAAGGATAGAGGCACTGAAGTAATTGGACTGTTTGTTACATAGGCACTGAATTGCCAAGGTAATTTGTTTTTGAACAGAAACATGTCTCATCTGGTGATGATGTTGGGAACACCAACAGCAGGATCTTCATGGTGTCCTTCTTGGTGACCATGCATCTTGCATGGTCAGAGCTGTAACAGGGCAAAGCTTCGCCTACGCAAAGCTGAGGGGCGTGAAAAAAGTATATCATGACTAAAATGAATGTTGTGTTACTCTTACTCGTGTTCTATTTATTTTAATGGAAGTATCGGGGAAACAATTTTATATTCTTGCACATCCTTAGACAGTTATTGCTCCACATACGACAGCATTTCCTAAACTTGGTGCCATGCTGACTGCTCCTGATACTCAAAAAGCAACCCCCCTCAGTTGAAATTGCAGATGCAATCATACCAAAATAGAAGAGACTTTGGGGGCTGCGTCTGAAGAAGAGCCCTGTAGCCCGGGGAGTGGAGATGTTAGCCCCTTTCCTGAGCAGAGATTTCACCAGGTTGACATTCTGATTGACGGCTGCAATGTGCAGAGCTGTTTGTCCTGGAAACACACAAACACAACATATCCATGTGGACTTGCGTTCTGAGGCATGTTTGCAGAGTAATTCTCTATACCCAATTTTTGTGAGTGCTGCATTCTGGAAGGTTAAAGTTAGTAGGCGTTTACTAATGACATCTGCTGTCCATGACGAGGAAAGGAAAGGATCATGTGTTGAAAAATCTAAAAATGTTTCATTAAAGGCAGGGGGGAAATATTCTAACCTGATGCAAACCTGCAGCACAAACCTAAGCAAAATCACACTCGTCTAAGTCCAATGGTCAATGGACTTACCTCTGCCTATTGACCAAATTTGGTCTCACGCAACCGGCAGCCTTTCCCTTTGCAAAGAAGGGAGACCAAATGTACTCTTGTTTTCTGACAGGACAGGCAACTGTGCTTTTAGGATTGCAAGCTCCAAGCTGGGAAATATCTGGAGATGTTGGTGGTGGAGTTGAAGGAGGATGGGATTTGGGGAGAGAAGGGACTTCAATGACACATAACGCCATAAAGTCCACCTTCCAAAGTCAGTGGGGCAGATCTTTGCCATCTGAAGTTCAGCTGTAAGAATGGGACATCTCTAGCTACCACCAGGAGCTTGGCAACCTATATAGAAAAATGAGCTGAAACAGGACTGAGAAACAGCTGGTGGTGGTTATGAGAAAACAGTTTTTAATATAACCTTTCCCACAAAAGGACAGTCCCATCAGTTGTCTTTTGGGGAGTATTCAAATAGGAAAATGGAGGCTTACACATTAAAGGGGGCAGTTGAAAACACAATCTTTCCACCATCTCTTGATAGGGAAAAGAAAAGGTATCCAAATTTTGTAACCAAAGGACAATTCTATCTGCATCTTTTGTAATGGTAAACAGCCCTCACTGAAGACAGAAGGATGAAAATCTTCCCAGTCATTCTACTGTTACAAAAACCGTAGTAAATGACAAAAGAAAAAAAGAGTAAGACCACACATTTTAATGCTCGGAACTTCCCAGCAACATCAGGGCATTATTTATGATTACTCTTACACAAATAGACAAGAATATCAGGAAGGTTTTTAAGAAATTATTGAGATAAATTCAAGCTTCACTTCCTGTGATACACCAGAGAAACAGCCAGTGCCATCAATGAACAGAATAAATAGCTGCCCAGGGGAAATAATTTATGTTAAACATTGGGAGAGAAAGTAAGATTACCACCAGGAAAACAAATGATTTGATTGAGCTATTATGACTGAATTGTGTAAGTTAAAAAAAAATAAGGAAGATGGAAAACTAGTAGGTTGTTGAAAATTGGTTTTGAAAGGGGAAGTCCCCGGAATGCCAAAGAAGATGTGATGTCGCATTCCCTAAAACTGTACCCTCCCCAAGCACCACCATCCCACCAAATCTTCCACGATTTGTCAGGTCAGGGTTGGCAACCCTGGATCTCTCCTTCTGGGCATCAGATGCTGGATCAGCTGCCCTGCAGGAAAGCCCCCTTGGACCTTTGCTCCATCTGCACATTTGTAAATGAAGTAGAAAAACATCACTACTTTCCAGTGCTCTCCTCCAAAAGGAGGTTTGCACTAGCCTCTGGAACCTCTCTTAGGCCCCTTCTGCACATGCAGAATAACGAACATCCAATCCACTTGTTGAAACAATTCTTTGCAAATGGATCTTGCAATTCCGCAAAGCTGCAAAGTGCATTGAAAGTGGATTGAAAGTGCATTATTCTGCAAGTGCGGAAGGGACCTTAGGGAAGTGTGGCAAGCTTTACATTTAACAGCAATCACCTTCATAGAGTTCAGAAGTCATCCTCTCGTTGACGATGTCTGGAGCCACCTCCATAAGAGCCTCTGCAGCTTCCGTATTATCATAGAGGGCGGCTACGTGAAGAGCCGTCTCACCCATGATTCCTGAGTGGTTAAAGGAAAGCACAAGGGTCACCTAAGGATAATGCTGCACGTAAGAGCCTTATTTGAGGCAGCAAGGACAGGCCGGATTGTTTATTCTCGTGATTTCCCCGTGCTCCTATAAAGTTGAAGGTCAGCAGGTCTAAGTTTTACAACACCAAGGCAGAGGTGGGAGTTAAAACCTTGCATCTTGCCCCTGTGCTCATGGCTTCTAGCCCTTTTCTCTCAAAGTGGATCCCTTCTGGGACTGGAACCAGCCTGGAAGAAGAGAGACCCGGAGCCGGTGATCCGGCTTAAACCTGAGCAAGGTTTTTTTCTCCCTTTACCCACACCCTCAATGGCAGTCTTTAAGCAGGGGCTGGACCAACACTTGTCTGAGGTGCTGTAGAGTAGACCAGGGGTGTCCAACTCTGGCCCTCCAGATGTTCATGGACTGGAAGGGGTTGATGGGAATCACAGTCCATGGACACTCCTGCGATAGACTAATCCTGCATTGAGCAGGGGATTGTACTAAATGGCCCCTTCCAACTCTATGATTCTTACACTGAAAAAATTAACACCGCCAATCCCTGTTTCATGAGTAAATGGAAATTACTGTCTTGGTGGCAAAATTGCTGATGGAGATTTTTAATTAGAAAAACCATCCTGATATTATTGTAAGTGTTCTTTTTATGATATTGACTGTGATTCCTAATTCTATTTTTAATATATTATTATTTATTTATTAGACTAATTATGCTGCCCCTCCCCTCATGGGTGGCGTACAACATCCACAATGCATACAATAAACTAAAATAAATAAACATCTAGTTAAAAACATACCAATTACAAAGATGTTGTTTATATTCTGGTCCCTTTACAACAACAAGACCACACCGAGGGGATCTTAGTTATTGTTGGTAACATTAATGGGAGATTGATTAATTAATGGGAGAAGGTCTAGAATGTTAACCATAGCTGCCTCAACTATAAGCTTGGTGGAACAGCTCTGTCTTACAGGTCCTGCAGAACTGCATTAGTAACTGTATATTACTTTTATTGTATTTAATAATATGTCATTAAAGAGGAATTTGATTTGATTCAATATGTGAATGGGACAAATACCTGTCCCCTTGAGCTTGGTCTTTATTACGAAATATGGGAATCCCCAGAAAGAGGGATAGCTAGAAAGTGCCATTGAAAATCGTAAAAACACGAGCTCTTGCACCAACTCCACTGGGAAAAATAGAAGCCGAGGGGAGCAAAGGCACCCGCTATATCTTTATACTATTTGTGCCAATTCAAGGTTAGGTGAGAAATATTTGTAGGGATAATGCAGAAACCTTTCATTAGTAGGAAAATGGAAGTACCTCTTTGATAGACATCACAGGACCCATCCATGGCTAGTTTCCTGATGACCTGAACGTTATTTTCTTTAGCAGCCAACAGAAGTGGAGACTCCCAGATCCTGCATGCAGGAAAACACAAGAATTCACATAGTGATGCTCCAGCAAGGACTCAGCCTGTCAGCTTCCACTTGGTTGTGCCAACAGCAAATAATCTTTCAGTGTCAGACAAAGGAAAGTCATGACAAGAATGATCCCAGATACTTGCAAAAGAAGAGCAAAGAAGAAATCCCACCAATCCCACTTGAACTATCTGTGGTTGCAATGTTTTCAGGAGACCACTAGGAGGCAGTACAGGGACAAGTAAGAAAGTTGTAAACTGCTATAAACTGAACAGGGTTCCCCTCTGAAAAGATGCCACAAGATCCTACATTGCGTCTGAAAGCAAATAAGATGAGCTATAGGCATGAAGACCTTTTCATTTCAAGTACTATTACCAGCAGACTGGCGGTCACACCTCATAAGTTATCCAAGGTCAAATCCCCACTCGCAAACCACCTCCATCTTTTGCCTTGATGGCAAAAGCAAAACAAAAACACCCTCCCTGGGGATACCCAAAGTGGCTCACAGCATTCTCTCTGTCTCCCTCTTATTCTGGCAACAAAGCAGTGTTCTAAGGAAGATGCACAACAAGATGTTTGTAAGGTGTGTCGTACACTAAAAGGGGAATAGCCACTCACTGTTACAAATACCCTCCTCTCTCATTCACTTTATTTCTTTAGGTATTAATATCCTGCTTTCTCCCAATGGGGGACCCAAAGCAGCTTACAGCATGTTCTCCCCTTCTTCATTTTATCCTCACAACACCCCTGTGAGGTGGGTTAGGCTGAGAGACTGGCCCAGGTCACCCAGCAAGTTTCCACTGCAGCGTGGCGACTCGAACCTGGGTTTCCCAAATCCCTGACCCTCTAATCCCTACAGCACACTAGCAATATGAATTATGAAATACAAATAGCAACTTTCACATTCTTTAGTTCTGAAAAAGTCAAGCATGAAAATGGCACTGAAACAGCTCTGCTACCATACAAGGATTTTTCTGCCTCTGTCTTCTGATTCAGGGTTTGGGGGACTATATCATTCCATGGCTTTGACCAGTCCCCCCCCCCCCCCCACACACACACACGCACATTTCCCCAGGAAGCCCATTCTATCCAGTTCTGGAAGCCCTGAGATTGCCGGTAACAGGTAACTGGCTCTAACTAGCCTTAGGCACTTTAGCAGAACTGGGTCAAGGAAAGTCAACAAGACAGAAACCTTTAACCCCACAGGCTATACCAAGGGGCAGGGAGTTTGAAGAGGATTTGTCAAACCAGAGCTTTCTCCCTGTACAAAAAAGAGGAATTCAGTTTCCTGAGGACATTTGGGAAATCCTGAGGGTTAATAGTTAATGGTCCTTCTGCTTCCTGGACAAAGAAATCACGACAGTGAAACACGTCCGGGCTTAGCTGACTGCCATGCCAATGGTCTGTTAGACAAAAATCAGCATTAGAAGCAATAAGCATGCTTATTATTTTCTGTTGAGGGCACCAGCTCTGCATATTTGCCTACCCACACAGGGACAGGTATCCGGCTATTACAATGAGTGGATCAGGGTTTGTAAACTCTTGTTAAAGATAATTAAGACAAGCGGTAACATCTGTGAAAACATTTCACCCCATTTTCCTCCTCATCCTCTTTTCCTTTCCATTGCTCATCTTTAATGGCTACTCAACTGCCCTCAACATTCGATACCTCCTGGGAGGCAACAAACGTGCTCAGCCTTCATCAGGACATTTCCTACAAAAAATATTTTCTGGCACAACCCCACAAGTACACAGAAACCCATACCTTATCTGTTGGTGGCCCCATAATGCTGTCCCACTGACAGGCAGCCTACTTCACTATTACAGGGAACAAATTGAGGCGCTGTGAGAAAAATCATGTGAGGGATAAAACTGAGAATCCCCTCTCCCAGGGCGTGATGGTGCTGATTTACAATGTAATTACATCTCAATGGGATGACAGGCTGAGAGTTCTGAGATAACTGTGACTGGCTTAAGGTCACTCAGCAGGCTACAGGTGGAAGAGTGGGGAATCAAACACGATTCTCCAGAGTAGAGTCTGCTGCTTTTAACCACTACACCTTGCAGGCTCGCAGGTATCCTAGGTGGGAACAGGAAATTTCTGGTCCACCTAATTATAGAAAATATAGATGGTTGTATTCAGGCATCACAAACAAACTGTCTGTTAATGAGGAGATGCCTGGAAGTCATCCATCTTATTTAGACACTCCCTTCCCCTTCCCTCTTACTATAGCGCGAGGAGCCAAGATTGAAGATTTGAGGGTTTGTAAGAAACTGTAGCTCATTGTGACATTTGAGTTGGATGAAACAATAAACTCTGGTTTGGTCTTATGCTACTGACCACGAATTTTAACCACAGTTTAATGCTATGTGAATAGAGAGAGGATAGAAAAGGAACAGACAAGTTTCAAGATTCTCTGGCTCATTTTTGCTGTGATGAAATTGTAGTTATTTTTGACACCTGAATGCAGCCTCTGGTTTGAGCATGCCAGAAAGATCTTAAAACACAACACAGATAATCTGTTAATCCTCACAGTTACTCAAGACAGAAATACTATTACGAAATCTAGTCCTTTTACTACTTAACAGCCTAACTACAGAAAAAAAATATTAATTTGTTATTTAATTTAAACCCTTGCTTTTGAGGGTCTAAAACAGCCGCGGGGTGAGGTCCAAATAGGAGCCCCATATGAACAGAAGAATATTCATCGCTGCAAGCATGTTTAAAAAGTACTCCGCATGAATAACAACATCAGTCGCTCACTTGGCAGAAATTTCCTGGCACCCAACCAGAGGAACCATTTGGAAGTGCCATATAAATAACTATAAACCCTGATTTTATTATGCAATCTAACACTCTTCCCAGAGCTATTAAAACCACTGCTGTTTAAATGCCAGAAGCTGGACAAACCAATTCAAAAAGAAAAAAACAACCAATGAACCATAATATGCACGCCTAAAGTCACTATCTCACATCTACAGCCCACCCGCTCACTTAGGCCGTTTCCGCACAGCCACGATGGGGGTTGGGTCGGCGTACATAATGCAGACCCAACCCCCCAGGGACCGTTCGCATGAACAGTCCTGGTTGCGACGGAGAGAACAGCGCAGCATCCGCACAGGCTGTGCCGTCCCCCAAATGCCTCACCGTGTCCTCCGGCCTCCGGCGCGTTGCACAGGCCAGGGGACACGCCCCCCTCTTCTGCACGACAGCTCGGAAGTTGCAGGGCAGGGGGGGACGTGTCTCCTGACCTGTGCGACGCGCCGGAGGCCGGAGGCCACGGTGAGGCGTTTGGGAAAGGGGAGGGGGAATGGCGCCTTCCAGCCACTGCTGTTCGCATGGCTTCTAGCTGCTGTTTCCCAAAAACCTCGCTGGGGAAGCGAGGTCGGGAAACAGCGGCTTCGCGCCGCTGGGGAGGCGCGAGGATGGCGCGGCTGTGATGCAGCGGCGCCCCCCATGCGAACAGCTCCCTGGGGACGGCATTTTTGCCGTCCCCAGGGCGCTATTTATAGCCCGTGCGGAAAGGGCCTTAGGGACTGATTCAGGTGGATAGTTCATGTCTCAATGGAAACCTATACACTTCTCAGTCCATTGTGTGTGATGTGGAAAAGAAAATGTAGGGCCAGTTAGTTAACCCACACTGAAGCAACCACACAATATGGTACAATTATGACAGCAGTCAATACTGCACAGGGGTTCTCAGTTCATTTGTAAACAACAGCAGCACGAGATGTGACTGACAATTCAGTTACCGGGTTGGCATCCCTGGGAGGATCCAATCCAACCTGTAGGTTCAAGACTCAGCCAGGGGGAATGGTCATACTTTACTTGGACAAAACACCTTGAATTGACTTGGAACCACCAAAAGTAAGGTTGCCAGATGCCCTATGGCTCAAGCCCTGAGACTTTAGAGGGCAGAGCTTTCTGGAGAAGGAAATGACTTGTGACAATTTGCTAAAGAACCATCAGGCTTCTGCTTCTAATCGATCTCCGCTGCGTGATTATTAACTTCTTTCTCCCAAGTTTTCTGTCTTTGTGACCGTCTCTCATTTGTTTCCTCCCAGAGGAATGGCACAGAACAGGGAAAAAAGTTCAGACATTTGAGCTGGAGAGAGGGCCCTGTGATAAACAGCCCCCACCCCCACCGCTGGTCATGATTATGGCTTCTAATCCTAGGATTTCTAGAGATCCTGAGATTAATGAAGTTAAAGTGGAGACTGTAGCCGAAAACCTTTGGCATGAGCCCAGATAACAGGTCTTTTGGAAAGCACTTATTGCAAATGGCTACTTAGAGTAAACCATACTCTTTCTACTTAGAGTAAACCATACTCTTCTCTGAAGATGCCAGCCACAGATGCAGGCGAAACGTCAGGAGAGAATGATGCTAGAACACGGCCATACAGCCTGGAAACCACACAGCACCCCAGTGATTCCAGCAGTGAAATCCTTCGACAATACATACTCTTTCTATTTTAGAGGGATGAGAATTCTCATCTATGACAGCAAATGCAATTCTTAGGCTAGAATCTTAAAGACTTATCGTAGAACAAGGATTTATTTTTTAAAAGAGCTAATTTTCATCAGGGACAAGATAATTATTTTCAGGCTAGTATTGGTGAAGCAGCAGAAAGAGGATGGGGCAGACAGGATACATATTTTGGGTTTTTTAAGACATGCATAGCTTCCCTTCCCCAAATAAGAATCCGTGTGGTTGTGTTTCTGAGTAAACAAGCACAGGATCAGGTAGTAGAAGAGTCACGTTTCATAGTTTTTGCCGGAAGGTGTCTTCGTAAACTGCTAGCATAGCTCTACAGGTTTGAACATATGCTTAAAACAAACCCTGTGTGCACAGAAATCTAAAACAGGAGGTACATGGAAAGCAGTATCAGAACCTTGCTCTCCTTTCGCTTCTACAAACATGTGCTAATTTTCTATATGCAGTGATATTTTGCAAAGAGAAACACTCAAGAACAAAATCCCTTGACTGGAATTTGAAGTGGTAAACATTTTCCAAAACACAGATCAATCAAAAGAATTTTATTGGTTTGGGATGGGTGGTCGGAATCAATCAGTAAAAATCCAAATATTAACCATGGGCCTTTCCCCACTTTTCCTTCTACCACCTTCACTGTGTGCTACTCACTGCACATGTCATTTCTGGCCCGTGCCCGGGCTTCCCCACGACCCCACACTCTGCGCGGGGTCATCAAAAGGCGCCGTTTTGAGGAGCGCCAGGAATGACGCGCGCTGAGGGGGCGCGAGAGCGGCAGCGTCGGGGCGGCTGCGTTGTCGCCGCCCCTGTAGTGGGGAGTACCGCGGGACCCAGCGCTACTTGGCCCGAGTAGCGTGCAGCAGAAGGTAAGTGGGGAAAGGCCCTTCGTCTGACTCTGCGAGTCACATTTTCTACCACAGCTGGCAGCCTGGTCAGCCATAAGTATCCTTTGACCCAGAGGCAGACCTTTATCACAGCTCTTAGCACCTATGAATTCCCCATTTATGAAGCATTTTGGGTGGCACCAGAGGTTATTGTCTTTCAGGCTTTTGAACAGTACCTGTGAAAGTGAACAGGTCAATGGTCAGCACAGCCATAAAACCTGAAATAAAAGTAATTGTACTGATGAGTTACTAATTACAGAAACTGACACAGATTCCCAATAGATGGCCTATTTAAACACTTAGCCTGCATACAAAAATCCCTCCTCTCTAAACCTAGGGACAGTCCCCAGCTAGAATCAAGAAACCACTGGTTTTTATATCCAGACTGAAGTCGACTAGTTATGCCTCAAAACTAACTTCCCTGTGAACTTCTTCAGAAAACCCCCCCATAAAAGTAAGCCACCACTGTGTCAAGTAAAATGATGCAAACCGTTCTGGGAGTAGGGGTAACACTGCCTCTGAAATGCTTCGTTTAGGGGAGAACTATACCTTACCAGAAACAAAGGGATGTCACTGAAAATGGCATCCCTGTGTCAACTTTGCTGAAATGCATAATAGCTCTTACGTACTATTTGCTGTAATCACATTCTTTTCAAGAACACATAAATAAGCAGTTTCATAATACATCATCAGGTTATATATTGCAGAGACTGCGAAAGATGACCTATATCTCTCTTGCTATATTGGAGGGTGTGTAAAACAAATCACTTTAGAAAAACATTTGGTTCCTCGGGATTACTGTTTTGTGGATGCCTTAAATTTTGCTCTTTGTAGAATTATAATTTTGTCCCACTTCTATTTTTATCCATCTAGGCCGCAAAAGATCAGCTGACCAATGTTTTAGAATTTAGATAAATTAAACAACCAATCAAGAAAACTTGGTGGCAGCCATCTTTGGCAACTGCACAGCGTCTCTGATACCATGGGACTCTGCCTTATTGTAGAAATAAAGTTCTCTAAAACATCTCTGGACAACACATGCTTCACACAAACTAAGAGACAGTAGGTGAAAGGACAAAGAGGCCTCTTTATACACCACAAGACGTCAGGCGTATAACATTCTTGATGTTAATTTGGTTGTACCAATTGAATAACTTCTAACAGTGTCGGCCCTAAGTAGAGTTATACCCTTCAAAGACTGCCATCTTCTATGAATTTAGAAAGGTGTAACTCTGCTTAGAGTAGCACCATAAATCAACCTGCTGCTTCAGTTCCATAAGAAAAAAAAGAAAACAATAAACTTAAAACTACAGCACTCACTACTATTTGTGAGAAAGAACATTTCTGCAGATCCGTTTCCAGGGATCACAATATGGTTGCTCCCCAGTTCTGAATGCTTAGAAGCAAAACTGCGCTACCAAGTCCTGGAAGGGACCATGTGTGACAGTTAGTGGAGCAATAAAACAATAAATGGGTGGGCCGCTGGCAACGTCTGGCCAATCCAACTGTTATCTTCTGAATGCTGGAATTCCTGGAAAGAATACTGGATAAGATGTACTTTGGTGTGACCACTCAAAGTGTTTAGCTTCATGAGCAAGCATGCATATTCAGTAATCCTACTTGTGTATTTAAGATAGGATAAATGTTAAAAGGATTTCTGTTGAAGGGTCCTGCCATTTCACTCTTGTTTTGCAAGTGCACAGTGATGGGCCACAGAAGATATTACATTTTAAAAAAGAAGAAAGTAGATTGAAGTGAAAAAAAATTGAAATCACCTCATAGCACAGTGGACAAAAGAGATCCAGATTTAATTCCTGCTCCAATATGAAGCTCAGTAACTGTACAATAGAGCATCCCCAAGGACACTCAGCCATTTCGCCTCAAGAACTGTCCTGCTTTTAAAACACCACAGAGGTACAATCCTACTTGAGACCATCGGGCAAGGAGTGAGGAGCAAGTCCATCCTCCCACCTAACATTCCTTGTAGAGTATGTGGGTATGCTGCCACGATGGTGTTGCATAAATAAGGAGCCCCCCAGCAAAGGAAGCTCTCCCGGGGGGCTCAGTTCCATGTAGCATTTTTTAAGTTCCTCACAGCACCATGAAACACTTAGAGGGACTTTTGATCCCACCGCACCATGGTCCTAACCAGTATTAAGGCCCAAAAACATTTTTAAAGCAGGACATTTTGCCTGAAGTAAAATGGTTGTGGTAACTCTGGGGAGGCCATATTGTCTAGTTGCATCTCGCCAAAGCCTTCATTAGCAGTTACAACCTAAGTCGATTGAAAACAAGGGACTTAGAAGGGTGTAACTCTGGTTAGGACAGCACTGTGGATGACCTAGAGCAAGACCACTCTCATTCTAACCTCACTCACACAGTTGCAAAGAATATGGTATGGAAAAACAGCCATTTATATCATTCTGGTATCTCTGGAGTAAGAAGGGACGCTAACAAGGCTTTAAAACACCATGAGTACTACTCCAATGTCTGTTTCACATTTTGGATGTGACATTTATTTCAATACTTATGCCCTGCTTTCTTCCCCAAGAAGGCCCCAAATCAGCTAACATTTTATCCTTAAACCAACTGCCCCATAGGGCAGGTTTAGTTGAGAGTATGCAACTGACTCAAAGTCACTTGGTGAGCTCCTGTAGCAGACTGGGGATCTGAGCCTGTCCTTAAAGATTGTAGCCTAACACTGTTTATTATGCCATGCCGGCTTATGCCATATATCTTGTTCTCCACAAATCACACAGGCTATTATTCCCATTTTACAGGCAGAAAACTGAGGGGGTAATTACAAAAACTTGGAGCTCTTTCCCCTTCTTCTCCCTGATGTCTAATTCTATGCCATATATGGCATCACTGTATTGTACACTGAACTGCACATAACATATCATTGGCTGCCACGAGCAATATAGGGGCTTGCCAAGACACAGGAGAATCACATTGTTATGTATTGTATTAAATTGGATGGGGTGAGGAAGAAAATGGGATAAGACACACAAACTGTTGGCAGATCAGTGTTCTTACGGCATATCATCTGATTTTCCCCTGAGGTGCAGAGATAGTTTCTTGCTGTATATCCAAGGCCCCTTCAGCAAACGCAAAATAATGCATTTTCAAACCACTTTCACAACTGTTTGCAAGTGGATTTTGCTATTCCACACAGCTTCAAAGAGCACTGAAAGCAGTTTGAAAGTGCATTATTCTGCATGTGCGGAATGAGCCCAGGTCCACTAAGCAGAGTTCTTTTGTCCCACAAGATTTTGCATATAGGGGATGTCCCAATACAAACTCATACCAGTAATGTGTGTGGGTTTTTTATGGTTTTTGTTAGATTCTACATGGTTTTTATTGTAACCCACCCTGAGACTGTGGTGAAGGGCAGGAGTGGGGACAGGAAATAAATGCTCCAAATAAATAAAATACTCCAAATAAATAAAAAAATAAATAAATACCAGGCCTCATAAACTTTAATGCTGAATCTAATTATCACATTTTTAAAAAACTCTTCCAACCATGCTCAATAGTGGACAAACTGAATCCTTTGGTGTAGAAGTGAAAAGATTTCCCTGTTTCTCTGAAAACCATCCCCCACAGACCACAGCTGTTCCACTTCTAAAGTATCAAATATTTTTACTTTGCATATACAGGAATCACAAAGATTTGTTACTTTAGTTACTATGTAACCACTTCAAATGTGGGGGAATTCAGAGAGGCACCCCAGCAATAAGTCTTAGTAAACTTATGTAAGTACTTGCCATTAACAAGATACGCAACCAGCCATAAAACTTTAAGAGTGTAATGATTTTATTGTTTAGAGTGCAGAATTAACTGCACAGCTCTTGGCTTTGAGCTAGACAAGTTATCCCAAACTCAGAATTTGGATTCCACTTTGTACAGTGGACTGTTCTTTAAGAGTCTCGTGCCTTAGCCTTAGTCTGCTAATGCAACAGAATGAGAGACGACAATGTAGGCAGTAGAACATGCTGCAGACTACAGGTGGAAAACCTTGCTAAATCTTCCCTGCAAACAATAAGCTAGCCCGGCAAGCAAAAGGCTAGGAAAGAACCTCTCTCCCCAAACTTCAGTTTCCTATATACAAGGAATTGTTTTCCTGGGGTAGAAAACGTTCAGAAGTAACGTCCCTGTAGTAAGCGATCCATTCTATCTAACTCATATTCTTGCAAGTTTAACCTAAGGCAGGGGTCCCCAACAAGATGCCAAAACTCCACAGCACCCACTGATGCTTTTTCTTGCACCCACTTAGGCCCCTTCCGCACATGCAGAATAATGCACTTTCAATCCACTTTCACAATTGTTTGAAAGTGGATTTTGCTATTCCACACAGTAAAATCCAGCTGCAAAGTGCACTGAAAGTGGATTGAAAGTGCATTATTCTGCATGTGCAGAAGGGGCCAAAGTATTTTTAGGAAGCAGGCAGGGTCAGGTACAGCTTTTGTCCAGAAAGCCTTCTGATTGATGGCGCCGATTTTTAAAGCCATTGTTTGACTATAGTTGCCACCACAGCATGATTTGTACAGTTACTGAAGTTAAGCTGTGGGAACCGTTGTCTGCCTCATTTGGCATCATTTGGATCCAATTTCATTTGGCATCATTTGGGATCCAAGGAAGTCTAGGGGGCGTTGCAATTCCAATTCCACCCCCCTCTCTTGCTCAGAGCTGTTTACTTCCTTGCCCTGACATTCAGTGACAGAAGGCTTTTAAAATCACAGCCTGGAATATCCTTTTTTCCCTATCTGCTTTTTTATTGGAAAAGCATTTTTTTGTGTGTCATTGTAGGCCATCCTTCTAAAAGGTATTGCATGGACTGCGGGGTTTATTTTAAGTGCATAAAACCAAAGCTGGTTACATGGAATATTTGATTTTAAAACAGCTCTTTCCTACATTGTCAACATTCACACATTGCACAAAAGTGAGGCTCAATGACATTCTTTGGCAACTCCTGTAGATAGGATGAGCTCAAAGGAGAAACATTCAAACAGCAGTTCTGATCTCTCTCCCTCCTGCTCTCAGAGATGTTCAAAACCTGCCATCTCTAAGGAAGATGCCCAGTTCTGCCTCTTGGCAAAGTCCCTTTTAGTCTGTGCAAACCATTTTCATGAGCATCTCTGAAAATGTTCTATGCTGAACTACAGTCTGCTGAAATATTTCGGGGCATCATCTAGACATAAATAATGTCCTTTTCCTTTCAGAAACACTATACTTATATTTAGTATACTCCTGTCAGAAACACTATACTGATCATATTTAGTATACTTATCATATTTAGTATATTCCTCCCTTCCTCTGAAGGGCTCCAAGCTGTGTATATCAGTCTCCCCTTCCCAGTTTATCTTCACAAGAACCCTGTAAGGTAGATTAGGCTGAGAGAGAGAGTGACTGGCTCACCGTCACTCAACTCCGTCACTCAAGTTTTATGACAGAGTGGGAATCTGAACTTGGATTCCAGTCTGACACTAACTCCAACATCAAAGGCAAGTTTATGAATGTATCCACCCAGCTGATTAAACACATCTGATCACTTAGCTAAACTTTCTTCCCCAAGCATTTCTTTAAATCAGTGACCAACCTTCCTAAAATATCACTGTGATACAAGCCAAAACATTCTCAAATCCAAACTGCATCTTGAACAGTCATCACCCTTCATAGACAATCTTTGGGCATCCTGACAGAGTGCCCAGCATTACTCCAAGCTAAATTCTGAATGTCTTCCTGTGTGCAGCTTTGGCCAAGCTCAGCAGTCCCATTCTGCATCACTATGGTCAACAGGAACACAGCAAAATGGATTTTGGATGGCAGAGAGAAATCACGGTTTGTTGCTGTCCTTCTGCCCATGGCTGACTGAGAAAGGTGAGACAGTAATTTGAAACACTGTTAAAAAGCATCCATTTGTCAGCAATTTGTTTTGTTCTTGAGTTATCTTTTGCAAAAAATGTTTTGGAAAAACCAGCCTGGCTTTGCCTTTACATCGTATTTTGTAAAGCATACAGATGGAGCGGGGAATACCGGATTGCTTTCTGAAGATGATGGATGACAGACTCAGGGCGAAATGTGCATTTGTGTGTTCCACGCCAGTTTTGACAGGGAGCACCTTACATTGCAGGGTTTGGAGGTGGTGTGTGTGTGTGTGTGTGTTGGATTTCCTGCCTCACTCAAATAAATGTTTGATTATCCCCGGCTGGTTAAGAAAAGAATTTGAACATGATAATGGGTCATGACAAATGTAATTTTGGAATAAAGTTCTGTATAAAGTTGGCATCCTCGGGAGCCCTCCTGGAAACAGAATGCCATTCAGAAGAGGATAAAGTGTTTCAAACCACATGTGTTTACAACTGAAAAGCATCACTATTCATGCCCAACTTGCTAGTTCCATACATTTCTAAGTAGTATAGAGAATGAAACTAGCGAAAGCACAGGTCAAAGGCACAAATCCCTTTGATTTAAAAATAAAGGAAAGGGGAAGAGTTAAGTCCACATACATCAGCATTAGCAGGTTTCAACAAGTGCAAAAAGAGAATCCTGCAGAACTTTCAAGATTAGCAAGCATTTTATTTTGTGCATTGCAGCCCACTTGTCCAGATCTGTCAAAGGGTTCATCTGTGCACCAATAAGCTCAGGTTCTCCTTTAAGGAGCCAAAAGGCTTATGTTCATCGTAGTCACCATCTAACAAACTTATGCAGGCTGACTCCTGTCTATAGTCATTTTCAAACACGCTGAATAATGCACTTTCAATCCACTTTAACGATTGTTTGCAGATGTACTTAAACACCTGTTTGCAGATGGACTTTGCCTTTTCCTACAGTAAAACCCACCTGAAAAGTGCACGGAAAACGGATTGAAAGGGCATTATCCAGCACGTGTGAAAGTATGTCTGCTGAATTCAGCGCGTTTGGACCGGAGTAACTGTCCCAGGATTGCACAGCTCACGGGCAGGTCCTGGAAGCGTCCCACCCCCGCTAAGAAACAATCTCCGCTCCCGACACCTAAAATGCCTCCTCTCGACGGGCGCTGGGAGAAAAGCGACCGTTTCAACCGGGATTGATGGAAAGGTTGCAGATCCGCTTGGGGATCCCGGGCCTGACGCCGGGGTGGTGGCGAGGCGGAGCCCAAGCGGAAAACCTTCGCCCGGCTTCCCGGCCGGCCCGCCGCGCGTCCCAGGGCGAAGCGGCCGGAGAGACGCGCTTACCTTTTCTGCTGCAGCAGGTGCATCTCGTCCAAGCCGCGCCGCCTCCGCCTGCAGCCCTCTCCGGCCACGAGGCAGCTCAGCCGCTTCCAGAGCGCGCACAGAGGGCCGCCCTCGCCCCCCACCGGCACCCCCATGGCTCCGCCGCCGGGGCTTTGGCAGCGCCACAGAAGCCCTGCAAGAGCCACCGCCGCCGCCACTCCGGAATCCGACGCCGGCGCGTCTTGGCGCGGCACACCAATGGCCCCAGGCGACGCAAGAGTCCCCCAGACGGTCTGGGCCACAGGGCACCTCTCACCGCCGGCTCTGCAGCGGGGAAAGGCTCCTGCGTGGGACGCGTTAGGCGCGCGTCCTCCGGCGCCTCGGGCGGGGCGCGAGTTGGCGCGCTCGGACTTGCCCTTTCTGGCCTCTCCACCACGTCCCCGGGCGCGCCCCTGCGGGTCAGACGGAGCCACGCCGGTTTTGGGGCTTGTAGCCCAGGCGAGAGATATAGCGGCCGGCGCTGCGGAAGGAGGCGGGTCTGGGGAAGGCACGCCTCTCTCTCTCCCTCGGGCGGGTGGCGGCGCTGCTTCTCTCGCGGGCCGGCTTCGCGTTGTTGGCCATTGAGAGGGGGGTTCGCAAGGGCAGGAGCCGCTCAGGTGCACCAGAGACTGGAGGCGGCCAACGAGCCAGTGGGGCCTTCGTGCCGCACTCGGGAGGTGCTCCGGAGCATCGCTGGGCGGCTTCTTGGGGTACAGACATAATTTATTTTATTTATTTTATTTATTAGTTCCACTTTTATACCGCCCTCCCCCAAAGGGCTCAGGGCGGTTTACATCACAATAAAAAGCGGATAACAGAATAAAATACTAAAAATTCATATCAGTTAAAAGCAGCGCTCCTAATTCATAACCAGTTAAAACAGATGGCTTTCGGCCATTAACTCCTCAACTCCCCTGAGAGGGGAACAGCGGATCTTAGTTGTTAATGGGCACCTATCAGCAGCCGGCCTCCCCAAAGGCCCGGCGGAATAACTCAGTCTTACAGGCCCTGCAGAACTCATGTAGGTCCCGCAGGGCCCGGACAGTTGGAGGGAGAGCATTCCACCAGGCAGGGGCCAGGTGGAGGCCAGCCGCATCATAGAGGGGGCGGGGATCTCCAGTAAATTGGCCTCTGCCGAGCGCAGAGACCTACGTGGGACATAATGACCTTTGGCCGCTCAGTCTGGCGAGAAGAGTTTGTATTTATACCCCACTTTCTCAACCCTAAGGAGTCTCCAGGCGGCTTACACATTTCTTCTCTTCCTCTCCCTGCAAGAGACACCTTGTGAGATGGGGGGGGGGGGGGCTGAGAGAGTTCTCAGGGAAGTGTGCCTAGCCCAAGGTCACCCAGCAGGCTTCATGTGTAGGAACAGGGAGAGTCTGCCGTTCATGTCGAGGAGGGGGAATCAAACCTCGTTCACCAGATGCTCTTAACCACCAGATGCCCTTAACACCACACTTGCCCTTCAATACCTATTATGTTCAAATTCACCAGCGCAACTAAGAGACTTTCTTCCACCAGTGCAACTTCCTTCAGCCAGCATACTCCATTTGTAGAGGCAGTCCACCTGTTAAATACAGCTTCTGGGATGACTATTGCTGTTGTGCCCTGTCCATCTACTGCTTGTTGGTCACCTTGGCCACCATTGCTACCTGGCGGGTTGCACAGGGGGACTGATCCATTCAGGGACGGAAGGGCCAGCGTGCCGGGCCTCCCCTTTTGGTGGAGGCCTCCATAAGAGGCTGGGGGGTGGTAGTGAGCACATGTATCGCATGCCCAGGCAGGGGCTGTGGGAGCTTGGGGCCCTGGCAGCAAGGGGAGTTCATCCAGAGGCCAGCGCCCAGATGGCTCCTGCTATCTTGCTGCTCTGAGTGTTGGTTTTCCCCCCAATCATTGGGCTGGGGAAGGGGTCCGCAACGTATGGCTCTCCAGATGTTCATGGACTACAATTCCCATCAGCCCCTGCCATCATGGCCCATTGGCCATTCTGGCAGGGGCTGATGGGATTTGTAGTCCATGAAAATCTGGAGAGCCACAGGTTGCAGACCCCTGGTGGGGGAAGGTTATAACTGGGGGACAGCAGACGTGTTGACAGCTGCCCAGTGCTGGATGTATCCCCTATGCTGCGCCTCTGCTTCTTTCAGCCAGCATACCAATAAACAGGCTGTGGCCAAATTTTATTCCACACAGGGTGGTTGTCTGTGTTGTCTTTCTGCACCCTTGAGCTCATTCTCCTCACCTCA
Organism: Sphaerodactylus townsendi; assembly: GCF_021028975.2. Classification (NCBI taxonomy): domain Eukaryota; kingdom Metazoa; phylum Chordata; class Lepidosauria; order Squamata; family Sphaerodactylidae; genus Sphaerodactylus; species Sphaerodactylus townsendi. The sequence continues at coordinate 96,948,054 of NC_059431.1, read as the reverse complement.
GGTGGCAATTTTTTTAAAAAAATACAATTTAAATCTTTATACTCCATTTTTGTGCCCAGTAGGGATCCAAAGCAGCTTACAACATTCTCCCTTCTTCCATTTATCCTAACAGCAAGACTGTAAAGTAGGTAATGCTGAGAGAGACTGGCCCCAAGGTAGCCACCAAGCTTTCATGGCAGAGTGGGGAATTGAACCTGGGGATTCCAGATCCTGCTATACCAGTATTCCTTGGGCAAAGAATGGAAAATAGATGATCAAAAGTAAGGGTGGGAAAAGATATCAGTTAAAACGAAGCTTAATCAATAATGTTAGTGAACAGTGGACCATTATACATTCATTTTTATTCTAATCCCCTCTTCAAAAGTTACACTAACTAAATTGATAAAGCTGTAACAGCTGTTTGCACATACACCGGCACCTGCCATTTTGTAATAAAAACCTTCATTGGAGATTGTATTGTTTTTTGCATCTTATCTGAGACTGTGAATGGAATGCTGATATTTTCCCTCCATTCTTAATCCAACAAATCTACAAGGGTGGAGAAGGAGACACAGATTGGATTGTGGTCACAAGTAGGCTTAATGCCCCTGCGCCCCTTCAGAAACCTAATATGAGGGACAGAGAGGACTTTTTCACATCTTCATTCCCTTTCAAAGAGCTCAGGGCAGGATACATGATCTTCTCCTCCTCCAGGTGGCTTTGCAACTGTCCTGTGAGGGAATCTCCCAAATTCCTGTCCAACTCTGAAATGACTATTCAAGACTGGGCCAGGAATCCAGCCCCCGTTCTATAAAGACCCCTCTTACTGCTGCCAATATGGCTGCCACAAAATGGCTGTCCCAGGAGGTGGAGCCAGCTGCAAAAGGCTGCTTTAGCTTACTTTCAGTCACACAGTGTAGATGTCAGAGGGTAAGATCACACATAATTCTAATAGTAACTTCAGCACTTCCAGGAGAAGCTCTGTTTAATTTAAAATGAATATATTGGTTAAAATGTTCTTGCATGCATGCAACTTTCAATCATGAAGTGAAGATCCTTGTGCTGTGGTGGTAGCTGCTGCTGAAGCAAGTTTTCAAAACATCTACACAGCAAATCAGAAGCCCTGCACAGGACCCAATCTACATTTTTCTTGAAGGGGGGCAAAAGTGCAAATTGGCATCCTCCCCTTCCCCCCAATCCCCTGTCAGAACCTTGCTGGTAGTACCTCACCAGCCTGGGTGATTTTAATTCCCCAGTCCTGTATCTGGACCCTGCAACTCAATCTTCCTTTTAAGGTAGCTGTGACCATGTCTGTGTTTGGCTGATTCCGCATGGGCCAAAACCAGTGGTGTGAAAATGGTGTGAAAATGGTATAAACCCATTAACTCAGGCCCCTTCCGCACACGCAAAATGATGCGTTTTCAAACCACTTTCACAACTGTTTGCAAGTGGGATTTTGCCATTCCGCACAGCTTCAAAGAGCACTGAAAGCAGTTTGAAAGTGCATTATTCTGCATGTGCGGAATGAGCCACAGTTTTAAACCCTTTTACACCATTTTCACACTGTTTTCACACCTCTGTTTTTGGCCCATGCGGAATGAGCCTTTGATTCATGCAAACAACAAAATCACACTTGTAAAAGCTTTAAACTGTATTTCAGTATAAGATAAAAGGTTCAGGGACAAGCAGTATTCAAGTAAGTTGGTGCAGTAAACAAAACAAAATCTAACTCATAATATTCACATACAAGAAGATAAGCATAAATAAAATCACAGGCGATTCCATGGCTTCAGCATATGTTGTGTGTGCATGAGAGAGTCGCCTCCTTTGTTCACTTTGCTTGTCTTATAGAAATGGACTCCCCCGACCCCTTGCGATTTGGTCCAAGATCTTTTTGTTCTGCAAAGGGATCTCCCAGGCTTTGAAGTCCATTGAGGCTCTCCTCCTCACATTTGTCAGGATGTTTATTAAGTTTTATGATTTTTCCAAACGCTTGTGTAAACTTTGTTCTATTTAGATTGATTCTTATGAGGATGTCTATCTCTTGACACCCCTATATTTTATATACATTTTTTTCTTTATATAATCTACTGCTGCTGCCTCCCTCTGCGTGCTGCCCGGGACAGGCACCCCTTTGGCCCCACTAGATCCAACCCTACTGCCTGGGCAGGTGCCCCCTTCTGTCCCCATCTCCAGTCTAAAAACCCTTGATGGGCACTAGGAAAAGTATTTGCAGGTACCATTGCAGTCGTGGCCACCACACTGGGGATTCCTGGTATAACTGCATATCAGTTTTTAAACTAATTTTTAATGCAACGTTTTTGCAAGAGGGAGGGAGTTTTATTCAGGTGGTTGGACGGAAGGAAGGGTTTACCAGCCAAGGTGAGGTTTTATGGTTTGATCATAAAATAGGGCCCAGTGTTGTCCCACTGAAAGGCATTGCGGCAAGGTGAGATGTAAATCAAATAAATCAACAATTGCATTAATAATATTCTGTGTGTACCACGTGGTATCTGTGTATGTTGTCACAGTCACATGCCTCTGAAGAGATGGGCTGTGTACCTAACAAAAACTGAAAATAACATGGGCAGTACTTGCTAAATGGAAAATGTAGTTGAGCTTTTAGTGCCAATTGTTGCCTTCTACTTCCCATAGCATATAGGCAGTAGTTGCTACAAGCATAGGCTGACCAGACGTCCCGCTTTTGGCGGGACAGTCCCGCCTTAAAACAATTTGTCCCGCGTCCCGCAGGTTTTTTCTTCAAGTGTCCTGAGCTTGGAAAGGTTGCCGTGACTGCTGCCTCTGGGGCGCTAGTTGCAGTGCGACAGCCTTCCTCACAAGACGTTATCGCAGGAGCGCACGGCCTTCTGGGGGTGCTCCCGTTTCCCACCCTGTCACTCCTGCGCGCGCGCACCTACCCGCCCGTTCCAGTTCACAAAGGTGACCATCTGGTCACCTTATACAAGCAGGATGGGTATAAATTTTAGAAGAAGCCTTACATCTGCCATGTCATACTCTATCAACTATCCAGGGACAAGTAGTTTGTTTATGATCATGCTAGGAGTTTTTTGTTGTAATTAATGTCCCTACAGTGTTCTCTCAAGAGATGTTTCCTATCATAACGCTGTGCTTTATTGATTGCAAATATTTTTTAAAAATCTGGGCCTGACATTAATTCATCCATGTCTTAATTACTAAAAGGGGAGACCCCTAAATTTCATCGCGTGAATATAACTTCCTCCCACTGAGAAGTCATCCCCTGGCAACACCAGGTAGATCAAGATGCCTGGCCACTGTGCAGAGAGGGAAAAGCCCTTGACACAAAATACACAGATTGTAATCTTTCCAATTTGGAGAATAGATTGTTGTGGGAACAAATGTACTGAGATCCTCCCTAATACTGATTTTTCTCTGCTGAAAGTTTGTGGGGTAAGATTGCTGCTTGGATATTGGGAACCAGTTTGGTGTAGTGGTTAAGCATGGTGGATGATAAGCTGGAGGACTGGGTTTGATTCCCCACTCTCCACATGAACAGCAAACTCTAATCTGGTGAACTGGGTTTGTTTCTCCACTCCTGTATATGAAGCCTGTTGGGTGACCTTGAGCCAGTCACAGTTCTCTCAGAAGTCTCTCAGCCCCACCTACCTCACAAAGTGTTTGTTGAGGGGAAGGGAAGGTGACCATAAGCTGCTTTAAACTTCTTATGATTGAGAAAAGTGGGGTATAAATCCAAATGCCGCCTCCTTCTTCTTCTGCCTTTTGGCTTTTTGCCGTGAAATCCTTTTTCTATAGTGTTCTAGCACTGAAATCCACATGAGCGTTTTCTCTTTCATCCCAGTTTCTTTCCCAGAAAGGTGAAGACAGGAGCTTTGACAGTGGTCATTCATATATGAGTGGCATTCTGCACATCCTCAGGAGCATGATACATTCCTTTCCACATACAGCTTATAGGAAGATGGGTTTGCATTAAAACCAAATATTAGGCTGAATGAAGCTGGACATTCATTTTTTTTAACTTGACCCCACCTACAGTTGAGGCAAATTTCACACTGCACAGAGGTGGGGTTGCAAAGTGTTCAGGGGGGAAAGCTATAGGGACAGACCAAGATCATACACGGTATACTTTTTTTCTTTTCTTTTTTGCTTGATTTTGATTTTTTTCCTCTCGGTTCCTATTCTCCTTTTCTGTTGTTTTTGAAATAAATGTTTTATTTTTTAAGCTAGCTTAGGTTGCATAAACTGCTACTTTGGACTGAATAGTGCCATTTTATGTATTAAGATTTTTAACATTGATGGTCTCAGAGATATTGGTAAAAGTTACAACCAGCGCAGTAATGGCTACTTTGTGAAAACTGCCAGTTAATTGATTGTGAGAATATTCCATTTGGTAATCATGGATACAGAGTCACCAAGCAGTTTTCCAGATCAGTGGCCCCTTCCACACACGCAAAATAATGCATTTTCAAACCACTTTCACAACTGTTTGCAAGTGGATTTTGCCATTCCGCACAGCTTCAAAGAGCATTGAAAGCAGTTGGAAAGTGCATTATTCTGCATGTGCAGAATGAGCCAATGTTTCCTAAACGATGGGTTCTGGCCACAAAATGGCTCTGGAAGCTTATGAAAATGGTTCCCAGTCTTTTCAGTTTTATTGATTTGTGCATGCTATTGGTTTTTTTTTAAGTGGGCAACATAGCATAAGGAAATCTGGGCTTGCAATCACCATTCAGACTGTTGGTATCATTATATCAGAAATCATAGAGGAGTTGTTGTTACTATGTTGAAAAAAGCCTATTATAATTACAAATGTATTTTCATATGATGCCACATGTCCATAGAGAATGAAAAAAAAATATGGGTATGATATTTGCTAAAAAGAGTGTACTACACACACACACACATAAAACATCTATTTGGACAAAGTCTCAGTTATTTTCTTACATAATGATTTTTTGAGTTGCTGAACTTCTTTGATGTGTTATTAACTAATATTCAAGAAAATAATTAGAAGGAAGAATTGAGACTTAATACAAAATTTACTGGCAGCAACAATAAAATTTCATGTCATAAAAAGGTATCAGATGTTAAAATATTGTTATTAAAAATGCAGAAAGAAGAAGAAAATACGTTTGGATTTATACCCCCCTCCTTACTTTTAGAGGGAAAATATAAGAAAGTTCCTTACGAAAAAAGGCTTTGTCCCTGCCCCCTAGGCGAGATTGACACTATTGATCATATGTTTTTTAGATGCCCCATGTACGAACAGCCCCAAAAGGAAATTCTTAGTCCTGCCCTGTCTGGCTTAACCGGCCTAAGTCACAAAGACTATACATTGTCGGGCAGAAACCAGAAAATCACACAGGAAACGGCTCGTTTCTGTGCACTTATCTGTAAATATAAAAAGAGATATCCTGTGGCCGAATTGTCAAGGGAAGGGAAGATTAGATCCACTCAACTTTTAGATGACATGGCCGGAAGTCCAGCCTTTTAGTCAGTCCTTATAGGCTTCTTTTTTAGCAATATTGTATGAACCTTTTATACTTAAACTTTTGTCTCTGCTCCAATCATTATATTTTTACTTACTGTATCGCAATTTAGGTGTAATGGGATTCCAAACATAAGTCACTGAAATTTTTTTTAATATAAATTATTTAATTCCCGCAAACATCCTCTTTGTCAGCAATACATATTATGTACTATCTCTGACCTGTGTTTTATTGTTGCTGAATTATGTGTTTTTATTTTGTTGTTCTGGTCGTTGACCATAAATAAATGATTTGGATTTAGATTTATACTCTGTCTTTCTCCCCTGTAAGGATTCTCAAGGTGGCATACAAACTCCTTCCCCTTACTCTGTGCACAACAGATATCTTGCGAGGTAGGTGAGGCTGGGAGAGTTCTCAGAGAATTATGACTAGCCCAAGGTCACCCAGCAGACTTCATGTGCAGGCATGGAGAAACAATTCCAATTCACCAGATAAAAATCCACCACTCATGTGGAGGAGTGGGGAATTAAACCTGATTCTCCAGATTAGAGTCCACCTGCTCGTAACCACTACACCACAGTGGCTCTCTACAGAAGGGCCTTCAAAATAACCTGGGTTAAATAAAATGAATAATTCAGTCAGTTTCAGGGAGTAGCTGTATTGATCTGCAGTATAAGAACTGACACTTCAATCCTATGTGTGTGTGTATATGTGTGGGTGGTTCTGGGTGCAGTGGTGTGGAGTCCACTTAACGTGGCATAAATGGCATCCATGCCAGTGCAGGAGCACTTAGGCTAGTGCTGGTGAGCCACAAAGCTGTGCAATACCCAGGTGCCAGCACTGCCATGGTGTCAACACTCCTTCAGTGCAAGCAGCCCATGCCACCAGTGTCAATGGGGGCATCCCTGGGAGTAGAACTGACTTTTGTCGGCTTCCTGAGACCTTGCAGCCTAGCAACACCTTCTTTGGGTGGTGTGAACTTATGCCAAAAAAAGTGTGAAACAGCCCAGTGGGCTCCATTGAGGCCTTTCAGCATGGTCGGAACCTGCTATGGTGCTTTTCCTGCATGCTGCTGTGCCACAAATCTTTTTGGAGGCAGCAAGGCTGTGCCATGCCCAGGTGGCACCCTTCCACCTTCCCTTCAGAAACAGGCTATCAACTGAGATCTAATAGCACCTTATAGTCCAACAAGGGTTTAAGCTTTGGACAGTCAGAATTCCTTTTGTGAGGTATGTAATGAAGGGCATTTTGACTCTGAAAAGCTTGTACCCCAAAGATCTGGTGGGTCTCTAAGGTGGTGTGTGTGTGTTAAGTGCCACCAAGTTCTGACTCACGGAGACCCTATGAATCAATTCCTCCAAAACGTCCTCTTATTAACAGCCTTGCTCAGGTCTTGCAAACGGAAGGCTGAGGCTTTCTTTATAGACACAATTCACCCAATGTTGGGTCTTCCTCCTTTCCTGCTGCCTTCAACCTTTCCTTGCATTATTGTCTTCTCTAGTGAGGCTTGTCTTCTCATAATGTGACCAAAGTAAACAGCCTCAGTTTAGTCATTTTAGCTTCTAGGGAACAGCTCTCTTGATATAGGACAGTTCAAGGTTGATCTAGAACCCACTTATTTGGGGGGTTTTGGCAGTCCACGGTGCTTTTTTTTGGTGCCAAAAGTTTTATCAATTCCCAGTCCCCACCCCCTTGATGAGGTTGGTCTGGGTCAAATAAGCTTTTCCTGCTGACTCCAGGTATACTCTTCCTGAGGCTCTTCTGTCTGTTTTGAGACCTCCCAATTTGTGATACCTGCTTGGAAAAGGAGGGGGACTAAATCCATCCCATTGTCTACCTGTGTTAGTATTTCTGAAAGATGGCTAGGAGTCTGCTGCCCCGGGGGGGAAGGGGGGGAGATGCTTAAACGTTCACTTCAAACCTCAAGGTTGGGGGAAGCCATTTTTTCACAGGGCTCAACAGTCTGTATTCAGACATAACAACAGAACTTGAGCAAAACCCAGTTTGCAACAATATGGTTCATCACAAATATTTCTGCAGCACTTTCCCACTTTTTTGTGTTCTAAGAAATCTTTCAAATGAAAGGGTGGTCTTTCATTTTATGTTTGGAGAATCCAAGAACGAGGGTATTAGTTTCTGCATTAGCTGAATGCATCCCATAATTAAAAAAGCCTTAATAACAAATAAGAGAACTTACAACAGGAAAAAATAATAGACTAACTCACGTGAAGCAAGTCCTGCAAAATGGTATATTAGGCTCAAAAGCAGATGTCTGTAAAGCTATGAAAAACAATCATGTCTCAATAGATTATCAATCACCATACAAGAGTCAAGGCTTCTTAGACTTCAGCAAGACTGAAGGAAGTACCCATCACGTTCGCTTTCTCCTTCTTGCCCAAATGTTTGAGGATATATCTAAATAAGCATTAGGATTGTAACAGGAATTGCTTTTAGAGTTGCCAACTTCAAATTGGGAAGCCATTTTCCCCAGGGGGATAGATCTCTGTCATTTGAAGATCAGTTGTAATTACAGAAGGTCTCAATGTTTCAGCTACAGGTTAGCAACCCTAGTGCATACATACCGTGTTTCCCCGAAAATAAGAGAGTGTCTTATATTAATTTTTGCTCCCAAAAATGCGCTATGTCTTATTTTCAGGGGATGTCTTATATATCTGTGTTCTGTTTGTCGGGCATGCTTCCAAACAAAAACTTTGCTATGTATAACTTTTGGGGGAGGCCTTACATTTCGCACTTCAGCAAAACCTCTACTACGTCTTATTTTCCGGGGATGTCTTATATTCGGGGAAACAGGGTATATACAGGCGAAAGCGAGTTGTTCACTTGTACTGTTCTGCCAGCTGATGAGGGAATTTTGGTGACTTTCCTGAATTTCTGTTCAAATGGAGATAGGCTGATACAAGGCCTGAATGAAGTGGTAGAATAAACTCTACCTCTTCAGTCTGTACACGGGACACCCTGTTTTTCAATGCTGCCATATATAGAAAAGTCCAGTGAGGGGAAAAAAAGCTTATGCAAGGCTCACACCTTTCCCTCTGATGATTTCCCCTTGCATTAAGTTATTTCCACACAGGGCAGGATTCAGAATGGCATCCTCTTCTGCAGTCTGAAGGGTCTCGGCCACCTTAGGATGCTACCACCTCCTTCTACTGCATGTGTAGACCATGCAGCCAAGTCTTCAGGCTGAGGACTGGTTCTCACAAACAGGATAAGAATGTAGAATCCTGAGGTGGTACCGACTGGTGGCTGCAAATGGGAGATTCTAACCTTAAAGGCTAATTCACATAGAAAGAATTCCCTGCTAGAAAAATAACCCTACAGGGAGAAAAAAGGTTCTCACCAATTTTTTTTTTTGCTTGTTGATTGTTTTCAATTTTTCAGGGAATTTTTAACACAAAAGAGTGTTCCATTATCAACCACATGTAGCCCATTTTATCTCTGCAGCGTTCTACTACATTGTTTTCCTTGTGCTGTCTGAGTGTCTGAGGATATAAAACAAATACAAGAAAAGTACAACAAAAATTCTTTATGGGCACGTTTCCTAAATTGACGTAAACTCTTAGTTCCCATGTTCTACAGAAACTAAGCAAAATAATATGTTTGTTCATACTTCGGACATGTTTGTACATATTTTTCCTATTCCTCTTCTCTATTATATTTTCTTCTCCTTTATATTTTCTTCTGTCCCCCACTCCTTACTTAAATTAACTTAAATTGTAAGCTCCTTGGGGTAAGAATGTGTTCTGCTTGTTAATACACCTTTATGTTGCTGTTAGTAAGCTCATTGATTTTGATAGACAATACAGGATTGGATGTGAAGATTTTGTGGCGAAGACCCATGAAATTGCTCTTGCTTATGTAGTTGCAACCTCAAACCTGATCTCATCAGATCTCAGAAGCTAAGTGGGGTGGGTCCTAGGTCGTTTCCCCACTTACCTCGACCACCCTTTGCTGCGCGCTACTCTCAGCGAGTGTCATTTCTGGCGCGCTCCCAGGCTTCCCCACAACCCCGTGCTCTGCGTGGGGTCATCAAAAGGCACCGTTTTGAGGAGCGCCAGGAATGACGCGCGCTGAGGGGGCGCGAGAGCGGCAGCGTCGGGGCGGCTGCGTTGTCGCCGCCCCTGTAGTGGGGAGTGCCGCAGGACCCCGCACTACTTGGGGAGAGTAGTGCGCAGCAGATGGTAAGTGGGGAAACGACCCTAGTTAGTATTTAGATGGGAGACCGCCAAGAAAGTTCAGGGTTGTCACACAATAGCAAACCTCACCACTTCATCTTTTGCCTTCAAAACCCAATGAGGTCACCATAAGTCAGTTGTGACTTATGGTCTTTGAGGACATATTTAGGCACCACAATGAATGATAGTTTGTATGGTGTCAGAGTCATGTATTTACTGTTATAGGCATAGACCATAACATCATTAGGCATATAAATTACCGGTACATATTTTACATTACAACAATTATTACAACATATTACAAATGTATTAAAAGCAAAATAAAACAAACCATAAATATGAAAACTTACAATTTGGCAAGAATTCTTGCAGAATTAGTAGATACTAATTTCTTCCTTATATTTATTGCTTAAAAAGAAGAAAATAGCCAACAGAATAGCATCAAATAAAAAAAAAACTAATGCTTCCCTCATCACAGCAAGAGAAATTTAGCAGAAATTGATCCAGCAATTTATGACAGATATGGACATAGAAGGAACAGTATAAAATATAATGGACAGTACCTTCAGATTGAGACCATAGGGACAAATATGTTGCTCCACAGGAATTTTTTGGAAAACCCCTGTAAGAACTCAGATAGCGTAACTTGCAGGCATGCACTAGAAAATACTTTTCTTAATAAGGCATTGGTGAGGTCACCTAAGTAATAGAACAACTTATTTTTCTTAAACTGAAAATATCATGAGGAAAAATTTGATTGGTAAACCATTGTGATATCATGAAGGGTATTTTTTTTCAAAAAGCCATCCACAGATTTCTCTTAGTTTATCACTTCTGTGGAAGGCAAGGAATAAAACTACAGTGAATTCTAGTGAGTCTTGCAGATTCAAGTAACGAATCTCAGCCTCCTCTCTACCTACCAGCCTGAAGACATCTTCTCTCTACAGCCATCTCTGCTGTAAGCCAACCAGAAGGGTCAAGCCTCTCAACAAATTGCAGTTTGTGAGTATACACATCACAGCAAGCCACAATAAGCACAAGTTGCAGATAACCAGCTACAAACCCTCTGCTGAATGCTAGCTAATAAAATGCCACTGGGTCCAACTGTCTGTGTTAAGATTAACAACTTATGGGACTTGAGCAAACAACAGTTTATTACAGTGTGGTTTATCCTTATATATAATTGAGTAAGGATTGGAATGAATCAATGACTCACTTGCAGTCAATTGGCGACTCACTTTGTGAGTCCTTTGTGTCAGTTGATGGGATGTGAGTCCCTTACATTCCAACCCTGCACTCTCCCAATTCCCCTTCCTGTCCTGTCCTCTTCTACCCCATCCCCAACATCAAACCTGACAATGGGCCAGCAGCGGCTTGGCCGCCCACTGCCCCAACAGCCCCCTCCCCAGGCCCCCTCTTCCTCTCCCAACACCAAGCCCCACAACAGGCAGCAATGGCTTGGCCACCCACTGCCCACCAGCCCCTCCAACACCCTTCCCAGTCCCGTACCTGCCCTCTCCCATCCTCCAATGTCAAACCTCACAGCTGCCCCAGCAGCCCCATCCCAATTCCTCTCGCCCTCTCCCTACCCTGAACACCAAGCCCAGTGCTGGGGCAGTGGCAGCTGCCTGCTACCACCCTCCCCATTCCCTCCAGCCACTCCCTCTCCCCAACCTCTCTGCCACAAACAGCACCCCAGGATGGCCCAAGTCTGCCACAAGCCTCTCCCATCTCCCATCCCCAAACACCAATCCGGTATGAACTAGATAACTTACTGGCTGCAGCAAACTGAGAGGTGTGTTGGAGGGTGGAAGAAGCAGTGGCAGAGGCGACCGGGGGGGGGGGCAGAGGAGGTGGGCAGGCAGGAAAAGCAGCGTGCCTCTCCCTCACCGAGCCCATTTTATTAAGACATAAAATGGGCTTTGCTGCTAGTCACAAATGTTTGTGTAGCATTGCTCCACAGACAAAGGGATTCCATAAGGCTAGTGATCCCCAACATAGTGCCCACCTGTTGCTGTGTTTCCTGGCAGCCAAACTTCCTCTTCTCCAAAAGTATCTGTTGCTCAAAGAAAAGAACCATTCTTGATTTTCCTGTATTTCAGTGGAGTAGGAGGTACTTCAGAAGAACCCAGGAGGTATTTGATCTTCAGGGAACACCCATTTGGAAACATCTGCCACCATTATGTTTGGCTTGAATAGGCTTGCCAGGTCTCCTGCTATAGCGGAAGACCTCCTAGCTGTCATGATCTGGCCTTGTTCTGGCCCGATTCTGTCATGTCTCCTGATTGGGAGGTGTGATTCCATGTTTGAAAATTCCGTCTCTTGCTTGCTCATTAGTTTCACTTACTCATTAGACACCTGCTGGTGTCTGCACTGCAAAAGTGTTGAGCAGTATGGGTTGGTTTGTCTTGGTGAAGGCCGTGCCTTTGCCTTCCCATGAGAACGAAGGGGTGCTGTTCCCTCCCCTGGGAACTGACATTGGAAGATGGCATCAAGCTACATGGAAGTGTGGGGGGGGGAATGGAGTGAATGAATAATGGAAGCTTTTTTGGTGCCTGGCGCTCAGTTCTGTCAATAAAAATCTAATTGCCTTATCTTGATCCTGTTTTCTATAAAGGAAATCATTTGAGCATGAAGTCTCGTTATTGACCAGTCGGGGGGCATGACACTAGCTAACCTGGAATATCAGGGATGAAGAAGAAGACTTTATTTACAGTCAATGACCAGATATAGTACAAATCTCCAAATTATCTACAACAAAACAAGAATGCAGATCTCTCTCCCGTATTCCAGCACTATCCATCTATATATCATTTATACTTTGTAAACACACCAAACAGCATTATCAGGGATGAGCTAGGGTTTTTTTTTAAACTCTATGGTTTTGGTACACAAACCTGACATATCTGCAGGGTTGCCAACCTCCAAGGGGCACCTGCAGATCTCCCACAACTACAACTGATCTCCAGACATCAAATATCTGTTCCCTAGGAGAAAATGACCCTCTCTGCACAAGCCTCTGAGAATATTTTGCAAACTTAAAACTTAAAACGCTTCCTGGCCAGAATTTTATGGCTTTGAAGTCTGTTAGCATCAAACGTACAGATCTGGAAAAAAAAGTAAGTGTGTGAGTGTGGGGAACAACCACAAAATGGTTGTTTCAGTTTTTTTACAGATCTATAGATTCGATGCTACGAGACTTCAAAGCATTGTGCCACAATTCTCTAGATATCGTGTCTACGTAGACACCACCTCCTGAATTTTTTTTTTAAAAATGATGGAAATACAGTGCAAGGCTACAAGCACAAGCTCACAAAATGGCACCAATAAGGCCAGGGATGGCATGGGAAATATTTTAAACAGATCCGCACAGCAAGTGAAAACACTTTCACAAAAGAAATTCTTCCAGAAAACTGTTTTCACAAAAGAATGGCTAAGGAACAGCATCCAAATATTGAGGCAGGAAATGAAACATTTGTACTAAAAACCGTGCGGAACTCTATAGAGGAAACATTTTATTTTCTGCTTCAAAATGTTTTATTTGGTTAGTGCAGAAAGGGCCAATGGCTGCTGTGGGGTGGGGGGAGTTGACTGTATACTATTATACCGTGTTTCCTCGAAAATAAGACAGTGTCTTATATTAATTTTTGCTCCCAAAGATGCGCTATGTCTTATTTTCAGGGGATGTCTTATTTTTCCACTCCACGGCTGCATGCTGTGGTGTTCTGTTCAACGGGCATGCTTCCAAACAAAAACTTTGCTATGTCTTACTTTCAGGGGATGCTTTATATTTAGCACTTCAGCAAAACCTCTACAACGTCTTATTCTCAGGGGATGTCTTATTTTCAGGGAAACAGGGTAGTTCCCTGAAGTCCCTCCTTTCCCCATACCCTGCATTCTCCATGCTCTGCCCCCAAAACTCCAGGCATTTCCCATCACAGAGTTGGCAATCTTGTCAGAGCTTGGAAGTTAAGTGGCCTCAGCCCTGTTAGTGTTTTTGGATGTGAGACTACCAAGGAATACCTACCAGGGGCCACCACACAGCGGCAGGCAATGATGAACCTTCTCTGCTCATTTTTATCATGAAAACTCCATGGTCCTGGCACAGGGTTGCCATGAGTTGGCTGCAAATTTGCATTATAACCACGACAATTATGACTATGGCCCAACCTTTCCCAAACCTTTGCTTGGTGGTTTTTCAAAAGAATACTGCCCAAATGTGGATGCATGCAGTCTAAAAGGGAAAGGACAGATTTTGGAAGATCTCTCCACCACCAATATCCTTTACCTTTCATCGTCCCTTTACAGCCACCATTTTTTTGCTGTACCACCTGGCACTTTTTGAAAGCATTAAACAATAAATAATATTGTTTTGTGCTTCAGGGCAATAACAATCTATTGCCACAATCTACCAGTTCCTCAGACTTACCAGCTTTCAGTTTTTTGAAAAAGTACGACTCAGGCACTTTTCAGTGCAGAGCTATAAAGGGGAAGGTGCAGGTAATTTTTGCCCAGGTTGCCTTGAAAAGAATACAAAGGGGGAGTAGGGAGATTGCTAGGAGAACAAGGATTCCCAGTTCAACCAATTGTGCATATGCTGCATTACTGTTGTGAATACCTCAGCATTTTCAAGGGCAATGAAAACAAGATGGAGAATTGATACCATGTAGATGCAGTTATAGAGATCGACCTGGGCTGAATGATCTATGGTGCTTGCTTAGGTTTTAACTGTATGAACCCTATGAGAGATGGGTTTGGCTCATCCCAGCATCTTGTAAATTCAGGAGCCACACCACGTAGGGTTGCCAGGTCAGGATTGGGAAATACAATGAGTATATTTTCCAGCCTCCACAGATCTGATATGAAACCAGAATCCCCCCATCCCCCCCAATCTCATATACCAAAGCTGGAAAATATACATATTTCCTTTTTGCACACATAGTTGTGAGCTGCCCACTCTTCTGCAGAAGAAACACTGAAATCATGCTGCCGAGAAAGAGTTATTATTATTGGAAGGGAAGCAACGGCAATGCTAGGCTAGCAAGGGCAGGTCATGATTGGTGTAGCAAGTTCTGAAGTGTTTATGTCATGCGGTAGTTCAGCCCTAGAGGAATCCCTGCAGGTTCACAGTTGGAAAACAAGTAACGGAAGGTGAAGGGACGAGATAATGCATCAACCCATCTTTCCTCCTTTCGGAGGAGGGTTGCCAACCTCAGCTGAAAAATTCCTGGAAATTGGGGGGTGGTGCCCAGGCAGGATGAGTTTGGGAAGGCAAGAGACCTCATCAAGCCACAATGATATCGAGTCCACCCACTGATTGGGATATCAGTCATTTTTCTCCAGCGGAACTGCTCTATCATGTGGAGAGCAACTATAATTTTGGGAGATCTCCAGGCACCACCTGGAGGTTGGCAACTGTAGACTGGCAGTGTTGTTGCTGCTACAGGCCTGCCATCCTCAACAGAAATGCAAACACCTGTTGCAATCTAGCTTCTCTTTGTAGTTAGTATTTATTTACACTCATAGACCAGTAAGAGAATATTTTGCAGTACATCTTACACAAAACAAACCCCTTAAAATATACATCATTGACACCTGCAAGGCTATTTGCAACTATGGTGAGAGGGAATTATAGCACTGAATATAACCTAGGCCAGCCATTCTCAACCAGGGTTCTGTGGTACTCTGGGGTGCCGTGAGCATGTCCCAGGGGTACTGCGGCAACACTACCCCCCCCCCTCATTTTTGTGGTGTCTCCCACCGGCACCAGCAAGGACATGGAGCTGGCCCATGGGGCAGGGCCTGCCACAAGGTCAGCAGCCACCCCCACCCCCAGTGCTTCCCTTCACCCTGGGAAGGGAAGGTGGGGTGTGTGGCAAGCAGGGGCAATGGGAGGGGAAGGTGGAAGGTTGCGGCAGGGGTATCGTGAGATATGAAGAGTGAGGTCAAGGGTACCCTGACCTCGAAAAGGTTGGGAAACACTGACCTAGGCCCTTACCCACCAACTCGTTCCGCTTCTTACACAAAATAAAGCAAAATCTGGCCACAGCATGCGAAACACGCATCAGGAAGCACCCATTTATCTTCAAGAAGACATTTAGCCAGAAATGTCTCAGTAGCTGGATTCAGGTATATGCATCAGCTTCACTGGCGTAATGCCCATTGGGCAAGGTGGGCAGCTGCCCAGGGCATCACCTTGTGGGGGGCATCAAAATGCTGGGTTCGTTTTTGGGTATTTTAGTGGTTTTCCATTTTTGGCCTGCAGGGGACGCAGTTTTTAGGCTAACGGCACCGAAATTTCAGGGTATCATCAGGAGACTGTCCTTATGCTACCCCCCAAGCTTGGTGAGGTTTGGTTCGGGAAGTCCAAAGTTATGGACTTCCAAAAGGGGTGCCCCTATCCCCCATTGTTTCCAATGGGAGCTAATAGGAGATGGGGGCTACAGTTTTGAGGGTCCATAACTTTGGCCCCCTGAACCAAACTGCACCAAACTTGGGGGGGGGTATCGATTAGGGTAGTCTCCCTGATGAGACTCTGAAAGTTTTGAGACTGTGCCTTCAAAAAATGTGCCCCCCCCCCACAGCCACTGCAACCCCCCACATTGACAGCAATGATACAGAAACTCCAATGCAGGGCAACTAAAATTCTTGGAGCAAATTTCTAGGATGTTCCTGCAGAGGTGCATTTTTTTGATGTATCATTGGCCCAAATTTCAGGGTATCATTCTGATGAGATGATGGCACTGAGTTTAGTGACAGTTTGGTTCAGGGGGTCCAAAGTTATGGACCCTCAGAGGGAGTAGCCCCCATAGCAAAGAATGGGGGATGGGGCACCCTCGCTTTGGAGGGTCCAGAACTTTGGACCCCCTGAACCAAACTGCACCAAACTTTGGAGGTACCATAAGGACAGTTGCTGATATGTCTAAAAATGAACCCCCTGCAGGCACCAATGTCCTGGTGCAAAAAAATTTTTGGTCATGGTGGAGTGGCCGCCCATGGGGGGGGGGGGGGCATCCAACTCAGGTTTTGCCCAGGGCTACAGTTTGCCCAGGGCTGCCTCGTTACTCCCCTGATCAGCTTCTTTTTCTACTGTTTCCCAAATTTCTGTCTGTGCAATAAGACATCAGCAGGAGGCAAATGAAACTGCTCTGTGAACATGCGGGTATTATTACATTTTGGCATTGTAAGGTTGCAAACTTCCAGGTCAGGCCTGGAGCTGTTCCAGAGTTACAATTGATCTCTAAAGAAGAAGAGTTTGGATTTATATCCCCCCTTTCTCTCCTGCAGGAGACTCAAAGGGGCTTACAATTTCCTTGCCCTTCCCCCCCTCACAACAAACACCCTGTGAGGTAGGTGGGGCTGAGAGACCTCCAAAGCTGTGACTAGCCCAAGGTCACCCAGCTGGCGTGTGTGGGAGTGTACAGGCTAATCTGAATTCCCCAGATAAGCCTCCACAGCTCAGGCGGCAGAGCTGGGAATCAAACCGGGTTCCTTCAGGTTAGATGCATGAGCTCTTAACCTCTTACGCCACTGCTGCTCCTGAGACCAGTTACCCTGGAGAAAATGGCTGCTTTGGAGGGAGGAATCTGTGCCATTATACCCCACTGAGGTTCCCGCCCTCCCAAATCCTGCCTTCCCCAGGCTCCACCCTCAAACCTGCAGGAATTGCCCAAACTGCAGCTGGCAATGCTAAATAGTCTTCATGGCAAACTTTCCCAAGTGTTGTTCACAGGCCCCTAGCATGAAAAGGAACCCAGCCAGGCCACTAGCATGCTGAGGAGCCCATTCATAACCACAATAAAGAAGAGGAAGGATATCACAACAGATAACACTGATGCAATGCCAACAATCCTGATTTTCAAGCAGCTGGTGTTCAGGACCAAATGTCCCCAAAGGGTCAAAGCACTCTAATGTGCACTGAGGCAGATTCTAAAAACGGCCTTTTGAATATTAACATCTGTGAGAGGGGAACCCAGTCAAAGAAAGAGAAATGCAGATTTGGTGTCTGTCCAGCATTTGATCAAAGTCGCTGTGGTGAGGGCAGGGGAAGGAAAATCTCCCAGGCCCAGGTGGAGGTGGGAGACCACCTCCCTCATGTGGTTCTTATGCTCTTTCCCAGCAGGAATTCTGCATTCTCTGGCCTTTGGCCGCAGCTTGAAACCTCTCTAGGAGCCCAGAGTCGTTCATTTTAACCTTTTGCTTGGCTTAAAATGACAAGTCTTGTAGTCCTTGCTGTGTTTTCTGATTAAGGTTAAAATGAGCAACTATTGGTTTCAAGATTTATTCCATGAAGGATCGGTAGGGTTGTCAGCCTCTAGGTTGCGGCTGGTGAACTTCTTGGATTACAACTAACCTCCAGAAGGCGAAGATCAGTTCACCGGGAGAAAATGGCTACTTTGAAAGGCACTGTACTCCACTGTAGTTCCCCTCCTCCCAAAACTTTGCCCTTTTCAGGCTCCACCCCCAAAATCTCCAGGTATTTGCAATCCTATTCAATGAATCCTTTCCCACCTTCCTTGTTGCTTCTTTAAATGTGTGTGTGTGGGAAGGGACTTGGTGGTTTTCGTCAGCCTGCCTTGATCGGATCGTCCAGTCAGATATGTATGCGTTGTAATTGGCATTTAGATGTCACCAAAGATGTTCCTGTTCTGGAAATGTGAGTGGTTCTTAAATTCTGTTGGAATCAGTGGGAAAGATTTCTCACTAAGTTTATTATGTTCTATTGATTTATGGCTAATTTTTTGTTCTCATTTGAAATCTCCGACCAGAAAAGCTACTATAATTTCTCAGCAGGTTTTACAACAAACTGCTCTGTTCCCATGGATAGATTCTAACAGCTGAAGAGGGTCAAGTGGGCCGTGGGTGTGAGTTCAGTACCCATATAAGTGTATGCTCCCCTTTTTAGCATCCCCCAAATCACAGATCTTCAGTTTACAGGCGTGTATTGATCGTCCACTGTTCAATAATATTTGATATGTTATTGCTGTTTTTACATAATTGTCAGGGTTTTGATCTTTTACAGTGTGGTGTTCTGGTTGAAAATCACCCTATGCCTGATGAGAGAGGACGGGATAGATATCTTTCAAATGATGAAATTTATGTCGCAGATGGATTTGCCAGTAAGCATTTTTCAGCTGTAACAGCACTCCATTTTTGTTACTTGCAATAAAACATTATTTGCTTTTCCATCCAGAGAGATTGGTTTTATCGACCTGCAAATTTACACAAATATAATGTAAACTGTGGATAAAACCATGTGATTACTCAAGTACTGTCCCTTTAAGCAAGTAAAGGTTCCATCTAGAAATTATCATCGTTGTCTTAATTAGTGTGTGTGTGTCTGCATAAACTGAAAGAGAAAGACAGCAGCAAAGATTATGTCAGATCTGTGACCTGTCTACCATTTTGAATTCTGTGTTCATAATGATATTGATGTGTAGCAATAACCACAGAAAAAATACTCTTATTAGCCCCGATTGACTCTCCACCAAACCCTGTTGGGGAAGTAGAAGGCATTAAAAGCGAAGCACTTGCTTTACTGCTCCCCACCCTTAAAGATAAGATGAAACTCTGGCCAATGGATAAAATTATATGTCTACTCAGGTAAGATCCCTTTCATCAGGTGATACGGAGCGCATCTAATAGGTTATCTTTAGTATCAATTAGTGTGTCATGCAGTGGAATTAGACATGAATTCCTGGAGATTTGAGAAACAAGCCTAGTGAAGTCAGGGTTCAAAGAGAGGCAGGACTCACTCCCATGAAACGATTCCTGGCCACCATTACGTGAGTTTCCAGCCTCCCCTCCCCAATTTTTTTGAGTTCAACGTTGAATTGACACTTCAATACTTTACAGCCTCATGCTGCATTCTTTATTTCTTGTATACTTTTGCTTAAAGATTGCCCCCCGCCCTAAAATAACAGAAAAATGCTGCAAATAAATAAGCGAGGGGGAATTGAGTGAGCTCAAAAAATGGTACTGAGGAAGTTCAGGGAAGCAGAGAAGCTTGGGAAACGTAGTCAATAGATCGCAATCGCATAGTAACTGAAGACGTTTTCAAAGGGGATTAATTTAAAACATTTTGAGGCTGGAAATACAATGTTTGGCTGTAAAAACAGTGTGGAACTCCATGGAGGAAACATTTTATTTTCTGTCTCAAAACTTTATACAAAATTTGTGTGGAAAGGGCCACTCTGAACCATTACATCACACTATAGCCGTCCAACCTCCCTTGGTTGGAGGACATGGCTTGCAGGCAGGCGAAATTCAGGAATCTCCCTTTTTAGTAACTAAGGCTTTGACTAACTGCCGCCTGTCCCACCCGCAGCTTTCTTAACATAGTTTGGAATCTAACCTCACAGCCTGATACCCTGAAACAACTCTTGAGAGAACAGTGCAGGGACATTAATTGCATCCCACAAAAGATCATAAGCAAATTGCTTTTCCCTGGATAGCTTGTGCTGTGCTTCATTGCAGATATATAGCTTCTTCTAAGACTTTAGTGCATGTGGCTTTGTAATATGACTACTGACTAGATCTGGGATATCCCCAGTTTAAATCCCCAATCTGGAAGCTTTCCCCCTGGCTGATCTTGGGCCAGTCACACAGTCTCAGCCTAACCTACCTCATAGGGCCGTGGTGGCGAACCTTTGGCACTCCAGATGTTATGGACTACTATTCCCATCTGCCCCTGCCAGCATGGCCAATTGGGCATGCTGGCAGGGGCTGATGGGAATTGTAGTCCATAACATCTGGAGTGCCAAAGGTTCACCACCACTGTCATAGGGTTTCTGTGAGGCAAAAAAATGGAGAAAGAAATTGTGAAAGCCACTTTGGGTCTTCCTTGTAGAGAAAAATTGGGTATTTGAGGTAAACTGGAAATAGGAGGCAATAGCTCATGTCAAAAGCTCAACTATGTTTTCCATTTAGCAATTTCATCAGAACTTGGAAGCTAAGCAGGGTTGCTCATGGTTAGTACTTGCATGGGAGACCATCAAGGAAACCCACAGTTGCTATGCAGAGTTCCTGTGATGAGGAAGACAATAGCAAATCACCTCTGCTCATCTGTTGCCTTGAAAACTCTATGGTCCTAGGGTCACCACAAGTCAGTTGTGACTCTCAGGTGACCAGCCCATTTCTTCAAAGGCATATGATCAGGGGCGTAGGCCCAGTGGTGGGATTCAGCAGATTCACACCACTTTGGCAGAACCAGTTGTTAAAATGCTGCTTGTAAACAACCAGTTGTTAAATTATTTGAATCCCACCACCGGAACCGGTTGTTAAATTATTTGAATCCCACCACTGGGGGTAGCTACTTAAAATGACACTCAGAGCTCACCCTGGGTGCCATGCCCCCTAACAGCTGCACCCCCATCCCATTGGGGACAGGGACACAGTTGAACGTTGTTGAGCAGGGCTCATCCTGCCCCCAAACTCCACATGGAAATTGGGAGTAGAGCGAGCCCCACTCATTGACATTCAACTGTGCCCTTGTCCTGCACTCCATGGTGAATTCTGGACCAGGGCTCAGTTGTGTGTGTGGGGGTGCAGCCCTAGAATGTTCCCCCAGGAAGTAATGCCCAGGGCTCCAGTCCCCTATGCTCCTTAGCTACGCCACTGTGCCATGTTGGGCACACCAAGTAGCATGCGGAAGTATTATTAATGCAGCTATTTTAAACTGCGTACTGCAGTGGGTTCTGAAGAAGCCTTGGGAAACTGTCCTTGTACCACACCATTCTATTCAGCCAGGTTTGAAGCCTTCTGGCAGCCCAAGCAAGCCTTCCCCTTCTTTTCTTCTTTCTCGGGGAACAAACCCTTCTCTGAGAGGGGATCTCCTTGGGATGGAGAAAGGCTTCAGACTTGGCTGATGGTTCAAGCCAGTAAGGCACCTCAATGATCACATCGTTCATCCAATGTGTGTGAGAGCTGAAAGGATGATGATGATGATATCTGTACAGTACCATGACAGCACCCTGAAGGAGGAAATAAGAGTACAGACAGCAGCCCACATCACTATTGATTGGTACAGGGGAATCCCAGAACCCTCAACCATAGTCAAAAGTCTGCTAACCTCCAAGTGAGGCCTGGAATTCTCCTGGAATTACGATTGATCTCTGACTCAGAGATCGATTCCCTTGCATAAAAGGGTTGCTATGGGATTTGTGGAGTCAGTGTTGGATTTACCTATCCCAGGGGGTCGTGCCAAGGTGTTTGGGGATACTCAAAACATTTGTGTAATGGGTTTGCTAATATGGGGGAACAATTTTGGGAAATGTGTTTCCAAGGGATACGCCAGTGAAAACCTATGTTTGGCAGGCTGAAGCTTAGGGCGTTAAAATCTAGGGGGCCTCTGGCTAAGGTGTATAATATTTTTGCTACTGTCATAGGCCTTTCTTATACATGCTGCCATAATGCACTGTAGTCTCTAAACAAGTCTTCAGTACTTTTCAGTAATTTTCCTTGCACTCCATTTCAGAATAATACTGTCATGAGCTGATAACATTTATGCATTTTTTTCCCAATTACTATGATATTTAACAATAACATCTTATAATGCCAATAAAGGCTTTGGAATTGGAATTGGAACAATAACATCTTATTTCCTTTAGAGGAGGGATTGTGAATTGCGGAATTTTAAATACCTGTTGTCATCCTCAGCTTTACTCAAATTTGTTTAAAACGCTTTTCCATCTTCCTCTAGTCATGAGGGTGGGGGATTGGGAGGTGTCTCACAAGTAGAATAGCCTAGGGCAGGGGTCGGCAACCTTTACCACCCAAAGAGCCATTTGGACCCGTGCCTACAGCCCCTGAAGATCTATTTGAGCCGAGAGGCGTGTCTCCACACGGAGCCACCTCCTGCCAGGGCCTCAACTTTCTGGCTAAGCTCGGAGGGACATGCTCACGCTACCCTCCAACCTCCAGGCCACACGGAGCCGCAGTATAAGGCTGAAAGAGCCACATGTGGCTCCAGAGCCGCGGGTTGCAGACCCCTGGCCTAGGGCCTCTCTTCATCGAAATCTGGCAACTATGGTATCACGTCCAAGAATGCCTCATCCCGCAGGTGGCAACTCAACATAAATCTTCTCCTGTTTCTGAGCTCTGGACTACCAAAAGGCCGGAGTTTTCCAGGAATTATCTGGACTACCCTACGATTGCAAGGAGGATGCACTCCTTTTTGAGTGAGAAGTTGTGTCTCCAATTTTAACTCACGGGGGAGGGGGAACGGAGAGATCACAGGATGTGGGTCAGGGAGGTGCTGCCCTCATTCCTGTGTGACATTTTTATGCCTGTGCATTGCTGGGAGGACCCTCTACGTCATGCCTTAAGCCAATGCTGATTTGTCACCAATTCAGTACCACACTTTCCCTCCTGCATTTAAGTTCCTGCTAGATGTCTCGCTCTCTCAGTTGCCCCTGCAACAAGATCACAGCTTTAGTGATTGGATTGGAAGGGTTGCAGATGTTACATGCCAGGATCATGGCAAGATGTCTGTGAGTGCCGTGCCTTTCAGTGTATTGAGTGTGGCACTGCTGCCCTCTAGGGGGCCAATGGCAGAATGTATGGTTTTGCCGTTATACGGCTTGTTAAAAGTGTCTTTAAGGTAGAAAAAAAGAGAACAGCCCCCTCCCCCCTTCCCAAGAGTATGACCCATGCTGGCCTCTCTTCCTCTCATCAGTAAGTTAAAATCAAAGCTACACCACCATAAAATGAATTTAATTCCTAGGTGTCCATGAACCTGATTCAGTTCAGAACTTCTGGTCACCAAGAGATTGGGCTTAAGTCTTTCTCATCAATGCACCCTTTCCCTGACCTGAAATTGTTAGCACTGAAAGTATAATTGCATTTAATCACATTTAGTCATATTTAGTGGCATTTATTACTCACTTATATTCAATAATTATGATATGCTTATTCCTATGTTATACTAGCTATTTTGAGTTGCTCATTGTGGGAAGGCCTTCAGCTCCCAACTTGAGCTGGATGGCGGAGAGCTAGACAACATGGATGTCTACACTTTCTGCTGATTCAGCAGACTCTAAAGGCATAGGTAAAACATAGCCTAAAAGAAGCCCCTAACACATAACAAAAGGAGGCCTTTAAGGGTACACCAGCCAAAGCGTTCAGCAGTAAATCCTCCTGACTGAACCAAGGTCGGAGAAAGGGAACTAAGTTAAAAGTGAAGACATATTATTAGTTAGGAATACACTTGCCTCTCTCAGTGCATTCCTCCTGTCAGATTCTGTGTTTTACCATCCATCTAAAGGGTGAAGGCAGGGGCACTGAGATGGTGCCAGGGGTCGAGAAGCTTCGGGAGAAAGTTGTTTTAATAAAGTGGAAAATTGTTTAAGGATTGTCCTGTAATTGACCCTGAGTTTAACAAGGCAATAGGATGGACATGTAAGAAAGAAACGATCAATCTATGGGACATAGATGGCAAAAGAAAACATCTCTGTGTCAGAAGAATCATTAGCCTGGCAAAAACATGTCCTTCAGTTTTGTATGTTATCCCGTCAATAACTCTGTGATATATAGGAATTTAATGACTTAGCATGTGATGCTTTTCTATAAAAGGGATGGTCCCCAAAGCCAAAGTCGAGTCTTTCCTCCCAGGGTGCTATTGCAACCTGTTCCTTTCTAATAAACTTACTAACTTCTTGAAATCATTTTCTTTGTCTGTCTCTTTGATTCTCTAATCTGAATTGGGTAACTTATCCTGTTCCCTCTATCTGGGGTAACAAAATGACCCACTGAATCATGGAGGTTTCCCCAGTGGGGCAAATAGGAGACACCCAGTGCCATTTTAGGTCTGGAAAATTATTCAGGGGGGGAGGGGGAGACACAATCTCTTTCTCTCCACATAATCTAAATCAATCTCTTGCATGCCGAGAAATCGAGTTCCTGGAGCATTCCTGGAGAATTTGTGGAGCACATCAGATTTAAAAAGCCCGCAAGGCAGCTATGAGGATCTTAAAATGTGAATTGGCCCAGATTGGTGATTATGCTCATAGTTCCTGCATCCTGCCTGGTGCCATGCAGTGACTTTATCAAGAGGCAAAGGCACTCAAAGCCAGAAGAAAATATACCACCATTTCCATGGCAGATGTTCAGCACAGGGGCATACATCTACTAAATCTAATTGTTTAATTTAATTTATATTTCACCCTTCCCGACCAAGATCAGGCTCAGAGCAGCGTACAGTCATGTTAATGGCAAAATTGATCTCTATTCACATATTAACACTTCTGCACAGATTCTTTTAGAAGTTTACAAATGAACTTGGGAAACTGTCGTACCACTCATCTGAACAAAAGCCTCACTTGCCTGCTTCCTCAAAACATTTGGTGATGTGAAGAGAGATGTTGATAGGTGCTGTAATGCCATGGCTGCTACGTTAGAATCATAGAGTTGGAAGAGACCCCAAGAGCCATCCAGTCCAACCCTCTGCCATGCAGGAACACACAGTCAAAGCAGATGGCCATCCAACCACTGTTTAAAACCCCCCAAATAACTATGTTTGCCTTCCCTCTTCTGAGGTATAACAAACTCCAGAAGAACATGGTTACTCCCACCTAAGGATCCTCCCCCCTTGGGGATCTGTGATCTAGTGGGAAGCATTGTCTCTAACCACTGATATTTTAAAGGTATAGTATAAAATACTTGGTTGCAATCTGCCAAACTTAGTTATGGAACAAATTAGAAATAATTAAAAGGACAAACTTTTCAGTGTAGTACCACCCAAGTGATATGGGGAATGAACCAGTACTTGTGGCCAACTTTATCAACAGAATTCTCTACTTTTTCTTCTTATTCATGTTCTTTTTCATCTCCTTCTCCTTCTCCTCCTCCTCCTCCTCCAAGTGCTCTGATTTGAATGTTAAATTTTAAAGGATAATTGACTTTGAACAATTTGCTGAAATTGCTGTCTATAGTCAATTGAGACTTTGTTGTTTGAGCTTTATTTAGACATTATTCCAGAATTTCATGCTTCAGTACTTTTTATAACACCAGCTAATGCTTATTAACACATCCCTTACGGCTGTCCACACAGGTAACAAAAGACAACAGATTGCCTGTGTTGGATAATCTCCTGTTAGAGATTAAACCTTTGCACAACGAGCAGAGTGCCAGTGGCTAAGCACAGCGGTGCGGATCCCTGAACATGCGTGTGAGCTTGCGTGTGAGCTTTGTGTCAGGCCTGCGACATTCCAGGCCTGGCAGTTTACACGTCCACACCCCAGCCACAGATGGTCCAGCCATTATCATCGCTCAAGGCTATGGAGGCCACCCCCAGCTTGCAAAGTAACTTGTTCAGTAGAGCTTAGCCGTTCACCCTTATCTGCCTTCCTGAAGGAGTGGACTGTCTGCCCAAACAATGCCGTTGTTCCCACTGTCCTTTCACATGCTGATATTATGGGAATGCGAGGGTGGGGGGAAATCCAGGGGTTGAACTAAACTGTAAAGGTATATATCAGGGGTCAGAGAGCCAAACCCCCAGTTTTGGCTATCTGAGCCTGGGATGACACAGTTCCAAAAAAGGTCTTGACATCTTCCTGAGTCTTGTTGATGACTGGAGTAACAGACCCTTACACTTTGGCACAGAGAAAAGTCGGAGTTGTTTGTAGTTTCTAATCTAATAAAAAGAGTACTTATTAGTGAACTCCATTCTGGATAGAAAGGTAGATAGATAGGTTCACTATTCTATTCTAATCTAGCTGGATGGGGATGGATGCACAGAGCATCCATCCTCTCTACGCACATGGTGCTGTAGATGCTTGCAGGGTAATTATGTACCATATGTGTATTTCTTAATATTTAATTAAAAGGTTTGTAACAGAATGTGTAGGTAATGATAAAAATGTGTGTGTGAGTATGTGGCAGTTGTTCATGCCTTGTGGCTCTTAAACATCTCAAGTTTATTCTATGTGGCTCTTACTATAAGCAAGCTTGCCCACCCTTGGGACTCTTGTTGGTATTTAAGGAGCTACTGGGCTCAAATCTGATTTTTCAGTTGACTGTTATTTGTTTGTTGTCTAGTTTGTAGCTGTCTGGCAGGTTATTTCACCACGGTGAATTCTAACATTGCAATGTTGTGCAATTAGGCTTTTGCTCATGTGCACTCTAGACATGACCTGGTCAAGTTTTACACACACATACACACACACCCCAGTCCCCATCACCGTTTCACTGCAAAAACAGTAAACAGTAAAAACTGGCCAATGAGATATAAATAATTTAAATCAATCAAAACAAATGTTGTGTTTTCTTTTTTAAAAATCCTACTATTCAGAATTTGTCTAAGTATTCTTTAGGGGCGGTAAGGGTTTCCAAACTGTATTGGTAGGATTTTTTTTCACATACAAATTGGGAGGTGGGGGGAGAGATGCATTGCAAACCTTTTAGACAAGGCTTCCAAATCAATCTGGGTTGAACCAAAAAGGCCAATTGGTATCTGATGGTCCCTCCCCAAACCCTACCTTTGGGACTGAAAACGTTTTTAAAATGTATTGTCGAAGGCTTTCATCCTCTGAAGATGTCAGCCACAGATGCAGGCGAAACGTCAGGAGAGAATGCTGCTAGAACATGGCCATACAGCCTGGAAACCACACAGCACCCAAGTTTTAAAAATGTTTTCAAGGGTCTGTACAGAAAGGGCCTGTATATTATCTCTATGTGGCTGCCGAAACCCAGGTGGGGCCTGGTGATGTTCCAGAATTACAACTGATCTCTAGTTTGGAGCAAATGGCTGCTTTGAAGGACGAACTGTATGGAATTATATCTCTTGAGGTCCCTCCTCGAACCCTAACTTCCCCAGGCCCCCTCCCCATATCTCCAGAAATTTCCCAACCTGGAATAGGCAATTTTAGCAGTGTAGCACTGGCTGGCAATATATCCTGTAGGCTACTGTATTATGTACAAAGACGTAGCTAAGGTCACATCTAAAGAACACCAGAGGGAGGGGGTGCTGAGAGAAAAATAACACAAATGTTGTTTTTTTTCACTTGAGCATAACTTAAAGCCATTTTCCACACCAAGCATTTAGGTGTCACTGGGTTTCTTAAGAGGCACACAGTAAACTTATTGTCTGCCAACGTCTCTCCTCTACAGAGCAATTTAGCGTTACTAACAGTTTTAGCCTAGAGGGGTATTTCTTAAACTTTTTGAACTAAAACAAAACTGGGGTAGATGTAACTGCTAATGTTATATGGTTTCAGTTAGCCACCGTGAGACACAAGGATCTCCTCTAACCCCAAACAAGGATCTCCTCTAACCCCTGGTCGCCACATCTCAAAAAGGGTATCGAAGAGATAGAAAAAGTGCAGAGAAGGGCAACGAGGATGATTGAAGGATTGGAGCACCTTCCTTATGAGGAGAGGCTGCAGCGTTTGGGACTCTTTAGTTTGGAGAGGAGATGTCTGAGGGGGGGATATGATTGAAGTCTATAAAATTATGCATGGGGTAGAAAATGTTGACAGAGAGAATTTTTTTCTCTCTTTCTCACAATACTAGAACCAGGGGGCATTCATTGAAAATGCTGGGGGGAAGAATTAGGACTAATAAAAGGAAACACTTCTTCACGCAACGTGTGATTGGTGTTTGGAATATGCTGCCACAGGAAGTGGTAATGGCCACTAACCTGGATAGCTTTAAAAAGGGCTTGGACAGATTTATGGAGGAGAAGTCAATCTATGGCTACCAATCTTGTTCCTCCTTGATCTCAGATTGCAAATGCCTTATCAGACCAGGTGCTCAGGAGCAGCAGCAGCAGCAGAAGGCCATTGCTTTCACATCCTGCATGTGAGCTCCCAAAGGCACCTGGTGGGCCACTGCGAGTAGCAGAATGCTGGACTAGATGGACTCTGGTCTGATCCAGCAGGCTAGTTCTTATGTTCTTATGTTCTTATGTTCTTATGTTCAAACTGGACGATGGGGCAGGGTTGCCAACTCCAGATTGAGAAATTCCTAGAGATGTGTGAAATGGGTGAAATCTGGGAAAGTGGGGTTTGGGGAAGAAAGGGACCTCAATGGGGCCCACTCTCCAAAGCAACCATTTTCTCTGTAGAAACTGATCTCTGTCAGCTGTAATTCTGGGATATCTGCAGCTTCTCCATGGATAGTGGTGACTGTAGGATGGGGATGACTGGGGATGCTGACCCTGTTCCATGAGAAGGAGGCCCTGGTACAGATAGGGAGGACTACAAGAGACTGGCATAGTAATAGCAAAAATAGAATGGATCAGGCTCATTCCCTAGGCCCATAATAATGGTGCAAGGTCTGAGACATCACCTTCTATCTGATTATATTAACTGGAGATACCAGGATGTTCTGCATGCCAAGCAAATGCTCTACCACTAGGGTTCCCAGGTGTCTGGCAGGTAATTGGCCACCAATTCCTCCTGCTGCATGCCAGCACTCAGCTTGTCAGCAGGTGGAAGCAAGCCAACTGAAAGGGGGGGAGCAATCAATGTCCTCATGCAATTATGTCAATTCTGGTGAGGAATCAACTATTATAACTGATCTCCAGGTGACAGAGATCACCTGGTGAAAACAGCTGCTTTGAAAGGGGAACTCTATGGCATTATACCCCATAGTCCTTCCCTTCCCTAGGCTCCACCCCCAAAATCTCGAAGTATTACCCAACCCAGAGCTGGCAACTCTACTTCCGGTGCAACAAGGAAGCACCATTGCACCAGGGGGATGCTCTATCACTCTTCCAAAAACTCTATGAAGCATTGAGTTTGGGAGCAAGTGTTAGAGTGTCTTCCCAGTGCAATGCCAGCACTTTCCTATCATGCCAGAAGTGACATCATCATGCAGGGACATGGATTACTGACCCCTGTACCTGCTCCCCAAAAGCTCCTGCTAATTACCAGGAGGGACCTGGCAACTGTACCTACCACTGAGCCCCGGTTGACATTTCAGTGTGCTGTTGTCTTAGAAAACCCAGATACCACCCCATAATTGTTCATTAATGAATTAGACCATAGGGTGTGTCATGTGGATCTGGTTTCAGAATCTAGGGGGGTGGCTCATTCAGTTTTTTCACATTGATTCTCCCCCCTCCCCCCATTTTCTGGTGCTTTCTTCTCTGCAGTGTTGAGGTGTTGTGGTGAGGGAGGCTGGCCCTTGTATCCTGTTTATCCTTAAATTTGTTTACAGGTTGGGGGAGGATTCCTGTGTATTGTGTTCTGTTATACTGGTGGAGTTACTTTGTTGTATTCCTGGCAGGTTTCATTTGAGCCATTTTGATATAGTAGCTGAAATTTAAATAGAGGCGAGTTTTCATAAGGATGTGTTAGGAATTGGTTTTAAAACCTTCAAATTTTAACTCAGTTGTAGGGCTTTAGTTTCTTCCTAATTAGGCTTCTGATAGGCATTAAGAAGAGTCAAGGACCTTGTTTGCCAAATAGCTGATTAGCATACAGTAAACCTTTTCAGTGTCAGCTCTGAGCTTCATAACAATTGAAGCCAGATGGCCTTAGAAAACTACTTCCAGTTGTAGCTTGACTTTGCAGAGGAGCTCTTCTCAATTCTTTTATCTGGAACTGGGAAACCTTATGGTAGATAAATCAGGACACATTTTAGTGCGGTTACTTTTTACTTTTTTAGGGGTTCTTTTTAGTGCGGTTACTTTTGAAACATTTTGACATTCAACTTCCAGGATAGTTGCAGGTTAACCTTAGATAGGTTCTAGAATAGGAAGTCACTTAGTATAAATAGAATAGCAAGTCACTAGGTAGTTTTTCTTTTTTTAAAAAAATCCAAAGCCATACTTGCAAGTAAGGTTAAGTTAGGTGACTTTTTACAAAACAAAACCTTACTTTGGGTCGGAGGGCGGGGAGGGTTTGTAAAAAGCTTTCATGATCTGTTAGGTTGCAGTGCAGGACAGGTAGCCAGACACTTAACTTCCCTGTGTTAGTTAGCCAGAGTTTGGCCTGGGGAAACAATGAACCACAGGAAGGGAATGCAGTGAGACCCTGGGGGAAAGGCAAGGTAGAAGAGTACAGGGGTGGAGGGGAGGACCGCTGCTTTCCCGCCACCTGTGCAGAGACCTGCTCCTCAGCTGCCTTCACCATCCCAACCTCTCTCTTATGGCCTAGAGGCTCCTCTCTTCCCCTCTGACAATCATGCACAGCGAGTGTGTTTTTTCCCATCAGGGCAACATTGTTAGTCCACATAGTACATGCATATTTCCTCTATTTCCTCTAGCTCCACTTTCACTTTCCACTCTCTTCGTGGCAAGCAAGTCCACTCATAGTACGATCTTAATTTTACTTCGCTGCCAGAGTGGGACAGATTTGGCGGTGGAACAGCTTTGCCCAAGACCTCTTCCCTCAGCATCCAGCTCACCTAGTTTTACCCCTCCACTCCCTTGTGCTACTTTACACACTTCCCACTCCACCTCCTCCCTGTTGCCAAGTACTTCCCACTTCTTCCCCTGCCATATTATTTCTATTGTCCATGGCCTCCCTGCTCTTGCATATCTTTAGATCTTTAGATTTTTTTACAAAAATTAAATAACCACATCGATAGATTAATAAATCAATAATAACACTAAAAATGTAAGAATAATAAGACTAGTCAATCAGTCCAAAAACCCAATTTGCCCCTTCATTTGATCAACAAACTGGGATGTCTCCAGCTTCATAGTTTTACACACAAGCAGTCAGTTATTCCAGACCACTTTGGGAAAAACCCATTGGTCTTCATGCTTGAGTTTACAGCACATCAGGAGACAGACAATCATGAACGCGGGGAGCTTAACAAACAGCAGTTCATGTTGTCCTTTTGAGGTTTTGTAGTTTGCATACCACCATTACTCCCCCCTCACTTTTCACCATAAAAGACAATGTTTGGGCAAAGCGTGCAGATGCTGAATTTGAGACTTTTCTTTATTGGTTTGGCTTTTTATTGTCGACATATCGATCTATCAATAGATTGATATATCTATCTATTAATAAGATGAAAGATAAAAGTTAAAGATTATGTCAAAAAATAAAGCACACATGCCTCATAGAGAACCTGTGAAACATCCTCCCCATTCTCCGGACACAAGCAAAAATTTGATGGGTAATCCCTGCCCCGCTGCAAACAGAGCCGTGGGTAATAATGCCAAACATGCCTTGAAATAAAGACTGGAGCCTTGCGGTGCGTAATCAGCCTTTGTTGCCAGTGTGCCTGGGTTTTGCTGGGTACATGCACGTTGCATTGCCTTGCAGTTTTGTGATGCATTGGTTTGTGGTTCCATTGGATTGGTTTCTGGTTTGGTTCTATTGGGCTTGGGGTGGTTCTTGGGGTGGGAGGCGTTTATCTGTAGTGGTTGCTCAAGGGTATGCCTCTTTTCTTTTCCCCTGGAGGAAAAAAGGCTGTTTTTCCCTCTATTGGAACAGTGGGGGCCTCAGACAATGATTTGCTGCAGTTGCATTTAATGGGAGATCTTTGCAAAGCTCTGGAGAGGGGCTGTTTTCCAAAGTAGAGGCACAAAATTTGGAGCACACTGCTACTGACTTTCCTCAAAAGAACTGCCAAGTTTGGTGAAATTTGGAGCAGGAGGTCCAATTCTGTGGACGCCCAATTCTGTGGACACCCAATTTGGGTGCTCATAGAATTGACTCCCTGTCCCAAATATTACCAAACATGGTGGTTCTTTTTAGGAAAATCACCGGCATTTGTGCTGTAAATTTGGTGTCTGTACTTTGAAAAACAGCCCCTCCTGAGCCATTAGAGGAAAACATTCTCCCCTCAAATCAGTCGTGGGATTTTTTCCCCCATGGATGCTTGGGTGTGACATTGACCCTTTAAAGTCTATGTAAATTTTTGCAGGACTTGCAAGGTAGAGGCACCAAATTTGCAGCATGAGTGCAGGTGACGGTTGACCCCCGCCAAGCACAGATGACTGTTGCAGCATAAGTACAGGTGACTTGAACCCCGCCAAGAACCTCCATGTCTGGTGAAGTTTGGGTCAGGAGCTCCAATGTTATGTGCCTCAAAAGGGGTGACCTCATGTTCCAGTGGAAACAATTGAAAACTCTATTGAACAGATGGAATCACCCCTTTGGGGGGCTCAATAAAACAAGACCCCTGACCCAAACTTCACCAAACATGGGAGTCTTCTAAGGATAATCACCTGTAGCTGTGCTGAAATTTTGATGCTTCTACCCCCAGAGCGCTGAAACAGAATTTAATGGAGCCCCAAAATTTTCAGCTGTCTGAACCCCCCCCACCCCCCACCCCAAAAAAACCTATTTAGTGGTATGGATATTTGGGTTTTTATGGCTTTTCCAAAAAAAAGGTTAGCGCCAATAAACCCGAACCAAAACAAAAAGAGAAACAGAAAAATTGTGCACACTCCTACTAAGCCACTAACAATTTGCCATCCTTCCATTGGGACCCCAACATCTGCCATATAAGGTGGGTTATAGCACACTCAGTCCTGAACCTGCTTTAGAGGGTATCAGGCAGAATATAAAGATTTTTCAAAGTGTTATCTGAAATGATTAAGTCATCAAAGAAATGACCTTATGCAAAATCTGTCAATAAATACCAGTTTCCAGAAGGCCTGTCCTTCAGCTATACTGAAGAGGGAAGGAGAAGGTACCCTGTTGTGTAACAACAAAGGTCTGAGAGGCCAAGAGCGTACTATTTTGGACTGGTGAGAATTTCAAGCTGATGACCTGTGGGTTCTAAACGAATCTTTACCTCTTTTACTGTAATCTCTGGAATGAAGGAGCTCAAAATAACTAGCCTGGGTTATTTCGCTGCCTGAAGCAAGACTTTCAGGCAGGTGAACTTCATCTGCCTAACAAACAAGGGCATTGCTGTGATGAGGGAAGAATTGAGCTCTAGATGGGCAGGATCAGATTAGATAATTGTGACAGATGATAAGTTTTTGAGCACGCAGTAATTAGTGAACCCATCATAGAATGGCCCTGGCAGGGTATAAAAATCTATATAACTAATAGAAGCATTGCCAGTCATGTGGTGTGGGCAGGTGACCTGCCTTTTGCTTTTTGCTGCCACAATTGGGGGGGAAAAGGTTGTTGTGTTGATTGTATGATGTCACTTCTGAAAAAAAACCTGGAAATAATGTCATAGCTCCCTAGGAATTGCTAAAATCATTGCATTTTTGATTATTCCTATAAAAGACTGAGGTAACTGCTGACACAAACCTGAAAATGATGTCAGTCCTCGCTGTACCCTTTTCAATGAAAAGAACTAAGTAGAATTGTAACTTCATCCATCTTTGTTTTAGAATGCTTCGCTTGGGTCCCAGATTCTCCCTTTAAGGTGGATTCAAAAGGAGAATCTGGGCTCCCTAGTTTAAACACCATTGAAAGTGATGCTGTTTGGGGGTGGATTCCAGCATCACTCAGATTTTGCACCAGGCTCCATTTTCCCTAGCTACGCCTTTGCCCGGAGGGGAGGGCAGAAGAGACTGCCAGCTGTGGGCTGGGAGCCCGACCGGTGGCGGAGGGGGGGCAGGGCAGGGGAGTTTGCCATCCCTGGCCTTGAGCTGCTTTTATAAGTACTGAGGCTGGGGGCGGGGTGTGAGGAGGTGTGGCCCCACTCCCAAGGGCAGGTGGGGGTGTGGCCCCACCCTCCAAACCTCCCCCATAAAACATCTATACCTACATCACTGTGCCTACCTAGTTATGTTAGGTAGGCATGCACTAGGACCCAAGTGGAGCATTCTAAAACAAAAATTATCTAGCACGTAGCAGATGAAGTTCTTTATGTTGATAAGGATATAGGACTAGCTGGAAACTCTATGGTTTACTTGGCATTTGTGGACATTAATAAGTAATGCCTTGCTTCCAGTCCAAGTTATCCCCAAGTGCCCACCCCCCCGCCCACCCCCCGCCGCTGCTGCCAAGTTGGTTGGCAGATTCAGTCTGGCAACCCTAGTATTATTTTTTCTACACAATAGGACCACTCAGGGCAAGGGAAGCGATCTTGGTAAAGCAGGGGTGGAACCCCCAACATTTGCAAAACTCTGGAAATTAGAAGAAAAGAATGGGGATAATTTCTTTTTTAAAAAATTAACACTGATCACATCCTTCTCCCAGATGGTACTTTGTTGCCTGAGATCTTCTGAGAAAACCTTGTGAATCTCATATGCCATAATAACACAGCAGTGCACCGGGTAATCTGGTATTAGGAATAAGAAACAAGATTTAGGATGGAGGGGAGGGCATACCAGTGATACTTGACCATGACAGATGATAGGGATGTCAGCCTTCACATGGGACCTGGACATACCTCAGAATTACATTCATCTCCAGACGACAGGGATCAGTTTCTTTGGGGAAAATGGATACTTTGGTATTGTACTCCATTTTGATTCCTGTCCACCCAGGCTCCATCCTCAAATCTCTGGAGTTTCCCAACCTGGATCTGGCAAATTGTCGTGTGGACAAATACTTAATTAGCAGAGTTAATGCAATAATGAGGCAGAGACCAGTTGCTTTACTGAAATAAAGTTTACTTACTACAGGGAAGGGAAACTTGGAAGAAAAATGATAAACATCTTTCTTTCTAGCTAGTACCAACAGCCTTAGACTATGCTGCTTAGACTATTACATGGCTACTAAGCTATGGATAGAGTGAACTGAACACGGGCAGACTGCAACACAAAGAAGATATATCTAAAGCCTACGTGCAGACCTGCATGTAGCCCACCCAACCAATAGGTATCAATTACCTGGTCACTGACTTCTGACCTCACTAACTAATTAGCATGCAACAATTAACTCCTTCATTACTGGATTGTGTTACTGGCACTTGCCAAATCCCATCACAAACCCATTCCTCCCCCATCTCCCACCAGTGGCCAGGGGGATCTGGTAACCTTAGCCACAGGGGCCACTTGGCTCAGCCTCCTCCTAGTCCATCTGAATGCCCCAAATCTGCCCTCACCTATTGCTTTCCTATTACCAGTGTGCCTGCGAGATCAGTGACTGGCCTCAGGGAATTCCTGGTGGAGGGGAGATTTGAACTCAGTGCTTCTGGGCTCGTTGGTCTCACTTTTCTCCATGTTGCTACATAGATGGCTCGAAGAGGTCTGCACCTCAATCCTGTGCATGTTTACTAGGAAGCAACTTGAATGGAATGCGTACTCAAGGCGTCCGGGCAAAGGGTCACAGCTTTTCCTTGTGACGAACTGCAGCCAGTCCAAGTGTAAACATGCAGCAGTGGGCCCCTCACGCTCCATTCCCCGCACGTTCCTCATGCTTTCCCCCCAGGCATTTTATCCCTCACATTCCCCCATTATTAATCAACTGAGCATTCCTAATAGCCCGAGATCCCCATCGGTGATTCACATGCTTTACTGAATGGATTGCTGAATGCCACGCTCCGTTTTGGACAGGGCCCAACTGAAATTAAGAGATGCCAGCTGAGCCGAGCCAACCGTTTAAAGAAGGCATTTCTGAGGAGGAGAGAGTTGCCTGCCTAAGGGGGAAATGAACTGCACGGTTTGTCCGTGTGCACCTGCTGACTACCTTTGGTGCCTAAAGCAATTGACACCGCTGACCTCGGCCTAAGGAGAGAAATCACTGATCCAGTGTCACAGAGGCCTCATTCTCCTCACTGAGATGGCTATCCTTTGTCTGGATTCCACCATCACAGACAAAGGTGGGGGAAACTACATAATAAAGTATGCATTCTAAAAAGGCAACCTAGAGGTTCTCCTCACTGAGGTGATTAGGTTTTGACTGGATTGCACCATTGCAGACTTGGGCAGCAGCGGGGGTAGAGAACAGGGCTGCATGATGGAGTATGCCTCCATTTTGAAAAAGGCCCTGTGTACCTTAAAATCTAGTGAGTCATAACAGGGATGCTGGCCTTGAAATGTCTCAGAATTACCACTCATCTCCAGATTATAGAGATCGGTCCTCCTGGAAAAATGGATTCTTTGGAGGGCGGGTTTTATGGCATTATTCCCCTCTGAGGTGCCTGTCAACCCAGGCTCCATCCTTAAATCTCCAGGAGTTTTCAGCCTGGAGGTGGTAACTGTAACCTTCCACCTGCTGCCAGTAGCCAGGGAGGACTCGGCAATGAAAAACGTTAGACTGGAACCTTTTCCCATAAAACCTACCTGCAGGGATATTTTTTTCTGTGAGAGTTGCCATTGCCAACTCTGGGTTAGGTGAATATTTTAGGTAGAGCCCAGAGAGAGAGAGGACTTTGGGGAGAAAAGGAAGTTCAGAAGTGTAGAATGCTATAGACTCTGCCATCCAAATTGGCCATTTTCTCCAGAGGACTTAATATCTGCCTTTTAGAGATCAGATGTAATTCTGAGAGATCTCAAGCTTAATGAAGATAATTCAACTATGTAAGCTGCCACATTCTTGCTATACCTCCCCCTTGTGAGTCTGGAGTTGAATAAGAAGAGTTGTTTTTTATACCAGCGTTTCTTTACATTTAAGGAGTCTCAAAATGGCTTCCAGTTGCCTTTCCTTCCTCTCCTCACAACAGACACCTTGTGAGGGAGGTGAGGCTGAGAGAATTCAGAGAGAACTGTAATTAGTCCAAGGTAACCCAGAAGACGTTTTGTGGAGGAACATGGAAGACAAACCCAGTTCACCAATTCAGAGTACACCACTCATGTGGAAGCATGGGGAATCCAACCTGGTTATCCAGATTAGAGTCCACTGCTCTTAACCACTATGCCATGCTCTCTTAACCACTACATCACATTCTTAACCACTATATCATATTAGCAGGGTGCAGCTGGTAAAACAATGCCCAGGGCTCACCCTGCCCCCTTACAACTGCACCCCACCTTTGAACTTTCATTAAAATATTCTCCAACTGGGTCTCTTTTACGGCCTGCTGCCATTATAGGTTTCCTCCCTCAAGAAGAGAATGATATGATAAACCTCAGGCTAAATGCATAAAGATCCCAAGTCTTGCAGAGTATTCTGCGTAAAATATTTCACTTTCATCTTTTCACTTGCCAGAAGTGTAGCAAGGAGGAAAAGTGCCCGGAGTACCGGTGCATCCTCTGCCCCGGAACGCCACGCCATGCCCCTGGAACACCCTCACCACACCCCACACAGGGATGCGTGCCTGGTGTGTCATGCGCACCTCCCCCCCATCCCTTGGAGCTACACCTCTACTGCTTGCCCTTCCCTCCTCACACTTTGCTCGTGCAGATCTATTCCAATTTTCTTATTCACTGAACTTCTTGAAATTTACCATTTAAGAGGTAAGGTGTTGATTCTGAGTGCATAGATTTGCAAAGGAACAATTGGATTAAGGTCTTTTTTTCTCAACTGTGTGTGTTTATTTTATAACATTTTTGCTGTGAAGAAGAGGCATATTATCTCAGCAGACACAAATTCCCAGTTTGGAGGACTGCAAAACCAAGCCACTGTGATAATGTCTTCTAGGCAGGAAAACTGCCCAAAAAAATCGTACAGAAACCTCTGCAAGATCATAACATTAATGGATTAATGGAACGCATTTACCCCAAAATGTAAACATTTCATAAATATACAGCTTCATGCTACATAATGATAAACTAATCCATATTTCATGATGAATAACCTTTGGATTATCACGTATTGTAAATAGAAAGCAATCTTAAGATATATATTTTCCTACAAAAGCCTTTTGTTATTTGCATTTTTTAAAACCTGATTGTTATTTTTAAAATTTATTTTAATCATTGATTTTTATCCGCCCTGCTTGAAAGGCTCAGAATTAGCCGAGTTGCCAGTGGGTGTTCGAGCACTGTGTGTAATAATATGCCTGAATTCACATACTTCACAACAGTAAAGGTTTTATTACTAGCTGGATCCAACTTTGCATAGGGACCCTGATTACTTGTGGCTTCCAGACCAGTGTTTGGACTAGAGAATATAGTGGTCCTCAAGAAAGTCAAAATTAACATCCCTGCCATGAAATAAAGGACACTTGCCGGTCAAACAGCTGACCGAAACTTCTCCCAGAGAACTGTTATGCTGGAATGGCCTGGAGGAAGCTGAGCTCCCTGTTCCAAATGAAGAATGGTCAGCATGTTTGGTGATGCGTAGAACAAAGAGGACAGATATTAAAAAAAAACAGTTCTGGCCACACAGGGCAGCACCTTGATAAGAAGCAAAAGGCAGAAATGCGAGGGACTGCAGCCTCAGGAGGAATGACCGCAGAGACCTCACCATGTACCCGGTGACACACAAGGAGACGCACGGCTGCAGGGCTGTGTCTGTCATTACCAGTAAGTGCTGTTGGGTTTTTTAAAAAATGCTATTTTTAATGTTGCTTTAGTGTAGTTTCCAAATCAAATCCGTGGGTGCCTTTATAGTTTCTGCTACAGCTCTCTGGGGATAATTCAAGCCACATCATCACCTTTTCCTGAAAACCATCACCATCACAATTCCTGACCTGACCTGACCTGACCTGGACAGCCTAGGCTAGCCCAGTGGCGCCAGACCTCAGGAGCTAAGCGGGGTCGGCCCTGGTTAGCATTTGGCTGGGAAGATCACCAAGGAAGTACAGGGTAACTACAAAGAGGCAGACAGCGCTAAACCACCTCTATCTCATGCCTTGAAAACGCTACAGGATCATCATAAATCAGCTGCAAATAGACAACACTTTCCACCAATAAGATGCTTGGTTCTGGAGCACTGGGAAATGGCTCCTGCGTCCAGTCCGGGCATCTTGCCATTTCAAAGGGAACCTGGGGGGTCTTCTGGAATTCTGATTAGGGTAGACTTAGAGCCCCGTCCGGGGGGGGGGGGGAATCTGTTTGTGGGAGTGGTGTTGTGCTGTGCTGTTGGATTTGCTGTCCCTTGGGCACATTTTGGTGGAGGGGCAATTTTGCTGGCATGCAGCCGTTGCTGCTCCCACCAAGGCACTAGAACACGATACTAGACACAGTGCCAGCATCCAAGAGCCGCTGCCATCACCAGTGTAGTGGGGCAGGCTGGGGGCATGTCCCCTCCTGGCCTTTGCCAATGTTACACCAGCAGCCTGTACTTTGTACTTAAGCCACCCTTTTGGGTATCAAAAGCCTGTTGAGGCCATAGAGGTTTCTTGGCAACGGGGAGGCTTTTTTATTTTTCAAGCCTCCCCTTGTTGCCAGGAAGCCTCTTTAGGGATGGTGGCAGAGGTGGGATCCAGCAGGTTCTCACAGGTTCCCGAGAGTAGGTTACTAATTATTTGTGCGTGCTGAGAGCGGGTTACTAATTGGTGATTTTGCCACATGATTTTTGTCTTAATTACACCCCTCCTCCGCTCCTCAGCAGTAGCGCGCAGAACTTGAAGCAGTCTAGCAGGAGGTGCACCGGCGTGCGTGGCAGCCTGCACCTGCATGCATTCGTTTCCCGCTCAAGGACCGGTGCAGCGGCTGCGTCCTTGCCACATCCCCGCCCAGAAAAGCCCCGTCCCCCAGAATGCCCGGTACC
The DNA here is from genome assembly GCF_021028975.2 of Sphaerodactylus townsendi. NCBI lineage: Eukaryota > Metazoa > Chordata > Lepidosauria > Squamata > Sphaerodactylidae > Sphaerodactylus > Sphaerodactylus townsendi. The sequence continues at coordinate 96,907,989 of NC_059431.1, read as the reverse complement.
ACGCTCTCTGTCGTGTCTCCCTCACCCAGCCCCATTGGCGCTACGCCACTGTTTGAATCCCACCACCATGGGAACCTGTTACTAAAATTTTTGGATCCCACCACTGGATGGTGGCCAGGCCCTGGTGCAGCGCTGCGGCCGGGTGCCTGGCTCTCGAATGGGGCTGTCACTGGATTTGTTATACCCTGTTCAATTATAAGTTTGAAAGGTTGACAAAAGACAAGGCAGGATTCACCCCTTCATGCAGAGGACAACATTTAGGACAACATGCCTAATCCAGGTCTGCCAAAATAGAGCAAACATTGGATTCTGCTACGGGCAAACCCTCTTTTTGCTGATATCTTTAAACTGATGAGGTAATTAAAACCAACTGGATTTCCTCACTATGGTAAGCACATCTAATATATCAGGACTCAAGCTACATCCCAAGTTTCTGGCAAATTGCAGGTTTGGGATTCAGAACTGGGAAGGTCTTCATGCTAACATCGATCACAAACAAAGTAACACCCTATTTACTAGTTCAACTTCCGGTTAAGATGGCAATGACTTAACAGCAGCTGCCGAGCTCTCTTCACTGAACCAACTATTTACTCGTCACCCTGATTCCAGACTTTTGGTGATGTCTTTCATATCAGTGTTAGCTTTCCTTTGCCTTTTGTTCTTTCTTCTTCAGCACTGTTCTTACTTGACGCTTCAAGACAGGTGGTGAGGTTTTTGCCTGGCCTAACTCCCTCGTGTCCTGAGAAAAGCCAAGTCTTGAGTGCAGAAAACAGGCTGATTAGGATCTTTTAATTCCAATTTCCCTCCTCCATTGGCTTCTGTTCGCCCCAGGGATTTCACGCCCCCTTCTCGAAAATGAGCTTTTGCCTTCCCCGTCTCACCACCCTGTAGTAATGACCATGATGTGGACAATGATTTGATGTAAGGTTGCGATAATTTCTTCTGTGGTGATGGTGGTTCTGTGCTCCGCTGGACCGTAGAACGGCCTTTGTGAATGTGTTTGTGAGCCAAGTCATTTTCCCTGGCAGGAAAGTGGTAACCTTTTTCTCCTACCTACCCTCTCTATTCCAATTTTTCCAGAATATCAAGAAATAATATTTAGCTGAGGAAATCTGGGAGTGGAAGTCCAGCAAATGAGGGAAGGATACCCAAGATTTTACAAAAAACATATTTCAAGGATTCAGAGCTTTTATAGCTTGAATAGCAAAGTGGCAAAATGTATAGCTAAGGTAGCAAAAGAGAAAATGTCTGCAGGCAGAAACAATCTGTCCCTGGTAGAATTCTCCACAGCCGTGAAACTGCATAGGATCCCTCCTGGCTCTCTGTGGTTTTCCAGAGTCACTTAAGGTCAAATGCACCTTTCAGAGAAGCTAATCGTGTGAGGATCCCTACACCATTTTTTAAAAAGCTAATCTATCTGAGTCTGTTTATGCATGGAGTAATGACCCCGTGGCTGTTTGCTTCACAGTGGTTTTTTTCCTCCAAACATTTTTTCTCCAAACATTTTTTCTCCAAACATTTGTTCTCCCGCTGCAAAGTATCCCCAGCCAAGCCAATGTGCCAAAATGGCTGCCCACTCCTTCCTTGGGGAGGTTGCCTGCTGTTTGTTTGTTTATTTTAGCTGTCTTAGATCCTCAGCATAAAGAAAGCCCTTTGGATCGCTCCAAAATGCTGGCCAGAAGAGAAGGAGGAACTGCTGTTGAGTGAGCGGACAAAGGTGGGGAGGAGCGGGAAAATCCAAAGAGAATTTAATGGACAGAGATCTCCTTCACAGGACTATGAAGAAAGAAAGTCAAGGAGGTTTTGGAAACATAAGAAGATTTCTGGGATCTGAGGTAGAATGAGTGCCCAAGATGTGGAAGATTGTGTGTTAAGAGGATTGAAACCTAGAGGGAATGCACATTCAATGACCAGGGTCACAAGTGTGTGAAAGACCTGAGGCTTCTGTTTTCCCCGAGGCAAACTTCCCCAGAGCCAGGTGGAAAGACTAACAGAACATAGTTGTCTACCATGATCAGCCAGATTCTTGAAAGAGAGGTCCATCAATGGCTACTGGAAACAACTAAACCTCTGGACACCAGTGCTAAGAAGAAACATCAGTCCTTAGCCTCTGCGAACTGTTTGTTGGCCCTCTAGAGCAACTGATTGGCCATTGTGTGAGATGGGATAGTGGATGACACAGACCACTGGTTTGATCCAGCAGCAAGCCACCTCTTGTGTTATGTTCATTAAATTATGCCTAGACTCTGGAAGGAATAACCATTTTATTTTCACTCCATAACAGCAGGACTGAGGGTAAGCCAACGAGACTGTTTAGCTGGAAAATAAGGACAAACAAAAGGAAATTCTTCTTCACACGACAATTAATTAACTTACATAATTCACTGCCTTTCCCTCAGGGCGTTTAAGGGGGTAGTGATGTGTCCTCTGTTAAAGAAGCCTCTTTTTTAGGATCAGAAGGTGATGGCCAATTATAGACCAGTTTTGAACTTGTCTTTTTCAGAGGAAAGGTATTGACAGAGTGGTGTGTGAGCATCCCCAGGGCTTCCTGGATGACTCATCTGCCCTTGACTCTCTTTGGCTGGTTTCAGGTCTGCTCACAGAATGGAGCCAGCATTAATAGTCCTGGTAGAAGACCTCTGTTTACAAGCAGATCAAGGATATGTCTTTTTTATTGGATCTGTCAGCAGCCTTTGACTTTGTTGACCACACTATTCTAGCAAAATGCTTTGACATTGGAGGGGGGGAGTGAAAGGGAGAGCTTTGGAGTGGCTTAACTCTTTTCTATCTGGCTGTGGTCAAAAGGCAGTGGTAGAAGATCTACCATTTCCTGGGATTTGCTTTGGAAAGTGACGCAGGATCCTGTGTTGCCTCCAATATTGTTTAATATATATGTGAGACCTTTATATAAGATCATACTTAGCTTTTGAAATTAATGTTATTGATAGGTTGATGACATTCAATTCTACATTTCATTAATGTACAATTTATTTATTGAAACATTTACATTCTCCCTTTCTACATGGTTTAAGGCAGCTTACAATAATACTTAAAACATTTTCAGTGAAAAGCAAAAACAAAAATAGCAAAACCCAAAACTTTTCTGCTCCCCCACTTAAAAGGTGCTTGCCAGCGGTTCCCTATCATCTGCTGTGGTCAGTTGTCTAAGGGAGAACATGCAGAACCTTAATCCAGGCAAGATGGAATATCCCTGGTTGGAAAAGCTGAAGGGGGTTGTGCTGCCCACCCTTGAAGTTATGGGACTGTTTGATCTTTTCAAACTAAATTAAGAGCTTGGGGTGGTTTTATATCAATTCTTGCACTAGAGAAAGAGATTGGAGGAGTAACCAAAAGCACTTTCTGTCAGTTACATCTAGTTCAGACACTGACCCTATTCTTGGACCCAGAAAATCTGCTCCTGTTGAATCATGTTAACATCAAGGCTAGACAACCATAAAATGTTGTGCACGGGACTACCCTTGGAGAGAATTCTGACATTTCAACTAGTGCAAAATGCAGCCATCCACTTACTAGCTGGAGTCAGCCACCTGGCCCATATTACATCTAAATTTTGAGTTTCTGTACTTGTTGCTAATTTGTTTCATTTCAAGGTGTTGATTGTCCCCTGAAAGGCCCTTCTTGGCCACATACTTGCGGGGTTGCTTCTCCCAGCATTCACCACTATTCTGACCAATACCTATTGGCTATTCCTTTCAGGAGGGTTGTTGAAATGGTCACTGCCCTATCTAGCCTTTCAGTAGCTGTTTTATAGAACAGCCTTCCAGAAATTGCTATTTGCTTTCATATGTTTGTTAGCTTTTATGGATTTTGAAGGGTGTATAGTTCATACGGTCACTGTAATCTATTCTGAGTCTGTCATCAGAAAAAGTCGGACTAAAAATGGTCTATATCATGGACCCCCAACCTTGTTGAGACTGGGGGCACTTTTGGAATTCTGACACAATATGGTGGGTGCAGCTACAAAATGGCTGCCACAAAGGATTTCTGCAGGAGGTGGAGCCAGTTATAAAATGGCTGCTGCATTTTACCTTAAGTCACACAGTATGTGCTAGCAGCTGGTGCCAAAGTAACATTTTTTAAATAAAAAAATCAAATTGCTAATCAAAGGTCTCGCTGTCGAAAAGCCTCACCTGGTCTCAACCACTTCCTAAAAACACTAGACAGGCACCAGGAAAGTGGCTCAGCAGGAACTACATTGGAGACCCATGCTCTAAATAAATAATTCAGTTAGGGCAATGAGAAAGTGCCAAGACTTCAAAGATTGATTAGTCCAATAAGAGGGGCTATTTGGTCCTGTGCTAGTCAGAACAATAATGGTAATTTAAACATTTTCAATAAAATGTATATTTGACACACTTTGGGGATTTGGCAAGACAGGCACTATGGTTATTTCCTATGCTAGCCTGCCACCTGGAGGCCTTAAAAAGAACACATTTCTTTTCATAAGGTCACTGCCTTCCCCCCCCCCCCCCCCCCACACTGGACAGTTCTCTTCCATGAAAAAAATTAGCCATGAGTTTCATATTTACCCTGATATGTATAATATGTATATATCTGAGGTTATTCTTTTTGCCTTTTAAAATTTTTATGTTCGCGTGTTCTGTTACTGCTATTCTATGTATGCCAATAAAGGCTTTGCTTGCTTGCTTGCTTGCATATTTACCCTGACCTGGATGGCCCAGGCTAGCCTGATATCATCAGATTTCAGAAGCTAAGAAGGGTCAGTCATGGTCAGTGCTTAAGTGGGAGACCACCAAGGAAGAATGTGATTCCTACTTAGAGGCAAGCAATGGCAAACCACCTCTGTTTGTCTCTTGCCCTGAAAACCCCACAGGGTTGCCACAAGTGTTCCTTGACATCATCTTCCAACACTGCCCCCACATTTTTTAATTAATTTTTATTAGGTTTCAAAATAAAACAATGCATTTCTTAGTAAAGCCAAAGAAATTAAATACAAATCAACGGTTTGGGGATGGGAAGGACCTCAGCAGTAAAGAATACCATAAAATCAATCCTCCCGAGCAGCCATTTTCTCCAGGCAGAGGTCTGCAACCTGTGGCTCTCCAGATGTTCATGGACTACAATTCCCATCAGTCCCTGCCAGCATGGCCAGTTGGAGATCAACTGTAATAGCAGGAGATGTCCTGGTGCCAACTGGAGATTGACAGATTGACAACAAAGTGCATTCTTTGAGCCAGTTCTCCTTAATTTTAGTACTTCTCTGTTGAAAATCAGTCTTCCATGTTCCTTTTCCACCGGGATATTGCTTTGCTAATGAGATGCAGAATGGAGTGTGCGCTCACATGATGTCATAAAGGCCCAGTCGTGTCATGCTTTAGGAGTGAGAAATCTGATGCAGACTTTTATTTCATCCTAGGGGGCCATGAGGAAGGGTGCTTCCTGTCGAGTGGTAGAGGTGGAGAAGGGGTGATCTAGTCCCAATGGCTTCCCTGAGGCATTTCGTCTGCCTATTGGCTGTGCTCTTTGCAAGCCACTTCGTTTTTTTCTCCAATGCCTTCCTTGGCCAAACTAGCAACAACAAACAGAAAGAAGGTAAGAGATATGGGAAGAGCCTGAGAAATGAGGAAGATGAGGAAGGACGGTCCTTCTCAGAAAGTTGATATGGCGGGCAGAAGACCAGACTGGGGAGAAATAAAGAAAGAGGATGAGTCAAGGTCATTTAGGAGCAACAAAGAGAGTTCTATGTGTTACCTTGGCCATAGGGATTGTCATCCCCATGGCACTTCACCAGGCCTTAATGTTTAATACTGTTGATCCATGTGACCGCTGCATTGTAGTATTATACGTGAATTGCAGTTGCCAGCAGAGACAGGACAGAGACAGAGATGATGTGGACCTGAAATTTTATTCAGAAAGTGATCATGTGTCAAAGCTGCAGCTCAGGGAGAATTATGGATTGAGGCACAGTAAATGGGAGGAGCCATGGCTTAATAGTAGTGCATTTGCATGCCAGATTTGATCGACTTGGCATCTCCAGTTAGAGATCTAGCAAGCAAGTGATGTGAAGGACCTAGGGTCCATTCCACACAGCCGAAATAAGACAACCTGAGGACGCAAAAAAAAAAAAAAAAAGGCAACCTGGGAAGGCACTCCACACAGCCTTTTCTCCAAGACGTTCTTAGATTGCCTTATTTCTGCTCACGGCGTCTTTTTACAAAAATGTTTCAAATATACCCTTCCCCACTAAGCTGCCTGCAAGATGCACAGAAAAACTTATTTGGTCCACTGAGGGCAGGTCAACCCAATGCTTTTCAATGGGCAGCAGACCCGTTGAGGAGCCATCTTCATAGCACACACATTAAGAGAGAATCTTGGGGCTTCCGCACTACAGAAGGAGCTAAGGTTCCATCGGTCCCTTCAGTGGGGGGGGCTTATTCCATTGTCCATTGTTAACTTACCTGGCCCCTGGAACGAGCTAAGGGCGATCATCTTTGCGCCTGTTTCGGCCTCTATCGCGGATTGGAGCTTGTGTTACCATGGGAAACGGAGCCGCTTTTTTTTTTTTTTTTTTTTTTACAGTTTACAGTTACATGCCCGCCACGCACTCTCCCGTTTCTGGGCGACGCCACAAAAGCCGCTCCTGATTATTGAACGGATGAGGTGTCGCTTCGATGCCCAGACTTCGCCGCATCGAATTTTGGTTCCAGCAGGTGTAAACTCATAACTGCGCATAGGATGTCGAGTTCTGAGGAGGGGAACTGAGACAAACAACGCGATTTTGAAGTTGTGAAAAGGATAGCAATTATGGTGAACCTAGATAGAAACCAGTACAACTCTGTCGTCCGAAAGCCCTTAGTGTTCAGAAGATGGGTCTACTGTCCATTGAAAAGCAGAATTGCCAGAATCGACAGGACCAGCTGAGCACAACTATGTACTTTTTGAGTTGAAAAGGCACTTAGGATCAGAGCCTGCCGTGCAAAAGCCCCGAGGCTACCTTCAGCAAATAGCAGCAGAGAGAATCCCTTCAGTTGCATACAAAATGTCAGGTGCTAGCTGAGGGTGAACTGATCAGACAGCAAAACTGTCAGGCAGGAAAAGTCTCTTTTCCCTTCTGAGGCCTTTGCTGTCTGGAAAGCACTAAGAAGCTGCCTCTTTTGGGACGTCTTATTTTGGGTGTGCAGAGTGAAAAGAGACAATTGCCCCTTTTTAAGACATCCCACAGATTTTTTTGTGTGTGTGCTGTGCGGAATGGACCTATGTCTGACCTTCTGGATAGCTGCTGCCAGTCAGAGTAGGCAATGCTTGCTGACTCTGTTGCAAGCACCTTCATGTGCTTAGCCAGTTTGATACACTACGTTGCCAGCAAATGATCACTAGGTTCTAAATAGACCCCAATACTTGCTGCTCTGTTTGCTTATACTGCCATAACATGGCCATCAGCTACTGTAATTCTTTCTTATATCAGCTTGTCAGCAAAAGAAAAACAGTTGCAAAAAAAGCAGCTATGTTAGACACATTGCTGAAAAATTAATCCAGACTTTATTTTTTTTATTATTTATTTCTCAGTCTTATAGACCGCCCAACCCCCGAAGGGCTCTGGGCGGTGAACAACATAAAGTAACAGTTACATAATAGACTGTAGATAATTTAAGTTAAAAATGCAGCAATTAATAACGACTAATAACTTCTGGCATTTAAATGAAGAACAAGTTTTTGTTCCGGCATAAGACTTGGGGTCCCACAAAACTACATTTGGTCCTGCACCATTCCAGCTCTTGGAGTATGCAACTGAGGGCATCACACTGTGCTTTTGTGAGAATGCACATCAACAGCTCACATTGTGCTTTGCGGTCCCACAAATTGCGCCCCTTTCTCTCTGAAACTCCAGATGTGGCCTGGAGTTCTTTCAGAATTTCGACTGATATCCAGACAGTGGGGATCAGTTCCCTCAGAGGAAACAAGGGCTTTGGAGGAGGACTCTATAGAATCAAATCCCTGTGGAGCTTCGGCAACTGGTGGGAGAGACATGGTGGAGGGAAATGGTATGTGGGGGCAGCGCTGCCAGCATGATGATGTGACTGCTGGGGAATATCTGGAGGTGATGGCAGTAGCTCTAGGAATTGCTGAAACTCAATGGTTTTACCGTAGAATTCCCAGTGATTTATAGTGCTTCTGCCATCACCTTTAAGCATCCCCTAGAAGTCAAGCCACTGAACAGGTGACAGTAGAAAGTTTAAAAATTTAAAAAATGTATTTAAATGTTTCCATTGTTGCTGCTTCATGTGGTGGCAGGGAACAAAAATGTAGGGCAGGGAATCCTCCACCCCAACCGGGGGCTTGGAAGTTCTGGGTGAGTTCCCTCCACTCTCAAAACTCCGCTGTCTGCAAGCTCCACCCCTAAATCTCCAGGAATTCCCCTAGCCAGAGTTGGCAAACCCATGTCAAATACTTTCCCCAAAATAGTTGGTGGGAATGGAGTGGTGGGCTGCTGGGGTTTTCTGAGCAGAGATACTCAATAGCCCCTTCTGAATCTGCCCTACTAGTGTGTACTGGGCCAACCAGGTGCTCATTGAAGCAAATTTTGCTGTTTGTCATTGACTGGAAAAAAAAGACTGCCTTTGCAGCCCCCCACCCGGCCAGCACCCTGGGTGCTGAGAACTTTGTACCCCTCTCCTGTGCATCTCTGCTGATCTTCCACAGCAACATATAACTGCAAAGATGTTGGTGCATTCTGGATTGCAGTCTCAGCTCAAGCAGAACATCAGTGAGGTCTCATAGACTAAACCAGAACCCTTCCTGAACTGATGTACTGCTGAAAGTATACTCCAGAATTCTTTGATGCACGTATGGTTTCGTCAGCAACTGAGACCATGTGAAGTGTATCCCTTAAGAGAACAAAGTTATAGAGTGAATTACTAGAAAAAGGAAGCTACTGGGGGATGGGATGTAGAAAGGGGAAAGGGAAGTGCCCAGACCTGGCTAGCCTTGACTAGTCTGATCTCAGCAGATCTTGGAAGCTAAGCAGGGCCAGCCCAGGTTAGTATTTGGATGGGAGACCACCAAGGAAGTCCAGGGTCACTACGCAGAGGCAGATAATGGCAACCCACCTCTGTTCATCTCTCATCTTGAAAACCCCAAGGGGTCGCCATAAGTCAGCTATGGCCATGTTCCACCACCAAAAGAGGAAGAAAGAGGATAGCTGGGAGCAGACAAAGTGAATGAAAGATGGGGCAAAAATTACAGGGAAATAGTTTTGACACCCGCTTTGTGTTTAAGGGGGGAAGATGCAGGAAACATTTGTGGCTTCATCAACAGGGGAAGGCATGGAGGTGATCGACATGGCCCAGAGTGAGGACAGCCAACAGCTGGGGAATGCAGCTGTGAAGGACATCTTGCTGGACTTGGCCATTTCCTTGAACACGGCGAGCGTCATGCTTTTTTTTTTATGCGTGACATAGAGCCAGAAGTCCTAGCAATGATCATGGACGAGGAGCGCATGAACATCTACTTGTTCTTCATGATTGCCTATTAAGAAGTAGGTGTGACCTTCCATCCCACACGCCCAGGGAATTCTGGGACTTCACCAAGCAACAAGGACTACTGTACCAACAAGTCACATCTCCATGCCATGGCCCCCTGAGAAAAGCAATAAACCCTCTGACCAAAAATTGTAGAGTCTGCCCTGAGTCACAACCTTACCCTTTGATCCTAATCTTCCATGAATTAAGACCAGAATGTTTTCGGCCATTAGATGCCCACTCTTCTTAAATGATCCAAGACCATATTTATTATGTTATATTACATTATACCACTTCTGACTACAGGCAGGAGATTGTGTGACTGAATTTCCACCCCACAGATTTTTTTAAAAATAAACTTCCTACACACAGTAAACTTAATCTTGAGATGATTCTAGAATGAAGAGATTTAGAAGAGCAGAAGAGAAGCGTTTGGAGTTAAACCTCTCCATTTTCTCCTGTAAGGAGACTCAAGGCAGCTTTCAAACTCCTTTCCCTTCCTCTCCTCACAACAGACACCTTGTGAGGTAGGTAGGGCAGAGAGAGTTTGGAGAGGACTGTGACTGGCCCAAGGTCACCTTGCAGGCTTCATGCATAGTAACAGGGAAACAAATCTAGTTCACCAGATAAGAGTCCTCTGCTCATGCGAAGGAGTGGAGAATCAAAGCTGGTTCTCCAGTTTAGAGTCTACCTGCTCTAACTGCTACACCAGTGATTCCCAAAGTGGGCGCCACCGCCCCCTGGTGGGTGCTGCAGCGATCCAGGGGGGCGGTGATGGCCACAGGTAGAAATATTAATACATATATATTTCTGTTTAATTGCTATTAAAATGTAAAAAAATAATTTCCAGGGGGCGCTATGTAATATTTTTTCTGGAAAGGGGCAGTAGGCCAAATAAGTTTGAGACGCACTGTGCTACACTATGCTGGGTCACTATTTAGTTTAACCTTTTCACTGATATTTTAGTTCCACACCAATAGGATTTTTATTTGTTTTTAAAGAAGAAGCAATCAGCCATGTTCATCCCTGGCTGCAATCAGAAGTGGATTCAGAACCAGTTTTAGCATGTTTGCCTCTTATGAAGAGTATCTTACATTCTGGTAACCGGTAACACTTTCCACATACTTTCCACATACCAACCCACCAGTTTGGAAGGGAAGGAAATGCTTCTAGGCTGGAGGCCTTTCAACACATCAGTCTAGTGAGTTTAGTCTATCTCCCCTGCTCTGGCCCCTGCTAACCATTAGAGGAAATTAGCTGGATGTTAGGGTTGCTATCCACCAGGTGGAGCCTGGAGATCTGAAATTATAACTGACCTCCAGACTGCTAAAATCAGTTCCCCGCATGAAAATGGCAGCTTTGGAGGGGGACTCTATGGTGTCATATCCTTGCAGAGGATGCAGTTATCCCCCCTCAGAATACAGTTATGTAATGCTCAGAACCCTACTTCCCTGAGGCTGCACCCCCAAATCTCCAGGTATTTTCTAACCTGGGGTTGGCCACCAGAGCTCTGTTGTGATGATTCAGCCCTCTTCTCTGTTACACTTGAACCAGTCAGATTTAGAACCCTGAATGCGATGCTGGATGATTTTTTAAAAATCCGTTTTACCTCAGACTTACAAAAACAGAAAGGGAACTTTTAAAAGACAAGGATGGGGGTGGTGAGGGCCTTGTTTTAGGGTGATTATTTATACAGCACGAATGGCCTGGGGTTGTGACATAAATTAGCACCACCATGGGGGGAATAAATTTGAGGAACACATCTAGTCAAAAGAGAGTGACTAAATGGGAATCAGAGACAGATAAAGCTTAAAACGGCTTTCCAGACAACAAAACAGTAATTCCTCAAATAAAAGTTTGGTGATTTATGGATAGTAAGCAGTCCAACAGTGGAAACAAATCATGCTGTAAAAGGTTGTGGTTAAAACAGGGGGTTTCTTAGGGGGGAAATTGTGAAAACCATAAAAAGATCAATTCCGTTAACCATGGGGGAGAGGAATATTTAGGTGACAGTTAATATTTAACAAAAATGCCTCCTGAGGAAGTGAAGCCAGCTGAGATAGGTACAGTGGAAGTGACAAGCACAGAACAAGATAGATCTGAAAGAGAGAAAGCCCCTGACCTATCAGAGGGAGAGACTATGGGTATAACAAGGGTTGGGCAAGCAGAGGCACATGTCCTGGGCACAGCCTGAATAGGGGCATGCATGGACATCCCACCAATTGTGGCCAGCCAGCGCTTGATTTGCTGTAGTCCAGGAAGCCATAGGAGTTCAGCCTGCTGGAGTCAACCTGTGTCCTGTGCACTGCTTCAGTTGAGCAGAGGAAGAGCATTCAGAGGGCTGAGATGGCAGCTCAGGGCTCCATGGAGCTGCCCAGGCCTGGGGTGCTGGGACAGCTGACAGGTGGGGCCAGGTATGGAGGCCAGATGGGGAGAAGCCTCTTTTCAAACCACCACCCAACAGCCATCATGAAGCTTCTTTCTGTGCCTAGGTGCCAGGGGAGGAGTGTGTTGAAGTTGTCCTTTTTCTCTGCCCCTCCTGGGGGTGTGTGTAATTTGGAAGGAGCATAATTTCAGTACTTGCCCCAGGCGTTATTGTCTGTTGTTATGCCCTGGAAAAGTGAGAGAGAATTTGAACTATTTAAAAAAAACTGAAAAGAGAAAGGAACAAAGGATCAAATGCCAGCTCTCAACCTGCTCATGTTGCTTTGAGTCACCTTCAAGGACCGATGCAATTTGAAGTGTAACTCACAATGATTTTGGGGGAGGGGCTTATAAGAGAGGGGGAATGAGGAATGGTATAGTATCAGAGAAGTTCGGCCCAGTGTTTTCCAGATGTTCAGGGTAATTCATCAGTTTTCGTCAGCATGGCCAATTGGCCATGCTGGTAGGGGCTGATGGGAATTGTAGTTCCTTAACATCTGGAGAGCCGCAGGTTCCCTACCCCTGGTATAGCCCAATCTCATCAAATTTCAGAAGCTACGAAGGGTCGGTTCATGGATGGGAGACCACCAAGAAAGCCCTACAGAGGACCTCTAAAGGATGTCTAAAGAACTCTCAAGTGAGCTAAAATATAAAAGGGACATGTACAAGTAATGGAAAGGGTGGAATTACTAAAGAGGAATTCAAACAAATAGCCAAGACATTGTAGGGAGAAGGTCAGAGAACAGGAGATGTCCCAGCGTACTGGAGGAGAGATAATGTTGTCCCCATCTTCAAAATGGGGGGGGGGGGGAGATCCACACAACTACCGCCCAGTCAGCCTGACATCTATACCAGGAAAGATTCTAGAGCAGATCATTGACAGTCTGTAAGCATTTGGAAGGGAATAATGTGATCACTGAAAATCAACATGGGTCATGCCAGACTAATCTTACCTCTTTTTTTGATAGACTGACAAACTTATTAGATGAAGGAAATGCTGTGGATGTAGCATACCTTGATTTTAGTAAGGCCTTGGACAAGGTGCCCCATGATATTCTTGGTAGTAAGCTGGAAAGATGTGGACTAGACAAGGCAGCTGTTAGATGGATTTGTATTTGGTTGACAGGCCGAACAGAAAGAGTTCTCATCAATGGCTCATTTTCATCCTGGCAAGAAGTGAGTAGTGGAGTGCCACAGGGTTCTGTCCTAGGCCCAGTGCTATTCAACATTATTATCAATGACTTGGAGAATGAAATAGAGGGCATGTTAATCAAAATTGTAGATGATATCAAATTAGGAGGGGCAGATAATACCCTGGAGGACAGGGGCAGGATTCAAAATGATCTGGACAGATTAGAGAGCTGGGCCAAAACTAACAAAATGAATTTCAACAGAGATAAATGTAAGATTTTACACTTAGGCAGAAAGAAATGAAATGCACAAATATAGGATGGTTGACACCTAGCTTGACAACAGTGTGTATGAAAGGGATCTGGGAGTCTTAGTAGACCACAAACTGAACATGAGTCAGCAGTGTGATATGCCAGCCAAGAAAGCCAATGCAATTCTGGGATGCATCAATTAGAGTATAGTGTCTGGATTGAGGGAAGTACGGTAATTGTAGCACTCTACTCTGCACTGGTCAGACCTCACCAAGAGTGCTGTATTCAGTTCTGGGCACTGCAATTTAAGAAGGATATTGATGAGATGGAATGTGTCCAGAGGAGGACAATCAAAATGGTAAAAAGTCTAGAATCCATGCTCTGTGGAGAGAGGGAGATGAGGATGTTTAATCTAGAGAAGGAAAGCTGAGGAGGAGACATGATAGCTATGTTTAAATGTATTGACTAGTGTTCTTGGTTTCTCCTCCTCTTGAAACTACTGTGGATATAAGAAAGGTTGAGGGACGCACCTTCAATCTTCCATTGATTGTGCCATTAACAAAAATTTCTGGCGTATCCTTATCATAGATCAGAACACCAGTAGAATGGCATCTACCGACAAGTATGGTTGCTAAGTCTGGAAATTCCTGGAGATTTGGTGATGGAACTTAGGGAAGGTTGGGAAGGAGAGGTCCACAGCAGGGTATGATGCCATGGTATCTTCCCTCCAAAGCGCCTATTTTCTCCAGGTGGAACGATCCCTGTAATATGAGATCAGTAGTAATTCGGCACCTTGTGTACTCTGACATAATATCTGTGGGGCAGATTCTGCTTCACTATGGTGTATAATAGGTGCAAGTCAATGGCAATGTATGCTTATAACAAAAAGCTTTCAATCATGTGAGCAGGCAAAATCTAGCAAATGCAAATAAAGGTGCATCTACAGTCCATAAGAATTAAAAACAGTCCCAGCGAGTCCTTCATGCTTGTTTTATTGAAATGTCTTTGTTTCTTTAGTGTAATTTCTATCATTCTTGCTCGTAGTGTTTAGGATCCCAGTACAGCATACAACCCTCCAGGAGGTTATATTGGGAGAGGCAGTCCCACAGGTACGACAGTCCCAGACCATTTAGGGCTTTAAAGGTTACCATCAAAACCTTGAATCTGATCCAGTGATCCACTGGGAGCCACCTCAGCTGGCAGAGCACAGGCTAAATATGAGATCTTAATGGTGTCCCTGTGAGCACTTGCTGCTGCGTTATGGACCAGCTAAAGTTTTGAAGCACCCCAAAGTAGCCCTGCAGGGAGGGAGTTTGTCTGGAGGTGACCATTGCAAGGATCACCTTGGCTAGATCAGGGCAAGCCCAATGGGGCACCAATGGCTTAGTCTGGCAAAGATAAAGAAATTCCACTCTGGCTGTGTTTGTGACCTGGGCCTCCGTGGAAAGAGGGGCATTCACCTTGGCTCTTGACAGTAGGTGTAGGTGTGTTAATTTCACCCCAATTAAATTCGGCAGCTGGTGTTCCAGTCCTAAATCTCCCTGGTCCAGCCACATGACCTCCATCATCAATGGATTAAGTTTCAGTTGACTCTGCTTCAACCATCTCCCCTCAGCCACCAGATTTTCTGGGAAGGTATCCGGTCATCCATCCATCAACAGATACACCTGGCTGTCATCGGCATAGTGATCATCCCAGCCCGAAAATCCCAACCACATGGGCGAGCAATCACAAACAGATGTTAAATAACATAGGGGAGAGGATCACCCCTGAGCGACTCAACATACCAAAAGGTGCCGTGATGATACCCTCTCTCCCAGTGCCACCTCTGTCTCCAGTCGTGGAGAAATTAGACCAATTACTGCAAGACTGTCCCACGCAATCCAAAATCCACAAGGCAGTGGGTCAAAAAATAGTGATGTCAAATGCTGCAGTAACAACAACTATGCTGACAAGCTTTGATCCAGTTGTCTACAGAGTTCATCTGTGAGGGTGACCAGTGCAGTCTCCATCCCATGACCAGGCTGGAAGCAGGATTGAAAGGGGTCCAGGTCTGAGATATCACCCAGAAAAACCTAAAGCTCTAAATATTCCCCAATTTCTATGGTAAAAACCATAGAGATTTCAGAAATTCCTAGTGTCATCATGGCACTTCACAAGTCAGTCTTCCCACTCCCATTTTTGCATCTATTGGAGTGAAAAGCAGGAGAATTACTACCACATTAGGTAATCAGGTAAGCCCAGTTCAGTAGCCATTCTGTGTGCCACATGTTCTTCCCCTGACCTGCTGAACTCCTGCTTTGATCAGCAGGTGGCCTCCACCTTTATCCCATCAGCTCAGTCCCTGATCTGCCAGGCACTGTCTTTTATGTTCCCCTTAATTCTCAGGACATGAGCCACAGCAGACCACAGGGCCCGCATGATCAAGTTCTATTGTAACACTGGCTTTATAGAGCAGTAATTTGTCCACGAGGATTAACCACATGTGCTTGGCATGTGTAAGTTTTGTTTGGAGGACTGAGGAAAGAATATATTTCCTGAAAGAAAACATGTCACAGAGCTTACAAGACGGTGCTGGCTGATTGGGGCAGAGCCTAGTAGGATAAAGGTTCTCTGCCTGTTTCCAGAATGTGCATGAAAGAACAAGGCATTGCATTTATACCATATATTGAATAGCCATGAATCAAAAAATGGCAGAATAGGGTCACTTGGGTTGGAGTAAATCAGGTTTGCAGAAAAAGACTTTAAAAGGAGGAAATTAATCTTTTTTTTAAAAAAAAAAAAAGTTTAAAAATACCAGGATCTTTTTTAAACTGTTGATCATGATTCTGTATTGCTTAGACAGTGTCAAAAGCAGACTGAAATTTCTCACGAAGAGGGAGGAATAATGTGGAGGCCAGTGGGGGAAGACATGAAATTTCTCTTTCCCGCTGAGTCCTCCCTCCCCACCCATGGATATATTTTCCTTACAAGTGAAACCTGGAGCAATGTCTTTACCATTCCTTGACTGAAACTGGATTGCGAATAAAGTCCCTGAAGTCAGATTAGGTCTCTGGATTATTAAAGTACAGTCTCATTCCTTTTTACTCTGGTTCGTATATTCTGTGATTCCCAACACCAAAACTGTATTACATACATAATGTGTGAAATTAAAAAAAAAAGATGCAATGAGTAAACAGTGTACATTCATTTCGACTTAATTGAGACATCATGAAAAACTACCATTAAAGAATGTGGTTTGGAAAGATATTGGGATTGGTAGCCACTGTTCTGTTCCCATGTGAATGAAGGGAATTTTTGAAGGCAACTGGTTGGAAAAGGAAAACAGACCAGCCGCTCTGAACTTTGGACACTTGGAAGATCGGACGACCCGAGAAGGTCGCACAGAGGTTGTAAATCTGCCTGCAGAGGCTCACATGACGAAGACTTCTCAGGCAAAATCCCCGCACAGAGAAAACCAGCTCGCCAGACAGGCCAAAGACCAAACAACACAGTACAATTTTTAACAAGTCAGGTCTGAGGCCAATTCTCCGCTTAAAAAAAAACGCTGAGGCAAACCGCTCTCCTTTGAATCGCTGCTTTTGAGTGCGAAGTCTTACTCCCCACCGCAGGAACATGCCTCCTGTCTTCTTTTTTAAAAAACCCTTTTCTGTCCCCATTTTTGCAGCAGGGCACAAGGGCAGAGGGAGGGAAGGGAGCGTTTGGGGGCAGCCTCCGAAGCTTCCGTCTTGAAACCAGCAGTCACACCCCCGGGCTTCCCCCCTCCCCTGCGCAGAGCGCGGGGTGTTCAAAAAGGTGCCGTTCCATCCAGGAATAGAAATACCGCACGCTGAGGGGGAAGGAGAGCAGCAGATTCGGGGTTGCTGTGCTGTCGCCACTGGCACAGTGGGGAGTGCAGCGGGATCCCGCGTTACTTTCCGCAAGTAGTGCGCAACAAAAGGTAAGTGGGGAAACGACCTGAGATGAGCCACCTCAGGAAGATGGCATAAATGGGAAGGGAGGAACCACTCTTCTCCCTCTGTGACAGTCCCAAGCCTAACTGGGCTCCCACAAGCATTAAAAAATGGCATTCCCCATAGATGCTGTGTGGCTGTGGAATAGGGTTGCCAGCCTCCAGGTGGGGCCTGGAAATCTCCTGGAATTACAAATAATCTCTGGACTGCAGAAATCAATACCCATGGAGAAAGCAGATGGTCTAGAGGTTGAATCTATGGCATTATACCCCACTGAGCCCCGCCCCCCTTCCCAAACCTTGTCCTCCGCAGGTTCTACTCCCAAACTTCCTGGAATTCCCCAATTCAGACTTGGCAGCTCTACTGAGGAGAAAGAGAGTTGGGTCTAAGGGATCCAGACTTGACTCATTAAAAAAATGTACTGTGCATTTGGGCCTACTTTCTTCTCCCTGGCATCCAGTTTCCTCTGTGGAGGGAAGTTTGAGATGGAGGAGCATTCAGCTCCTTTCAGACCTCACTGGAAATAAAAAGTGATACAGTCCTAGCGCAGATTTCCTCCTCAGCCAGAGCTCCTAAACTGGTTATCCCAAACCAGTCCTCAATGTGACTCTTAAAACAATTTTTTAAAAAATCTCACAGTCTTTTTTGCCCTTGATGGCCACTAAACAGAGCGTCACTGAAGACTTGTCCACTGATCCTGAGTTCTCAAGAAGAAGTTTTCCCTAAGGCAGGTTAAGAGCTGAAAAAGTGATAGAGCATTTCTACAGTGCAGACTCTGTTCTGTTCCCTCTGGGTGACTAGCCAGGAACGTTCTTCCACCCTGCCTTGTCAGGTGGAAGTAGCAGAGAAAGCAAAGGAGACTGCAGGGAAGAGATGGGCTAGGTCTCCAACTGCAGACAGGGCTAGCATCAGCCCAGGATGGGATCCCACAGTCCATTCTTGCTGTGTCTTGATCCAGTGTGCTTTTCAGGTTGTTTTACCAGATGCGGCACTTAAGAACAGGATTCATTGATGACGTACTTGGACAGCGGAAATGCCTGGAGAAATCCTGGCTGTTGCTTAAAGAGCCAACGACACGGAGCGACGGGGGACTATGTGGATCATTGTTTAAGAAGGTTTGCAGTCCCTCGAGATTCTGGTGCCCACACATTGCCTACGGAAAACAAATGCAAACCAAACTAATGTAACAATTTCTACTGGCAACTACTGATGAAGCTTGCTTTCTGTTTGTTCGCCTATGGTTGAAATATATCGTTAGATTTTATATAAGGCTGCAGTTGCTCATATTGTATACATTGATTACAAGTTATTATATACTAGTGATATATTCTAATATAACTCTGTAGAGTACTTGTTTTATGTAGAGTACTTGTAGAGTAACTCTGTAGAGTACTTGTTTTATGAAAGGCTGATATTGGCTGGTTTATATATGTGTGAACCTATTGAATAGTACAGGATAGATTCTGTCTCCATATTTCTGGTAATATACACACTGCATAGATTACTTGTTTTGCTACAAGCACACTGTGATGATAAAAGCAACTTTGGGGTCATGTGTAATTAAATGTTCATGCTGTTCTAAGCATAAATATTCATGTATATTGTATTGTATTAGGTATTTAGCTTCAACACAGATTGTTGCTTCTGATGTAGGAAAATCAAGCCTGTAAGAGCCAGATAATTCGTGCTGCGCAAACCATTTTTCCCACAATTTGTCAAACTGCAGCTTTCTGTCCAGCCCTTTATGTTTGGGTGCCCATATTCAAGAAGAACCATGACAGAAACAAAATAAACACATTTCCAAAGCTTATGAGATCCTGCAGGGGGAAGTGATGCTTGGAGCGGAACCATTTGGAATGGAGAAGTGTAAAGCAGGAAAGGGGTTAAGTGCCTCCCCCCACCCACTTCTTCTCTTCACTTTCTCTTTCCAAAATTGGTTTTCAATTTTACGAAAAAAATAAATAACTGAGGATCAATTGGTTTGTTGTAGTTAGCCCCTAACAGCCTTGACCCGTGTATCAATAAAGCCCAGCTATGAGGGAGTGGTTCAAAACTTTGAGATTAATTATGTGAAATATAAATCTGCTCTGGTGTTGAAGAAGGAGGACACAATTTGTTTAAAGATGACCTGAAAAATTAAACAGGAGTTTCAGCTCCTTCTCCCCACCCCTATTATCACCACTGCCACTGGCTTCCCCCGGCTGGCTCCGTCTTTTCTTCCTCTGGATCCCCACCCATTTTCTTTGGCTCTTTACTACTGTTTATGTAAAAACTAGACACCAGTACATTCACAGACATTATGAAAAAAGTGCTTGCCCCCAAATTAAAGATAAAGGTAGTCCCTTGGGCAAGTACCAGGTCAATACTGACCCATGGGGTGATGCCATATCACAAAGGCAGACTATGTTTATGGGGTGGTTTGCCACTCCCTTCTCCAAATTAGTTTTTTTTTAAATCAAAAAATAGGTTTGCAGAACTCCCAACTGTAAGTGTTCCTGGCCCATAGTGGGTATAGGCCTATGTGTGCAGGGTTTGGCCTTAGCTATCATATACTGGGATCCTGCTTTTCAGCCAAAACAGGACTTCCAAGTTACCCCTATGAATCACAATCAAATATAAATGACAATGCAATTCCATTGGACCATGTTCCTTGAGCAGGAGATGCTCCTATGAGTTGGAATATATTTGCTTTACAAGAATGAGTTTGCCCCACTTTTAAGGAAGGCACCATGAAAGAGTGGGAAGCTGCAGAGGCAAAGTGGCCCTGATTCTTGCAAAGGCCAGCCAGAGTAAATGAGGAGCAACCATAAAGGAAGAACATAAAAGGATGCCTTACATGGGCAAAGCTGATGAAGAAGAGTTGATGGTGTGAGACCCCAGGCCAAGGTAAGTCCTTCACCCATCTGTGCTTGGCCAACCAGTTCTTATAGGCCTGTCGGCAAAAGAGAAACGTTACAACTGCACACCTCAAACTACATCCCATGATTTTATGCATGACTAAGGATAGCCTGCAAGAAGAACTTCAGTTTCCGCTAGTGGCTAGGCTGATGCCCAAAAAGTATGATGCACCAAGAAACAGGACAGCAATTTTTCCTCTTTCCCCATTCTTGTCTAAGTCTGTCCACTTCCCCACAACCCCCTTGAAATGGGATAATAATCCAAAAATCTGAATTAAATGTCTGAACTACTTGTCTGAATAGGCTGTGGGAACAGTGCGACAACATGTTTGCCTACCCTGCCAGTGTAAGGGGCTCCTATGCCAACAGAGTCAGCAAACACACTAGTGGGCAGGCACCACACAGCTCCACGGCATCCAAACCCAGAAGGGCTTGCTGTTCCAAGGCTGTGCCAGCATAGAAGGACATGCTGGCACAGCAGGGGGGCGGGTAGGGGACGTCCCAGGGGTGAAGCAAATATTAAGAACATAAGAACATAACAACGAGCCTGCTGGATCAGACCAGAGTCCATCTAGTTCAGCACTCTGCTACTCGCAGTGGCCCACCAGGTGCCTTTGGGAGCTCACATGTAGGAGGTGAAAGCAATGGCCTTCTGCTGCTGCTGCTCCTGAGCACCTGGTCTGCTAAGGCATTTGCAATCTGAGATCAAGGAGGAACAAGATTGGTAGCCATAGATCGACTTCTCCTCCATAAATCTATCCAAGTCCCTTTTAAAGCCCCTCTGCAGCTTTTACTCATAGTGGAAAAGGGAGTTCTGCTGCCTTCACTTCAGTGGGGCCATCACCACTTCCTGTGGCAGCATATTCCAAACACTAATCACACGTTGCGTGAAGAAGTGTTTCCTTTTATTAGTTCTAATTCATCCCCCCAGCATTTTCAATGAATGCCCCCTGGTTCTAGTATTGTGACAAAGAGAGAGAAATTTCTCTCTGTCAACATTTTCTACCCCATAATTTTATAGACTTCAATCATATCCCCCCTCAGACGTCTCCTCTCCAAACTAAAGAGTCCCAAATGCTGCAGCCTCTCCTCATAGGGAAGGTGCTCCAGTCCCTCAATCATCCTTGTTGCCCTTCTCTGCACTTTTTCTATCTCTTCGATATCCTTTTTGAGACGTGGTGACCAGAACTGAACACAATATTAATTGACTTCCACCAGGCTTTCAGCCTGGGACCACCTCCAGAACAGACCTCTGACTTATGCCACAGAAACACATGGAGTAAGTCATTTTTTTCAACTGAGTTTTTCCAGATGGCAGCAAGGTCCCCACCCCTCCACTTATTGAACTACCTGGAGCTCCATTGGAGGTGGCATATCACTGCCTCTCCCACATCATCCCCAGCTGCTGTGGAACTCCCCCACATCTGGATTGGGCTGCTTAGCATTCATACGAAAATAATTGTTATTGTAGCTGGTATATCATTGGCGATGTCAGTGCAAACAAACTAGAGCTTTTCATTCATCAAATTGTACAGTTTTTTCAACAAGAAAGTTTCTCATGAAGAAAAAAGCTAAGAGATTATGACCTAATCCTTTGACTCTCTGTGCATGTGTATATAATTAGTTCCAATCCAATTAACATCTGAGGGCACGCAAAAGTCTTGAACAGCTGAAATTACAGACTAACAAAATGATACTTCTTCTAAACCCTGTGCTTGTTCTGCTCCCCAGGTGGTTATTTAGGTGCCTGAACCCGGCCAAAGCAGAATGTAAGACTCACTGACTCAGTTAACAGTTCAATACTTAAAGCTTTAATTGTAACAATGTTGACAGACCCTGACTCCTCCCGGGTCTAACTAAATAAAGGTTACTTGTTGCAGAAACTTTCTGGATTCTGGAATTTACTGTAAATATCAGAGACTATAACATCTATAACTGTTTAACTTAAATACTGTGAATCTATAACATCTTTGACTGTTAAATACTGTGAGCCTATAACATCTTGGACTGTCTAACTTGTTGCTGTCACCCAGCTCTCATATTCCCTAACTGTTGCTGTCACTCCAGCTCATTGCCCCTAACTGCCAAATCAGACAGGTTGCTGGGTAATAACTGCCATAGAACACCAGCCCTAGGGCTTCTTAAAGGGACAGAACTAAATTCGGTTCCCTCCCACTGAATACTGTACAAAACATAGCTAAACCCATACTAACTGTGGGGAAACTAAAGGGGAAATAAACAAAGGCTCTGTGGGGGCATGACAGTGCTTGCAATAAGCTTAGAAAGGTGTGACTGTTTAGGACCCCACTGTTAATCTTATGGATGTTTACTCAGAAGTAATCTTAATGTGCAACCCAATCCTACACAGGATTGCGGTTCCCAACAAACAATAGTTTGGACTGCAGCCTAAGAGCAGAGCAGTAGATGATCTCATTTTTATCGCCCTTTTTCTTGTAGGGAATGTAGCCAAGGGGCTGTGATTTAACATTGCGTGATCTTTCCATTGCGTGATTTTCCCATGGAAAATTGCCAGCCCCTCTGCAGCTTTTACTCATAGTGGGGAAAGGGAGTTCTGCTGCCTTCACTTCAGTGGGGCTGCAGTTGAGTTGCCAACCTCCAGGTATGACCTGTAGACATCTTGGTTTTATGACTGGACTAGAGTTCAGCTCCCCTGGAGAAAATGGCTGTTTTGGAGAGTGAATTCTGTGGCCTTATACCAGCAGAGGCCTCACCTCAGGCTCCACCTTCAAAATCTACAGGAAATTCCCACATCTGATTTATTCTTTTACTGGATTTGTATCCCACCCTACCCCCGCAGGGCTCACCCTAAGAGATAAATTTTCTGTAGAAAAATGAGAATGTGTGGAAGGGGATAGAAAGGTCCATCTCACTATCATATATTGGTCTTCCCCAGTGGTGGGATTCAGCCTGTTTGCACGACTTCAGCAGAACTGGTTGTTAAAATGGTGCTTGTAAATAACCAGTTGTTAAATTATTTGAATCCCACCACTGGTCTTCCCCTTTAGATTGCACTCCCAGCAGATGCAATATGCAAAAGAAATATATATATATATATATATATGCATATATATATATATATGCATATATATATATTTATATGCATATTGCATCTGCTGGGAGATACTATCTAAGGAAAGATAATGATAGTAACAACTTCAGTTCTTTCTGACCTAACTAACAGTTCTAATGTCTAAGCTGAAACTGAATCTACCACTGAGAAAAGATTAATATGATTGTGAATGTGCCCACGATCCCCTCCCCCTTCCACACATTCCACATATATATATATATATATATATAAGAGAAGCATCACAGACTCTCATGACACCACTACTTGCATGGAATGCCACATTTTTTCCCTTTGTAGTTTTTGGTTAAAGCTCATTCAACCTGAGCAAAGTGCATGCTAGAAGGAGCATGGGAGGAAAGAGGATGATTTTACTTTTCCCTTCTGCCATTTGTCAACCTCAAAGAGCCTTCCACAACTTCAATTTTCAGTGGTCAGAAGAAAGATAGAAGGGCACCTGGTCTTAAAGAAATGCTCCAAAAGACCCCGATCCCTGTTATGAAATGGGGGAAGGTACACAATAGTCAGGGCAATCAGCGCCAATGCACATGTTCCAAGGTCTTGTGCCCGGCACATATCTTGCCCAGCAAGATATAGCAAAGAGGAAACTAAGCTAACTCAAGTAAAACAACTCAAAATACAATATAGGGATTTGCTTAATAGAAAGAAAGAAGAACATGCCAAACAACTTTGGGAGAAATTAGATGAGGCCGTTAAAGGAAAAAATGAGTCCCAATTTTGGGCATTAGTTTCCTTAGGAACAAATAGAACAGCCAATCAGTTTGAAGCCCAAATATCAGGAAATACATGGTATGCACATTACTCCAGAATTTTTGGTATAACACAGTCAACATTCAGTTCTTCAGAAGACATAAGTCCATTATGTAATGTAAAAATTCCGGCTTTACCAGACTGGCTCTCCAGTCTCAGAGAAAACAATTAAGAACTTAATTCTATCTTTGGCATCTGGCAACCAATCAGGTGTAAGAGGATTTAATCTCCACCTGACTTTATTTAAATCTCTTTTTTTTTCCTTTGTGCTGTTGGTGGTCTCCAGTAAGTTAGCCAAGGCATTTACCTATATTAACAAATTTGGCATCTTCCCAAAAGGCTGGAAATTCCTTAAGCATAGTGATTCCAATCCAATAAAAAAAGGTGACAAAACTCGATCCAAAAGAACTATCGACTCAGTAAGCTTATTGCACGCTCCTCAAAATTCCACGGCAAATTTTTATATCAAAAAATTAGAAGATTGGGTTATAGACAACCATCTAATATATCCACATCAAGTAGGTTTTAAAAGTGGGTCAATCTACCATTGACCACTGTCAAAGCCTTTACAATCTGGCATTTTCAGGAATAGAAAGTCTCTACCAGAGCCTTATATGTGGCTTTTGTAGATCTGGCCACGGCTTTCGATTCAATTGACAGAAACAGACTCTGGTCAAAACTAGAGAAATTAAAAAAATCGATCAACGCTGTTATTCCTTCTTCAAGGAATTACATACAGACACCCAGGCTAGGGATTAGAGTTGGCATGATATTCCCTAACAAACAAGACATCAATTAAACGTAGGTGTAAAGCCAGTTGGCTGTGTCCTAGCTCCACTACTTTTTAATCTCTATATAAACGATATAGTACAAAGGTTACTAGGACCAGAATACATAGCCCCCTCTATTAACCAACAGAAAATTTCCATCCTGTTGTAATGCAGGATGACATGGTCCTAATTTCTCAAACCCCGATTAAGATTAAAAAGACTGCTCAATAGTTTGGGTGAATATTGCAAGGAGGAAGCACTCTCCATCAATTATATATCAAAACAAAGCATATGGTATTTAGAAACCGAAAAAACACTCCTGGACGATACAAGGAATTCCTATATAGAGCAATGCAGCTCATTTAAATATCTAGGAATTCAACTTTAGTGAGACCTTTAAAATTGGAAAGTACACTTAGGAACTTTATGAATCTCAGCTATAAAAATAATAGGGGCAACTATGAGATTCTATTACTCAAAAAAGGTATTAGTCTTGTAGATCCAGCTGTAAAACCGTTCTAGCAAAGTCATCTCACATATGCCATATGGAATGTGAAGTTTGGGGCTGGAATGACCTTATACTCAAGACACTGGAATCCATTCAGAACCTTTTGAGATCTGATTTTGATGCTGCCAAAGGGAACACCGGCTGCACTACTGAGGGCAGAGTTAGGTTTACCATCAATTGAATCATCGGCCCATCTTGCAATCTTGAAGGCCTGAAAAAACAGCTCAGATAATAAGGAAGTCCCTTTGGTCATCAGTCTTCTACTCTCCTGATGACAAAAAATAAAAAACCGCTCTACCTTTTTCGAAATTCGACCGCATTACATTCATTCCAGATGATCTATTAAGAGCTCTAACATCCAATGCTGAACTCCGAGACTGGGTGTACAGGAGAAGATGCCAGAATAAACAGACACCATTAACCAGACAAAAAAACTGCTCCATGGTATAAACCATTTTAAAAAAGAGATCATATTAGAGCTACATATCTGACCACTACACTAACAAGAAATCTAAGAATAGCTTATACTTCTATTAGATTTCAAGCAATGCCTTCAGCAGTGCTTAGTGGCAGATACACACGAGTACCATTTTCTCAGCGCTTTTGTATCTGTGGAAAACAAGAGCCTGAGGATCTCTTCCACTACATACTCTCCTGTCCTTTATATTCTGAAATAAGGAAAAGGTTTTTGGAGCCAATACTACCTAGGACAGCTTTTTTGTCCGATGATGAGAAACTGATTTTCTTATTATCGGATATTGATTCCTATGTTTCTTATAAGATGGCTCTCTTTGCCCTGGCGGCTAGGAAACTACGAGCAAAGTATTTAAAGTGCTGTTTGAACTAATGTTGTAAAGTACTGGAGATTAACTTAGACTAGCTGAAGAAACTGCAAAAACATCTGACGTATTTGATGGGGCATTTTAATTTAGAGATTGTGAACACTAATAATTTATATTTTAATGTAAAACTAAATTATTGTTTTAATTTAAATTATTGTTTTAACTAAGTTACTGTTTTAACTGCATGTATTTTTGTATTGTTATAGCCAATGGCTCAAACAATAAATACTTGACTTGACTTGACATATCTTGCCCATCAGATGTGCACAGGACACTGAATGATCAGAAATTAATTTTCAGGCACCCACAAGTCCAAACTAGACAAGGACCTCAGCATGCAGAGAGGCTTAATCCTCTGTCTTCCATGCCACCTCCCCTGACATGAAATGTTCCTGCGGTGTCACTGTTTGGGGAAACTTGCACGCACTGATGCTCACATGTCCGTTTTCCCAATGCAATTCTGCATTCTCAAATATGCAACAGTCTTGTTCTAATACGTTTCTGTATGTTGTAAGAAATTGGCTTATACGCACCCCGTTTTCTTCATGGAAACGACTGACAAAGCGGACCTGTTTTGCAAAACGGATCACCAGTGCTCCTGTCACATCCTTCTGTTAAGCGCTGGATCATCGTTTTAATGAGTCCCGTGTGGACAGTTTTGGAGTTGCTTTGCAATTGTTCACATTGTTCTATGTATCTTTAAGATGTTTTTTCTGCATTAGAGCGTATAGTAGTATTGCTTTATGTTTCAGTACTATAGGTAATTTGCATTTAAACAACTGTTTCATTGTCATATTTAAGGAGAAATATTTTTGTGCCTACTCAGACTTTGGTGTGTTGTTTATGATTGTTTATTGGACCATGTACCCTTTTGCTTTTATTGATTTCCCCAGAGGGACAACTGGCAACTCCCCAGAATCATTTTGGGTCAGGAAAACCCTGTGGCTTAAGCTCCTTCTGTCCACATGCCATGAACCCAATCCAATTCAGAGCTACACTTGCCTCAGATTTAAGATCTGAGCACACAACTCCCAGGCCATGTCTACTGATGGGAAAACTGGAGGACACACAAACTCGGAATCAGCAGCGAAGGAATATATGTGCATACAATCCACAAAGCAACAAAGTACAGAGAGGCAAGAAGAAAGATGAAATATAGCCATTGCTTTCACATCCTGCTTGTGAGCTCCCAATGGCACCTGGTGGGCCACTGTGAGTAGCAGAGAGCTGGACTGGATGGACTCTGGTCTGATCCAGCTAGCTTGTTCTTATGTTCTTATAGGGCGGGGATGCAAACATCAGAAGAGAGAGTAGTCGGAATGCGTGGGAAACAGAGGTCTGGTGTGGCTGCAAGACAGACTTGAAGAGGATCTGCAGTGGTGGGTGGGAGGAGATGTTGATCAGATTTGGATACCTGGTAAGCAATAGCAAGTCCCCCTGTGTCAGCTGCGTTCTCCAGAAGGGTGAAGGAGCCGTTGATGTGCTGGCCCTTCAGGGAGTACCTCTCATACTGTTTCACAAGACAGTCTTTACCTTGAGCCAGGGCTTGCATGTCACAGTCTGAACAGGTCTCAGACCACACTAGGGGGAGAAACATGGAAAGCCGGGAAAGTGAGCATCCAAGCAGTGATTTCACCGTCCACAACAAAACACACAGGATTTGAATAGTCACACCATCCCATCAAAGAAATAATGATGACTGAAAGAAGAGAGGAGAAGACGGCCTAAGCCAGACCTTCCTTTCTCCTTGGCCTCAGAGCTAGGGAAGTGCAAGGGAAGAGCCATTTCCTCTTCTCAGTCATGAATTTACCAAGTGACCCTAGGAAAGCCAGCCTCCTTCAGCTGCCTTCCCCGCTGCAATGTGGGGATAATAACACTCATGCTTAACAATGAAAGGTGCTAAACAGATTATAAAAACATTTTATGAATATACAAAAGCACTATATACATATTAACTATGCTTATTATTATAAAATACCAGCAGTGGACCTGCGAAGACTTGCAGAAGGGCATCTCATTTTTCCCTGTATCCACTCCCTCACTATTTCCTCTTTTCATTTCCAGAAAGCTCCTAAAGCTACCCTATGTCACTTCCAGGTTTTTACTGGAAGTGATGTAGCACTGCGAACAACACTGCCTTTTTTTTTTGGTTTGTTCTCTTGTGCTGCTATTCTGAATGGTGGCAGACAATAGAAGTTAGGAGCAGGGGATCCCCCACTGGACACTTGGTAGCCCTGGTGCAGGGGTCTGCAACCTGTGGCAGGGGCTGATGGGAATTGTAGTCCATGAACATCTGGAGAGCCACAGGTTGCAGACCCCTGCCCTAGTGGGTCGCAGGCTTCCAGTGGTCACCCCCAGGCACATCCACCATGGGTTACAACAAGGGAGGGGAAATGAGACTTTCCAGACGGTTTTGGCCTTGACGTCCACTCCTGCTCTCTCCCGTGGCTTGGAAGGTTCAGCAATATTGTTTGGGCATTCACTGGTCATTCTTTTCTTAAAGCTATAAACTGTGTTTTTGAGGGAGTATTTCTTTTCAAATATTTTCAGTTTTTTTCTGCAAACTTGGGACTTCTGCCAGGTTTGCAAAGAAATCTTCCCTAGATATTCCTGACTCCATTTTGCAGCACTATTGATCCATACTCTGTGGTGCAGTTCAGAATAGCCATTCAGAGCTTGGCTATTGCTGGGGTGGCAGTAAGTGCTATTAAATGAAGCTACAAGGGTCAGTGCTATCAGTCACAGACCAAGAAAGGGATTTGGGCGTCTTAGTTGATACTTCCATGGGAATGTCAACTCAATGTATGGCAGCTGTGAAAAAGGCAAACTCTATGCTGGGGATAATTAGGAAAGGAATTGATAATAAAACTGCAAGGATTGTCATGCCCTTATATAAAGCAGGTAGCACGACCGCCTACCTGTGGCGTACTGTGTTTCAGTTCTGAGTCAGCCACATCACAAAAAAAGGATATTGAAGAGATAGAAAAAAAGTGCAGCGAAGCGCAACGAGGATGATTATTGAGGGATTGGAGCACCTTTCCTGCGAGGAGAGGCTGTGCTGTAACTCCTTTTATTTGGAGAGGAGAGATGTCTGAGGGATGGCACTGAAGTCTATAAAATTATGCATGGGGTAGAAAATGTTGACAGAGAAATTTTTCTCTTCTGGCAATAATGTTCCAGCATACTGAGCGCCGTGAAGAATTAGGACTAATAAACACTCTTCACGCGAACGGTGATTGCGCTTCGGAATGATGCTGCTGCACAGGGAGGTGGTGATGGTCACCGTAACCCGTTGGATGCCCGTCTAAAGGAAGGCTGATGACAGATTTATGGAGAAGTTGATCTATGGCTACCAATCTTGTTCCTCTTTGATCTCAAACTGCAAATGCCTTAGCAGACCAGGTGCTCAGGAGCAGCAGCAGCAGAAGGCCATTGCTTTCACCTCCTGCATGTGAGCTCCCAAAGGCACCTGGTGGGCCACTGCGAGTAGCAGAGTGCTGGACTAGATGGACTCTGGTCTGATCCAGCAGGCTAGTTCTTATGTTCTTATGTCATAAAATTTGGTTTCTGTTCAGTTAATATGCAATGAGCAAGGCTAGAACATGAACCAGGGAGCAGCTTTTGTGACAAATGGATTAATTTGCAAGAAAGGCAGGGTGGGAATGGGTTTTTCAGTCAGGATTGTGATTTTATTCTAACTGTTGGGCTGTATCATCATAGAGATTTATAGCAGCAGTGCACATGGGAGTGAGAACGCTCTGCCCACCTAATACTGCCCCACCTAATACTGCCATTTGCCAGTTCGTAGTGGATAAACCCCTAAACATGGCCCCATTCTCCCATTCTCAAGAAATTAAGGAGCAAGGGGAAAAATGTCAGAAGTGGACTCCGAAGTGATGCTCTAGGAATGTTCTCATGTCTCCATGGTCTTCACCAAAGAGATTCAGAGACAGGTCTAGAGCATCCCATCGTACCCAGGCAGAATCTCCCCACATTTGCCATGATAGGTCTGACAACCTCTGCCCCACTAGGTGAGACACTGCTGGTGGTTTGTGTTTTGCACACAGTGGATTAGATCATTCTTACCTATAATTATAATTAGATAATTTTTATCTAAGTGCTTTGTGTACAGACTGCAGTTTGCAGTAGAGAAGCTACTGGCAAAAGAAGTTGCCCATCCCTCACCAGGGTATCAGGCCCACATAATTACAATGGCCACAAGACATGCATCATGTTCTTTATTGCTAATAGAATAAATTTTAGGACGAAGTGATTCAACTTAGAACAAAACAAATATTATGAACAGGGGAAATCTGTATTGCTAGCCCACCATTTTTTAAATTATGCAGCATTACAAATAACAAATAGTTCAGGCCTTAGAGAAAAAGATCCAGCATTGGAAATCCCAAGTTACCCACAGGGCTCTGCAGTACACACCGTAATCATAGAAGGAGTGTAGCAGCTCATGTGCCATAAAGAATCCCATTGCGCCAAAGTTCACAGCACTGAAAAACACACACAAACACAAGGGCTTAATCTCCAGATTATGGATAAGTTATGACTGAGCTTCTTCTGCCTCAGTTCATAATTGGTCAAGCATGCAGTTTCAACTTTAGCCTCAAACTACATGGTAATGGAGTTCCGTGTTTCCTCCTTCCATGATTTTCTGAAAACTAAAATCTACACAGGCAGGCTGCAAGTAATCAAAGGTGGGACAACAAGTTGAAGAATGGATGATTGACCTTTTCTCTGCTAATCGTTTTTCAGCCCAGAAAATCCTCTCCAAAATGCTTTCTCAATTACTGGAAGAAAGATACACAGGGTCAGCACCACTTTTCCCCTGCAAGTGAAAAAGCAGACTGGATAGGGAGATTTTTTAAAAATTATAGGAGAAATGGTTAAGGAAACTCTCCAATGGCTCTTCCTCTCCCCAGCTTTTAACCAGGCTGGGAAGATTTGGTTTTAAAGCAACACAGAAGGGAGGAAAAAGGTAGAATTGGATGATGCCGTTTGAGGCTTTACAGTGGTCTTTGGGGAGGGGAAGAGGGTCCTGGATTTCCCTTTCTGAACAACCTACTATGAATTATAGTATTGCTATTCCTGATTGCCTTTGAGGAAGTTCTAGAAAAGAAGTTTGGATTCATACCCTGCTTTTCTCAACCATAAGGAGTCTCCAAACAGCTTACAAACACCTTCCCTTCCTCTCCTCACAACCAACACACTTTGTGAGGCTGGTGGGACCGAGAGAGTTCTGAAAGAACTGAGACTAGCTCAAGGTCACCCAGCGGGTTTCATGTGGAGGAGTGGGGAATCAAACCCAGTTCTCCAGATTAAAGTCCACTTGCTCTTAACCTCTACACACAAGAGGGCCACATGAACATAGTGAATCAGACCCATGGTCCATAAAGGTCAGAATTGTCTACTCAGGCTGGAGGCAGCTCCCAGCTTGAGGTCTTTCACACCGTCTTTTAATTGGAGATGCTGGGAATTGAACCTAGGACCTTCAGCATGCCAAGCAACTACTCTACCACTGAGCCGTGGTTTATTGCCTTATGGAATGCTAGTTCTGTCAGTTAAGGCTGGAGCAAGTGGGTGGTTTTTTTTTCAGAATGCTGAAAATGGGGTTACAATGGGCATGTCTGTTTTTTCTCTATTAGCCTCTCTAGGATAGTGCTCTAGGATGGTGCTGTTTGTAGTATTGTGCAGGGAAGATATAACAAGTGTTGCTGGCAGCATGAGCTACCTTGCTTACCTAGGAAATTCGGGATGGAAGAAAGGGAGGCGGAACATTCCTGCAGGGAAGACAACAGCATGGCGTCTCAGTGAGTAGTACGAGTGTGTAGACCAAGGGACCACTTCCCAACTGGAATGAAAATGTTATTTTTGAAAGAAGATGGCAAAGGAAGGAATTCTCTGGGCCAATATTTTATCCTATCTTTCCTTCCTCTCCACTTACTCAATGTGTCCCTGTCCTTTATGGCAACACTGAAGACTTGTTCACAGATGCATATTTGTCGTGGCATAAATGAAGATCGAGAGATGAGTTGTACAAGTGAATAAGCCACAAACACAGAGATGCAAAATTCCCTGTTCATCTCCCAATCATCACTGAGTTATCAAGTGATCCAGTTGGGACTCTCAAATCCAGCATGGTAAATTCCTGGAGATTGGAGGACAGAAATTTGGGGAGGATGGAGTTTGGGTAAGGGAGGGAGTTCTGCCGGGATGTGATGCAATAGAAGCTGCCATTTCCTTTTTGTAGCCCAGATATCACCCTAAGTAAGAAGTCTCTGCTTTAGTTGGCAGGGATTAGCTAGAGCAGGGGTCTGCAACCTGCAGCTCTCCAGATGTTCATGGACTACAATTCCCATCAGCCCCTGCCAGCATGGCCATGCTGGCAGGGACTGATGGGATTTGTAGTCCATGAACATCTGGAGAGCCGCAGGTTGCAGACCCCTGAGCTAGAGACAGAGAGCAAGAGGGGGTAACTGGGATCGATAATCAATGTATACCACGGTAGTCCTGGGTGAAAACTCTCAAATGAGAAGGCAGCTGTACAGTTTAAATTGGGTTTCATCAAAGAGTTAAGTAATAAAAACGAGAAATGTATCTCAAGCAATGAACATATGCACACACACACAAAGCATACAAGGCGTGACTAAGAGAAAAGGGAGACCGTTGGACAAGGTTTCAGGGATGGATGGCAGTTACCAGCATTGAAGGGAAAAAAGTGCTGAAGAGGGAAACAACCAGCACTTCCAGGAGCGAAGGAAAGGCCCACTCACAAATTGGTGTGTGTGTGTGTGTGTGTGTGTGTGTGTGTGTGTGTGTGTGTGTGTGTGAGAGAGAGAGGATCCAAAATGGACACACACAGAGTAAATAGCCAAAAGACCAATATTCATACCCCAAATGAGTCCTGAGGCAGTATGAGGTAAGATGGCAGGAAGGCCACAGACAAAGAATTGATCTCTTTTGGGGGTTCCAACAAAAAGATATGAGAGGCTTGAGTGCCTGGACTAGTCTCTTGAATAACAATTGATTGCTGGGATGGGTGAACACAGGGTAGGGATTAGCTTCCCCCAGTGTCCAGCCAAGGGAAAAGTTCATTGGCCAACTGCCTTCCTGCCCATGCTTGACACACAAGATAAATCCCAAAACACTCTGAGAGGCATCCATTTTGTGGGTAGCAATGTCTTGTTCTGATGTCAGTCTTTGGCCCCGTGCCTTTGTGGCACCCCTCAGCAGTGGATGGGATCCAACTGTTTATATGGAAATCAGATTCTAGGAGATCTCCAGGCCCCACCTGGAGGTCAATGGCTCTACCCTCAGGGCATGTACGAAAAGGGGCCGGGCGCCTTCCCCTCCCACCCCCTCCGTCACTGCTCCAACTGCTCTTTATACAAAGTTTGATACAGTTTTCCATGCTGATCTTTTTTCTCCTCACTAGAGAGATTACTGGCCTGTACCCTGCCATTCCATGCAGCAAAATCTGGACTTAAGTGGAATGTCTACTAGTGTGTATTTGCATGGATCTGTATTACCTACAGTCCAAATGAAAGAGTTTTTTTCTGCAATTGTCCCTTATTGGTGGCTGATTCATTATTACATGTGTTTTGCACAGCCCAAAATACGCTACAGCAGGGAGAGATTTCTTGCAAAGTGGCTACTAAAACACTCAGCAATCTCAGACATTCCCAAACTAAGGTTATTGCACAGTTGATGTGGCCAGATTTAGTGTCACTGTTTTTTTTTTAATTTCTCAGATTCTTTTGGTGTACGGCCTATGGGCTATTAAACCTCCAGAAAGTAAAAAAGAGAGAAAAATAACCTTCAATAAGCTGAAGCTTGTAAAAGCAAATAAATTATCTCTGTGGGTGGTTATCATGCGCACTGATCAAAATCACAACACAAACGGAGCCTTGGTGGAACTGCACATAGATGCTTTGGCAAAGGCGTAGCTGGGCCAGAGTGCGCCCGGTGCGCACTCTGGCTCTTTTGCGCCCCTCCCATGTGCCCCCCCCCCCGCTGCGCCCCCCCCCACCACTTACTTTTGGAAATTGAGCAGGCTGGAGGCCTGTTCTGGTGGGGGATACCCTGGGAAATGTAGTTCCCACACAGCCAGGCCTGTTCTTTAGCCTGCTCAGTTTCCTAAAGTAAGTGGGGGGGGGGGGGGCGCGCCACAGGGAGGGCACTGTGGGGGGGGGGGCGGAAATCACACCCGCCCGCCCCCGTGGTGCCCCCCACTTACTTTAGGAAACTGAGCAGGCTGCAGAACAGGCCTGCCTGTGTGGGAATTGCATTTCCCAGGAGACTCTGGGAAATGTAGTTCCCACCTGAACAGGAAGGCCTGTTCTCTAGCCTGCTCGGTTTCCTAAAGTAAGTGTGGGGGGTTAATAAGGGGGGCGCCGTAAGGAGGGAAATCATGCCTGCCCCCCTGTGCCCCCGCCCCCATACTTACTTTAGGAAACCGAGTAGGCTGGAGAACAGGCCTGCCTGTTCTGGTGGGAACTACATTTCCCAGGACACCCTGGGAAAATGTAGTGGGGGGCTGCAGGGGGGCGTGGGGGAAGGGGGAGGGGCCAGGGGGAATTTTGCGCCCCCCATGTGACCCAAATCTGTGCACCCAGTGCATGGCACACACCCCCGCCACATGGGAGCTTCGCCACTGTGATTTGGTATTCTGGAGCAGGGGAATATGCAAACTGAAAGCTGCCAGTTGTGAAATCCGTTTCAGTCAGCCTCTCAAGTTAAACTGAAAGGCATGTGGAACAACAGCAAGGCAGATTGACCCATGAAGATTAACAGTATGAGAAAAAAACTTTGCTTATCCCTTGCACGTGTTAGCAGAGCTAGGGAAATAAACTAGTTCTATACATGCACGGTTGCATTATATAGAGTTTATTGCAACAACACGCTTGAAAGAACCATTTACTGACTATTGGCCCTTCACTAGCAGGAAGTCCTTTGGGTTGTATAAACAGACTAGCAGGAAGTCCTTTGGGTTGTATAAACAGAGAGCAGCATCTCAGAAGAAGAAAGGGGGAAAAAGGCTTCAACAAGCCCTGAACAATAGAAAGCATACATTACAGTTCCCCCCAATAAGTTGGGTTGTACACACCCTATATTAAAGTATGCAATTAATCAAACGGTTGACACACTGTTTCCTCTCCCACAGCATAAACCATGTCCTGCCACACAACCCAGTCTCCTTTGCGCTCTAAGCAAAACATACTTATCTTGAAGATGGGGACTGACAAGTCTCTGCGAGAACCTCCTCCTCAGAAATGTCAGACAGACGACCACATTGTGGAAGAAGTTGTCTTCGAGAATTTCCACCTGAAGAAAGAAGCAAACAGTGAGCTTAGGAAAGGCGCAACAGAGCAGCGGATTGATAAGAAAAGCCAAAGAAGGCATCTCAGCCAAGGCAGCAAATGCATTTTGCCTTTGGCTGTCCGCTTCAAAGATCTTAGGACTCAGTTCTGCTCAGGTCTGTCATAAAAATGGTTCTTCTGTACTTCTATCAGTATTGTTCCTTCTTCAAGTTTCAAAAGCTTCTATCAGTAATCAGTAAAGTCCACCTTTTACAACAAAGTTCTGGCAGGTAATTTGGTAGCTGCTGTTTTGTAGGCTTTTTATCATTTACTCTTTTTTTACTGCTTTTCATTAATGAGTTTCTCACCTTCATAACATTAGATTTTAAACTCATCATTAAATCAACTCAGGTCATGGAAGAGTCAGAATTAGGGTTGCTCTCTTTGCCCAAGAAAAATATTTTTAAATCAGTGGCGCGGGTGCCACAACTTCGTTTCAGGGGAAAAACCAGAAGTATTGTAGGGTAGTCTGATAATTCCTAGAGCTATCCTGGTTTCCTGGAAAGCAGAGACGTATCTGGGGAAAATGGAGCCTGGGGGCAAAATCTGAATTCCCTCCCACCCCAGCGCCCAGGTCTGCTGCCTGGAGCTAGGGAGGTGCCCAAGTCTACTGTCCAGAGCGGGTGAGGGTGGCCCGGGCCTGGCGCTTTCCCTCCACGTGATTAGATGGCGTGATTAGATGAGATGTGATACCCATGTCCCTCTGGAAGATATGCCCCTGCCAGGAAGTGATGCCATGGTGCACAGGACACCACACACCCCCATGCTCCCGCCAACAACCCACCCGCCAGCTGCTAGACATGGCCTGACATGCATCATTACTTAGGTTAGAAATGTTTACATATATGTTATACCCCATCAAGTCACTTCTGACTTATGGTGACCCCATGAATTAATGACCTCCAAAACATCCTATCACTAACACCCTGGCTCAGGTCTTGCAAACTGAAGGCCTAAAAAGTAAACGCCATTTCTACCCCATGTGGCATCAGTAACATTTGACACCAGGAGATCCTGTGAGAGGCTCCAAAGATTTGGGAGTCATAGCTTGGATTCAAATTTTATCAAAATGGCATGAGATAGAGCTACAAGGGAGTGGGAAATTGTCCCTCAGTGGACTACAGAAGAATACAGTCATATAGCAAATGTTTAATCAACTCACTTCTTGGTACTCGTGATCCATTTCCTCTGTTTGGTGGATGCCGCCTGGGTAGCCAATCTCCACCTGCACACCATACACCTAAAAATATAAAGGGAAACCACCCGAACAAATAACTTAGAGCACTGATTAATAAGATGTATCAACCCTACTCCATATGATCCATATACACAGGTAAGTACTCTGAGCATGGCTCAACAACGCATATTTTTCATTACTGCATAATGTATGCTCTTGTATGCAAGAGCCCTGAAGCACAGAATGGTAAGCTGAGTTTGATCCTGATGGAAATCGGTTTCAAGTGGCCACCTCAATGTGGCTTCAGCCTTCCATCCTTCCAAAGTCAGTAAAATGAGTCCCCATCTTGCTGGGAGCAAAGTGCAGATTGACTGGGGAAGGCAATAGCAAATCACCCCATAAACATAGTCTGCCTATATTCTGTTCCACATAAAGATGATAGTATGGTTGTATATTCCTCTGTAACAGAACAAAGCATGCCAGACTTTCATTGTTGTAGAATGCTCCCCCTAGGTCTTAGTGACTACCTAGCCCTGCTCCCGCCCCCCCCCTCCCCCCGAGTAAAGGGGAGATGACTGGGGAAGGCAATGGCAAACCACCCAGTAAACAAAGTCTGCCTAGTAAATGTCATAATGTGATGGCACCCCATGGGTCAGGAATGACCCAGTGCCTGTACAGGGGATTATCTTTATCTTTTTTTCCACTCTTGTATGCAGTACAGCACTGACAGGGATTCTGAAGCTTGACTTGGGAACCTCCACCATCTGAGATCCTTCAGCTTCTGAACTAGGAACAGACCTTTCCTTGAAAGGTCAGTTAACAGTTGCCTTCTCACTGACAAATCATTGATGCACTCCTAGGTAGAGTTACGCTCTTCTAAATCCAACAAGGTCAATGGACTTAGAAGGGCATCATGCTGATCAGGATTACACTGTACAGATTTGGGCCACCATTTCCAGCTACTGTCAGGGAAAGGATACTGAACTGGCAAAATACATTCCCAGGCAGATTTAGGTATGACTGCTCACCCTTAATCCTGGCTTTGACAACAACCCATGCATACCTTAGGGTTGCCAACCTCCAGGTGGAGTCTGGACATCTCCAGGAGTTGTAACTGATCTCCAGACAACAAATCAGTTTTCCTGACGGCGGTAGCTGTTTTGGAGGCTGGACTACACGGCATTAAATCCCTGTGGGGTCCTTCTCCTCCCCAACTTCTGCTCCACCCTTAAAATCTCCAGTAAATTTCCCAACGCGCAGTTGGCAGCCTTATACACGATACTCACTTTCTCCTTGGCCTCTTGGTGAGACTGGCTGTCCATCCACTCCACTTGATCCAGTTGGTTGTGGATGGAATCTCGGATCTCAGAGAACATCTGCTCTGCCTGGAAAGGAAAAACAGAGAGATGCCGAACGTTAATCAGCCTTCCTTACTGAGACTCAAAGTGGAAGCTCTAAGGAGATGTACAGTCACTTCCATGGAAATGCTATGACACCTGGTGAGAAGAAAAATGAAGTATGCTGAGGTGTGTTGTGTTCCAGACCACCAAATATAATGATCATACTTTCATTCTGCCCCCACAAGCCAAACCAAGATTATTCTTTCCATGAGGAGGATTCGCTCAGTCATGAGTTTCACCTGAGATCCAGTGGGTTGGATCCAGTCTAAATTTTCCACTCTTGTTAAGTGGGTTGTCAGTGGGTTGTAATATCTTGCCCCCCCCCCACCCCATGGACCACTGATCTCCACAAAATAGAGCTTGTGAAGGATAGGGGAACCTCAGGAACAGCATGGGTGGCAACCAGGGGATCTTCAGGAAAAGATTTAGTAGATTCAGGACTTTACACATCAAGTGATTGAAATGTGAAATTTACTGCCAGAAGATGTAATGATGGCCACGGGCATAGATGCCTTTAAAAGGGGATTAGACAGATTCATGGAGGCTAGGTCTCTCAATAGCTACCAGCCATTGTGACAAGGGGAATCGCCATATTCAGAGGCAGTAAACTTCTGAAACCATCGCCAGGAGGGGCTTGGCTTGTATGCCCTGTTGTTGGATCTCCAGAAGAATTGGTGACCACTGTGTGAAATAGGATGCTGGAATGGATGGACCACAGATCTGATCCAGCAGGGCGCTTCTTATGTTCTTAAGAGGGAACTGGTAGAATTACCCCACCCGTTTCATTAGTGCACAGTATAGTCTGGATTCAACCATCCTCTTCACCTGGGCATTTGGCTGACTTCCACTGGAAGAGGGGGTCCCAAAGTGTCTGTCCACCCCTCCCTTTTTGTGGGTATGTGGGTGTCTGAAAATTTAGACTGTTTTAGGGTTTTTTGGATGGGATATTATTGTGATTTTACCATTGTTGGATAAGATTTTGTATGGTTCCTATTGTAACCCAGGCTAAGATCGTGGTAAGGGTGGGGAGCAAACATAAATAAACAAACAAATATCCTCATAGAAGATACTGTAACCTCCAGATTAGACTATTGCAACTCACTCTATGCAGACCTTCCCTTGCAGCTGATCTGGAAACTGAAACTGGTCCGGCATATGGCGGCGCGGCTTCTTGCAGGTGGATCTATTAGGGATCACATCTCTCCTGTGTTGCACCAATTGCTCTGGCTCCCAGTGGAACACCGGATCACCTTCAAGGTGTTGGTGTTGACCTTTAAGGCCCTTCATGGCCTGGGGCTTAGGGACTCTCTCTCTCCATATGTCCCTGTTCGGCCTCTGCAATCTGCAGAGGTAAACTTGCTGGTGGTTCCTGGCCCCTCAATGATGCGACTGGCCTCTACTCGGGCCAGGACTTTTACCGCCCTGGCCCCTGCCTGATGGAACGCTTTCCTTCCAGCCGTCAAGGCCCTGCAGGACCATGGACAGTTCCACAGGGCTTGTAAAACAGAGCTGTTCCCCCGGGCTTTTGGGAGGCCGGTCACTGATTGCCTCCCATGCCACCCCCTATATACCATCTTACTTGGCCGCCATGTCCTGTGCCTGGTCCCCTCCCAGGGGGTTAGAAGTCTCTGACGGTTACCATCTAATGTTAATGTTAATGTTAGGTTTTCCTCTGGTTCATTGATGCTGTATTTAAATTGATTTTGTTTAATTGTTAGCAGATGACTTTTAATTGTTTTTATCCTTGTACACCACCCAGAGCCCTTCGGTGATGGGCAGTATAATAAACAAACAAACAAACAAACAAACAAACAAACAAACAAACAAACGCATCCATCCATCCATCCATCCATCCATCCATCCATCCATCCATCCATCCATCCATCCATCCATATATACATATATACATACTAGTGTTGGGCCACTGGATTTTTCCCCAATCAGAACCCAAACCGGCTAACAAAACTCAGAAATACCAATCAAATAAACAATGCTGGGCTAGTCCTACATCCACTGGCCTGGCCAATACAGGGCCACAGACGGCAAACTATGGATTAACAGTGAAGAACATGAAGCAGACATTGGTGCAAGGCATGGCATTGTGATACAGCAGGGTATTAGTTGAGGGGATCATGAGAGAGTGAGAGGAAAGTTAAATCAGGTCTAGCATCATTGAATACCTACGAGATCCTTGGCCTTCTGGGGGAAAATCTCTTGCACAATCATCTCTCCAAGTACGGGACCAAAGAATGTACTGGTCTCGCTCAGGCATTTCTTCCATCGAGCACTTCTAACCTGGGAAGGAAGAAAGGAAAAGTTACACTGGGCACAATTCGCAGGGAAGTTCTCTTAACAAGTACTGATCGTCAGTCAGTGTGGGTAGGAGTTATTCTGGAATTAGGACTGATCTACAGACTGCAGAGATCAGTTTCCCTGTTTTAAAAATGGCTGGTTCGAAGGGCTGATTCCATGGCATCACATCGCCACTGAGCTCCCTCCCCAATCTCCACCCTCACCAGGCCACACCCCCAAACCCCCAGAGACTTCTCAACCCAGAATTGACCATTCAGTGTGCAAGAGAACAGAGAACACATCCTTCCTCACGGCATGGAAAGGGGAAGTGAGGTCGCTCGAGAGAAGCAGGCTAACCATCTTGGGTTCTGTTGTTCTGCCAATTAATTTATCTGTAATTTCCTGTTGAGCCTCCTGGAACCGTCTGTCCAAGGCAGGAGACATATTCGCAACCAGGCAGAGTATCATGTAGGTTTGTAGAATATCCCTGCCAGAAAGATAAAACATGGGATTGGTTTCACCACAGCTGTGTTTTTAATTTGTAATAACAATGAAAAAGAAGAGACAGTTATTTATTTTGACAGGATGTTATGAAGAACGCATTCCAAGTTGCCCAAAGGGACTTAATCCAAACATAAACCACAAGAGACATATCACCATTTCATAGAGGTAAGAGAGGTAAGACGCTCTGCTTTTCAGTTAATACCCTACATCCGCCTCCTCAGTTAGTGAGACCAGGTCTACCGCTTCAGCCTCCCTCCTTGGTGGCGGTGGGGGCTTGAGTGAAAAGACAGTGTTTCCCCGACAGCATGATGTCACTTCTGACCAATACCTGGCAGTTATGCCTACTTGAAATTCTAGGAGTGTATTACCATAGAATTCTGTTTGAATCTTACAGCATTGCCATCAGCATGATGGAATTCCATGCATTCTAACCTCTCTCCCCCTCCCCTTGATTCATGGGATGGACCTATAATCACAGGACTTGAAGACTTTGATTTGGCTTAAGCTATTGATTCTTTATTGCCCGTGGGAATCAGCCTCTAAAGCAAGGGTTTCAAACATGTGACCGGGGGGGGGGGCATACTTAGCCCTTTGAGTGGGATTATCAGGCCCACGAGCCAGCTGAGGCAAACCCCCTCACTCCAGATCTGGTCTGACTTTGAACTGTCTCTTAACCTCAGACTTCAGAAGGGGACTACAAGACAGTCAGAGAGACAGATAGGTCAGGACACTAACATCCTCCTTTCTACTGCTCTGTTAGTTATCCCTTTAATGTGTAGATTGTAACTCTCAGGGAACTGTTCTTTTTTTCTGCTTTTTCGCCTTCTCTCTACACTTCTCCTCCATCCTGGCACCATGAAGGCAGGGAAAGCATCCTGCAACTCTCCGCATCCTAGTTAGTTAGACTAGATTAGAAGCCTGTCTCTATCTAGAAATGGAGTTCCTTACGATAAAGGAAACATACTAGTTTTACAAAGATTAAAATGACCCAAATGTAACTTGGTTTTATAACAGCACACAAACTAGACGGTACTCGGCTGAAAGGCACGTGCTCCACAACAGTGTGGAGGATGGGTTGACAAAACCAGGCCAAGCCCTGAATCTCTGAATTTGTCACTGTGATATCAAAGCACCCAGTGTGTAAGACCTGAGCAATTTAGCCACGGTCTTCATCTTCCTGCAAACACATATTCTGCCAATGCATGCGAGCATTCCTAGCCCCAAAGCACAGACCTCAGGTCCTCCCACTCCTCAACACCCACCTCCTCTTCTGCCACTGTCCAATCAGATGTGACATGCCTTTCAAATAATCCATGTCATGCACAGCAATTGGCTGAGATGTGTTCAGCTGCACCGGATAGAAAGCTGCCTGGAGACACGCCAGCCAGTTGATAGCGGGAGCCTCCTCCTAACATTAAAAACAGACAGAACAACATTATGGGGAGAAAACTCCTGCAATTACAAAATCCACCTCAGGCAGAAGGAACTGGGTGTCTTCATCTTTATCACACATCATTAGTGGTGGCGGAGGGGAGCATCACTGAAAAAATGGCTAAAGGGACTAATTATAGTCAGCTCCTCTGCCAGGAACACCTCTAGCTTGCCCCCAGCTGCCCCAATGTCCCCTCTAACACCAGTATAGCTCCTGGGTGGCAAGCTCTTCTGTTGCTTCTCTCTGCTGGCATATTTGCCCCTTATACTGGTAGGGTGAGCAAACACACCAGGATGGGCTCATTCTGCTTCCACAACTCCTTCCCCCCACCCTGGAGTGGGCTGTTGGCTGCTTCAGATCAATATGTCATCTGAAATCATCTTTCTTTACCTGTGCAGTATCTTTTCACACACACCTGTTTTTTGCACGTTTTCCACTGTTTCACAGGAGAGCGAGCACCACTACTGCACCCAAGCCATTTTTCCAACTGTTCCAGCTCTTCACCTTTCCCTTTCCCTCAGCCTGTTGCTTTTTCAGCCCTTTTTCTTTACTGTTCAAGTTTATCTTCATTCTATACAATCTTCATGCTGTCTTTCTTCCACAAAGCCAGATATTATTCTGGCCGGAAATTATTTTCTCTTGCCATTTTTTCTTCACAGTCCCTTAACGAGGTCAGCTGGCCCAGAACCAACAAGGCCTGCCCACTTTAACCATTTGCTGGGATAAGCAGAATATATTTGCTACTCCCTCCACTAGCATAGCTCTGGAGATATATACCTGCAGCTTTCCAATGGTGGTGTGGTAGAACAGCATTCTTCTCTCCTGTCTCTCCTTGAGTGGAGTCACTACCTTCTGGAGGTTGGAAATGAAAGACAGTGCAGGGGAGATGTAGCTGGAAGTCACATTCATCTGTCCTCCCATCAAGGCTGCCAGCTTCAGCAGATATGAGAGATACATACGTACAGCCTGCCAAACAAACGCAGCTGTCAGGAGTGTTCAAATACATATCCAGCTTGAAGCTATTCTGAACCATCTTGCAATCAAACCAAAGTATTGAGGCATGAGGATCATCGGATTGAAAAGGATTCTTATTGCTGGAGCCAAGGCAAAAGACAAAATAATGTTAATGTTCCTTCAAAGGGGAGGAGGGGGGAAATTGAGAATGGTCAGTTACTGACGAAAGCCAATGTAGCACAGTGGTTAGAGTAATGTATCTGGCAGACCCAAATTTGAATCTCAGCTCTGCCGTGGAAGTTTGCTGGGTTATTAGGGCCAGTCACTCTTACAGCCTAATCTACCTCAGAAGCTAGGAAATGCTTTGAATAAATAAATACACATTTGCATATGCTAACCAATATTCACAGATGCATGCATACACACACACATACATACATATTTACTACAATTTACATCGAAAATCAGAGGATTTTACTGGACAGCAGCCAAAGCTGAACAACTCAGAAGACAGCTCCAAAAAAAAAAGAGACCTTTCCCCAGAAAATCCAGGATCCTTGTCATCCAGGGACTCATGGAGATGAGCAAGACATACAATTTAGTGTCTACTACAAAGTTTGGGTTCGATTGGGGTGAGGTGAGGTGTAATTTTTGAAGGGGTCCACTGAGGCCTTCAGCAGTCTTGGCTAGAGATGTTTTTATAACAGAAACAGGATTGTTGGGAAATGGTCCCATGAGCTTGAATGACAGCTTGAAGAGGTCAATCCTTCCTGTATTGGGGGGGGGGGGCGCAGAAGTGTGCATGAGATGAAACAACAGGGTTTTTTGAGTTTTTAAATGAAGGGAGGACAAGCTGTGACTTGGCAGAAACAGAAGCACCTTGGCAATGCTGAATCTCTCTCATGTTCTGATAGGGAAATCTGCTGCCTCGTCGAAGGCCTGTTTGCCCTAAGCTGTGTTCT
This sequence comes from Sphaerodactylus townsendi, assembly GCF_021028975.2. Classification (NCBI taxonomy): domain Eukaryota; kingdom Metazoa; phylum Chordata; class Lepidosauria; order Squamata; family Sphaerodactylidae; genus Sphaerodactylus; species Sphaerodactylus townsendi. The sequence continues at coordinate 96,863,762 of NC_059431.1, read as the reverse complement.
ACTGATATCGCTGTGCACAAAGTGAGTCCTACAAAGCCTCTAGGGCTGTCTCTCATCCAAAAGAAACTAAATCTGATGGTAGCCCTGCCCATGGAATTTCTGAACATCACCAAACTATAAATCTTTGAAGAGCCCTTCAGCCTGCAGTATCTGTCAGATGTTTCACAATCCCCCACGTGCTTATATAAATTTTATCTAACACTGAAGGATCAGCTTTGCTACATGTAGTGTTGATTTCTTGGGCCGCATTAACTGGTATCACTTGGTTGCAATGAACTCTTATCTGGTCAACTGGATTGTTTCCCGGCTCCTAGCCTGCTGGGTGACTTTGGGCTAGTCACAGTTCTCTCCAAATTCTCTCACCCCCACCTACTTCACAAGTAGGTGGGGGTGAGAGGAGAGGAAGGGAAAATGAGTTTGTAAGTCATTTTGAGTCTCCTTACAGGAGAGAAAAGTGGGGTGTAAATCTAAACTCTTCTTCATGCAAGGGTGCTCTCCTCTGAAAACAAAACTCTAGCCCTTTCCGCTCAGGTCAAAAGCAACGATTTTGGGCCAGTAAAACTGTTTTGGTGGGGACCCTTCGCACAGGCGCCGCTGCCAAATCGCTGCAACGGCGCTCTGTTCCTGCCAAAATGGTGTTTTTAAACCTCGCTCAGGGAGCAAGGTTTCCATGCGAACAGCACCGGGTGGAAGCCGGGGTTTCTCCCCCGGCCCTCCCAAACATTGCTTACCTCCAGTTTCCTTCCGTCGTGTTGTGGAGGCCAGGAGACACGCCTCCTGGCCTCCGACTCCAGGGTCATCACTCTGGCCAGGGGGGGCATGTCCCCTGGCCTCCACAACGCGATGGAAGGAGACCGGAGGTAAGCAACATTTGGGAGCGGCGCAGCCCGTGCAAAGGCTGCGCCGCAGGCAGTGCGCCCAGTGGGACCATCTGTGCAAACGGTCCCACAGGGGTGCATTGGCATAAACTATGCCGATGCACCCCCGCAAGCTGGCCGTGCGGAAAGGGCCTCTGGCAGGAAAATGGCTATGGCTCAGTAGCAAAAATCTCCTTGGAATGCAGAAGGTTCCAGGTCCTGACATCTCCAGTTAAAAAGACCAGGTAGTTAAAGAGACCAACCTCTTTCTGGCACTCTGAAGTGCGCTGCCAGTCTGAGTAGACAGTACTGACAGCGATGGAGCAAGGAAGGGTCTGATTTGGTAAAAGGCAGCTTCAGGTGTGTTTGCATGAATCCAGGAATCTTCTGTCCCATCCAGAGACCAACAGGCCAATAATTCAATTTTCTGGAGATTGCTTGTCCTGGTTACTTTTTTCCCCCAAATAATTTTTACTTTATCAACAAAAAATTACAAGAAAAATTTTTTCAAGTAGAAAAAAAGAAAAGACAAGGAAAAAGAAAGACTAACAAGGAAAAAAATAAAGAAAAGGCTGTTTCTAAGACCGTAGTGGCGAACCTTTGGCACTCTAGATGTTATGGACTGCAATTCCCATCAATTCCCAATTGGCCATGCTGGCAGGGGCTGATGGGAATTGTAGTCCGTAACATCTGGAGTACCAAAGGTTCGCCAGAGCTTCATGGCTCACTCACACTGCTAATTCTAGATTAAAAAAAACGAGTGGGTCTAAAATCCAGACCCTTCCAGTTCACCTGTCAAATTTAAGCTCCTCGATATCTGGGGAGGTGAGAGCTGAGAAAAACTTCCTCTACAGATAGCAAAATAGCCCCAATCAGCAACGTGCAGTCTGACAGCACTCAAAGGCTCAGCCAGAATGAAACACCATTCTGCTGGAAGTCATCCTGGTCACTTTGGATGCAGGCAATTTTTTTTTTGGTCTCCCCTGGAGAAATTCAGGACTTCAGAACAGTTCTGGGATTCAGCAGCAATCCTATCCTGCTCTGCTCCCAAAAAATAGAAGAGTAAAGACAAGGAGTCCATAGACTTCCCAACTTGAGTTATATTTCATGTGAAAATATGTTTTTATAAACATTTTTAAAACATTGTCCTACCATTTGCAAACCCAATGAATTCCAAAATTGTTGTCCACATAGTGCAACTGTGAAAGTCTAGCTTACAACAGCCCTGTAATGTAGTTCACAGCAATGTTCCTTGTAAGCCACACGGCTGCATGGCCTTGCAGCCACAGTATCGGCGCAGTGTAGATAAGGATCTCTCCCAGGTGACTCAGTTCCACACGCAGCACTGCAGAAAGCTAAGAGGGACTATTGGTTCACAGTTAGTATTGTACATCTGATAAGGGACAGCAACAACCCTGCAAGATGTTCCAGTGTTAATATTGCCATACGGCAGCAGTGAAATGGTATGCGGTTTATGAGTGGTGAACATTGTACAATGTATTCCAGAGTTATCATACACACCTATGACTTTGTCACTGCACTTAGGTACAACATTCAGGTTCAAGGTAGACTCAATGTTGGGAGATCCTAGACAGGTCTGTGGCATTCGTTTACTTAGAACTGCAGTCTTGAGTGGGCTGTGCAGTTGATTATGGCAGCTATGCTGAGGGTGGCTGTCATTCCCTGAGTAAGCCATTTTTTGCTATCAAACTCTCCCCAGACTGTTTTCTTTCTTGTATTTCCCCCCATTTTATGAATGGGAAGATAACTAGAAGTGGTGGTGGCATTGTGGTTTACAAATAAATAGTCCACCAATAAAGCTGTGTCTAACAGAGTTTCTTACCACAACTGCTGCCACTATGTGTGAAAAAATGGCCCCGTAAGCCCTATTCCCATTTACCTGGGTACTTAGAAAAGTCCTGTTGCTGTCCTGGCTCTCTGCCCAGTGAGGCACACCTTATTGGGTGGGGGCCAAGGACAGCAATGGGACATTTCCAAGCTGCCAGGAAAGATCTTCCCTTCACACGTCATGTGCAATTTGAGCCTCCAGTTTATTACATCATGCTACAATACTACAGACGTGATATGCACAGACTTACACACCGCACCTAGTCCTTTTCTATCGGTGCTGGTTTTGAGAAAAGAGTTCCTACTGTACAAAAGATATCTCACTAAGGGAGCAAAAACAACTGTACTTAGTTAATTAACAGCAGATCAAAATTAATATTTCGTTATGGCTTGGCAGCTTACCTCAAGATAATTTGCGGTTTTTTTGAAGTGACTTTCAGGTGGCAACTCAAATTCTGGGTGGTCGATCTGAGAAAGGTAAATCAAGATGGACTGAGTGCCAGTGATGTCAGAAGTGAGATATCAATAAAAGAAGTATCAGCTAATTTGGGGGGGGGGGTGCCACTGGAGCAGCAGCAAGAGGAAAATACTGTGAACGTTAAGCTCTGTGGCAATCCTTCCCACGATGAGAAATAGGTTGAGGTTTGGAACTTTAAGATATTTTTTACAATTACATCAATAATTATTCAAGATAAATCATCATTGGTGGAAAATGCAGTCAAGTCACAGCCAACTTGGGTTTTCAGAACAAGAGACGAGCTGAGGTAGTTTGCCATTGCCTGCCTCTGCGGCAACCCTCAGCTTCTTTGATGGTCTCCCATCCAAGTTCCAACCAAATACATAAATAAACCAGGGCAGCTGCTGCTTAAGTCCCAAGATCTTTATTACACATGACCCAACATTGTTTATATCAGCATAATGTGTTCGCAGCAAAACAAACAGTCTTGTATAGTGCTTATATTAGCAGAAATATGGTAAAGGAATATAACTGCTTGTGTTTTATATATACTTCATAGACAACATAATCTTGTCCAAAACAGTAGTTTATACAGTGCTTCTATTAGCAAAAATTCGTAACAACTTGTAATCAATATAAAAACATAGGCAACAGAAGCCCAATTTAGAATGTAACAACATATAATAACTTAGGCAAACAGAAAGCTAGCTATGAACGATTTCAAAATCTTCGTCAGTATTTACCAGTAGACATAGCTAAATTATTTGCTATAGGGGAGAAGGACTTGCAAGCTTATTTTCATGTGAGAATCCTTCTCCGCTCCAGCAAATAATTTAGCTATATCTACTGGCAATTTATTTAGTTGATTAAACATACTAAAACAAGCAGATATATTAATTAATACACAATTGCAGGTGGCAAAACAAAATTATTTTGAATTACACAATAACCCTGGAAAATGGTTAGTCTGAAAAATAAGGAAATAACTTCAAAATAAATAGGTAGTAAAATTAGATAAGGTATATGCTGATAGAAGATAATATTAAAATTAAGGACAAGCGCCATTACTCTAAATTATATAAGGATTCAAGTATAAAGGAAAGGGAACAAAAAGAATATTTAAATAACAGGGATACTGGTAAATTAAGTGAGGATTATAAACTAGTCTTAAATAAGGAGATCACAATTGAGGGATTGAAAGTGATAGCAAACTTAAAATTAGCTGAAGCTCTAGGACCAGATGGTCTCATAGCTAAGTGCTACAAATGTTTTTGAAGAACTGACCCATCCTTTATGTAGAGTAATGAATGAAATTAAAGCTAATGAGATACCAGATTCTTGGAAAGGGGCCAATATTACATAAATTCCCAAATCAGAAAAAGAAGCATAATTTCACTTTTAAATTTGAGTTACAAATTGTTTACCTTGATCATTGCAACAGGGTTGAAATCTATATGAAAGAACCTGATGCATGAGGACCAATCAGGTTTCCTCCCAGGCAGGCAAATAAAGGACAGTATGAGAGTGCTGTTAAATGTGATGGAATATTATCAGAACCATCCAGATAGACGATTGGAATTGATCTTTCTAGATAGTGAAAAGGCATTTGATACATTGGAGTGAAACTTTATGATAGAAGTGCTGGAAAGGATGGCGTATGGGGAGAATTTTATAAAATTGATGAAAAAAATTTATAAGGAACAATATGATAGCTTAATAATAAATGGATAAATCTAACAAGACAGGGAAGTCCTCTCTCCTCATTACTTTTAATTATGGCATTAGAAGTTCTGATTAATGATATTAGAGAAGAGAAACTGATAAGAGGTGTTAGGATAAAAAAAGAGGAGTACAAGATTAAAGTTTAAGCTGATATCCATATGATAAGCCTAGAAGACCCCAAGGGACTTATATAAAAAGTAATGAAAAACTAGAAAATGTTAGGATTAAACATTTATAAAGACAAATCAAAAATTATTGTTAAAAATCATTTTTAACCTTTTAAAATGATCTCTGGAATTTATGTGAAATCTTTCACCTTGTGAGAGGGAGCTTTCTGATTCTAACCCACCCTTAGGAATGTTGGAAACCAGGGGCGTAATGACCATTGGGCAAAGTGGGCAGTTGCCAGGGCGCCCCCTTGGGGCGGGTGCCAAAAATGCAGGGTTCGTTTGTGGGTTTTTTGGTATTTTAGTGGGTTTTCCGCTTTTGGCCTGCAGGGGATGCAGTTTTCAGGCGAGCAGCACCAAAATTTCAGGGATGTTTCAGGAGACTCTTCTGATGCTATCACCCAGGTTTGGTGAGGTTTTGTTCGGGAGTCCAAAGTTATGGACTCCCAAAGGGGGTGCCCCATCCCCCATTGTTTCCAATGGGAGCTAATAGGAGATGAGGCTATACCTTTGAGGGTCAATAACTTTGGACCCCCTGAACCAAACTTCATCAAACCTGGGAGGTATCATCAGGAAAGTCTCTTACTGATACCACCCAGGTTTTGTGAAGTTTGGTCCAGTTGGTCCAAAGCTATGGACTCCCAAAGGGGGTGCCCCATCATCCATTGTTTCCAATGGGAGCTAATAGAAGATGGGGGCTACACCTTTGAGGGTCCATAACTTTGGACCCCCTGAACCAAAATTCACAAAACCTGTCTGGTATCATTAGGAGAGTCTCCTAAAGATACCCTGAAAGTTTGGTGCTGCTAGCTTAACAATTGCACCCATGACAGCAGGCACCCCCCAAATTTCCCCAGATTTTCCTTTTAAATCTCCCCCTTTGGCATGGATTTAAAGGGAGAATCTGAGGTCCCCAATTTAAACATTGAAAGTGATGCTGTTTCAGGGTGGGGAAGAATCCACCCCAAAATAGCATCACTTTCAATGTTGTTTAAACTGGGAACCCCAGATTCTCCCTTTAAGGTGGATTTAAAAGGAGAATCTGAACTCCCTAGTTTAAACACCACTGAAAATGATGCTATTTGGGGGTGGATTCCAGCATCACTTGTTTAAACGAGGGAGCCCAGATTCTCCTTTTAAATCCACCTTAAAGGGGTTCCCAGTTTAAATAACATTGAAAGTGATGCTGTTTCCCCCAATTGGGGGGGACTGGATACAACACCATAAAATGTTTTCATAGCAGTAATAAAACATTTTGAAAGCATTTTGAAAATATTTTCAAAATTATTTCTGCTGTGTGGCATGGCCTATTGTTGTGTTCAGATTTGTGAGTTGGGGCATGTTCTATAATGTGATGGTGACTTTGAAACGACCTGGTGTAAAAAATCATTGCTTGGTCATGGTGGGGGAGGGCAGCTGCCCATGGTGGGGGGCAAACTCCAGTTTTCCTAGATACACCACTGGGCGTAGCTACAAGGGGGCCGGGGGGTGCGCATTACACCGGGCATGTGCCTGGGGGGGGCATCAAACTCAGGTTTTGCCCAGGGCTCCAGTTTGCCTAGTTACACCACTGTTGGGAACTGGTTATCTTGATTGAAAATCAATGGGAGGGACAAACACAGAAGCCGAAGAGCAGAGGAAAATTCCAGCTTTGAGCAAGGAAGGGGCAGACCAGTCAGTCTGATTTTAAGGAAGAAGGCATATGTGGGAGAAATATGAATACAGGGGTATGTATGTATACTGGTATGATTATGAATTACAATGTATGTATTCTTTGTATCTATAAAAGATGGAGGTCTTTGTCTGGCTGTGTGTGACTCTCTTAGAGAGACACCCTGTGTTCTGCACAGTAAAAACATTTCTGTCTGTTTAAAGCTTGATTTTTGGTGTTATTTCCTTACAAGTCTTTATAAACATAACTGCGCAGGGCCGGATACGGGCTTGGCCTGACACCATAAATACTAGCCTGACACTGTATCAGAATAATTATGAGAAAACATGGAAAAAATTAAGAGAGGAGCTGAATAGATGGAAAATTCTGAACTTATCATTATTAGGAAGAATTTCAGTTATTAAAATGAGTATTTAGCCCAGAATTTTATTTTTATTTCAAAATATACCCATTATAAGCTCTGATAAACCACTGAATACCAGAATACTGAATTTATAGGGCAACGACAGAAAGCCAGGATTAAAATGAAAACATTATGTGATGCCAAAGAGAGGGGAGATTTACTAGTACCACATTTGAAGCTTCCCTGGTTGAAAGAATGGATTCTATTTAAAAAATCAGAGGCTGTTCTTATGTTGGAATTGTAGGGACTTGGAATAACATATGGACGGCATGCTTACATGTGGTATGGGGGGAAAAGACAAAACAATTTAGACATCATGTTGTAATATTTGCATTAAGCAGAGTATAGAATAAGTGTGGAAAGAAAATCATGGATAAGAATCCTCTCTTGTTATCTCACGAAGCACTGTTTAGAATCAAGTCAGGTATAGAAAAGGCCTGGCCTACACATAAAGATTTCCTAGAGGAATACATAAAGGAAAGATAGATTGAAATCCCTAGAAACTCTGGAGAAAGAGGGAAAAAAAAGTTGTGGTTTTATGCTCAGTTAAGGTATGCCAAAGACAAAAAAGAATTTGAACTTGAAAATCAGCCTGCATTGTTAATAACTCAGCTGATGAAAAGTAATGAAAATTTGATTGGTAGAATATACAAAGAACGTTTGACCTTAGAAACTGAGAGTGAATTTATTAAAGAATTCATGATAACCTGGGCAAGATGCAGGTCATAACATCCAGTTAGAGGATTGGTAGTATGTATGGGAAAAGGATGTGAAATTTACAATTACTATATAAGAGAAAATATAAATAAAATGCATTGTCAATGGTATTTAACATCATCAAGGATCTAAAAAAGGAGTAAAATAATAATAATTTATGCCTCAAAGAGGTGGGTACTTTTTACCACCAATGGAGACAGTGTGAAAAGCAAAACAATTTTGGAAAGGAATTCACAAAGAAATGTCCAAAATCTTGAAAGGAAATATTATATTTAACCCAGAGGCTTAGATCCTTAGAAAAATAAGTTGGGGAACTTTTTAAATATTTTTCTGTTGCCATGAGAATTATATGGGCTAAGAAATGTAAATCAGAGGACGGACCTACAAAACTGACTAGATATATAGAAGACAAGTGGATTTTGGATTTCAAGATGGAATGGAAGTTATCGATTGGACATATTGAAGAGAAATGCAAAAACAATAGTTTGACTTTAGGGTATATGGTATGATAAGGATGTTTATAAGATTTAAATATAAAGTATGATTATTATATAAGGGTTTTTTCTATTTGTTTTCCTCTGGCTCTTACATGGGAGTTTTTTTCATCTTGGAGGCAGAAACCAGACAAACATCAAGGGTTTGAGGGCTGACAAATGGGCAGTGGGGAGGAAGGATACTCAGACAAGTGGGGATGTGAGTGAGACCAATTGGCAATTTTAATTCCTCTTAAAGAATTTTGTATTTTTCTTTTGCATGTGTGGAGGGTTGCATTCTTGTTTGATAATGTATTCACATGTGTTAGCATACATACAATTGTGTACCCTGAGTGTAGTGTTTTGTGGGGATTTCCCCTCAAGTTTGTTTGCTTTCAGCACAGATTTTTCTTCTTTGGTTTTTACTTCTGGACTGGAGGGAAGGCATGAGCAGGGATCCTCGTGATGGTCAGAGGAGAAGAGATTAGCCCTATGCTAATGCTGGCTGGAGTTCTCCGAAAGTTGCAACTGGCCCTAGAACTATCATAATTAAACTGTTCAACTGCAGTCAGCCGTTACTGCCTTCCCCCACTGTCAACTAATGCTTGCCTTTAGGTGTTCTAACCTGCATAATTAGATTTAGGTCAGGTGGAATCTTAGAGACCAAGAGTTTGTAGATGCTTGGGTGCTACTGAACTCAAACCCAACTGTTCTACAGCAGACCAAAATGGCTTCCCTCTGAAATTACCTGGATAATGTTGGTACTTGGATCAGAGGAACTGGGTCCCACGTAGGCCTTAAAGAATGGGAATGTGTTGTATCTTTTCATGAGTCTCTGAAGAGTCAGGTTGAAGTCTGTCTCTCTCCAGGAGCCAGTAATGCTCCAGCCACCAACCTGAAAAAAGCAAACAAGAGTCTGGAATGTCGAGATCTATTGCTAAGAATATGATCTCTGAGCTGCAATCCTTAGCCAAGGACTTGTGATTCTCTTGCTGTTCTCCCTTGCCCCAAGCAAGCACAGAATTGTTTTCAACAGGGGAGCCTCTTTTGACTCAAGTGGGGGTGGTGGTAAGAAAAGTTGGTGGCAGGATTGTTGCTCAAAATTTAAATGGGGCACAAAGTCCCTCAGCAGGAGATACCAATGTCCCTGCCTACTGTTTGACTACTACCAATGAAATATAGATTTGGGGATTGGGACGGGGTTTGCATATTGAATATAGAAATAAGAATAGAGTCAGAAATAATAGAGTAACGCACAGTCCTGGGTTTCCAGTCTTGTTTGGGAAATCCATCTCTCACTCAGGGACATAGGTATAGATTTTTAATGGGGGGGGGGTTTCAGGGGTGGGGCCTCCCCCCCTGGCCTAGCGCTTATAAAAGCAGACGCATAGAGGGAAAATGGAGCCTGGTGCAAAATCTGAGTTTTGTGCCCCCCCCCCTCCCTCCGGGCAGTCGCTGTGATGCTGGAATCCACCCCCAAACAGCATCACTTTCAATGGTGTTGAAACTAGAGAGCCCAAATTCTCCTTTTAAATCCACCTTAAAGGGAGAATCTGGGGTCCCTAGTTAAACAACATTGAAAGTGATGCTGTTTTGGGGTGGATTATCCCCCACCCTGAAACAGCATCACTTTCAATGTGGCATAGTGGTTAAGAGCAGGTGCACTCTAATCTGGAGGAACCGCGTTTGATTCCCTGCTCTGCCACTTGAGCTGTGGAGGCTTATCTGGGGAATTCAGATTAGCCTGTGCACTCCCACACACGCCAGCTGGGTGACCTTGGGCTAGTCACAGCTTTTCGGAGCTCTCTCAGCCCCACCCACCTCACAGGGTGTTTGTTGTGAGGGGGGAAGGGCAAGGAGATTGTAAGCCCCTTTGAGTCTCCTACAGGAGAGAAAGGGGGGATATAAATCCAAACTCTTCTTCTTCTAAACTGAGGACCTCAGATTCTCCCTTTAAATCCATGCCGAAGGGGGTGGATTTAAAAGGAGAATCTGGGGAAATTTGGGGGGTGCCTGCTGTCAGGGGTGCAATTGTTAAGCTAGAAGCACCAAACTTTCAGGGTATCTTTAGGAGACTCTCCTAATGATACCAGCCAGGTTTTGTGAATTTTGGTTCAGGGGGTCCAACGTTATGGACCCTCAAAGGTGTAGCCCCCGTCTCCTTTTAGCTCCTATTGGAAACAATGGGGGACGGAAGCACCCCTTTGGGAGTCCATAGCTTTGGACTCCCTGGACCAAACTTCACAAAACCTGGGTGGTATCAATAGGAGACTCTTCTGATAGTACATCCGAGGTTTGGTGAAGTTTGGTTCAGGATGTCCAAAGTTATCGACCCTCAAAAATGTAGCCCCCATCTCCTATTAGCTCCCATTGAAAACAATGGACGATGGGGCACTCCCTTTGGGAGTCCATAGCTTTGGACCCCCTGGACCAAACTTCACAAAACCTGGGTGGTATCATCAGGAGAGTTCCCCAAACAATCCCTGAAAGTTTGGTGCTGCTAGCCCAAACAATGCGCCCCCTGCAGGCCAAAAACCGAAAAAGCACTAAAATGTTTTAAAAACCCACAAACGAAGGGGCGGAGCTTCGGACATGAATGAGGAGGTTCAAACCCAAGAACCCCCCTTACCTACGTCCATGCTCTCACTGCCTGCTCTGTCCACTGGGCAGGGCTCCCAACAGTCAAAACAACAGGTATGATAGACTAGGTAAGGCCAGCCATGGCAGCATGCACTTTGAACAATGGGAGTATAAGGTCATTGCCATCCACTTTTAAACCCTACCTTTGTGGTATAGTAAAGAACAGTGGACTCTAATCTGAAGAACCATGTTTGTTCTTTCCTCCACAAGAAGCCTGCTTGGGCCAGTCACAGTCTTCTCAAAACTCTCTCAGCCCGACCTACCTCACAAAGTGTCTGTTGTGGGGAGAGGAAGGGAAGGAGTTTGTAAGCCACTTTGAGACTCCTCAGAAGGGAGAAAAGCAGGGTATAAATTCAAACTCCTTCTCCTCTTCTTCTATAACTGAAATTGTACATTCCCATGCAAGTTATCAAACAGGCCCCCATTATCACCACAAAGCATACAGACAGGGATGCAGTCACATTTGAATGATGAAATGTGAATTTGTCTCTTTAACCAGATGGAGCACAGATGGTTGAGCAAATCTGGACTTTGTTCTGTAGCTGATAATTAGTTCCTGGTTTGCACATACTTACTATCACTTCTTCTTCCTACTATGGATGACAACACCTGTGATTAATGTGAAAACTGACTTTGCTGAAAGAGAAATGGTGCTTTTGAAGAGGCATCAGGAGATACAAAAGTTCTTCCAGTAGTGTTAATATTTGTGATGGCCCATTTATGCTTGAACCCCTTTGTCACAGCAGTGGTGTTCATGTGTAAACTCAGCCTGTAAGTTATGAAGACAAAAGGCAATAAGGGAGATCTAAAAACGACTTTACCCCAGAGGCTGTGAGTCATCACAGTAAAATCTACAATAACCTATCATAGTTTTAAAGAGGAGCAGAAAATAACGGCTGTTTAATTAGTGGAAAACCTCGCATCATTCAAAAGACATACGGAAAACTCCTTCATTTGCTACGCTCAGGAAGCATCTTAGTTTCCAATCCAGATGGATTTTTTTAAAATTTCATCCTACAGTTCTGCAAGGATGCATCTCTGAAGAAGTGGCAGGAGGAGATGAGTGTTGGTCCTTTTCCTGCTTTATGACCCTGTGCTCTGTTGAGGCATCCATAATATCACCTGGTCTCTCCCCTTATCTTGTTTTTATCCTTTCCCCTTGGGTTTCCCTCTTTGTTTTCTGTTTATCTGTTCTTTGTTGTGACACGCCACAATGAAGGACAGATAAACAGAAAACAAAGAGGGTAACTCAAAGGAAAAGGGGGAAAACAAGATAAGGGAACTGTTATACTGTCTTTTGGATCAATGGATTTTGGATCAATTGATTGATGGGTTTTTTTTTAATTTTCAAATGCTTTGTTATTTATATGTTTTACTAGCAGACCCAGCCACGCTTCGCTGTGGCTCAGCCGACCTTCGTGGTTCTCGACGTGGGGCGGCTGGCTCCCTCCTTCCGCCCCTCTGTTGGCAGCATTCTCCGGCGGTGTGGGCCTGACCGTCTGACCCCCCCGTCCCGTCCCAGCCCCGCTGCGCTTGGTGGCCAGACTGGGCGCAATCGGCAAGCCATTTGCATGTTTTGGTGGCTTCCGGCTGGCTTTGTCGTTCAGGCTCACGCCATCCTCCCACGCTGGTGCGCGGGCTGCGTGCAACGGCTGTGAGGTGATGCACATGCGCCCCGGATCACAGCCCTGTCGCTCGTGTTTACCTGGCTCAGGTGTGTTCCCTGAGCCTTTTCAGGGGCAGAAAGCACGCTCAGCCAACTGAGCAGCGTTTCCTGAAAATTTCAGGGCGTTTGCTCCAGTGGTTCGTGAGTTAGAGCATGAGGAACAAATGCACGGTTAGCTTTTTATATATATAGATTAATAAGATGTTAGCCACCTGAGCCCAAAAGAGGAGGGGCAGCCTATTAAATCCAGTAAATGAAATTGAAATATGTTATGTAGTCCCTGACTTTTCCCGCAATGGAATTCAAAGTGGTTTACACAATTATCCTCTCCTCCATTTTATTCTCAGAAAAACCCTGTGGAGCAGGTTAGGCTGAGAGTTTGTGACTGGCCCAAGATTGCAATAACTGTATCAGTGCGCACAAAACTAGACCTGTATAGCTATGGACCGAATGAAAACGCAACACACATTTGCTGCAAAGTGGCAATATTGCTGAACATGTATCAACCTCTCATTTTACATTTGCAGATATCAAAGCGTTACCCCAGATCACTTCTCAAAGCTCAAACATCACCTGTTGTCAGTTACAGACCATACATTTGTTTATAACATTTCAACTTGATTACACATTTTCCTCTTGCAACAAAGTCAATGAACTGTCAGATCGTTGTCGTCTATTTGTTGTAATTCTTCTGTATGCAATATGACTGCCAAATATATACTTAGGTTTGTTGCTTATATGTCCGTTCCTGTCAGCCTTAAAGAGCTATCGCCTTTTTCTTCAAAGAACGTAATGTTACCATAGAAAAGATATCTTGCAATACCAATACATCCAAGGAAACTTCATATCTCCATAGGAATGATAGTAGCAAAAGCAGCACACGTAATTTTGGCTTTTCGTTGCCCTTCATCAGTGCCTCATTCCTTTTTAATCATGTTGTGTAATCGAGGTTCTATAATTAAATACAATAGTATGAAATGACCCATATATAAAAGTACAACTTCTGTATAGTGTAATTAACATCTTTCCAATATTGCTTTTTAATGTGTTCTGTACATTAGACTAAGGGGGTGTTCAACAATAAGACAATAGAAAAAGCCACTTTGCAGCAAACGTGCGTTGCATTTTCATTCGGTTGATAGCTATACTGGCCCAAGATTACCCAGCAAGCCTCTTCAGCACAGCAGAGATGCGAACCCTTGATCTCCCAGATCTTAGTCTGACACTCTAACCCAGGGGTCTGCAACCTGCGGCTCTGGAGCCACATGCGGCTCTTTTAGCCTTATACTGCAGCTCCACGTGGCCTGGAAGTCAGAGGGTAGCGTGGGTATGTCCCTACAGCCCTCCAGAACAGCGCTGGAAGGAAAGGTGAGTCAAGGGGCTGAACCAGAGGCGGCTCCGTGCATGAGGGCACCGCTTTTCGCGTCCCCTCCACTCACCTCTCCTTCCAGTGCTGCTCTGGAGGGCTGTAGGGACATGCCCATGCTACCCTCCGAACCCAGGAGGTCGGAGGGTAGTGTGGGCGTGTCCCTCCAGAGCAGCCGCCATCTTGCTATCCCCACAGCTATCCCTGCAACCCCCTCTGCTATCCCCGCAGGGAGGCCGAGGCCTTCGAGTTCCGGTTCCGGCTGCAGTGCTGATCGGACGTTATCTGCGGGGCTCCTCCATCTTTTTAAGATAAGTTCTACATTTTCCTCCTTAAGTTTTTATCTCTTGATATTTCTTTTTAATCTCTGGGATGTTTTGTTGTTCCAAGGGGAGAGCCTTTTAATATTTGAGTGTGGAGCTGAGCATCCTCCCAGCTGTTTTTTTTCCTCACTGCCTAATTCAGAATGCCTGCTGATAAGGAGGCTTGAATTGACTGTATTCTTTGAGTCTGAATTGCAGACAACTCAGGCTGTAATTTGTGAGCCCCTTGTTATAAATTTTGTTTTAACTGTATTTTAACGGGATTTTAACAGGGTCTTATAGAATTTTAAGAGGTTTTAGCAGAACTAACAGATTTTAACTCCCCTCTTCTAGGACCGTTTTCAAGATGGTGATGGGACTGGACTGGTGATTACACAGTTCCCTCAGATACTTCCTCTGGAGTGATAAGAGTGACTCCAGCAAGGAACATAGGACTGCTTAAACACAGCTGGGGAATTACAAACACTTCCTGACTCGCAACAACATTGAAGGCTTCTTTGTCAACACTGAGGAGTTTCTTTCTGTTTTGGAAATAGGCTGTGATAGTAGGGTCATAAGTTAAGTTCAAGGTTTTAAAGACTATTGTTAAATTTTAATTGTGATTTTCGGTTACTCCCTTGCTGTGGGATAGAACTGAGTGGGGGCGGCTGGTAATAGTTGCAAACTGCCAGCAGGCGTTGGAAGGATTTGTAAATGACTTCGGCAAGAGGCAGCGAGAGATTGAAGACAGCTGCTCTCCACCAGCCAGAAAACAACTTAAGATAAATGATTATTTTACGACCAGGAATGTAAGAGATGTTTTAAGTGATGAGTTTAACGTGCCAGTGTCAAACCGCTATGCTCTATTTGACCAAGAGCTTACTGGAGAAGGAGCAAATGCAATGGAGGATACCGTCTCACTCCTCCCCTTCGAAAGCAGAGAACAAACAGAGCAACTACCGGACAGCATAACGGACCCCTCAAGGCTGTGCAATCTGATAGCAGTCTCCCTCCAAGAGATATTTAAGTGCCTAAATCACCTTAACAACAGAGTGGACTCATTGATGGACTTAATTAAGGGGGAGAACACAAGAGGTAGCAAGCAAATCCTAAGCGGTCCCAGCGAACCAGAGAACCGGGAGGAAGGATGTCACTGCAAGCAGAGCAGGGCACTCCCTTCAGTAAAAGATACCCAGGTGGAAATGACCTATTCACAAGATACAGTGAATCCTACTTTAAATCCCCAAACCTGCAACCTCAGGCTGTCTGACAGACAGATTTGCCTCTCAGCATACCAATACAAGGGAACCCGACTTGAATGGAATATAGTAGCTTCAGCTATAAATAACTTGAGCCACCTACTCCAGCGCAGAAAAAGCAGCCTTCATCTGATATCGGTCCAGATGTTGGACTCAATACGCTTTCTCTCTCATTGGCTCCCACAAAGATTGCTACTAACTTTTGGATCATCTCAAACCCCATCGCAAATTTTAAACAGGTATAATAAAGGAAAACTGGAAAAGAAAGGGGTCTTTGTTACTAGAGTTTTCCAGAATACTTGGATAAAGGCACTTCTCCCGACTGCAAAGTCAGCCAGGTACAAAAGCGATAAAACCCTCCAGGAAAACTAACAAGACAGCGTGACTAATTCTAACCAAGCCACTTCCTCAGTAGCCTTGGGAGCTCTTGCTACTGGTAAAACTACAGAACAACTTGTAAATTCGAAGCTGTCCCACAACGCACAGCTAGTGACTTCCTCATTTTTACACCCAGATCCCTGTCTGATGACCCATGAGGTAGCATGCTTAACCCCGCTTCCCCCCATAGAAAGAAGGAGAGACGCTCTATCAATGACGAGTCCTTTCAATAAGGACACAGCCAAGCAAAACTCCAGACAAGTTCAGAGTCATATGAAAACGGCCACCACTAGGATCCACTTGGAGTGTCAAACTGCATGTGAAGCAGATTACGCAACCCAGGAGGCCTCACTTATGAACTTCACCCAGGATCTAAAAGAAGGAGGCGAGCTGGAGCTCGATCCACCAGCACTTAGAGCTATCTACAACCACTCATCTCCAGCTGGTCCAACCTGGGCTCAAGAGTTACTCAGAGTTGAAGCAGAAATAAACATCACCCCAAAAGAGATCCAAATGGCAGACCCCGAGGAGCCACTTACTGCCAACTTGCTTGCGCAAATTGGGACTGATAAGTGCTCAAATGGCTGCATATTTATAGACTCCCAATGTCTGCTTAAGCAAATAGGGGTTAGCTCTCACCAATCATCTCCAACTGAGCAAATCGCCATAGCCCCTAGCCCGGTACAAACTGCACTTGGAATACAGCTACCAAAAGCTAAATGACTAAATACAAGTGCAAAAACTCTGTTCATATCGTGGAACATAGCTGGTTGTGGGGGGAAAGCATCAAACTGTAACTTTTTAAAATATCTTAAAAGTGCATCAGTCATTGCTCTCCAAGAAACTTGGGCCTTAAAGGGTGTTGACATTCCCGGGTACTGTACATTTAACCTATTAGCAACTAAATCTAAGACCTTGGGTCGCCCGGGGGGTGGGGGTGGGGGGGGGTTGGCCATCGCTGTTTCTCCCAATATAGCTGTCTCTAGTTTATTCAACCTTCCACCACTGGTACAGGCTGTCCTGCTAACCTTTGCAAATAGGAAAATAGTGTTTGTCAACACCTATATCCCAGGCAGCCTGGGAAAAAATGCAACAGCTGATCATTGGGATAAACTAACATCCTATATACTAGATCTTAAGGCTGAGTACCCCTCTTGTGATTTTATTTTAGTGGGTGACTTCAATGCTAGGGTAGGTACTAGCTTGACGAACTTGATGAGAGAAGAGGGTCTGGACGAAGACCCCTTCTATTCCTTATTGACACCAGAAGCCCGTCACTCCAAGGATCAAATATGCAACCAAGCTGGGAAATGCTTGATCAGGATGGCCACACAGCTAAACCTGTTCTGGCTAAATGGGCTCATTCAGTTTCCAAACTCTGGAGAATACATCTTAGCTTCATCAAGGGGATCCAGTGTAATAGACTACATTTTGATCTCACCTCTCACAGCAAGCTGCATCGATTCATTTGTTGTAGACAATTACTTGCTGAGTGATCATCTACCCCTTCTCCTTACCCTGGATCTGGATAGAAGCAACACTTCCTCACTTGAACAAATTTACCCACAATACATTAGACTGAAGTGGAGAGCAAGGATGGAGGGGGTGTGCCTAGATATACTTGGCTCTCAAGAAGCTTTGACCTTGAAAGATAAGATAATTGAAAACTCAGTCCTGGAGGAGGCGATCACTGGGTTTGAATCTCTTGTACAATCTATTTTCTCAATACTGCATGATTGGCAAAGAATGACGAGAAAATCCAGTGTCAGGCCCAAAAAAGCTGGTCTAGATGCTAAGAGTGCATAATAATAAATCAAGCAGATCTGCTTTCTCTTCTGTCAAGGACTCATCACTTTCACACATAATCGACCTCCCTCCTCCAAAAAAAAAATTGGAGAATCCGGAAAACAAGCAACTCCAATTACTTATGGGCCAAAACATAAATCCCTCGTGCATCATAGCCCGACTGGGAACTGCTGTTAGAGGCATCCCAAAACAAATGGATGCAAGGAAATTCTGGTCAATAGTTAATAGGACAGAAATCTACCCCCAGGGACCATCCAGGAGGTAGATAATTTCACCCTTAGAGATGGGGCCAAAGTACTTTTCGAAAAGTGTTTGCACGAAACAAATCCCACCCAAGCAAATGGTGATAGCTGAAAGCCCAGTGGGACCAAAGGCTGGGGATCCGGTGACTTACCAAGGAGATCATCCACCTTGATACAAAACATGAAGTCAAAATAAGGCCCCAGGCAGCGATGCCATCATCCCGAGAATTCTGAAAGCAAACCCAACCCTCTATGGTGCAGGCAAATTTACTGAGCTGAGAATCTTTTTACAAGGATCAATGAAAAGGGGATAATGCCTGCAGAGGCATGGACTTCCTCCATGCTGGTCCCAATAATATTCAAAAAGGAGACCAAGAATGAACCAGCAAATTATCACTCCATTAGTCCTGCTTTCTATCATTATTGGGAAGATTTCTGCCAAACTTCTCCAAATCAGACTAGAGACATGGGTCAAATGCCAAAACGGATATTATTGGTCCTGAACAAGTGGAAGCTTCTCCAAGGGGAAATCAGCACTAGACCAAGGTTCGTATGTTCTGGCCCACTTAGGCCAAGCAAATACTCCAAAAAACAGCTCCTACTAAATTAAGTGTGGCCTTTTTGGATCTTTTATAAAGGGCATTTTTTGACTCCTGTGAACAGAGAAAAAACACTGGGGAAAACTTGCTGCCCTTAATATGCTCCGGTTCAAGACTTCTTTTTCTGATAAAACAACTGCACATACCCCAAAACTCACTTGCCAGGAGTAAAGACCACAGGGGAGTTTTTTGTCGAACCCAGTCCAGGTAAAAAAGGGAGTCAAACAAGGCTGTGTACCATAGCCCCCTTATTATTTAACATCTTCTTACACTTGACCTCCCCATAGCCCTGGCCTAGGTGGATGGGGCACAGCCCTAAGATCGTATTCCGCAAAGCATGTCCTCCTCTCACTGTTATTTGCGGATCCAGTGCAGCCCTATTATCCCTTTCTCGTGGTGGGTCTAACAGAGACTCCTGCATGGATTCACTGGACTTTTGTGAGACAAAATGATCTGCAGGTGAATTATGAATGAAAACTAAGATCCTGGTTTTTTGGAAAAAGCAGTAAAAAAACAAGTCCTGGAAGATAAAGGGCCACTACATTGAGCAAGTTAAAAATTCCCCAAATATCTAGGACTCTGGTTTAGCAATAACTTGTCGTGGTCCACTCATCAAAATATATATATTGGCTCAGGCCCAGTCAAACACATAAAATGCCACTAGGAGGTTCCTATCATTCTAGGGCAACCAATATATTCCCCCCCAGCTCTGCAAGTCTTCAAAGCAGAAGGGCGAGAGCACAACTGCTTTATGGAGCCCATCTGGTTAACACCCAGCAACAGTGCCATTAGATCATTCCATTCCTAAATTTCTGCATAAATTATTTGGCGTGCCAAATCAAGGTCCCATATGCAGTTCTATGTCTAGAATCATGGCCAATACTCTATAGAGGCCACTATCTTGGTTCAAACATCATAAAATTTTGGCTGCATATTCATTATCAAAGCTCCGACAACTCACTGACGCAACTCATTCCTTGTAAGAGAGGAACTCCATCACTCTTAAATGGGTGCACAACAGTTATATAACAAAGATTGGGGAATTGGGTTGTGATAGTGACTCTCTGAACATACTAACCCTTACTGAGACATTTGCCCTCATCAAAGAGCAGCTACTAGCAATGGATTACCAACAACTGCAGAGCTTGGCCAACAAATCCTGCTCGCCAATGAACGTGGCAATTCCATTTGTGCAGGGAAACCCAGCCTACTATATTGCAGCGCTTACCAACCCTATATATAGGAGAGCCTACATGTTGGCTAGATTTAACATTATGCCATCCCCGCTCCATAGAGGAAGACTCAAGGGTCTACCAAACGATAAGAGGCTTTGCCCCTGCAGTCCAGGGCAGTTGGATTCCATTGTGCACATTCTCCTCCACCGCTCACTTTACCAGAATCCAAGATCCAGCTTATTATTACAAATCATTGACTCTATGAAAACCCTTACAGAGCTTGATAAAGTAAATATGCTCTTAAACTGTAATGACCTTGACTGTTGACTCGCAGTGGCAAAGTTTCTGGCTGAGGTTTGCGAACTGAACTTATGATCCAGTGTGAAGTTTTATCTAGTAATTTTAACTGTATTTATATTGTATGTTCTGTATGCCAATAAAGGCTTATTGAAAAAATTATCCCTCAAGAGAGCCATTTTCCTCCCTTCTGCCCTTATCGGAGCAGGAGGCAACCGCCTGCTCCATCAGGCATTAATAGGTTTCTGCTCCCTGCACAGCCGCCGCTGCCTCCCGCAGCGTGAGAGGCGGCAGCACCAGGCAAGCCATGGTTGCCATCCCCCCTGGTCCATGGAGCAGGGGGGTTTCCCTGCCTGGCGCCTCCGCCTCCCAGCGCTGGAAGGAAAGGTGAGTGGAGGGGCTGAACCAGAGGCGGCTCTGTAGATCTTCAGGGCTGTGGAAAATGGGTCCAAATGGCTCTTTGGGTGGTAAAGGTTAAAAGGTTAAAAATATGTCTCATGGAAGAATGCGGCTTGGTTAGCTCCACAGCATGTGTAATAGAGCAATCCTCACGTTTAAAACAGTCAAATATTCCCAGCATCCTTCTGCTGTGGGTTGGAAGTGAAGAGTGGAAAAGTATTTGGAAGTGAAGAGTGGGAAAGTATGTGAAAGTTATGGACATTTGTATCAGTGGCAGAGGAAACTCTGACAGGCAATAATTTTCCAACAATTTTCCCCGAGCAATATAAATAACAACAGCAAGTTACTGCCCCACCCCTCAAGAGTTTGCACTCTGAATTTCGATTAGGGGAAAGATGACAAAGGATGCTGGAAGATGTAGTAAGCGGAAAGGTCATGGAGACAGAGGTAGAGGGGAATTCCACATGAATGGGATTCCGCATGAACATATGATGCTACCTTTTACTGAAAGAGGCTTTTCAATCCATCATGATCAGTATTGTCGACTCAGATTGGCAGTAGCTGTCCAGGTTCTTGGGAAGATCCGTCCCATAACCTATTACCTGATCGTTTTAACTGGAGATGCCAGGGATTGAACCTGGGACTTTCTGCATACTAAGCAGATGTTTAATAACTGAGCCACGGCTCCTGCCCTTCCCTAAAAAGAAATGCAGGCAAAAGGATATGATAGGGCACTGGACACCTATCAACAAAGAAGAGGGCTACAGTCTAAAAAGCCATCACCAGCAATGGTCTGAGATATACTGCTATAAGAAGTGGAAAAAATTAACACACTTATGCTGTTGTGGGTTTTTCCTGCTGATAGTATGAGCCTATTTCTGAATAGGGTGGGACTCGATACGACAGTCCGTATATGCGCATATACGCCTGTCCGTATATGCGCAGGGCCATGCATGTGCATTTTCTGTGCAACCATTACCTCATTTATGAGCTCCTTTAAGGGCTGAGCACCTCGAGCTTCAATCTGTTCTGTATCCATGCATGAGCGGTAAAACCGTATGGCTTTCTCCTTTGCTGAACTGCTGGTCCCCAGGAGTGGCTCCTCTGAAGAAGGGAAGGCAAGTGACATACAGGAAAAATGGCTAGGGCTAAGAAACTTTCTATATAACTACAGTGAGTTGAGAGATGTAAAAAACAAGATACACAGTGAGCTTTTCCACATTCTAATTTTCCTTGCCTGTAAGTTTCCCTTTCTCTGGGGGCTGGAATGTTTCTGTTCTGCACATGTTTTGCTCCCTCTAGTGGTTGAGTAAATATTACAAAGTTTATGTCCAGCTTTTCAACCTGCAGATTTAAACTGTAGGTTTTTTGCCAGACATACATCAGTGGATATGGGTTTGCTGCTAGGTCCAGAATCTAGTTCCCCCATAGGGGAATTAACCCAGTTATGGCTTCTGTTACTACACTATGATATCTCTGTGACCTTAGGGATGCAATAAGAACCAGGAAGCAGTGAGTGATGTTAACGGACTGAATTTTACACACTGATTAGAACTAATTAGCCAATTCTGCAGCTGCTGTTCCTGGTTATTTAATTCTAGAGAATCATTGATGTATGTGGCATAAGCAATAACGGCATCTCCATTCATCAAGAAAGTTACAATCTAAATTTAACATTGGCTAGGAGAGAACCAAGAGAGAGAAGGGAAAGGTAGAAAAGGAGAAACAAAAATGATTGAGAATGGATAGGCATAAGTGTAGATACACACTCACTTGGCTTAATTTAAATAGTAAGTCTTCCTCCATTAAGGTACCTTTAGGAGAAAGGTTCACTACATCCTGTTGACAAGAAAAAGCCAACTGGTGCTAATGCTATCGCATCAGAAATTCATCAGAATATATATATTGGCCTTAAAATGATTTCTACAATTTTTTTCCATTAAAAATTACAAAAATGGAAGAATTTGAAATAGAAAAAAAAAGAAATAGATATATTGATACTGAAGAAAAGAAACTTAGGCTCATTCCGCACATGCAGAATAATGCACTTTCAAACTGCTTTCAGTACTCTTTGAAGCTGTGCGGAATAGCAAAATCCACTTGCAAACAGTTGTGAAAGTGGTTTGAAAAAGCATTATTTTGCGTGTGCGGAAGGGGCCTTAGTTTTAACTACAATGATTTAAACACTTAAGCTATAATATCTTGATTACAACACACAAACACCATCAATTCACAGGTTGGTCTTAAATTTAACCACCATCCTGGAATGGCTTGCTTTCTGCAGACATTTCTGGGTTTAGCAGTATCTATTTGTCATTTCCCCCTACCTAAGAGCTGCTTCATGACCAGCTGGTTTTCTTCCAAAAGGACATCAAAGACGTTTGTCCCCTGTGTGTGGTTAGCTTCCCAGTTGCCACAACTGTAGCTGAAGAAATCCTCACATGGGTCGACGGTATCATTACAAGCTTTCCGCAACTTCGTCATGAGCACCAGACACTCCACGGTGTTGCAGGTTTCTGAGCAAACACAGGAACAGTGGTTAGTAGGGCACAGGCAACAGCAGCAGCTGGAAAATCAGACCGGACCCTTTTAAAGGAGCCCACCCAGAGATGTCATACAAATCTTGTCTTTGTTGTAGAATTTATGAATGAGTGTAACTAATTAGAAGACAAAACTTTGGGACCTGTTAGTAACTTTGGACAACTTTTGACACTCAAAGCAATCAAGGGAAGTTCCTCATAGAGAATATGTGTGGACTGTTGGAGGTCTGTGGCGAGCATAGACTGATTGGAAGGCAACATTGTCCTATGCGAAACTGTATGGATAATTTTGTTTTGAGCAATTCTGCCGTGGATCTTTGAGGGCACATTCACTTTAACCGTGATTTACTTCGAGCCAAAGGATACCAAAGCAAGATACCAAACCGGGTTCTTGCCTTGTCTGAAATAGCGCCCTTTGCACTGGTTTATTAGTATTATTTTTAAAGCTCTGTTCACTCTACAGTTAAATTTTGTGTTTGAACTTATTGCTGTCTATCTTTGTGTCCTCGCTGACAGCATGGAATCATTTTGTTCCTTCTTCTCACTTATATTGTTAGGCATGATTGTGCCAGGTTTCCTTCAGTAGGTGGGGATTTTCAGAGTTCTGTTTCTTCAAACTTCAGATGTAAGCAGCGGCAATATAGTTCTTGGATAACAGGAATTACTTTGCAATTATTTTGTCAGCTGAAGTTTATTATTTTGGTAGCTTTTTACTCAGATATTGCTTATGATACAGTTAAAAATACAGTTTTTATACTACTAAACTGTGTTTCAGTTTATATATTTTATAATTAATGGACTGTTGTCTCAGCAGAGTTCTGATGGTAAAGGAAGGGAATGCATCCGCCACTCACTTTAAGTCTTCACTTATATTTACATATTAACTCTAATGAGAAGCTTTGTTCACTGAATCACCAGAGGTTATGATAACCACCCAAAAAAGAATAAGAAGGATGGAGCTGTAGAACAGATATAAAGCACTAGCCCTGTTTCCTCAGCAATGCAAGTGGAGTTGCACTGAAGGAAGGGAATTTGCCTGCTTGTCATAGACTGGTATGTTAGTTCTTCTTTAGGGAGAGAACCAGATGTCTTTGAGGAGAACCAGATGTCTTTGAGGAGAAGAGGATTGGGGTTCAGAAACTGGAGTTCAGAACCCTCCCTCAGAGCCCAGGAAGATTCCTGAAAATCCAGATCCCAGAAACCTGGATAACTCTTACGTCCAACTTGGAACTGAATGTACTAGAATCAAGTGTTACTTCAATGGCCAAGAGTTCCAGACTCTCCTGGAATCTTCTGAACCACTTCCTGGTCCAGAGTGGGGAAGGAAAGCCCAGACTAGCCATTCGATTTTGGGAAAGAGGTGTTTTGAGGAAAAACCAAAGGGATGACACAAGATGCAGAAGTGGGCACCAAGTTGGGGATCATTGTGGTAGAGTATCATTCATGAAAGGGGACATTTCCTTGGCCTGATAAATCTTGTTGTCGAGCTGCATAAGTGAGGGGGCTCTTTAAAACTCACTATAATTTCCCTGCAGCTCCACACTATCCTTCCACATTGTCTGAGAAGATCAAATAGAATCGCTGCCTTTCAGGAAAGCTTTCCATCATCAGTATTCTTAGTTGTCCTCGAGAAACCTCTGAAAAAGCTTCCAGAGAACCCCAGATTTCTTCAGGACACAGTCTAAATTCCAATGACAGATAACACGGATCACTGGCATGTTCTCTGCCCCCCCTTTTTAAACAGAATCTGCCAAGTCTTCAAAAGGAAGCTAACAGACATAAGTTTCACTTAAGCTTGACAATCTACAGGGGGGTAGATCCTGTAGATTTGGGGGGTAGATCCTGGAGAGGGTACTCAGCAGGAATGCTACACCATAGAACCAGCCCTCTAAAGCAGCTGTTTTCTTCAGAGGAACTGACCTCTGTTGCCAGGAGATCACCTGTAATTCTGAAAGAACTCCAAGCCTCACCTGGAGATGGCCATGCCTTCACATGTTATATTTGCACTCAAGAAGCCTGTCTCAGATTCTGCAATAAGCATCTGTTTAGCTGGTGTGTATGAAGATTCTCTCTACTGTCCCACATATTCTTCTGCTACAAATGAGAATTTATGGATTGGAAGGGAGGGGGCAGCATCAATATTAAAGGTTCAACACAATGGCAATTTCCATCCCTTCATCTCCTTACTCTACCAATTGGGCCTATCTAGCTGTTTTGGGGATCACCAAGTCTTCAAGTGATAACTAATTTCAGAATTCTTGCTTGGAACTGGGGGAGAAAGAGCACACAAAGGCTCTCAGAGGGACTGCCTCCAGTAAAGGGTAACTCAGTGCCAGCACCTATGTCATACATACACATACAACTTTTGATCCAGTTTCAAATCTTAGGCATAGGGTTGTCTAAATTGAGGCTGGGAAATTTCTGGAGATGGTGGTGACTGGAGAGGGTGAGGTCTGGGAAGGAGAAAGACCTCAGCGCCATATAATGTCATGGACTTCAGAGAAGCCATTTCATGCAGGGGAATTGATCATTGTAGTCTGGAGATCAGTTGTAATTCCAGGAAATATCCAGGCCCAACATGGAGGGTGGCAATACTAGGCCCTAAAGAAGTGGTTGATTTTTTTTGCAGGCTCCTGAAGTATTTCCCAATCCCCCTCAAACAAACAAACAAAAAGAATTGAGGAGTTTATATTTATACCTCACCTTTCTCTCCTGTAAGGAAACTCAAAGTGGCTTATAAACTCCTCTCCCTTCCTCTCCCCACAATAGACACCTTCTGAGATAGATGGGGCTGAGAGAGTTCTGAGAATTGTGACTAGCCAAAGGTTACCCAGCAGGCTTCATGTGCATAAGTGGGGGATCAAACCTGGTTCTCCAGATTAGAGTCCACTGCTCTTGATCACTACACCAGGAGCATTCATTTGAACAACTTTGTCCAAAGAAGTGCCTGCAATACTGATTGCCTTACTGATTTGAAAGTGAGAGAACAGGGCTTGGATGGTTAGGGAAAATCCCTCAAGTGGGCAAGGAACGAAAGGAAGAAATATTCTAATACCCAGGCCACGGGTAAAGACGGTGAAGAAAACGAGAAGCACGAGGCCAACGACAGCAGTGAACAGCACCACTAAGAGGAGCAAGATTTTTCCTCGACGACATCTCTTCTTCAGGTCCCCTCCTGAGGTCTCCTCATAGGTCTGGAATAGGATAAGACACAGCATTTGAAAACAGAAACATCACTTATCCTCAGACACAAGTTAGCGGCTTGTGGAATCAAAGACTGCCCCTGATATTCAGACATCAAAGTAGCCATGGATGACAAGTTAATTACCATCTGCACAAGCTCAAAGCTCCTTCCAGATAGTTAAACGCACTTTAACCACACATAACGTAAGCTGTGTTGTCCACAGTCCTTCCAATATTCAGTTCTCACTTTGTCTGAGCAGGGCTGAAGTAACCTTCTTAGCCCAGGGAAGATCTTATCTGGCACTAAGACTGTGGCATGCACCAATTCACAACTTGAAAGGCTATTGAAATAGGATCAGCTTTTCTCTTGGGATATTTCCCTCAACCCCCTCAGAAGTCCCTAGCCTATTATATCCCTATAACATGTGATACTTGCCCTACTTCAGCCTCTGTGCCCTATTTACCTATAATATAGACATCTGAGTTAAGAACATAAGAACATAAGAACAAGCCAGCTGGATCAGACCAAAGTCCATCTAGTCCAGCTCTCTGCTACTCGCAGTGGCCAACCAGGTGCCTTTGGGAGCTCACATGTAGGATGTGAACGCAATGGCCTTCTGCGGCTGTTGCTCCCGATCACCTGGTCTGTTAAGGCATTTGCAATCTCAGATCAAGGGAGGATCAAGATTAGTGTTAGCCATAAAATCGACTTCTCCTCCATAAAATCTGTCCAAGCCCCTTTTAAAGCTATCCAGGTTGAAGTGGCCCATCACCACACTCCTGTGGCAGCATATTCCAAACACACCAATCACACGTTGCATTGAAGAAGTGCTTCCTTTTATTAATATCCCTGAATTCTTCCCCCCCCAGCATTTTTCAATGGAATGCCCCCTGGTTCTAGTATTGTGAGAAAGAGAGAAAAATTTCTCTCTGTCAACATTTTCTACCCCATGCATAATTCTTTGTAGACTTCAATCCTTATCCCCCCCAGCTAGCCACCCTCCCTCTCCAAAACTAAAAGAGGTCCCAAACGCTGCAGCCTCTCCCTCATAGGGAAGGTGCTCCAGTCCCTCGAAATCATCCCTGCTGCGCCTTCTCTGTAGTACCTCTCTTTTTTCTATCTCCTCAATGCTTATCCCTTTTTACGCTTTTTGAGGATGCGCTTGACCAGAACTGGACCTGCAAGAATTACTCCAAGTCGCGGTTAAGCACTCACTGCTTTATATAAAGGGCATGACCTTGATCTTTGCAGTTTTATTCCTCAATTCCTTTTCCTAATGATCCCCAGCATAGAGTTTCTGCCTTTTTTTTACAGCTGCCATGCACTGAGTTGACATTCCAGCATGGAACTATCAACTAAGACGCCCAAATCCCTTTCCTGGTCTGTGACTGATAGCACTGACCCCTGTAAGCCGTCTGTATGTGAAGTTTGGATTTTTTTTTTGCCCCTATGTGCATCATCACTCTTTACATTTTGCTACATTGAACTGCATTTGCACCATTTCTGGAGCCCACTCACCCTGAATTTATCAAGGTCCGGCTGGAGCTCTTACGCCAATCCTTTGTGGCTTCTCACCACCCTACATAATTTGGGTATCATCTTCTGCAAACTCTGGGCCACCACGCTACCCTTGCACCCCTACTTCCAGGTCACGTCTTATGAATAGGGTTAAAGAGCACCTTCGGTCCCAAAACGGATCCTTGGGGGACACCACTCCACGACATCTCTCCCATTGTAGAGGAACTTCCCATTTACACCCACTCTTTGTTTCCTGTTTCTCAACCAGTTTTTTTAATCCATAGCAGGACTTCCCTCTTATTCCTTCATTGCTGGAGTGCTTTCCTCAACAGTCTCTGGTGAGGAACTTTTGTCAAAAAAGCCTTTTGGAAATCCAAGTAGAACCAATAGTCCACCAAGTTCACCCCTGTCCACATGCCTGTTGCTTTACACCCTCAAAGAACTCTAGTAAGTTTGCATGAAGACAGGATTTGCCTCTGCAAAAGCCACATAGCCTGACTCTTTCTCAGCAGGAGTCTCTTGCTTTTTCTACATGTTTTATAATTTTATCTTTAATGATATAGATTCTACTAATTTACCAGGAACAGATGTCAAACTGACTGGCCTGTAGCAATTTCCCGGGTCCCCCCTAGACCCTTTCTTAAAGATTGGTGTGACATTGGCCATCTCTCCAGTCTTCAGGGATGGAGCCTCGATTTCAGGGATAAGATTGCATATTAAAGTGAGGAAGATCAGCAATTTCATGCTTGAGCTCTTTTAAGGAACTCTTTGGGTGAATGCAAATCTTGGGCCAGGGGATTTTGGTAACATTTAGTTTATCAATGGCTGCCAGAACTTCTTCCTTTTGTCTACCACTATCTTAAAGCTAGTTCACTCCGGATTCACCTCCTAAGAAGCTTGGTTCAGGTGCAGGTAATGTTCCTCTCCACCTCCTCTTGGGTGAAGACAGATGCAAAGAATTCATTCAGCTTCTCTGCAATCTCCCTGTCATCTTTTAGCACACCCTTTGTTCCTTTGTCATATAACGGGCCTACCGCTTCCCTTGCTGGCTTCCTGCTTTTGATGTACTTGAAGAACTGTTTGTTGCTGGTCTTGATGTTTTATTTTCAAGAATTGCCATGCGTTCCTCATAATCCTTTTTTTTGGCCTCCTTACAGCTAACTTTGCTTCTCTTTTTGCCACCATTTGTGTTCCCTCTCACTTATTCTTCATCAGCCAAACTGGACTTCCATTTTTCTAAAAGACATTTTCTTTTTTCTGATAATAATTTCCATCAACCTCTCTTGTTAACCATGGTGGCTTTCTTTTGGACTGGGTGCTGCCTTTTCTAACCTGTGGAACACGTTCCAGCTGAGCTTTTATTACTGTGTTTTTAAATAACCTCCAAGCATCCTGGACAGTTTTGACTCTCTTGATTTTCCCTTTCAGCTTCCTGCGCACTATCCCTCATCTTTGAGAAATTTCCCTTTCTGAAGGCGAATGTAACTACATTAGTAGTTGCCACTTGTTCGCATGCTGAGATACTGAATCTGACAGCATTGTGGTAGCTGTTCCCTATCGGCTCAACAACACTGACTTCCTGCACCAGGTCCTGGGTCCCACATAGAATTAGATCTAGGATCACCTCTCCCCTGGTTGGTTCCACAACCATCTGCTCTAAGCCACAGTCATTTAGCATATCCAGGAATGCTCTCTCCTTACTATGACCTGAACATGCATTTTTCCAGTTTATATGGGGATAGTTAAAATCACCCATTACCACTACATTTTTGTTTTTGTTGGCCTCTCTAATTTCTTTTTCCATCTCAGAATCCTCTTGTGCACTTTGGTCAGGGGGACGATAATATATTCCTAATATTAAACTGTCCTTCACACCTGGTACTGATATCCACAGTGATTCTGTAGGGGAACCAGCTCCCCTTGCATTGTCTATTTTATGTGATACTATGCTCTCTTTGATGTAAAGGGCAACTCCACCCCCAGTGCGCCCTGTCCTATCCTTCCTATAGAGCCTGTAGCCTGGTATAACAACATCCCCTGGTTCTCCTCATTCCACCATGTCTCTGTAATGCCCACTATATCAAAGTCCTCCTTCAAAACTCTGTACTCTAGCTCCCCCATTTTAGGTCGAATGCTTCTACTATAAGCATAGAGACACCTGTATACCCTGTCTCTGTCCTTCACCTGGGATTTATGTGCTTTACCCTCAAGTCTTTTGCAGACACTATCCCTTGTCACATGCACATTGCTATGTTCCTCGCTTGCATGTGGTTGATTTAGAAAAACCTCCCTCTCTGTCTGCATCCCCATAGATACTGTATTCCGAACCGAAGTCACCTCAGCTCCTGTTGGCTTTCCCCCAGTGATCAGTTTAAAAGCTGTTCTGCCACCTTTTTAATGTTGAGCGCCAGCAGCCTGGTTCCTCTTTGGTTAAGATGAAGCCCGTCCCGTTTGTACAGGCCTGCCTTGTCCCAAAAGGTTCCCCAGTTCCTGACAAATCTGAAACCCTCTGCCTTACACCACCTTCTCATCCACGCATTGAGACCCTGTATCTCCGCTTGCCTAGCTCGCCCTGCTCGTGGAACGGGTAGCATGAGAATGCCACCTTGGAGGTCCTGGACTTCAACCTGTTTCCTAGCAGCCTAAATTTTGCTTCCAGAACCTCCCGGCTACATTTCCCAATGTCGTTGGTGCCAATATGGACCACAACTGCTGACTCCACCCCAGCACTGTCTAAAAGCCTATCTAGACGAAGCGTGACATCCACAACCTTCGTACCAGGCAGGCAAGTCATCATGCGGTCATCACGCCTCTCACAAACCCAACTCTCTACATTTCTAATGATCGAATCACCCACTACAAGGAGCCCCCCACCTCCCCGAGGAGTATCCTCAGTGCGAGAGGATAGCTGATCACCAGTTAAGGAAGGGATCCCATCTAAGGGAGCATCTTCCCCCACCTCAGACTGGCACCCTCCGTCCCCAAGACCTTCGTTCTCCATGACATCTGAAGAGATGTCACCTTGGGAGTGGGACCCGGCTGTTAAGTCCCTGAAAGCCTCGTCTGTCACCCTCTCTGCCTCTTTCAGCTTCTCCAGGTCTGCCACCTTGGCTTCAAGAGAACGCACACGTTCCTTGAGTGCCAGGAGCTCACTGCAGCGAGGGCACACCCCCGACTTCTGTCCTAGTGGCAGATAGTTATACATGTGACACTCAGTGCAAAACACTGGAAAGCCCCCATCCCCCTGCTGGCTTTCTGCCTTCATATCTGATTTGTTTAGATATTTAAATATTAAGCTTTTAGTCAGTGCCCCCCTGGAGCTATCTGCACGTACTATCTGTCAAATATGTCCTTATTAATTAAAAAAAAACAAAAAAATTAAATTAAAATTGCGCGCTGCTTTGAGAAAAGCCCTCCAAAATGAACACCAGCAGGTCACTCTGCTCTTCCTGGCCAAGTCTTCTTCCCACTGCTGCTACTCCTCTCTGCTGGTTCCAGAGACTGAACTAAAGCCCCACCTCTCAGGACAAAAGCCCCACCTCTTAGGACAAAGAGGAACAAGAGATGAACTCTGTTAACTCCTGTTAAGCCCCACCTTCCAGATTCAGCAGCCTTAGCTCACAGGAGCCTTACAAGGAGAAAAAGAGATAACCCCTGTTCTTTTTCTTCACTGAGCAGAGCCTTACTACCTAACTAGTCTGCAGAAGAGAAGGTTAAGGGGTTCATGATTATTGTTGTTGTTGTTGTTGTTATTGTTATTATTATTATTATTATTATTATTATTAATAATAATAATAATAATAATAATAATAATAATAATAATAATAATAATAATAATAATAATAATAATAGGGTTTATAAACCGCCCTTCCCCGAAGGGCTCAGGGCGGTGGACAACATAAGGAGAGCACAATATCAGATTAAATACAATAAATATAGATTAAAACGGCTCTAGTAAAAATAAACCCAACCATTTAAAATGCAGCATAAATTAACTCAGGATGGCGCCTGCTATCAATTCCCACTAAACCCCAGAGGGGAAGGAGTGGCAGGATCTCCATGATGTTATAAAGGAGAAAGGAAGAAGGAGAGGGGGCCCCTATCAACGGCTAGTCTCTCCAAAGGCCCGGTGGAACAGCTCAGTCTTGCAGGCCCTGCGGAACTCAGCAAGATCCCGCAGGGCCCAAATAGCCATGTTTAAATATTTGAAATGATATCATGTTGAAGAGGAAGCCAGGAGTAATGGATACAAGGTGCAGGAAAAGAGATTCTATCTAAACATTGACAGTAAAGGCTATTTGACAGTGGGATATGCTTCCTCGGAAAGTGGTGGAGACTCCTTCTTTGGAGGTTTTTGAACACAGGCTGGATGGCCATCTGTTAGGAGTGCTTTGATTGTATATTCCTGCATGGGAGGGGGTTGGACTTGATGGCCCTTGTGGTCTCTCCAACTCTATGATTCTAACTAATCTTCTGGTACTTCTGTTGCTTCCCCAAGTCCTATCTGAGGAAATGGCAGCCTCCTATAAGACAGAAATGTTCCACCAGGCCTATGGTGGGGGGGGGGGGGGGGGGGGGGATAGTTTTTACATCAGCTGGGTTCTCTTCTCTTCTCTTCCCTTCCTTTTTCTTCTTCTTTCACATTCTCTTTTCTCCTTCCCTTACCTTCCTTTTCCTAATCACTGTTCATTTTCTGCTGGACTCCACTGGAGCTTCATAATTCCTAATACTGTTGGATACTAGGTCTATTTTTTTTATTGCTCCTGAAAATCTTTTACCCATATTAGTTGATTGCCCCTTTAGATGATATGAAGGAGAGAATTTACTGTTAGGGCACCATTTATAGCTAGTTGGGTTTTAAATGTTCAATATTAATGCGTGTGTGTGTGTGTGTTTTATGGTTTACATTTTATTTGTAGATCTATTGTATGTGATTGTATTGTTATTAGCCACCCTGAGCTTTGTCAGACAAGGATGGGATAGAAATAAAATACATTTCCCTCCACTTTACTCTGCTCTCTCTCCCCCAGAGGTTCAACAGCTTCTCATTGACTCTACCTTTGCCAAGCAACTTCCCCAAATCTCCAGAAATTTCTGAAGTAGGAGTTGGCAACCCAAAGGCAATTCTAAGTAGGTATACTTGGGAGAAAGTCCCATGTTAATCAACAGGACTTACTGTCAGGAAAACATCCTGGGGATTGAAACTTTGTGATCAGTTTGTGGTAAATATTTATCTTGGACTCCATTTGCAAATGTAAGCAATGCCAAACAAGGAATCAAATCCATTTTACCATCCATTTAACATCCACTTAAATCTGGTGAATAAACGCTGGGCAATATACTCAAACATTCCACAGCATCTGCTGTCTCTTGATAACGATGAGGCTGGCACATGATATTTTTGTGCTCTATGATTGGGAGACTTGGGGGTGATTTTCAAGTGTTAACTGGTTGAGACAGTACCGTCTTCTCTCAGGCCTGAACCCCCTGTTTTCACACAGGGAGTCACTTCTTTGAAATGGGCCCACGTGGAAATGATAGCTCCTGCCAAACCTTATCTTCTCAGGACAGAACTACACATTACATGTAATTCCGTAATTATTTTCCTAGACATTTTTTTAACCAAACTGCAGCCACAGGGAAAATTATTAGGGTTATCATCCTCAAGGTGGTGCCTGCAATTGGCCCACAATTATATCTGGTCTCTGGAGGACAGAGATCAATTCCTCTACAGGAAATGGCAGCTTCAAAGAGATCATACCATAGAGAGTAGGAGAAATAACCATAGAAAGTAGGAGTAGGAGATGCCTGTTGGGATTGAAAAAGGGACCCTTTCTACACAAAACATTTAAAACGTTTTGAGGCAAAAAAAAAAACATTTTCTCCGTGGTTTCAAAAATGTTGTATTTCCCGCCTGAAAACAGTTTATCTGAAAATCCTTTTACAGCAATTCTTTTTTGTGAAATGTTTTCAAAACATCTTCCTTGCTATATGGGCATATTGAAAACATATTATCTTTCCCACTGTGTTTTTCACACCTCTGTGTCATCCCTGAACTTTCCTCTCAGCTCTATTTTATCGCATCCTGAGCTCACTCTGCTCCCCCTTGCCCCTTAATTTTTGTCAATGTTGTGGGTTTTTTTTTAAAAAAAACTCATTAAATATTTGAAGAATCGATTGCATTCAGCAAGTGGGAATCAATGCATCAAGTCTTCAAAGCGTCGATTCTAGAAAATAGCCAAAGAGAGGGGGGAAAATCCCTCGAAGTGGCCATGTAAAACCCCTCACAGTGGCTACTGGTACAGCGAGGGACATCCCACATCCTCAGTCTTTGCCAATGCTCAGCTGAGTACCAGGAGGAAATTGCCTGGTGAAATGCTTGGGGTGTGTGATT
Organism: Sphaerodactylus townsendi; assembly: GCF_021028975.2. NCBI lineage: Eukaryota > Metazoa > Chordata > Lepidosauria > Squamata > Sphaerodactylidae > Sphaerodactylus > Sphaerodactylus townsendi. The sequence goes on along the minus strand of NC_059431.1, from coordinate 96,829,681 downwards.
TGCATTGCCCGGTGCAATCATGCCACTCTCAGTGAGACCTGAAAGTGATATCATCATGTCAGGAGTAAGGCTGCCAATTCTAAATGGGGAAAATGCCTAGAGATTTGGGAGCAGAGCCTGGGGAGAGTGGGGTTTGGGGAGAAAAGATACCTCAGTGCCATATAATGCCATTAAGTGCACCCTTCAAAGCTGCCATTTCCCGTAAATGACTCCAAATGACATTTCCCCTTCAGTCGTGTCCGTCAAAGCTGCCATTTCCTCCAAATGAATCTCTGGTAGATTCTGCACCAGGGGCGTAATGCCCACCTACTCTGAGGCAAAGGTGGGTAGCTGCCCAGGGTGCATCTCCTGCTTAATGGGTGTGCACCAAAAATGCAGGAGTTCGTTTTGGAGTTAGCAGATTTTTAGTGAGTTTTCCATTTCATTTATGCAGGGGTGCAGGTTTTAGGCTAGCGGCACCAAAATTTCAGCGTATCATCAGGAGACTGTCCTTATTCTACCCCCCAAGTTTGGTGCAGTTTGGTTCAGGGAGTCCAAAGTTATGGACTCCCAAAAGTGGTGCCCCATCCCCCATTGTTTCCAATGGGAGCTAATAGGAGATGGGGGCTACAGTTTTGAGGGTCCATAACTTTGGCCTCCCTGAACCAAACTGCACCAAACCTGGGGGGTAGCATAAGAACAGTCTCCTGATGATACGCTGAAATGTCTGAGGTGAGGTAGATATGGCTCCTAAACCATCCTCCAACTGCACCCTGAAGAGCACCAACTGACCTGGTGCAAAAAAAGTTTTTTTTTGGTTATGGTGGGTGTGGCACGCCACATGGGGGGTTGGAGGCATCCAACACAGAGTTGCCTTGCTCCAGGAGGCTCCAGCTCTGTTGCCTCGTTGCACCCCTGTTCTGCACAGCATATGTATAACGAGTTGCAGTCATTATAAAGGTAGCTGTTTTCCTTTCTCCCGTTCACATGTGTGCCCTTCACCAGTTCAGGCAGTGATTGGAGCCCATGGAAACTTGCTTTCACACCTTTGCAGAGACGCTTCTCTTTTCTTAAACATTTTTCCTACAACACATGTGTAGCTCCGGCGTCATACAGAAATGAACTCCTGCAGCCATGCCGATCGTCTCACAACACAATCAGCTGCCCTTGCATAGCTGTGCATGTGCAAAACACAAAAGAAAAGAAAAGGGGATTTCCCTGCAATGGCTAGGCAGTAATGAATGTATTGTTGTAGATCAGGCACACTCACTGCCACAGGGAGAAAATGAAGGGCAACAGGTATATTTACAATATATATATCCTGTCAAGCAGAGTAACGAGCAGAAATGTGGACTGTGTGTCACATTAAATTAGAATAGTTATCTCTCAAAAGACCAGCCGTTTTGCCTCAGAAGTTCATAAACATAAGGAGAACTTTAACTGAGAGAGAAAAAAAATGTACAGTATATAAAAGGTAAAGTTTCCCCTTCAGTCGTGTCCGACCCTGGGGTACCACTGCAGTACAGTATATACATATCAACAAAGTATCACATATATATGGTTACATTCATGGCTCATCGTTTGTTACAGTTTTGGTTGTGCTAATAAGCTTTTTACAGTATCTCTAGTCACAGCACTTTTACATAGCATTGGTTAGCAGTACACAGAGAAACCTCTCTTTTTACTCGTCAGTCAGGGAACAACAGAACACTACCAACAGATTTTAACTGTCACCTTCAGAATGTTCATGAAGCTTCCCAGAACTTTGTACACTGCTGGACGCACAGAGAATCTACCCACAACCTGCTGGGCAACCTGTACAGAATAGCAGGCAGGTGGATTCTCCCTGACTGTGGACCAGGGGCGTAGGTATAGATTTTTTATGGGGGGGGGGGGTTCGGGTGGGCCACACCCCCACCCGCCCCAGGGACACATGTGGCCCCTACGCGCCTCCCCAAAGAGCCCCGCCACGATGGCTCTGGCAGCTTATAAAAGCTTAAAGTGCTCTCCGAGGCCGGGGATCGCACACCCCCCTGCCCTGCCCCTCTGGGCAGCGGGATAGAGGGAAAATGGAACGCCCTTGAAGTGCAAAATCTGAGGTTTTGCGCCCCGCCCGGGCAGCCACTGTGATCCCTGGGAGATCCACCCCCCCCAAACAGCATTACTTTTCAATGGTGTTTAGAAGCCCTAGAAGAGCCCAAATTCTCCTTTTAAAGTCACGCTTAAAGGGGAGAATCTGGGGGTCCCTGGATTAAACAACATTGAAAAGTGATGCTATTTTGGGGTGGATTATCCCAGCCTGAAACAGCATCATCACCTTTCCAATGTGGCGTAGTGGTTAAGAGCAGGTGCATTCTAATCTGGAGGAACCGGATTTGATTCCCTGCTCTGCCATTTGAGCTGTGGAGGCTTATCTGGGGAATTCAGATTAGCCTGTGCATTCCCACACATGCCAGCTGGGTGACCTTGGGCTAGTCACAGCTTTTCGGAGATCTCTCAGCCCCACCCACCTCACAGGGTGCATTTGTTGGCCGAGGGAGCAAGGGCAAGGGAGTTTGTAAGCTCCTTCAGAGTCCTCCCTGCAGGAGAGAAAGGGGGATATAAATCCAAACTCTTCTTCTTCTTCTTCTAAACTGAGGACCTCAGATTCTCCCTTTAAATCCATGCCGAAGGGGGTGGATTTAAAAGGAGAATCTGGGGAAATTTGGGGAGTGTCTGCTGTCAGGGGTGCAATGGTTAAGCTAGAAGCACCAAGCTTTCAGGGTATCTTTAGGAGTCTCTCCTGATGATACCTCCCAGGTTTGGTGAAGTTTGGTTCAGGGGGTCCAAAGGTATGGACCCTCAAAGGTGTAGCCCCCATCTTCTATTAGCTCCCATTGGAAACAATGGAGGATGGGGGCACCCCCTTTGAGAGTCCATAACTTTGGACCCCCTGAACCAAACCTCACCAAACCCGGGTAGTATCATCAGGAGAGTCCCCCAAACAATCCCTGAAAGTTTGGTGTTGCTAGCCCAAACAATGCGCCCCCTGCAGGCAAAAAACCAAAAAACACTAAAAATGTTTTTAAAACCCACAAACGGGTGGGCGGAGCTTCGGACATGAATGGGGGGGTTGAAACCCGAGAACCCCCCCTTACCTACGTCCATGCTGTGGACGGTGCAGAACTCAAAGTGAACAGGTAGAAGGGAGGGGAACAAAGTGTCTCCCGTCTGTTCTATTTGCACGGGTACGCCTCCAACCCGGGATTGTGCAAAAGGATTGCTGATTTAGCATTTTTTTAAAATTCCAGGTTGAAGAGAATAAAAAGAGCCAAACATGTTTTGGAAATGGGACCTGTGTGAAGTTCCCCTCCTAAAAAAGTTATATTTGGCCTGTGCAGAATCCACCTCTGTCATCTGGAAATCATTTATAATTCCAGGAGAACTCAAGACACCCCTTGGCAGTTGGAAGCATTCACTCCAAACCGTAGGATTCATCCATAGAGTTTTGGGTGAATGATAGAGCACCTTGGGCATGATGATGTCACTTCTGGGTTGCACTGGAAGTGACATCATAACTCCAAGTATTTCAAACACCCCACAACTATAAATCCCCACTTGCCTCATCTCCCACTGGTTTCCAGGTTAAGCTAAAGAGTTTGGAGCAAATGATAAGAGCTTCACCTCCACCAACTTGATAAGATGACACCATTTCCATGTCACATCAGAAGTAGTGCCACCACAATGCAGATGCCACCACAATGCAGCCCCCACAAACGCTATAAGCCCATCTCTTACCAATTGCTAAACCATACCTGACAACCTTACTTACGAATGATGTAAGGAGAAAGAACAAGAGGGGGTGGTGGTGTAAAATTAACTTTTGATGGGAGGAAGTGACCTCATCAGAAGAGAGAAGGTGACCTTTGACCAAGACATGGCACCATGAGACATGATCATATCGCCAATGACATTCCTTCCCAAACTTCACCCTCCTCAGGCCATGCTCCTAAATTTCTAGGGATTCCGAAAATCAGGAGCTGGTTACCCTGTGACTGAGATAAGGCCAGTATGAGGAGAGACAGAATATTTAATTCTTGCCACTCATGTCTTTTTTTCCACAAAAGAATTTGCTACCGCCAAGATGCATTTGCAATTATTGGGATGAGGAAACACTGTTTGCCAGAAAAACCATCTTAGAATGAATGATCCATAACAAGCAGAGAATAAAAAAGAAAGCTGAACTATCATTTTTGGCTGCAAAAATCCATACCACAAAATCACTTTTAGGTATAGCGAACCTTGTACATAGGATTCTACAAGTTTAAGGTTGCGAGCCTATGTCTGCCTACCAGGAAGTCATTTGCACTGAACACGCTAGGACAGTGATGGCGAACCTATGGCACGGGTGCCAGAGGTGGCACTCAGAGCCCTCTCTGTGGGCACGTGCAAACAGAGTTCGTCATGTGGGGGGGGAATCCCCCCCACACACACACATCTAGGCTGGCCTGGGCTACTGGGCTCGATTATTAGCATTAAACCTAAGACCTAGTTTTGGGGAAGCAGTGAAGGTAACCCTGTTAAGCGCTGTTAAACCCCACTGATTTGCATGTGAAGAACTATGGCGTGATTCTTTACCTGGGAGTAAAAGCTGGAGATTTTGCTAGCAATGGAAGCGTGGTTTTGGAGAGTAAAGCCACTCCTAAGGTCACTGATTCACACCCGTTCGAAGAGTTGCTACAGTTGCTTCAAAGCAAAGCCACTGACTACCACCAAACGTACTCCCAAGTAACGTGCGCCTCGGAGCCAACCATTTTTTCTCAACTAAAACCTCAGTATTCAGGTTAAATTGCCGTGTTGGCACTTTGTGATAAGTAAGTGGGTTTTGGCTTGCAATTTGGGCACTCGGTCTCGAAAAGGTTCGCTATCACTGCGCTAGGACTTACTTCTGAGTATATATAGCTTCCATGGGTTTTTTCCAAGCTTCCTTCCCAGATCTCAGGGTGACATACACCCTCACAACAACTTTGTGAGGTGGTTTGGTCTGAAAGACCCGACAAGCTTCATCACTGAGTAGGGAATTGAAAACAATTTTCAGGAACCTGGTTCAACACTCTACACAAGTACCCCATCTTTAGGATCTCATATAGGACCAGGCTGCATGCACCTTCTGGAAATTAAATAGAGTAAAACAAAAAATGACAATTTTACATCCCGTTTTGTCTCCAGAGCTTGAGACACCTAAAACTACTAAATTTGGGAATACTTTGCTGAGGCACAGCTTCCCTCATGTGCCTGCAATCTACCAAGACTGAATGTCTGCAGAGGGCTCTAGATTTATCCTGTGTAAATTACAAGAACATTCCAGAGCCGAAGGGCACACAAAGATAATTTTCTTCCTCCCATTCAAAAACCCAGAGATTTCACCCAAAGCCATTCCATCTGCCAAACACGCACTTCAAATAAAATGAACAAACTTGCACAATCAGTGAGTTATGCAACACAGCAACCGCAAAACATCACCAACTTTGTGTAGTTATCCACATTCACAATTTATATGACAAATAACACAGCATTTAGGGCAAACCTTCCTCATTTCTTTGCTTTTTAAAACTAAAATGATTTGGAAAGAAGAAGAGGAAGAGTTCAGATTTATACCCCGCACCTTCTGTAAGGTGACTCAAAGGGGCTTACAAACGCCTTTCCTTCCTCTCCCCAAAACAGACACCTTGCACAGTAGGGGGGGTTGAGAGAGTTCTGAAAGAACCATGACAGGCCCAAGGTTTCCCAGCAGGCTTCATGTGGAGGAGTGAGGAAAAATCCAATTCACCAGATCAAAGTCCTCTACTCATGAGGAGGAGTGGGAAATCAAACCTGTTTCTCCAGATTAGTGTCCACCTGCTCTTAACCACTATGGGCACACTGGAAAAAACCTATACAGTCCATGTGACCAATTCTAAATCTATAGAAAACTTAAAAAAAACCCTATATATATTTTTCAGAATTAAAAATTGCAAACCATCAATGAAATCTGAGGGATTTCAGTGACTGTCAAACCTCCTTAAATTGACTAAAGGTTGCTACTATTTACTCCCAACATTCCACAGAAGAAAACAGGAACTTTTGGGGTACCTGTAACACTCCATGACACATCAGCCACTTGAACTATTTCCTACCTCTACCCAAATATACCCTTGCTGAAGGCTTTATGGCCCCGTCACATTATTTTTACTTTTTAAATTTAACTTCATGTACACCCTGACTGTCTCCCCAAAAGATGCTCCCCAACAGTAGCTAACAACATCCGTATCCCTTCAATTTTATTCTCAGAATAAAATTGGCAATGCCAGAGAGTGGCATTCCCATCACACCCCTTTTAACTGTTCTACCCTGCGGGGTAGGGCAAGATGAGAATGTGAAACTGGCCAAAGGTTACCCAATGAGCTTGCGTGACCAAGTGTAGTTTTGAACCCAGGTCAACTACATCCTAGCCCAATACTACACTATGCTGGCTCTCATATTATCCATGTACTCTGCAACAGCCTGCCCAGCATGGGATTATCAGGGGGTTTATTAAGTAAAGAAAGTCTAACTGAATCCCACAAAAGATCTGGTTGTGCTTATTACAGAACAGCTAAAAGGGGTGTGATGGGAATGCCACTCTCTGGCATTGCCAAGCACGTGCCTTTAAATGCATTTTTGTCAGATTTACCCCAACCTACTTCAGAAGTTTATACTGCAATCTCTAAGCATTGTCACTGCCTTCTAAATCTGTTGGATTCAGAAGGGGGTAACTCTGTGTAGGACTGTACTGATAATTTCTAGAGGAAGGGGCTTGGGGAACTCAATTGTGTCTTGAACAATTCCCCAAAAGGAAAAAATAGACAGCATTTTACTAAGAACAGGTACCAGAAATTATACTTCATCTGAATAGCTGTAATGAATGGAGAGGATCCAGCCACCTTTGTATTCAGCCTTCTCCAATTCTCCTCCTTACTACAGTCCCATATCCTGATCTCAAGGAAAACTAGTCGGATCCAACCCCATGTCTGCAAACCATATCCAAAGAAAACTAGCTCCACAAGGAAACTACCTTATTATGATGACAACTTCATAGCGATAAATGGCAAATTCAAAGGGCAACAGAAATCGCCAACCTTGGCTTGCAATTCTGAAAACATTTTCCTGTGGGTAACTCTGATTAGGAGTGGGCTGTTAACATACAGAGATCATGAAGAAGGAGTAGAAACTTAAAAAAATCTAGCACGTACCAATGAAAAAAAAATGTATACACTGTCCTGAATATTTCCCTAAAAGGCAAAATAGGGGCAGAGTTTTACCAAGGATAGGTAGTGTGAAATATAGATAGTAGATAGCTTATGATAGCACTCTTTTGGGGCAAGAAACTGGTCCCCTTCTTGATACCCAGTGATTCATCTCTGAAAGGTGAGATGCTACCTGAGATACACATCCTCTGACAGCTCTTCCAATACCTGCTGTTGTTCTGAAGTGAGAGAACAGCATTCTGTATGCGACCCGGGGGCCTGTCTTCGTAATTATGAATTCACATGCTCAAGAGCTGAGCTTGTACTGAAAGAAAGGTCTGACAAAATTAAGCCCAGAATTCTATCATGAGGCGGAGAGGAAAATGTGCAAGAATTCACAGTCATAATTCCTTTTCCAAGATTCACTGCAAGAACAACTGTTATTGCCATGTTATCAGGCGAAAACGCTTCCAGATCGCATCCTGTAAGTCCCCTTGGAGCAATAACTAAAGAGACAAGAGAAATACACACACACACACACACACAAAAGGGTGATAATATGCTTGGGTGAGATTATAGGAGGAAAAAACAACAGCCAACTACCTGCCGAGGATTTCTCATGTTCACACTTCTGCTGTGTGAAACGTCCTTTTTCCTGCCAAATTCTTCCTTTCTTCCTCCTCAGGGTCTGACAGAGAAGCTCATTTTGGATTACAGACCGAACTGCCCTCGCCTGTTGCAGCTAGAAATATGAGGGAGAATGAGATGAAGACAGGATGATCAAAATAACATCAAGCAGAGAGAACCTGGCACCACTCTATTCCCAAGGCATTCTTTCCCCCTGGAAAGTTTCATACACATAAGTTTCTAGCCACTTCCTTTAATCCCACTGTTTTCTTGAATCCACTTGATGCAGACAGAATAGCTTTATTCCTTACACAGGATTTGGAGTCCTTTCTCCCCCTCCCACAATGACTTTTATATCCATTTCCCTTGCCCACTCATTGCCAGGGGCTCTTGTGGGTTGCAAATCCTTGGACAGTCCTGCCCCCCTCAGCCCACTGCTTACACAGTGCTCTTTCTGCACGGTCCCACGGCTAACCCCCGCCACAGCTTCTCGCGCCTGCTCCTGCCTGATAGATGGTCCCTGCGTGCCGCCTGCTTCGACTTGCTCCAGAGGAGCCCTCGGGCTGCTCTTAGTATCTGGCCGCCCCATCTTCACCTTCTAGAAAGCGAGAGGAGAGGCGTGTTTTGGCCGGGGGTGGCGGGAACAAAGAGCCAGTCTGCATTCAAGCCGGGGGGGGGGGGGGGGCTGACGCTGCAAGAGAGGCTGGCTCGAGGAAGGGGCATATATGGGCCTGCCTATATGGGAAAGCAAGCGAGGGGCGGGACCAACATGAGCTGTGTCTTTCAACAGCGCGCTTTTGCTTTTAGCTTCTGTTTGCTACTCGCACCGCCAAAGCATGCTGCAAAGCTGAACTGAGCGTCCCGCCTCGGGTCTAGGAGGACCAAATTGTATGTTGCCCTGAAGGTGTATTAAGTGTTGGCACAATGACTCCTTTGCCATTGCAAAGCACCCTCGGGGAGATGAGCTTTTCAATGGGGGGCTTCACTTACCCCCTGACAGCCGCTTTCCCCCTAAAACATTCCTGGTTTTATCCTGCCAAAGTACTGGAGGAGCATGCTCCGGGGAAAGCAGATGAGATAGGAAAGATTATGCATTCCCTTTTTAGTAAAGAAGTTCTTAAGTGCGTGTGATAAACTTCATTCCCTTTCCTCTGGGTGTTTTGCTAATTGAGCTGGGGAATTCCTGGAGATCAGAGGCGGAGGGAGGGGATCTCAGGGGGATATAATGCCATGCAATCCACCCTCCAAAGCAGAGATGGTCCCTGGAGGCTGTCAATCCTTGCATGGTTTAAAACGAGAGGCACAAGAAACAGAGCCATGGGTGCACTTCAGTGTTTGTTTATTTAAAATGTTCATTAGCCACCTTCTTCTAAAAGGGGCTCAATACAGCTTACAATATTAATTAAAATAGATTTGGTGAAACCGAGTCAAGGCTGGCTGTAAGATTTGGGGGAGTTTTGGACAAGATTCCCAAAGTGCGGCCACTTTATTGGTGGAAGTCAGACAACGGGAGAACGAAACCCAAAACGAGTGTTCTGAGGCACATTCATTTCTGTTTCAGTTCTTACTCAGCCTATTTCCCCTCATCTTCAGTTCAGGAGATCCCAGGCTTGGCACAGTGAGAGCGTACCTCTTCTCCCCACAGTTCTGTGATATGAGGAGTGTAGAGTGTGTGTGTGTGTGTGACTTGAAACTAGTCTCTAAGGAAGCTTGAAAACAGTGCAAGAAAAGCACGCAGATTCTGACTTTCCCACGTGACCGCTATATAAAATGGTGGTGAGGTCAGCATACTCGACCTATCACAGGATTCTGGCTTTTTCCTGACCTGGCTGATCACCTGTGTCTCCTCCAATAATGTTCTCATCACCAGTAATTTTATTTATTGTACATTTCCACATTCTTTCTTGCCATTAGAACTATGATTTGCTCACAAGGCGACTAAGAAAACGGCAGCAATATTTTAATTCTGTCAACCAAACAGTACAATCCATGCAGCAAACCATCAAAATAGATCAATATTCCTTTGTGGTCTTATGATTCTTTGGGTAGGCTCAAGGAGGAGGAGGAGGAGGAGGAGGAGGAGGAGATGGTGGTGGTTGGATTTATACCCCTCTTCTCTCCAGTAACGAAACTCAAGGAGGCTTACAAAACAGACACCTTGTGGGGTAAATGGGGCTGAGAGAGTTCAGAGAGAACTGTGACTGGCCCAAGGTCACCCAGCAGGCGTCATGTGTAGGAGAAACAAATCTGGTTCACCAGCTAAGATTTCGCTGCTCATATGGAGGAGGGGGGAATCAAACTCGGTTCTCCAGATTAGAGTCCACTTGCTCTTAACCACTATAACTCGCTGGCCAGTTCAGGTGGTCTTGGTCTCAGGAAGTCAATAGGAGGCAACTATTTCAAGGGGTGCCAACTATTTTGTAGGTTTCAGTCCCTCCCCTTCTTAAACCCTGCCTTCCTCAGGATCACCCCCAAAATCTAGATATTTCTCTATCTGGAGCTGGCAATCATAGCCTTTTGGACAGTGGCACCCTCACAATGCCATGCCCCAGAGTAAAATTGTTAGGAGGGATGTCAGTTCAGGTACCTCTGGGAAATCCCTGGAGATTTGGGAATGGATCATGGGATATGATATCATAGGTGGGATATGATATCATGGGTCAATTCCGCATGGCAAATGTACAATGGGTTGCAGTCATTATAAAAGAACCCTTTTTCCCACTCACATGTATGCCATGCAGGCAGTGATTGGAGCCCATGGAAACAATTTGGGTTGCTTTCATGCCTTTGCACGGAGATGCCTTTCTTTTTTTAAAAAAAATCCTACTACACATGCATAGCTACAAAGGCATGCAGCAATGAACCTCGACAGCCATGCCGATCATCCTAAAATCCAAAGATTTTCTTCTGATCAAGTAGCTTCAGAAAGGAGATGGATTCCTTAGCAATTGGGCAAATCTAGAAGCTGTGATAATGCAGTAATTTTAGAGGCAAGATTCAAACCAAGGATTCATAGAAAACTAGTATAACATGGCGCTGGACTAGGTTGTGTGGGAGACTTTGTGTGGAAATCCACATTCAACCATGAAGCTTATTGGGTAATCTTGGGTCAGACACACATTTTCAACCTAACTGACCTCAGTGGATCGTTGTGAGGCTCAAATGGGAGAAGGGGAAATCATGTCTGGCAGTCCTTGAAGTAAAGGCAGGTTGTAAATGTTCTACTCAGACAGATAGCTCAGCGTCTTAGCCTCTATGTTGCATCAGTTTCCGGCTTTGCTTGGTTGAATAAATAGCAGTGGGTGATCTTGCTCTCTTCAATAGAGTTATAAGTTTATTGTTCTAATGCGTTTTCCTGGATTATGGGTTTTTTCGAAAAAGAAAAAAAGAATGTTGCTATCATGAAAGAATGTGAAAACAGAAGAAATCCCTGCTGGATCAGTCCTAAAGCCTGTCTAATCCAGCATCCTGTTTCCCACGTTGGCCAACTAGATGTCCCTGGGAAACCAAAAAGCAAAGCAACGCAGCACTTGTCTTCCTATCAGCCCCCTTCCAAGGATCTCGAATTCTGGCTTTTTGCTTCCAAACATGAAGGCGCCACTTAACAGCTGCGGCTAAATGCCACCAATAGAACTATATTCCATGACTAGACTGAATGAGTGTTGAAGCTGGTGGTTTTATACTCCATTTTAAGTGTTTAAGTAAACACATTTACCTGTCCTGCAGCATTTCACAGGTCAGAAAAGGGAAAATAGTAAATACTTGTAACACTGAAGTTTTATATCACTATTTGATCCCATTACATTACAAGTTGCTAACAATTCTTCTCTTAACTATAGCAGGCTGTAATCTTTCCCTTTACAATAACCTGTCCTTTGTTGGTCGAAAAGCCAAAAGGGTATTCCTCCTGATGGTTGTTTGTTTCTTTTTAAAATTATTTTATTTATGGCCCACCTTTCTCCCTGAGATGAAAGGAAAATTGCATGGTATTAAGCAAGGCAATGAACTATTATGCCAGCATGAGATATTGAATAAATTATGTTATAGGATTACAAAAATAATACAAAAAAGTATCACAGGTGATATGTCAAACAATGCCAAGATTGCAATTACGAAATTAGAACACAGTGCAGTAAGAGTGACATAATAGATACAGTAAACAAATTATTATTTTATTTTATTTTTATTTATTTTTGCCAACAGGTCACAGTTTACTTTGCATACCCAAACAGCAGTATAGGCTGCAGTCATGTTTCCTTAAAAACAAAAGGCACCTTCTTGTACTGGGGGGGAAAGCTCTCTCTGGCTGTTTCCGCACGGCCTCCCTATCGCCTCCACGCCGGCGAGAATTCCGCCGGCGTGGAAGCAGCTGGTCGCATGCACACACATCGCGGACTGACCTCAGCAGAAGGCCGACAAGCTGACGAGCGGCTCCGCATGGAGACGCCTCTTCGCCCGTCCCACTCCACCTTGTCCCGTCCATCGCCTGCTGGCCGTGAAGCCCACCGCGCTGCCCTCCGACCTCCAGGGGTGGGGAGGACAATATGGGCGGAAACTTCGGCCAACTGGCCACGAGACTAAAGAGACTGGGGCGGGGCAAAGAACAGCGATGTTCCAGGCGGCTTGGTTAGCACCGCGCAGCCGGGAAGACGCTGCAACAACAACCCTTTAAAAGGGTTGTTGTTTAGGGCAATCCTGGCCTTGCCGCCCTGGGGGAGGAAGGGGAGGGCAGTCAGGTCGGCTGCTGCTATAGCGTTGCAACAGCGCCGCATCTATGCAAACCGGCGGCCTGAAGTACGGCGTTTTTACCGCCCCCAGGCCGTCGTTTTTGGCCCATGCGGAAAGGGCCTCTGTGTGTTAAGTGTCATCAAGTTGCTTCCTACTCACATGCCCCTAATGTCCTTTAAAACATCCTATTGTTAACAGCCTTGCAAACTGAGGACTATGGCTTCCTTTATTGAGTCAAACCATCTTACGTTGGGTCTTTCTCTTTTCCTGCTGTCTTCAACTTTTCCCAGCATTATTGTCTTTTCCAGTGACTCTTGTTTTCTGATAATCTGCCTCAGATTAGTAATTTTAATTTCTAGGGTCAGTTCAGGCTTGATTTGTTCTAGAACCCTTTTATTTGTTTGGGTGGGGTTGGGGGGGGGGGAGATCCATGGTAATACTGTCTTCCAATGCCACATTTCAAAGAAATCTACTTTCTTCATTGTCTAGTTTTCATACCCATATACAATAACAGGGAGTACTATGGCCTAAATTAACTTGATCTTGGTTGCCAGTGACACATCCTTACACTTCAGAATCTTTTCTGTCTCCTGCATAGCTGCCCTTTTTAATTGCCCGATATTATGTTGCCACTAGTGAAACTCACCTGTTATGTTGCATATGTGGCAGATGCTTCACTGCATGGTATCTTATGGATGCTTCATGCTTTGGCAGGTGAACATACCATTTTTGACAGGTATGAACTGAGCCTGGGATCCTCCTGCCTCACCATGCGAACAGCTGTCAAACAGCTTTGCAGCTACACAGTAGCTGTGATGATGGAGTTGCATTTCCTCCTGAAACAAATTGAATTTTATTTTCCCTCACTGTCATGGATGGTTGGGTGGATCATTAAACAACTTGGATTGTGGGGGGGGGGGGGGCGATATCACAGCTTCTGTAAAGGAATGAAAAAAACATACATGTGTAAAATAACCTTGTTGATAACCATAGACTTTAATGAACACCAAATGTTAAGACTTCAAAAAATACAGTGTATGTTTATAATTGCTGGTTGACAGATTGATTTCTCACCAGTTGTTTGTACTATTGGCGCTCAGCAGCATGCCCTAAGACTAGTCCTATGGGAAAGGGGAGAAGCTAAGACTGTGTCAGAAAGCACATGAACAGAATACTGCGAATTGTACTGTGCTGTCTGGATTCATGAAAAGGAAGCTGGTAGGTGATTCAAACCGCTGAACTGCTAGGGTTGCCAGCTCACATCAGGAAATATCTGAAGATTTTGGAGGTGGAACCAGAAGAGGGCAAGGTTTAGGGAGGGGAGTGACTTCAATGGCTACTTTCACAGGCTACTTTCTAAAGCGGCCTTTTTCTTCAGGAAAACTGATCTCTGCTGCCTGGAGATCAGAAGTGATAGCAGAAGATCTCAAGTCACTACCTGGAGTTTGGAAATCACATGAACTGCTCTTAGAAACTTCAGCTTCCTGCTTCCAACTGGTGAGCAGAATGTGAAACAAATTGGCAGGTGTTTGAGACTCCCTAGTCTTGTAGCCCTAAGCAGAGTTATAAGGCTTTTATGCACATGTGGTCTCCTTCAGATTGAGTGTACATTCACTTTGGGTTTGATTCTCAGTTACTCACACATTTTCCATGCCAGCAGTCACCCCCTCACTTCAGAGAATCCCCATGGTTTCTGAAATTTGCTTATGACTTTTTCTCTCGCTTTGCAGGGAAAGCAAAGGAAATCCACATGTGTTAGGTTTCCTTTTGTTTTCTTGCTCCTTCCCACCTTCCCTATTTGGGCCACCATTTCAAAATGATCAGAAGTGCTTTCTTTTTTTAAAAAAAAAATTAACACTGAAGGTCTGTTGTTGAAACCCTGAGAACACGTTCCTGAGAGTAAGCCCCACTGAATAATATAGGGCTTTCTTCTGAGAAAATCTACTTAAAATTGCCCCATAAGAGTCTTTGGTTGGGCAAGGGGATACATTAGGAGCCTGAGGTGGGAGTTCATACTATGAAATATTCTGCACAGCCTGCAGTATCTCTAGCTGTTGTTTCAAAGATGGTTCCAGTTAGCCATCTTGGCGAATAATAACAGGTAGATCTACCCTCCATGAATCTGTCTCATCCTCTTTTAAAACCTTCTAAGATGTGAATGGCATTGTTAGTTATAATAGATACACATTTGCAAGCACTTTAAAAAGTGTTCAAGCTTTCAGACATCCTGCTGAAATTGCTTGCCATTAAAAACTTTCCTATGTCTGTCACAGTTTGTACAGGAACCTAGATTTTAAGTGTACAGGAACCTGGATTTTAAGAATGGTGGCTTCTAGATATACATAAAAACAAACAACCCTAAATATAACTCTTGGGCATGAACCCAAATCCCTTGAGCAAAATCCTTTATCTTCTCTTGTGGATTTGTCAAATTGATGGAGGTGTGAAGACATGTTTGTCCTGGCTCCATTTCACAAAATTCATTCCCCTTGCTGTTGTAATACCTTGTCCAGATGTTTGATGTTTCCTGTTCTACTGTTATAATCTGCTGCTTTATGGTACACCCGCATTTCCTGGTGGGGATTTCTTTTCTTTTTTTAAATAGATTGGCAGTTCATTTTAAAAGACAGACTTTTAAGGCATGAAAACTCCTGGAATGAAACTGTAAAGAGTGATCTCTGTTCCTGCCCTTCTTTGCTATGGGTCAACAGGTGTCCACTAAAACATGCTACTAAGTTCCCCCTCCAGCCCCCTTCTTTGGACATCAAGATCAGTACAGAATTTTTTTTCTGTTGGCAGAACAGTCAGGTAAGTTGAAAGAAGGGTCTTTGGCTAAAAGAAGGCTTCAAATTTTGCTAAGCTGAGTGGGCGGGATCTGCATGTAATCATCTGTGTTGACACTGAGACAAACTGCAGTGCTGATACACAGCTAGCTGTGCTCGGCTGCTGATCTCTTTTCAAATTCTGTGTCACAGAAAGATGCATACAGATGTACAGGTATACCGATAGTCAGGTAATAACACAGATGACAAATGCAATATATATGAACCAATCATTCATTTGCCCTGGAGGACAGGGGCAGGATTCAAAATGATCTGGATAGATTAGAGAGCTGGGCCAAAACTAACAAAATGGATTTCAACAGAGATTAATGTAAGATTCTACACTCAGGGAACAACTATTTTTCTTGTTTGAGTGAGTCATTTTTGTAATTATTTGACATGTCTTTATATAATACATGGCACCATACATGATTGAACTGTAGGTGTTTTTTTTAATAAATGAATATGTAAAGAATTGTTTCTCTTTATTGACATGCCAGTAGAGTCAAGTTAGGCATTTTCCAAATTTTTGACAAACGGAACCCAACAGGTTTGCCATCACTGTTCTAAACTGTGCCAAATGAACAAAAAGAAGTTCAGAGTTTGTAGGCTATAGTACAGGTGTACTAGAGCAGTATCCAGTCCTGTTCCAATTCTTGCTGCCATCTTCAAATCCTATTAAGAACGTGGAGCCCAATATTGCTTATTACTTATTTTTGATCACATATTGCCATCAATCCACAGTCCTTTGCAGAGTGACCTTTAACAATGGCATTTCTCAAAGAAAATGTCTTTGCTAGGTTCTTCATTTAGGGTAAATGCTTTCTTAGAGCTTGCCTCTTGAAAAATATAGAAGGGCATCACAGCCAGGAAAGCTCCATCACTTGGGCAGTGTTGCCCTTCAAAGGTCGTCCCCTAGGGTAAAAAAAAACCCCTAGCCATCACTGCTCTGGCATGAAGGCTGTTTGTTATGATCAAATTAGAAATCACTTTGCGTCAACTCTGGGAACTCACCATGCAGCTGTTCTTCGTTCATTAAACTGATAACAACTCATTTGATTTTTCACTGTGGCACGGAATATTTCTATTCAATAGCCAGGGTTTTGTGTGTGTGTTTTAACTAGGAAGGCAGTCAAACATTTCCTTGCCTTCAAGCAAGAAACAATGCTGGAAACGTTGCGTGCTTCTGAATGAGATTTTCCAGGGGCACAACTTCCCATGGAACTAGGGCTGATAATAATGGGTGATGTTATGTAACATTTGAATTTCCTAATCCTTCATTGATTAGAAACCTATTTTTCCCTGGGAACTTCTATGGGCCACTGAGACAGACAGAGCTGCACAAATGATAGGAACGTCATAAGCACTATTATCTGCTGGCTTCTTCCTTATCACTGCACTGCAGATGGTCGTTCTGTTGCCTGGAGCAGGAAACGTTTCAAGATCCCAAAAACAGCAAAGTCCTATTTTCTTTATTTTGCCTCTGTAAACCTTCTTCTACAAGTCATGGGTCAATGTGAATGTGATGATGGCCCACGGTGGACAATGAATTCCTCAACAGACTGGCCAGGACCTGAAGAATTGCACCATTATTTCTACATACCCAAAGGGGGAGGGGTTGGATTTGCAGTTGTTCAAATAGAAGTCCAAGTTGCATAGCCAACCATTTTTTGAAACTGACAGATGTTTCAGAACTGGAGTTTGTGATATGGTACAGGAGTTTGATATTGGAAACAAACTAAAAGACAAAAATCCTACTAGACTAGCGTGGAAATTTTTAGGCACAATCTTTGTCTTGGATTATGACATTTTGAAAGGAGACAAGTGCCAGTATTTCACACTATTTGCACTTTCACACTTATTCTTTCACTGCATTTTAACAATTGTTCACAACTGGATTTTTTAGGGCAAAAAGGATCTTTTCTGCATGCACAGCTTACTACAGACTTCCCTAGTAGTCAAACCTTGTGTCTTGGAAACATTTTCTGTGAAATCATCCTCCACACCTCCTTTCCCACATCAGCATGGTGTAGTGGTTAAGAGCAGGTGAATTCTAATCTGGAGAACTGGGTTTGATTCCCCACTCCTCCACCTGAGTGGCAGAGGCTTATCTGGTGAACCAGATGTATTGCCGCATTTCTACATTTCTGCTGGCTGCTGGGAGACCTTGGGCAAGTCACAGTTCTCAGAGAACTCTCTCAGCCCCGCCTACCTCACAAGGTGTCTGTTGTGGGGAGAGGAAGGGAAAAGAGCTTGTAAGCCACCTTGAGTCTCTTTACAGGAGAGAAAGGTGGGGTATAAATCTAAACTCCTCCTCTTCCTCCCCCTCCTCTTCTTCTTTTGAAGTTTCCCCCCTTGTCTATTCAGTTGCATTTATTCCACACACTACTGCTGAAAATGTATTATTCCTGATGCTGGTAGGATGTCACCTGTGATGCAGAAGAATGACCCTCCACTCCTTTTTTTCTTTTCAACAGGCAATCTAGCATTACTGTAATTACATTTTGAAGCAGTTATTCATTAATGTCTCAGCCTCCATTCCTACTATTGAGAATTACCAATGCAAAATGGAAGCCAAAACAACCCCTGGAGCAGGTGACATTATTTGAAGGAACAGAAACAGGGAGCCCCCCCCCCCTTACAAACACAAAAACCCACATTTTTCAGCCAAATATGATCTGCAGTAACATTGCTTCAGGACTGTCCAATGACATGTAGCTCCCCAATACTCCCAATTCTCTTTTCCATTGCCCCAGCATCTCACCATTCTATTGCTGATGTAATCACCCCCGCACAGCAAAACTGCTCTCTGCCCTAATGTCACATTACTAGTTTCATATGAATTTGACAAAGCTGATCCAATCGATGCTGCTTCTTTGTATTTCTGTCTTAATGTTACATCACTAGTTCTATATGACAAAGATTAAAAAAATTCCTTTTGAAAATGGAAGAGGAGGGGGAGGAGAAAATGGCTGAAGGGAGGGTTAAACAACTACATGGAGCATGAATAAAGGTGAGGGTGTTTGGTGGAGTGGAGAAATAAAGATCTTTTCAGCATGACTGCACAATCAAGGGAAGCTGGTTCAGAAACGGATCGACAAAAATATTGCTTTTAACCTGGGAAAACAATGAAGGAAAAATGAAGGGAAGTCATTTCTGGAACCAAACTGAGGAAGAAATTTTCAGAATTCAAAGAAAGAAAGTTACATTTGGTGACAAGATATATTGTAAATAACTCACGCAGAAAAGGCCATTCAATTGCAAACTATTATGTGAAAAAGCAGACTATATGTGTGTGCAGTGCCTCCCTTGTGCCTTCCAGGATTAATTTATAAAGCCCTAGATGGTATGGACTCCAATTAGGGATGCCAAGCTCCAGCTTGGGCATTGAAAGATCATTCAGAATTACAACTGATCTCCAGATTACAGAGTTCAGCTCCGCTGGGGAACACTGCTGGTTTGAAGGCTGAACTCCATGGCATTATACCTTGATGACATCCCTCCCTTCCCCAAAACTCTCTCTCTTCCGAGACTCTATCCTCAAATCTCCAGAAAGTTCCCAACCCAGAGTTGGCCAACCCTTAGCCCAGCTATCTCCCTATTCTCATTTGCTAGATGACAACACCACTTTTGAAAACGTGTCATCTGTGCACAGAGTCAAGGTTAAAGGTAGGCACACAAAGAAATAATATTTCCAGAAACTGCTTCTCAATTCATCTTCCCCAAGAGACCTACCAAATCTAAGCCAACATATATCCTGGAAGTGGTCTACAATGTTTTTATGGTCTGCTTCACATGATGAGATCATCCGATTCACTGACAGGGCAGCACCATTACCACTGCACTCCAAAGGTCTCAGATCAGACAGGAACATCTCCAGGCCAAACTAGGCCTCCTCAACATGCCTCAAAACCCCTATGCTCTGGGCAGGCCCAAAGCCTTCTAGCTCATGAAGGTAGGGCTTCAAAGACCTCAAAGCAGGAAATATGGTCCCTTTCAAAATAATTTTTTATTTGTATAGTCAGACCATTCCATTACATACATGTATAACAGTTTACATTTTATCCAAACCATACAATTTCCCCCCTTCCCTCCCCCCCCCAGGAGTTAGATTCTTCATAATTTCTTAACTAAGCAGCAGGTTCATTCTTTCCAGCCTCTTCTCCCATCTGTCTTCTTTAACTCCAGCTTCTCTCATCCAATCCATATACAAAATCCATATCTTCATTATTTCATTCTGTCTATCTTGCCATAATTGGTTCCTTGACATTATTTCAAAAATTTCTAGGAAATATGGTCCCTGTAGGCTCTAAATGTTCAAGAGAAAAAGTATTCACTGTTTGGGCATGGCAACAGTCGGTCATATCCTACTTCCTCTATCCGATTCCTACATAATGCCTGATTATATGTAAAATGCCAGAGATCAAAGAAAATGCCCCCATTGGCACCAAAGAATTGTTCTAAAGAAGCAAAAATGTGAGTATGACATTGCAACTCAACTTACATTCCTTCTCATGAATTCTCACACAGTTGTGAAAATTCATGAGAAGATTCCAATGGGGACATTTTCTTTATTTCATATGTGTTCAAGAGTTCAGTTGAGGGGTAGGGGTGGAGATTTTTGGTAGGGTTAGGTCCAATTGCACAGTGACCTCATTGGTAGGTCCAACTGCACAGTAACCTCATTGATCTGGCACACCACTTGGAAGGGACCTAAGTATTTCTGACCCAGTTTTTTACATCCCTGTATCCCACACAAGTTTTTAGTGTAGAGATACACCATATCCCCCACAATCAGTTTAATTGGTTGTCTGTGTTTGTCAGCCTGTTTTTTATTACTGTCTTTGGCCTTTTGGAGGGCACAAAGGATTGGATCCCACTCTTGCAAGATCTGCTGGATCCACTCCTGCAATTCAAGAGGCTCAACGGCAGGCTGCCCCCAAAGGGGAGGGGTTTTCCTAATTGGCCTGAGACTGCTTCAAACAGGGTTTTTCCAGTGCTACCATGAATGACATTATTGTAGGCATATTCTGCAAATGGCAATAGTTCCACCCAGTTATCCTGGTGATGGTTTATATAGCACCCTAGGTATTGCTCCAGTGTTTGGTTGGTGTGTTCCGACTGGCCATCAGATTCAGCATGATAAACAGAAGATAAAGCTTGTTCTACCCCTAGCAGCTTCAAAAAGGCCCTCCAAAATTGTGAGACAAATTGGCTGCACCTATTGGAAATAATCTTATCCGGGGCAGAGTGGAGTCTGTAAATATGTTCAAAGAACATTCAGACCAGCTTGGGAGCACTTGACAGAGATGAGCAGGGTATAAAATGTGCTAGAGAGCAGCAGTGGCGTAGGGGGTTAAGAGCTCGTGTATCTAATCTGGAGGAACCGGGTTTGATTCCCAGCTCTGCCGCCTGAGCTGTGGAGGCTTATCTGGGGAATTCAGATTAGCCTGTATACTCCCACACACGCCAGCTGGGTGACCTTGGGCTAGTCACAGCTTCTCGGAGCTCTCTCAGCCCCACCTACCTCACAGGGTGTTTGTTGTGAGGGGGGAAGGGCAAGGAGATTGTCAGCCCCTTTGAGTCTCCTGCAGGAGAGAAAGGGGGGATATAAATCCAAACTCTTCTTCTTCTTCTTCTTCTTGCTTAGAGAATAAATCCACCACCATCCAAACCACTGTTTTCCCATGGCTGCTTGGTAGGTCCATAATCAAATCCATAGAAATAACTTTCCAGGGGGCAGCAGGTGGGGGTATTGGCTGCAGGAGTCCCTGCTGTTTACCTGGGACACCCTTTGCCATGGCACAAACGGAGCATCCCTTCACATAAGCCTCTATGTCCTTACATATCATGCACCACCAAAATTGGCGGTGGAGAAGATGAAGGGTTTTGAGAAAACCAAAATGACCAGCTGACTTGGAATCGTGCCCCTATTGGACAATGGATGCACGCAAAGCAGGCAGGATGTTAAGTAGGCCTCCCCTCCATCATAGACTGTCATGTAGCTGAAGCGAAGAACCGCCCTCCTCTGAAGACATGGCCTCTTCACCCACCTTCAGAAAGGAGGAGAATAAACCCTCTGCGGGGCATATTAGACATTGAGAAGGCGGAGTGCTCTGGAGGCCTGTGCCCTGGTAGTGACAGCCAGGCCCAGCAGGAAGGAGGAAAGTATGGTTGGGGTGGAACCAACACCTCCTCCCCCGGAACTGGGAGGCAGGACAGAGCGTCAGCGAGGTGGTTGGATTTACCTGGAAAAAAGTGAATGGTGAAATTGAACTTAGAAAAGAAATCCATCCAGCAAAGCTGTTTGACGTTCAGTTTCCTGGGCATACGGAGAGTGGCCAAGTTTTTATGATCAGTCCAAACCTCAAAGGGAAGTTGGGCCCCCTCCAACCAATGATGCCAGGTAGTCAATGCCTGCTTAATGGCCCCCGATTACTTATCTCCTGTAGTCCAATTCACTTCAGAACCAGTGAATGTTTTGGATAGGTGTAGTTTACCATCAGCACCTTTCTGGAGTAGGGCAGCTCCGAGAGCCTTATCTGAGGCATCCACATGAACAACAAAAGGCTGAGCAGGGTCTGCATGTTTTAGCACCAGCTCTGAGGTAAATGCATGCTTTAAGGCATCAAAGGCATTTTGACAAGAAGGAATCCACCAAAATTGAGCCCCTGGTTGGGTGGCAGCTGGCCCCTTATCCTTAGTGCAAAGTAAGTCTGTTGGGGGAAAAGTTTGGGATAAAGTCACGGTAGAAATTTGCAAATCCTAAAAAGGATTGAAGCTGCTTTTGTGTGGCTGGGGGTCGCCAGGCCAATACATCCTGAACTTCGGCGGGGTCCGTTTCTAAACCTTCCTCAGAACTCCAGTACCCTAAAAAGTCCATGCTTGTCTGATGGAAGGCACATTTATTTAGACAAACAGGGAATTGTCTGACAGTCTTTTTAACTTCCCAGACCATTCGCACATGCGAAGTCTCATGACAAAATGAGACATCATCCAGGCCTAACAACTGTCACCCCACCTTTCCTGTCCAATAGATTAGAGAAGAGCAAGCAACCTCTGTAATTTCAAATCTGAAGATGTGAGCTGACAAAATAAGATAACAATTGACTGTAATGACTACAGAGATGGAGATGGAACAATACCCAAGGTCAAAAGAATGTCAGGGTCAAGCCAACATAGATAACAAGTAGAAAAACCCAAATATAGCAGACATGGTAACCAATACGTCAGCGGCCAAGTGCAGATGTGTGTGTGGGGCTGCTAAAAAGGGGAGGGGGATGTTAAAAGCATTGTTGGGAAGCCTGTAAGCCCTTCACGGCTCAGCCAATGGGCAAAGGGCAGGATGTGTTCGTGGCTGGGAGTCTAGGGGGTATAAGTGATGCTTAAAAACAATAGCGCTTCAAGCATCCTCCCTCTGAGTGCTAAACGAAGGGAGGGTTGCTCCCGAATAGCTGCAGCTTTCAATCAATAAACTTTGAACCTGAGGAATCTTTGGTAATGGTTATTAAACCTTGGCAGGGCATTGCCCTGTACTTAACATTTGGAGACACGAGCAAAAAGTGATCCTTTGTTTACTACATCACAGCACTTGGCGTCTTCTGTTTCCAAAAAGGAATTGTAAATTATCTGCTTTCTTAATTCTCCCCTTAGCCCCTTCCCACATTTTTTTCATTTTCCCCTGGAGTGTGCAAACATCAGCTCAAAAGGAGACAAGGGAAAGGACAAGGAGAAGTATTTAGTGATCAGGCATATCAGAGGAAGGAAACGTGTTAGTCTCCCCAGATTTTCCTTAAACAGTCAAAATATTGCCTTCAAATGAAAAGCAGTCTTTCCGGCTACTTTTGAAACATGTTTTATGTTCCCTCTGCATTCGTTTAGCTTCTAAAGAAGAGAAGAGGTAAGTGTGCCGTTATGCTGCAGGCAACATGGCTCGAGACACTTGGAAAGGGGAAGGTGATTGTGCTATTGCGCTGTAGGCAGCGGGATTTCAAAAGCATGCCTATCACTCCCCATGTAATCATGTGCCATCCTGCTGAATACTTAACGTGCTATCTCAATGTTAAGAGAGATTACAGCCCTAGAGGTAAATTCTGACATAGATTAAGTGGATTTTTTTTCATGGGACATCCCCCCCCCCATGCCAATCACTGCCAATTAAATCATGTGTCATACTGCTGCATAATTAACATGCTATCTCATTGCCGCCCAAGGATGGGACTACCCCCTTCTTGGAGCCCTTTGACCCAATCAACACACAACACTCGTGTCTGGGGAAAATTACTTGGCCACAGCCAACCGTTTATTGTGCAGTAAGAAGCGTGAGGTGCAGCATGGGATTCTGATATGATTTGTAACACTGGGCAGCCCCTCCCCAGGGGTGCCTCCAGAGTAAGCTGCTCTTCTCGCTGCCCTACTGGCTGACAGAGGCCCTTGCCATTGCTGTGGAGCTCAAGGGGTTGGTCAGCCTCTTACTGAAGCTTCGTTGCGATGCTAAGCTGGGCGCTCGGCCTCTTACCATAGCATTCCATACCACAGCTGGGGAGGTGGGGAGAGGTAGCTCCCAAGCTTCCTTCCCTCAGCCCCTCAGATCAATTCCCATGTGCCAAACTGCTGAATGTCTATGACAACGCACCATTCATTAACACATCACCAAACTATGAAAAGGGGAGAGGTGGGTGGGCGAGCCAGGGCACTTGGTCTGAACACAAGGCCGGGCTGGCCTTATGTAAGCTCTGGCTGGCCTCCCTTGGTGACGTTGCCCGGCCTGCGTGGGGCATGGCTGAGAGGTCCCCATTTGTCCTTACTAGGGCGGATGCCAAGGGCCTCCTCCTGCCCTTCCTGGGCAGCAACTGTGGCCGTGGTGATTCACGGCCGCTCTTATGTTAAAATAGATTACAGTTCCTGAGGTAATTTCTGACACAGTGGATTTTTTTCGGGAATATTCCCTCCCCCCAAAAAAACGCCCCACACCTGATCTACTGACTACTTTGTTCTGTTTTTCTTTGTAGTTCTGCTCCTTAGTTTTTTATAAGGAACCCAAGCTTCTGGCAACACAGAGGCCTCAGATACATCAAGACTATAAGATATTATAGCTCCTGTCATGTCATATCAATAATCATGCAAAATAATTGTTATACTCTCAGTAGATTCCTTTCTCCCAGTGGCATAGCACCCACAGGATGGGTGGGTATGATGCCCCGGGCATGCCTGAGTGTGGGGGCGTGGCTGGGGCATGGAGGGGGTGGGACAGGGTCGGGCAGCACTGTGGCAGGGGCGCAGGGCATGCATGCACCCTGGGCATAGTTTCCCCTTGTTCTGCCCCTGCTTTCTGCACATTTCTTTTGCTTCAGAGTGAACGACAGGATGAGTGAAATGAGTCAGATCAAAGATCCCATGATCTGACTTGCAGACATTAGGTCGAATCCCCACTTGAAATTTGCACGCAGATCCAAACCTGTTCGTTGTGAAACTGTGTCCTCTTCATCGGAGTTTCTCTCTCTCCACCTCAGCGAGCACACAGCAGGCACACCTGGTTGCAGAACTCTTAGTAATCCCCACTACCAGGCTAGCTCGCTTCGCCGGTCTCCCCTGATTGGCTGGCATGTCTTGATGGGGCGGGACCTTTTCCCACTGCGGAAATGTACATTGTAGGGGTGTGATAAAAAAAAAAACCAGCGTGTAAAAGTTTAACGTTTAACTGTTTAACTGTGCAAACAGTTAATTGTTACCTGTGTAAACCATGAACGATTCAAAGTTACGCGTTTGACTGTTTAATGTTTGCATCCCCTTCTGCTGGCCGATTGCAAAAGCGGAAACGAAACCAAGGAGAGGCTGCGTGTGCATCGCAGTGCTGATTGGTTGCCCAAATTCTGCGTCACACTCCAGGGTGGGAAACGAGTCAGGGTTTCAATCCTCATCCCTCCCCTCGGATCAGCTCTGAACCGTGTTAATAAGGTCTATGCCACTTGCAACCAGGTCCTGCCGGAACACAGATTAACGGGGAGAACGAGCACCAGAAACGGAATCTGCCCTGCAAGCAATGGAGAGGTTGTCCCTCAAACCTGGTTAGTTTGTGTTCTGAAACCTGGCTAAGACGGTAGTGGGGATTTGACCATAGGTGATGCCAGAGAACTGACATTCCCAAGAACACTGCATTCTAAGCATAGCTGCTGGGGAAATAGGGATTTCAGCCTTCTTCCCCATGTGGTTTTCCTGAGCAAAAAGGGTAGGAAAAGGAGGCTGTTTTGGCTCAGGAAAACAGCACAGGAGGGAAACTTAAAGCCCCTACGATTTCCCATGCTACATTCCTGCCAAACTGTGCTTGGGATGTTCATTCTCCACCATCATGTATGTCTTGTACCATGAATATCACCTAGTTTAGCCCTCAACGTGACCTTGAGCTCAGCTCTCAAGACACCAACATTTTCTCATGATGTTCCGGAGATGAATGCAAGCGGAAGCGTGGGATACAGAAACTAGCTCCATTTCATTTCATTTATTTCATTTATTGCATGCCGCCCTTGCCTCAGGGCCACAGGCAGGCTTCCATGCAAAACAATAAAATAATATATCAAATAACAATTTAAAAACATGGATGGCAGCTAAACATTAATCTTAAACTTACTGAAAATTCCAGAACTCAGAAATACCTCAACAAATGAAACTGAACAACAGAAGGAGGGATAGGGCTCAGAGGCACCTTTTGACAGTAGAGAACAGTAGCTGCCTCAACCGTATGCCTGGTGGAACAGTTCTGTCTTATATGTCCTGCAGAATTGCATCAAGGCCTGCAGGGCCCTGATTTCACTGGTCAGAGTGTTTCACCAAGTGGGGGCCAGGGCCAAAAATGCCCTGGCCTAGGTTGAGATCAGCCAGACATCTTTCAGGACATCTTTATTCTCAGTCTGTACATTTCATTAGAAGGTATCCACATCCACACATACTCAACAGCATAATTGGGAACCTTTAAAACATGGGTTTCTGAAGGCCTGAGAGAATCCTATGTGTTTTCAATCTATGTGTTTTCAAGGACCTTTGCACACCTTCTGATGAACACGTGTAGTATGAGGGCAGAACTGGACAGTGAGAACGAGTTCCCCATTCAGCTAATCCTAGCTCTATTGCATTGCTTATTAGATCTCTCATGCTATTCAATAATTTTGCTTCATACCATGTATACACCTTGTACATTAGTAAATAAATAACAAAGCATAAACAAATAAAGTCTAACATTAATAAATAAAGAATAAAGCATAAACAAACAATAAAGAAAATAAATGAAGATGGGCTGACCACCACTATACTCATTTACACATACACATACCCCTTGAAAATTTTCTAGCTGGGGGCCTATCCCCACTACACATTTCATCTCCAGAACATTTTCTTCAGAGATGTTTTTTGATAGTTCTTTTTTAAAAAAAAGATCCTGGTCACCATTGCATTATTGGCCACCATGATGACTCTGAGCCATATATAATCCAACCATGCTAGTAAATTATGCATACATCATTAGTAACTGCCTTTCCAGGTACCAGAGACTGCACTAATGTGTAGCATCTTGAAAAACACTGGTCATTTGAAATGGCAGGACCAATTTTCATTGTGATTGTATGAGGTGCTAATCTTCAGGGAAAGCAGGGACTTTCTACACAGATACTTTAAAACATTTTGAGGCAGAAAATAAAACATTTCCTCCATGGATTTCCACATTGTTTTTATCCCAGATGTTTTATTTTCAACCTCAAAACATTTTAAATGAATGCCCTTTCAAAATAATTCTTTAGTTGAAACATTTTAAAAGTGGCTTCATTTGCTTGTGTGGTCTCTTTAAGATGTTTCTACGCCTCTCTGCAATCTTATGCCTTGGCACCATTTTTTGTGCTCACTCTTGGTTCCTCCTCCCCTATTTTTTGAGCTTTTCTCTGGGCCTTTCCCCACTTCCCTTAAGCCCCGCGCTACTCGAGGAGAGTAGTGCGGGGTCCCTCGGCACTGCCCACTGAGAGGGGCGGCAACAGCGCAGCCGCCCCGAAGCTGCTGCTGTCGCGCCCCTCAGCGCGCAGCATCCCAGGCGCTCTTCTTAACGGCGCCTTTTGATGGCCCCGCGCAGAGCGCGGGGTCGTGGTGACGGCCGGGCGCGCGCCTGGGATGCTGCGCGCTGAGAGCAGCGCACGGCATAGAGGGGAAGGTCGAAAGTGGGGAAAGGCCCTCTGTTTGCTTTCCATTGGGGTGGAGGGCCAATCTTTGGGCCTTTCCCCACTCTCGTCGTTCCCCTCTATGCCGCGCGCTGTGTTCTTCCCTCTTGCCATTTTAATTATTTCTGTCATTATTGGGTTGGATTCTGCCAGTATGGGGCTACATAGGATCTAATCATGCAAGACAACACAAGTTAAGAAATGTCTTTTAAACCAAAACCTTGTGTAACCTCAGCTTGTGGGTTCTGTGGGGCAGTACTTGGAAGGAGTTGCAAAGAACCAAATTTAAACAAAACAGTTTACTTCTCTTTACAAATAACATTAAACATCAACATTTAACATTACAATTCAAGGTCCTGTTCAGGTTGCATTTCAAGTCCTTCTAGTTCAGGGGTAGGGAACCTGCGGCTCTCCAGATGTTCAGGAACTACAATTCCCATCAGCCCCTACCAGCATGGCCAATTGGCCATGCTGACAGAGGCTGATGGGAATTGCAGTTCCTGAACATCTGGAGAGCCGCAGGTTCCCTACCCCTGTTCTAGTTACAGTCTACTGATACTGCCAAGTCCAATTCTTCTTTGCAAGTGGGTTGGCTCCTGAAGACTCCAAGGGCTTGATGAACAGGATGCAACATGATGAAGGTTTCCAGGAGAACTCTCACCCATTACAACCACAAAAAGAAACCCTGAAACAATAAACTCCAACATTTACAACATAGCAAAAACAAACAACTACCTTCCCAGTAGTTCCCAATAATATTGCAGTTTACCTTAACAAGGTGTTAAGGGCTTATAGAAATCAAGGTCCGAGTCTGGTAGCCTTGTCTTCTCCAAAGAGCTCTGCAGCCTTTCTGCTGCTCTGAGTCTCCACCCCCTTACTGGTTCAACCCATTCTGCGCATGGGGGTTACACTTGCACCAGTCAGAACAATGCAATTTTCTTCTCCCCCCCCAACACATAAGTGCAACAATGCACTTATTTGCAACACATAAGTGCAACACTGCATATACTTGCAGCCAATAATGTTTTAAGCTCAGCTGAGTAACTGGTTGTTCTTTGAAAACCCTTCAGGATGAGCAAAGTCCAATTTTCAGGTCTCCCCCCACCAGTTCTCTTAATTGTGGACCAAACTGGAACCCAGCTTCTGTCTTCTGTCTAGGTATTACAGTCCTGCAATAACAATGTGATTCCTGTAATAATATCCAACTGAACATCACATACACAAACATACCACTTCTATTCATTTCTCCCATACAACTTTATATAAACTACCTTATTCAAGGTGATAAGATCTCATAAAATGGTATCAAGCTCCAGAGCAACCAACTTTCTCCTTGACTGCTCAGTGCTAGGTGCTGGTCTTTCTGTACAAGTCACCTAAAATGTTTGCAGAACATTTATAAAACATTTTTGACCCCCACCATTTGTTTGTCCCCCCCTTGAAATGTTTCATGGCCCCTGCAAGGTGGTTTTTTCCTAATTTTTTGGCAATTTGTTAAACCATCACTTTGAAGACTCGATGCATGGATTCTCTGTTGCTGTGTGTAATGGATGCTTCGAAGATGTAACCAAATTTTTTTAAAAACACAGAACTGATTTTTTTAAAAAACCCTTTAAAATGATACTTTTGCCTAAAACATTTTCAGGTCAGCTTCCCTGTCAGTGCAGTCTTATTTACGACATTTTACCTGTCTTGCTGCTGTTTTCCATGCCTCTGTGACATCGCCCAACTTTCCCCTTGGCGCCATTTTCTCACATCCCTTATCTCAGTCCTTTCCCCTCGCCTCTCATTTTCAACATTTTAGGGGTGGGGTTTTTTGCTGTTCTGGGTGAATCTACAAAGCCTCAATTAAACAGAGCTACAGAGCATTGAAGCAGTGAAACAATGAAGCCTAATTTCAACAAAGAACAATTTTTTAAAGAAAATAAAAACCTCTCATGGTGGCTGTGAAATGTTGGGGGGGGGGGGTGAGCACAGACAAACATCATGATAATGGGGTGATTGAAAACATTTGGGAAATATATGTGACTTGTGTGGAAAGAGCCATT
This sequence comes from Sphaerodactylus townsendi, assembly GCF_021028975.2. Taxonomy (NCBI): domain Eukaryota; kingdom Metazoa; phylum Chordata; class Lepidosauria; order Squamata; family Sphaerodactylidae; genus Sphaerodactylus; species Sphaerodactylus townsendi. The sequence goes on along the minus strand of NC_059431.1, from coordinate 96,800,036 downwards.
GTTTGCAGAAGTGACAAAATGGAAATCCAAACTAACAACACAAACAAATATGTTACCATGACATTCAAATCCGGTCTGCTAGACAAACTGGAGTGTGTTTCTTCCCTACAGATCTGGGTTCTCAAACAACATTAAACCATGGTCTCGAATCCTAAAGAAACTAAGCATATGCATGAAGAACAGGTCAATAAAAGCTCCTAGGCCAGAGGCATTGCTGTTCAATTCACAGGGGAGCCGGAAACACGTCCAACTACAGCAGTCTGAGTGTTACCCTGTTCTCAGAGGCACAGGAGCTAAGTAGTACAGAAGCTGGCAATCTATTTGAGTTACTGGAGTTCCTATCCTCTCCTATATCTCTACTAGTTAGATCTTTACAGATTTTTGGAAGAGGCAGTGACCAGGGGGTGAGGGGAGGGATGTATCTCTGCTTTTGTTCCCATGAATATAAATGAATATTTATTTATGTTCTGCCTTTCTCTTCAGGGAGAACCCAAAGCTGCTTACAGTTTTCTTCTCTCCTCCATGCATGTCCACACTCAGTGGCTTAGTGGTTAAGAGCAGGTGAACTCTATTCTGGAGGAACCGGGTTTGATTTCCTGCTCTTCCGCTTGAGCTGTGGAGGCTTATCTGGGGAATTCAGATCATCCTGTGCACTCCAACGCACGCCAGCTGGGTGACCTTGGGCTAGGCACAGTTCTTCGGAGCTCTCTCAGCCCCACCCACCTCACAGGGTGTTTGTTGTGGGGGGGGGGGAAGGGAAAGGAGTTTGTTAGCCCCTTTGAGTCTCCTTACAGGAGAGAAAGGGGAGATTTAAATCCAACTCTCCTCCTCCTCCTCCTCCTCGTTCTTCTTCTTCTTCTTCTTCTTCTTCTTCTTCTTCTTCTTCTTCTTCTTCTTCTTCTTCTTCTTCTTCTTCTTCTTCTTCTTCTTCTTCTTCTCATCTCCTCAAAACCTTCTGCTGCAACTCTCCATATACTCGATGCATCAAATATTACCCTCCCCAATTTTTAAAAACCCTCTTAGAAATGATCTAATGAACAGGTGAGCTCAGGAAATGGCACCAAGGAGGAAGTTTGGGGGTGGCAGAAAGATGTGGAAAATGTCTCAGAGATCGCACAGCAAGTGAAACCATTTTGAAAATATTTCAGCCTAAAGAATACTTTTTAAAGGGGATTCACTGAAAACATTTTAAGGCTGCAAATAAAACATTTTGGAAACCAAAGTGGGTAAAAACAATGCAGAACAATGTTTCCTGCCTCAAAATATTTTAAAAGGTTTGTGTAGAAAGGGACCATACCTGGCCATTGTTCCACTTTAACTGATATTAATCTGGAGTGAAATTTTGTTGGGGGAGAGGAAGAGCTTTATATTCACCTTATTGTTTAGTTTTTGCTGCCACCTGGTGGGTATTTTTTCTAACACCACTATTCTTTTAAAGGAGTGCAAAATTTTAGCCTGCAGTCCTGAAGACAATGGCCAGTCCCACAAAAATCACCTAAAACATTTGCAAAACATTTTCAGTCCCCTTCTTTACCATGATGTATGTCTGCATTCACTTTTTGAAACAATTCATTGCCATAATTACATGTTTTTCCCCATTTTTTTGAGTTAGTTGTTGGATAGATGCTTCAGTACTTCACAGGTTCATGCTGCGATTCTCTACACTACATATAATCAGTGTTTCAAAGATTAAGCCCCAACAAATAAAACACCAAACAGAAATAATGACAATAAACAGGCAAGGGTTGAGCTCAGTGACGTGATAAAATGATGCCAAGGAGAAAGTTCAGGGAAGCACAGAGGCATGGGAAATGTAGTAAAATAGACTGCACAGCAAGTGAAGTCATTTTGAAAACATTACAGCCAAAGAATTGTCTCAAAAGGGTGTTCACTAAAAATGTTTTAAGACTGGCAATAAAACATTTTCAGAACCAAAGAGGGAACAACAATGCAGAACTCCACAGGAGAAAAAAAACATTTTATTTCCTGCTTCCCAATGGTGGTTTCTTCACAGCACACTAATAGCTTGTGTAACTCAAAATTAATGAACCTATTTCCCTGTTTGCCTTCGCACTGGAGATTTCACCCCTCTAGGAAGCAATTGCAAACAGTCTGGGTTGCTGTGGCTCCAGCGCCCTAGAACTCAACATTACACAAAGGCAAGCCTGAGACCCTGCACTTGCCTGAACACTAACCCTAACTTACTATTTTTATTTAATTTTTTCAGTCATAAATTGTTCCCAAAATTGTCATAAAACCCTGAAACCTGAAATTGACCATAGCCCTATTCTCGGACAGTGCCCTAGAACTCAACGTAACACTGAGGCCAGCCTTAGCTTCTACCCTTGCCTTAACCCTAACCCTAACTGATTATTTTTATTTTATTTAATCAGTCAGAATTTGTTTTCAAAATTGTAACCAAAATAAAATTTAAAAAATAGTAAATTAGGGTTAGGGTTAAGGCAATAGCAGGGGCTCAGGCTTGCCTCGGTGTTACGTTGAGTTCTAGGGCGCAGTCTGAGAATAGGGCTATGGTTAATTTCAGGTTTCGGGTTTTTATGACAATTTTGGGAACAATTTATGACTGAATAAATTAAATAAAAATAACTCACCTGCTGAATTTATGGAAATAATCCCTGATTACAAAATTTGAGATATTGTTTGAATATGATTTGAAATTTACTCTTGTACGACTCATGTATTGAGTATTTGTACGTGAAGGCCCAGTTTTAAAACAGCAGGGCGGGGTGGGGTTGTGGCAAGAGAACATCCCAGCCTCTTTCCCTCTACTCTCTTCGACTCCAGGCTGCTCCAGGGCTTGCAGCGCCTCAGCAGAGTACAAGACGGGGGTGCGGGGGGTGCGTCAGGAAAGAGGGGAGCACCAGTCATTCTAAATCATTAGAAGTCATCAGTCCCCCAAACAATTCTCCCCCTGTGAGTGTTTACAATGCGTTCTAAGTGTCCCACAGAAGCCTTTGTGTGCCTAAAGCCTGCTGTGGCCCCTGTCAAGGTATGAACCTTGAATGGTGGAAAGGAAGACAAGGGATTGGGAAGTCCTGCACATGGAAGAGTTGACAGTGCCTCAGCTAGGGAAGGAGGGAGATTAGTGAAGCCAGGGAAGGTGATCTCGAGGTCTATGTCTCCCACTGCATAGAAATTGACATCCTTGAACATATCCTGAGGAATCTTTAGCTCCCCACGCTATTTGCTAGTCATAGCCTCATCCAACTACCAGCCTTAGCTTCTGTCTTACTAAGGGGTGTGACTCTCTTCTGAGGCTCAGGGTCTCTCCCTTCCCACCTACCTCCTAGCAGCAGCCTAATCAGAGGCACTGGTACACATACTACAGAACAAATCATGTCTTCTGTGCAATTGGGTATCCCCCACCTCCTAGCAGCAGCCTAACTGGGGGGACAGGGTATGCCTGCTACAGAATGACCCATCTCTGCTGGGCAACGGAGCCTCCTTCATCCCCTAGCAGCAGCCTAATCTGGGAAACTGGCCACACACACTTCAAAATGAGCCATCTCCTCTGCGCTATTGAATATCCCCCAACTCCTATCAGCAGCCTAATCAGAGGGACAAAGTGCACAGGCTGCAGAACAATCCATCTTTGCTGGGCAATTGAGCCTCCTCCATCCCCAAACAGCAGCCTAATTAGGGAATCTGGCTGCACATGCTACAGAATGGACAATCTGCTACAGGCAATTGAGCCTCTCCCCACCTCCTAGCAGCAGTCTAATCAGAGGGATGGGTGCGCACGCTGCAGACCAAGCCACCTCTTCCAGTCAACTGAGTCTCCCTTACCTCCTGCCACTACCTTCTTGTTGCTCAGGGCACCTTCTCCTCCTCATCCCCTAGATTCAACTCTGAGACCGCACTTCTCAAGGGAGGTTACACGTCAGACCTCTTTATGTTTTTAGATAATTGGCTTACTGTCAGGAAGTTCCTGCTGCCACAAGGTTTTGGAAGAAAACTGGGGTATTGTTCATTTTTGGTTTTAATCATGGCTTTAACATTACTTCCATTCACTACAGTAATTACTGAAAAATGGTGCAAGAGGCTGCAGGCAATTAAATGCAATGTGTTTTGGCCAGCCCCTAGAAAGGCATCTGCAATGAACATTGGCTATTCGTCATTGCAACAGGGCATCTGCTAGGTTATCTAACTTCTACTTTCTGCTAACATACAACACAACACATGTTTGCTTCTTCCATAAGCTCTCCCCCTTTCAGTGCTGTGCAACACGGTAAGCAAGGGTAAGTGTCCATACAAATCTGCTTTACATGGTCATTTGGTTTGGCAATTCACATGTGTTTCCTTAGCAAGGTTATTAAGACCAGCATGGTGTAGTCAATGAAGCAGTTCTCCACTAATTTCTGGAGGGAGGGGGAATATGCTATTTTTTAATGTTACAATTTCTCAGAATCAAATGACGCAACGTGGAAGGAACCTATGATCAGGATGTGCTGCAGTTAAAAATATAGCAACTGTGGGAGATGCTGAATAAGATAAATGTCATTGTACAGGGATCAATTCCTCATGTACCCCACCCAATATATGGATAATAAGTAGACAAATAAACAAAAAATAACATCCCCTCAACAAATTGTCTTCCAGCTCCTATTTGCTGGTGGGGCAGCAGTATACAAATACTTGCAGGGTTATGTGTAAACATTTGTCCATGAGGCAAATAGGTCCAGAGGGTGATTTAAAGTGGAAAGGTTTAAGCTCCCTGCTCTCCCACCTGGAATCAGAGGGAGATTCCAAAACTAGATTTCTCTGTGAATTTGAAGTTTACTGATTGTCATCTACTGAGTGTGTCTTAATGTCGATTATTTTGCATCGAGCTGATATCTTCGGGGTGAAAATCACAATGGCTGGAGTTTAGAGACTCTCTTGGCAAGACAGTCCTGAGAGCCTCTGAAGGAGCTAATGGATAAGAGAAGTACCTGACATTTTCAACACCAACAGTTTTTAAACAAGGCCCTGGAGTTTTTAGGGTTTCGTCCAGGGAGAAGAAGAGATAAATTGGATAGTGCAACAAATGGGAGAACTGAGAGCATCCACCTAAATGAAACCTGTTTATTCAAGCTACCTCTTCATTTTCAAAAGATAAACTTTTTAATTGCTCCACAGAGAGTTCTAGAGAGTTTTCCTAACTACTCTCAGCTGGTTCATTTTTAATAATTTATTGTGAGCCAAGGACCAACTTCAAAAACATTGACATGACCCAAAGGAAAGTTTATTCTGCTGTCATGAATTTCAGCATTTTTCATCGGCATCTTACATACCGGGTCTATTTTATCCCAGTTTCTCCCTTCGCATGGCTGCCCATTTCTGTGAAGGAATCGAGTGAAGACTGGAACGGAATACTCCAGTTTGTTTAGCACGAGCTTGGGTCTTCTGTATTTACACCGCAAGTGTATCCGCGCACGCACAAACATCGCTGGTGTTCCGCGTTCTGATTGGCTGTTGTTTTTGAGTGTCAGCAGCAAAAAACAATGGGGCACAGCATCACTCACATTCCCATTCACGTTCTCATATTTTTGTGGAAAATGAGAGACTCTCCTCCCCCCATGATATGCCCACTAACATTTGGCCCAAAGTGCACATCTCCCTAGCTATGTGCTCTGAGCAACCACTGTGGAGTGATGTAGTGGTTAAGAGCATGTGGATTCTGGAGAAGCGGGTTTGATTCCCCACTCCTCTACCTGAGTAGCCCATGGGCAGCTGCCCTCCCCCACCTTGGCCAAAGGCCACCCTTCCCCACCATGACCAAAGAACGATTCCGTCCTCCCCCGTGCCCCACTTACCTCAGCCGGCCTGGTCATCATCAGCCTCATCATCTGGCCCAGAGGCAAGAAGAACAGTGCCCCTCTGCTGGTGGGGCCCAGCAGCAAAAGACGGTTGATGCAGGGGCAGTGGAAACAGTACCTCAGGAGCGGCAAGGCCTTGATGCAGCAGGAGCACAGCAGAGACCAGCTGGCGGGCAGAGCCATGCACAAGGAGGGAAGGCAGTGCGCCGGACCTCCGACTATCTCCTGCATCTCCCGCATGGACAGACCGGAGGAGGCTGACTCTTGCCACTTAGCTTGGCCCCCTCTGCCACCTCTGTGCCTTCACCCCATGTGCCTGAGCGGTGGTCGCCAGAGGGGCTCAGCTGTACGGCAGGAGTCGGCCTCCTCTGGGCTGTCCATGAGGGAGACGCGGGAGACAGCTGGAGGCCTGCTGTGATGCCTTCCCTCCTTGCACACGGCTCCGCCCGCCGGCTGGCCTCCAATGCACACTTGCTGCACCTGGCCAACCTCGCCTCAATTTTCCACCCTCCATGGCTTACACCTGGGACATGTGTAAGAGCTACACTTCTGGGTGAACCAGATGTGTTTCCACACTTCTCCATTTTTGCTGGGAGACCTTGGGCTAGTCACAGTTCTTCAGAGCTCTTTCAGTCTCACCTAGGGGCTTTCCCCACTGACAGTTGAACTGGTTTCTACCTAGGTTCGCCTCAGTGAATCCCCACTGCCACCGAGCTCAACATGGTTTTGTCTCAGTTCCCCCCCCCTCCTTAGAACTGCAACATCCTTGTCGCAGTTATGAACTACACTTTTCTACCGGAACAAGGTCGATACCGCTTCAAAGCTTCGAAGTGGGGAAGCATCGAAATGACACCTCATCCATCCAATCAATCACGAGCCACTTTTGTGGCATGCGCAGAATGGGAGAGTCGTGGTGGGCAGAAAGTGCATGTAACTAAACTGTAAAAACTGTAAAAAAAAAAGAACGCTCCCGTTTCCTGTCGTAACACAAGCACCAATCACGATCGAGGAGTGAAACAGGCACCAAGATGATCCCGCCCACTTAGCTCGGTTCCAGGGGGCCAACTCAGTTGCTGTGGGGACAGCCTGGAATCGCCCTCCACTGAAGAGAACCGAGTCGACCTTAGCTCCCTTCTGTAGTGGGGAAAGCCCCCTAGAAGAAGAAGAAGGAGGAGGAGGAGGAGGAGGAGGAGGAGGAGGAGGAGTGTGGATTTATATCCCCCCTTTCTCTCCTGCAGGAGACTCAAAGGGGCTTACAATCTCCTTGCCCTTCCCCCCTCACAACAAACACCCTGTGAGGTAGGTGGGGCTGAGAGAGCTCCGAAAAGCTGTGACTAGCCCAAGGTCACCCAGCTGGCGTGTGTGGGAGTGCACAGGCTAATCTGAATGCCCCAGATAAGCCTCCACAGCTCAGGCAGCAGAGCGGGGAATCAAACCCGGTTCTCCAGATTAGAATGCACCTGCTCTTAACCACTACACCACTGCTGCTCCTACCTCACAAGGTGTCTGTTGTAGGGAGAGGAAGGGAAAGGAACTTGTAAGCCACCTTGAGTCTCCTTACAGGAGAGAAAGGTGGGATATAAACCAAAACTCCTCCTCCTCCTTCTCTACATGTACAGAGAAGACAATGGGGATTTTTTGGGACTCCACTCCCGATTAACCCAGGCAAAAATCGGAATGAAGTGGACCGACTGCTCTCATGGTGCAGGGAAAATAACCTGGTTCTTAACACTAACAAGACAAAGGAGCTCATAGTGGATTATAGAAGGAATAGCTCAGAAATTCAGCCCTTGACTATAAATGGAGATCAAGTGGAGCGGGTGGCTAGTTTTAAATTTCTGGGCGTTATGATTAAAGAGGACTTGACCTGGGGCGTACAGACTGCCGCGGTGGTTAAGAAAGCCCAGCAAAGACTGTACTTTCTGAGACTTTTAAGGAAGCAACAACTGGATGAAAAACTTCTGGTGTCCTTTTACCGCTGTGCTATAGAGAGTGTCCTAACCTACTGCATCTGTGTATGGTTCTCCAGTTGCACAGTGGAAGGCGCTCCAAAGGGTGATCACTACTGCACAAAGGATTATCGGCTGCCCTCTTCCCTCCTTGGAAGAAATCTATAATTCCCGAAGCCTAAATAAAGCCCAAAATATTCTGAGGGACCCGTCTCATCCAGCACACTCTCTTTTTAAACTGTTACCATCTGGCAGACGATACAGGGCCCTCAGAACTAGGACAAAGAGGCTTAGAGACAGCTTCTACTCTAGAGCTGTGGCTATGCTAAACTCCGCTGCTTCATATTGATGTATTTGGGGCTGTGTAGGGATGGGTGGAGGAAGGGGAAAGTGAGGATGATGTATGAGTCTGAAATTGTGTGCATCGAGGAATGCTGCTGTTAATTTCGTTGTGCGTGCACAATGACAATAAAATGCTTATGCTTATGCTTATGCTTAAAATGTCACCCAGTTGATACCATGAGTAGAAAACATGCTTGTGGGAACATTTCGGGAAAGGCAGGTGGCTTAGCCTGACATGATGTCAGGCATAGAGATGGAGGAGTGGGACAGGGAGGTCAGGTGGCTGTGTGGGAAAAATAAACTGCTCCTGCTCCTGTGGTGTTTGCACAGTAGTGGGTTCAGCGCAGGATTTTTGAAAAGACTCACCAATTTGGCAATTTTTGAAAATCCTGGGATGAGGGAAATATTGTGGGGCAAATCCGCTTGAGGACCGGGAACCATGCGAACTTTTTGGCCAGAACGGGATATTTGTTTTCCTCAACCAGGGATATTTGGACTGTGCAGAAATGGCCATAACTGTACTCTCAATTTAATCTTGCTTTGTTGAGTGATATATGTATCATGGTTTGTGCAGATTTTTGTGATGTTTGGATTCACTTGCCAATCTGGGGCATATGCGTGTGTATTTACATCTCTTATATCTCCTATTTGCAGGCTGCTTCAATCAGACCACCTCTAAAGTGGCCAAATGCTGTGCTGAGACTTTGTCTACAAGAAAGGAAACTTTCCAAATTCTTAAATAACATTCATGCATGATTAATTGCTGCACAATATGCTTATGAATTTTGATCTTATAAATTTAATAGTAATTTAATATTAATTTTACATTTGTATGTAAATTGTGCTGTTAAATTGTTGCCGACTGATCTCTTGGTCATAATAAATGTTGATTGATTGATTGATTGATTGATATCTCATTAGGTTGATAACTGGCAACTTCTCCAAGATGGTAGCTGGTGGCTTTGTGGTTCATCAGGGTGTATTAATGACAGGAAATTATCTCTTGATTGTTGAGAAATTCTGCCACTGTAATGAGATACCCTTTAGAGAGCTTTGAGGAAGTGACTCCTTGATTAGGTGCAGAGACGAGGGGCTTTTCCACATTCTCTTTTTCCCCTCAAAGTTCTTGTTTCTTTGATGTTTTGTTAAAGTTTTACATGTGTTTTACCCCCTCTAGTGATCGATTTGACTTAGCTGAAAATTAAATCTAGTTTATTTCCCTGCTGGTTTATGCAGCAGCTTTTTATTTGTGATAAAAATGGGTGAAATATCAAATGAACCACTAGGGGGAGCAAAACACACATGGAACTTTAAAAAGAACCTCCAAAGAAACAGGAACTTCGGGCATTTCCCCACTTCAAAAAAAAAAAAAAGCTGAGGCAAACCGGTCTCATTTGAATCGGTGTTTTTGAGTGTGAGGTTGTACTCCCCACCGAAGCTTCTGCCCCTCAAACAATCCTCAGGCAGTAGCCACCAGGATTCCCCACTTTGAAGCTGTGGAACACGTGTTGAGCTCAGGGGCTATCCTGATTGGCTGCTGCTGCTGCTGGGCGGACCCTACCTGGAAACGGGGAAACAGGCGATTAAGGGCAACCTGCATGCCTTCATGTTTCCATATCTATCCCACCTGAAGCATTCACATGAAACACTCTCCCATTACTAGCACTTCCTGCTGGGGTGAAAATACATAGCACTGGAACTGGTCCTTCTGTTAGATGTTCTTCTCCACACAAAAAACCATCCCTCGCCGGGCTCAAACTGGCAAGCTCTTGCAGACCAGCACAAATGCTTAATAAACTGAGCCGCAGCTCCCCTTATGAATGAAAGTGGGGAAAAAGGCATGTCAAGGCATAACTGACTAACACAGTGAAACAGGGAAATGAAGCTCTGTTTCTACATCCTATCGTGTTTTATGCTGGCTCGGTAATTCATTCACTGCTGCCTCTTCATTCAGAAATTCATTCATTCACCAGCCAGACATTGCTTCGAATCGTGGATCTCAGCTCCACGTTTTTTAAAAAAACAGTGAATGGAAGGTGTTTAAACTGTGCTGAGGACAGAAACTGTGGGGATTCATGGTGGTGTGTTTTGAGTAAACCCAAATGACAGTGGGACCAGTTGCTTTCACGCTGCTTTCAACCCAAACAGAAGAAACTTGTCCTGTTCAAAAATCCGTCCCAATTCCTTCATACACTTTTTTTTTTAAAAAAGGCTCATCCCTGGTGGGATTAGAACTGGCAAACTTTCACATTGCAGCTCAAGCAGACAGAACGCTGCATTACCTAACTAAGCCAAAGAAACTCTAATAGCAGAAAGAGAAAAATATTAGGCTTTCAGTGAGTGCTCCCTTGCATTGCTATATAAATGACCCTTCATTGCAATGTGGAGTCAAATACATGTTGAACTCTGTTCCTTGAAATAAAAAAAAAGGGTGCACGCTTGCTTACAGTCCACTGCTTCCTTATTGGGCAAAAGGCTCCACATCACTGCCAGGGGCGGGAAACTCAAACCTGCAGTCACCCCCCCCCTTCCCCCCTGCCCCGCGCTCCCCGCGGGTTTTTCCAAAAGGCTCTGTTCCAAACAGAGCCAAAAATGACGAGCACTGAGGGAGCGCGAGAACGGCAGAATCGGGGCTGCTTCATTGTTGCCGCCCCTGTAGTGGGGAGTGCCACTGGACCCCGCGTTACATGGCAAGAGTAGCACGCAACAAAAGGTAAATGGGAAAACGGCCTTCGAGATGAGGAGAAAGAGAATATGGAAAAGCCCAGAGACAGCAAAAAGGATTGGCAGTTGGAGCAGAAGAGCAGTGAAGAAAACGACCAAAAGCTCAAAAATGTGTAACTGGAGTTAGATGAAAGGAATAGACAGTGCAGCTCCAAAGGAACCATGAAGCTTCCTTTTTAGAGATCTGCTAAAGGAGTGACTCTTTGCTTCCATTTAGATTCTACATGTATATTTATTAATAAAACATATAACAAAACAATAGGGTTGTGAAAAAACCCAACAGTCACATTCGGGGGCAGGGGGAGTATTACTACCTCTGTTCATTTTTATTATTATTCATTATAACTCCTAGCAGAATCAGCTGTTGTGGGTTTGCCAGGATGTGTGACCATGGTCTAGTAGTTTTTGCTCCTAACGTTTCACCCGCATCTGTGGCTGGCATCTGCAGAGACGTGCGTTTCTGTCCTTGGCACAGTGAGGAAAAGCAAAATGTAAGGAGCAAAAACTATCAGATCACAGCCACACAGGCCAGAAAACGCACAACAGCCAGCTGATTCAGGCTGTGAAAGCCTTTGACGATACCTAGCAGAATTCTTTTTAAAAGAAAAAAAGAAAGACACCTTTTGGATTCATTCAAATTGGTTTCGGCATGGGCTACCTAACATGCTTTAACTGGAGATTCCAAGGCACGAGCCTAGCAAGGCTTTTAAAATGTGCAGCTGGACAGAAAATGTGCATTTCTTGGGGTGGGGGTGGGGGGAAGAATATGCAGACCCAAAAGAATATTTGTGCAAAAATCCAAGCCTGGGTTCAGCTTCATGCAGAAGTTTGCCCTTGCTCAAAGTAGACTATGTTCTTGTCTTTGTAGGGTGTATCGAATATTTGGTAGAAGGATTACAAGATCTTGAAGAGTTGGCTACTTGAACGGTCCAGGAAGATCTTATGTAATCTCTAGTAAAGAGAATGTAAGCTGAGACCTGCAGGCTTGAATTTCTCCCTCCCTTCCTGTCCCTGCAACTATCCTTTGCTCCAAATAAAGTTTAATTGGAGTTTATGATGCCATATAACATAATTCTGCATTAGTGCTGTCAAAATGCTATTTCTGAGGATTTTCTCTTGCTCTACTGTAGGCTTCTAGACATCATGGAACGTTGCACTAAGAAACCAAGCACACATGCTATTGTCTAAAGCTTTCACGGCCGGAATAACTAAGATGTTGTGGGTTTTTTGGGTTGCATGGCCATGTTCCAGTAGTATTTTCTCCTGATGTTTTGCCTGTATCTGTGGCCACAGATGCAGATGAAATGTCAGGTGAAATGTCAGGAGAAAATACTACTGGAACACGGCCATGCAACCCGAAAAACCTACAACACATGCTATGCTTGTAAGTGACAATCGTGTGGAAAGTGCTGTCAAATCACAGCTGATTTATGACAATCCTATAGAGTTTTCAAGGCAAGAGACTAAGGCTCATTCTGCACATGCAGAATAATGCACTTTCAAACTGCTTTCAGTGCTCTTTGAAGCTGTGCGGAATGGCAAAATCCACTTGCAAACAGTTGTGAAAGTGGTTTGAAAACGCATTATTTTGCGTGTGCGGAAGGGGCCTAACAGAGGTGGTTCACTGTAGGGGTGAGCCAGTGAACCCAGCAGAGCTTCAGAAAGAGCACAGGAATGCCTGCGCCATCTGTTGCCTTCTGGGCGCACACGTTCACCTGTCACAAGACCCCCATGACTCACAGGTCACAAGATGTCCTGGACAAAGGGACAAAAGGTGCACACCCCCAGGTATGGATTAGGCCCAGACAGGAACGTTTCCTCCCGCACGTACGCAGCCCCTATGATTCATGTATTGTGCAACATTCTCCCGCTCCCCCGCCTTCCCAAAACCCTTAATAAAAGGTGCCAGGGACACCAGCTTGGCGGATTAGCCAGATCCATTGATCACGCTACATCGCCACTGGCTTCTCTCCACCGGATGATATCGCTGCGTCTCACCTATTCCTTGCGTTGCCCGTAACAACTTCAGTTCACCATTGCCTGCCTTGGTGTTGCAGCCACAGTGTTCCTTGGTGGTCTCCCATCCAAACACCAACCAGGACCAACACTGCTTAGCTTCCACGATCTGATGAGATAGGGATAGCCTGGGCCACCAAGGCCCAGCACAATCATAGTCAACTACACAGTTCTAAGCATTCCTTTAGAAAAGACCTGAAATGATTGTGAAGTACATGTCACAACACTGAGTTATGGCTCCTTTCTCTGAAACTGTACTGAGGACAGATGCTGGTTCTGGGACTTTACCCAACTGAAGTTTTTTGGGGCGGGGAGGGAATGAACACCTAGCGTGCTGTTGGTCCCTCCATATTCAGGAACAAACTATGACAGATCCAGAGCATTCAATAGACTCTTGTCCCTGGGGGCCATTTCTCTTGCTAGAAATAGACAGCAAGCTTCCAGAGTGACCATCTGCACACCTATGACTCACAAAGGATCCCCTCCCCAGTGTTTCAGCTCTTCAGTCTCCTGGGTAGACAAAGCAGACTTCATATAAAAATTCCATTGTAAAAGTTCTTGCTCATATACACCACTTTGAATCTGGATGAAATGCAGAGGGATCAGAGTTTCTCTTGAAGTGCAGGCTCTGGAACAGAATAGCAAAGCTCTCCCTCTCTGTGTTTCTGCTTTTTATAGTGTTACAAAGCCATCACAAGAGAATTTTTTTAAAAATGAAGTGTTAAGAAGATGAATTGTGCAGAAATTAAAGCTCCTACTCCGTTTGAGCTGACATCTCATTCTTCTGACAATGGAAGCATCATTTCACTTTTCAATCTTGTGTGTTTTCTGAAGACTCGCCACCCTGTAAGTAATGATTTAAAAGGTTTCTGCCATAGAATTATTACACGAGAAGTTATCCTGTGAGCCATCCGGTCCCCTGTCTGGTCAGCTCCAACAAAAGGGATTCTGGGGCAAATGGAGGAATGACTTGTCGAAGGCTTTCACGGCCGGAATCACTTGGGTGCTGTGTGGTTTCCGGGCTGTATGGCCGTGTTCTAGCAACATTCTCTCCTGACGTTTCGCCTGCATCTGTGGCTGGCATCTCTGAAGATGCCAGCCACAGATGCAGGCGAAACGTCAGGAGAGAATGTTGCTAGAACACGGCCATACAGCCCGGAAACCACACAGCACCCAGGAGGAATGACTGTTTGGGAGGGTTTCAGATTGGATCCTGACCCTTCAGAATTTTGTCTGGCCTTCTTTGGTCCAGCCAGCCACATTTGAACGGAGCCTAGGTTTTTGTTTTAAAAGTCCATGTTTTCGTTTGAAAGGAAAAGAGCATTGCTTTCATAATTAAGCCAGAAGAAGTACTTGAACATTGCAAACCCCATTTGGGTTTTGTATGGAATGAAGTTTCCAACAACTCCTCAGGAGACTATTACACAGGCAAGCTACCCATGAGCAGAGTAGCTTAAGTGGCCCATGGACTACGTATGGGAGAAAAGAGTGGTACAAGAATACTCAAAAATTGGCTGGCGGGCCACTAGAAAAACAGGTACTTGCACTACATTTCAGTAAGCATCTTTGTTGAAGAAGATTCTTTATTCTCCTTGGAAGTTTCATTCCCTCTATGAGTCTCTGTTCTAGTTTCCCTTAGTGTTTCAACAAAAACTACCTTCCTAATGTTTAAACCTATTGTTTCATTTGCCAGCCATTTGTGGGATGAAAGGTGCAGTTGTTTGTTTTTTCCACTCTCACATCCCTTGTAACATTTTGAAAAATCTCAGAATGATCTGTAGTCTAAGAAAAGATATCCGGTTCCTTGGATTTCCCCCCAGCTGATCTCCCCATGCTGTTCCTTTCTGAATCCTTTCTTATTTTTTTTTTGTATTTGAGGAGCTATGATCTAGCAATAGGTGTCATCTACTGATTAAATGCATGTTTTTATAAGTGGAATTGGCAATATTTTCACCTTTTTGCCTAGGTACTTCTTTGCATGTTTTCTGTAGACAGGGGGTTTCTCTTCTCTTCTCTGGGCTGGTTTTTGTTTTTATTTCAGAATGACACCCGTGTACACACTGGTAAGCTCTGATGAGTATTTGTTTCAAAATGAACTAGAAGTCAAAAGGGAAAAGGTGGGGTTGTGCAGTCCTGGGAAACACCTGCCCACATTTCAGAATTTATGTTTTATGTTTATTTTCTATATTGTACCAATTTTACTTGTAGAAAAAGGAGAGGTGTGCAGAATAGATGACACACAGAAGAAGAGGAAAGGGGTTTTTCACTTGTAGGTTAGGTTCATTTTCTTTCACAATTCATTCTGTAAATTAAATGCTCTTTCGAAAATACTCTAGGGTGTGTTGTATTCATGTAAGGTCTGAATTGTTCCTCTCTGCTTCCTCTCTAAAATAAATTATACTTAGCCAAAGTCTCCTGTGTGATGAATAGGGGAATTTCTGCAGAAAACAAACAAAAGCAAGGTATAAATGAGAAGCTGGGCACAAGGGCAGATTTTGCTGAAATGAAAAAGCCAATTCCCTACCCCAACCCCAAACAGTTTTAAAGGTTTGATTTTTTTAAAGTGCTAAACTAACATTTAATTGGTAGACCTCTAAGGAGGGAAGGGCACACATTGCCTAAAAGACATATGTATTGAATCATGAGATGACTATATGTGTCACTTTAGGAGATGTGGTGAGAAAGAGCCAGCATGGTATCATGGTCAAGAGTGGTGGATTCTAATCCGGAGAATTGGATTTATCCCCCCTCCTCCCCATGAAGCCTGCTGGGTGTCCAGTCACAGTTCCCTCAAAACTCTCTCAGCCTGCAGGGAGGGAGGCAATGACAAACTACCTCCAAATGTCTCTTGCCTTGAAAACGCTGTGGGGTCGCCATTAGTCAGCTGTGACTTGACATCACTCTCTATCACTACCACCAGTAAGGAAAAGATGAGCTCAGCCAACAGTAGGAAAACCCATGCTGTTTCCTGCAAGGTTAAACACATGAATGGGGTGGGGATATTCCATTCGAGAGACAGAAATTTTGGTATACATTACACATTTCTAATGTTCCTTGGCCATGATTATCTTGATCAAAGAAATATCAGGAAAGACAAGTTTTTTTTAGTTAGAGCAGAAGAAGTAGAAGAGAGAAGAGTTTGGATTCATACCCCACCTTTCTCTCCTGTAAGGAGACTCGTGGTGGCTTACAAGCTCCTTTCCCTTCCTCTCCCCACAACAGACACCTTGTGAGGTGGGTGGGGTTGAGAGAGTTCCGAAGAACTGTGACTGGCCCAAGGTCACCCAGCAGGAATGTAGGGGTGCGGAAACACATCTGGTTCACCAGATAAACCTCAACCACTCAGCTGGACGAGTGGGGAATCAAATTCGCTTCCCCTGATTAGAGTCCACCTGCTGTTAACCACTACACAACGCGGGCAGTTTTTATTGGGGAGGAATAGTCAGATCATCCCGTATCTTGTCTATGCAGTAGTCTTTGGTGCTTTGCCATAGGATGTCTCAGAGATGGACTGGTTCTGTAAGCAACTGGGAAACTTTCTGGTGGGATTCTTCCCACTGCTGGCAACCAAGAGCAAATTTAGCCCCCTTGGTACACTTTTCTTCAGGGATGTTTTAACAAAGCTCCCTGCTCTCCACCTCAATGTGGAAATGTGTTTGTTTAATGCATATTTTACCTCACCCTTCCTCCAAAGAGGTCAGGGCTCTCTCTTCATTATATTATCAGAACAACCCTGTGAGGCAGGTTAGGCAGAGAGTGACCCAAGGTCACCTGTTGAATTTCACAGTGAATGGGGATCTGAGCTTGGATTTCCCGGGTCCTAATCAAACGTTCTAATAAATAGGCAACACTGGATCTGTATGGGAAGATTGGATGATCAGATCAAGTCTCGAGTCTGTTTCTAACAGTAAGCAGTCAGATCCATTCAGGAAACTTACAAGCAGGAGCATGATTTTCTGCAATTCTTCCATTTCTGTGAAATCTTTTTTTTAAAAGGAAGACAACATGACTCAAAAGCAGTATTCAATTGTATCTACACCACGGATTTAGAGAAGGATTATGATGATACGCCTGTTGTTTTACTTTCAGTTCCTCTCCTAATACTTTCAGATATGGAATTTGCATTTGCATGGTGCCCAGTTTGGATAGCAACTGTAGCAACACAAAGAAGTTGCACTAAATATAGGCTCATCTGTAATGCATCAATCACAACATCCAGGAAAGATGTGTTATGATTGTATATTCATAGTTATGAAACTCTGTGGCAAAATTCATTGAATAATGGGATGTGATTTCAAATGCACACAAATGGCCTCCTATCCAAATACTAACTAGGATCAACATGGCTTATCTTCCAAGATCAGATGAGATCAAGCTAGCCTGGGCCATTCAGGGGAGAGGACAGTGACTACAGACATTACCACAAATGGGAGACAAGCATAAATAATAGATCCTTGGGATTCTTTTGTGCATAAAGTACCAAGTGGCAGCTGACTTATGGCCGACCCTGTACGGTTTTCAAGGCAGAGGTAGTTTGCCATTGCCTGCCTCTATACAGTGACCTCTTAGCAGCCACAAATGGACAAGGCACCTTTCCACACATCCAGAATAATGCACTTTCAATCCATTTTCAATCCACTTTGAAGCTGAATTTTACTGTGTGGAATAGCAAAATCCACTTTCAAACAATTGTGAAAGTGTATTGAATGTGCATTATTCTGCATGTGTGGGAAGAGCCAAGAATAGCTTGCAGTTACACACACACACACACAAACACACACACCACTCTGGCCTTGTGTGTTCCAACATGCTTATAGGTTGGGGGTGAACCTTTCCTGAGCTCACGAAGGAGGAATAAAATCTTAAAATGGCCCTCCTGAATATTTAAGAACATAAGAACAAGCCTGCTGGATCAGACCAGAGTCCATCTAGTCCAGCCTCTGTTACTCGCAGTGGCCCACCAGGTGCCTTTGGGAGCTCACATGCAGGAGGTGAAAGCAAGGGTCTTCTGCGGCTGCTGCTCCTGAGCACCTGGTCTGCTAAGGTATTTGCAATCTAAGATCAAGGAGGATCAAGATTGGTAGCCATAGATCAACTTCTCCTCCATAAATTTGTCCAAGCCCTTTTTAAAGCTATCCAAGTTAGTGGCCATCATCACCTCCTGTGGCAGCATATTCCAAACACCAATCACATGTTGTGTGAAGAAGTGTTTCCTTTTACTAGTCCTAATTCTTCCCCCCAGCATTTTCAATGAATGCCCCCTGGTTCTAGTATTGTGAGATAACTCCATTTCCAACTTCATTTCAATACTGAAGAGGTTCTTCATTTGTATGACTCTTCCAGGAAGACTCTTCTAGAATATTACATTTCTAATAATTCTTTGTATACCATGGTTTCTGACATTGTGTTTCTTTAGCCTGCTGATGGAAATCCCATGTCATTGTAACAGTAGATTGTCAGCAGAAGTTGTCATATCCTTATTAACTACAGATCCCCCCCCCCCCCCAATCACTGATTCATAGGGAGGAAAAATAATCTAAATGAATGTGTGCGGGAAAGGACGGTTTTTAGATGGAAAAAGTTGTTGGATTATTTAACTTGAAATTTAGCAGATTGCGGAATAAGAGACTATGAGACAGTTGCTGTGATTATATAAAAGAGTTTACTTACTAATAAGGGAAAGGGTGTACTTGGAAAGAAAACAAAGAACAACTTTCTATTCTAGCACGAACTTAGTTACATTGCCTAGGACCATGTGAGCCCACACGGTGTCTATGTGGCAAGGCCAGACACTTGCAAATCCCAACAAAAGTTAATCCACAGGGACAAAAGACTTTATTAGTTTTGTACATTTCTTTTTACATATTTATGTTTCTAGAGCTTTGCTATTCTTGCCTACAGAATAATAAATGATTTTTAAAAATCTAGCTTTGTTTTTCATTCTTTTTGGCTCATCTTTTTGGCTCATCTTTTTGTTATTTCCTTTACTTCTTTGCTCATTCCTAAACAGTCAGGGGCCTGCATATCTATAAGCCTGCCTCTCCCAATATGTCTCTCAAAGGTTGCTATGATCAGTGAATGAAAATCTGCTGGTGATCCCTGGCTTGAAAGAGATCTGGCTAGCCTCAATCAGGGCCAGGGGTTCTTCAGACCTGGCTCCTACCTGGTGGAAAACTCTCTCTGAGGAGACTAGAATCTTGCAGGATCTAATGCAATTCCTCACGGCCTGTAAAATGAAACTGTTCCACCAGACATATGGTTGAGGCAGCTATGATGGTATTATCACTAGGAATCCCTCCCTTCCCCCTTCCTCTCTCCCATTTCAGTCCTTTCCCCCCCTTTCCCTTCCTTCCTTCCTTCTTTCCTTCCTTCCTTCCTTCCTTCCCATTGTCTTTCTTTGTTATTGTTCCCAACCTAAATTAACTGCAGATGATATCAGGAAGATGGGGCTATTCAGATTAAATTAGAATGTGCTGCTACATTTCTAAGTTTTAAAATTTTCTAAGTTTTAAATTCTAAATTTTAAATCATATTTATATTGCATTTTTGTTATAATATGTTTTTATGAAAGTTGGAAGCTTCCCTGGGCCTCAAAGGGGAAGAAATAATATAATTAATACATAAATAAATATTTTACATGGTTGTAATGCTACTTAAATGCACTACCCCCTTTTCCACCAAAAGAAGTCAAATTGTGACTTCGTCCACCACATACTGGATTGTCTTTGTCTTAGAATACTCCACTTGGATTCTAGTGCCTACCTAACAGAACTAGGTAGGCACTGGGACCTAAGCAGAACATTCTAAAACAAAGACAATCCAGTATGTGGCAAATTACGTTAGTTATTTTGGTGGGAAAGGATAAAGATTGGTCTTTATTATTTACATTAGACATCATCATTTCTTAGTTCTGTAACGACTAATGCAGTTCCCTTATCCTTCAGAGAGAAGCTGGATGATGGGAAACCTCACACACCCTGCAGAATTCATCCTGATGGGCTTTTCAACTACAAGGGAGTTGCAGAAAATTCTGCTTCCACTGTGTCTAGCACTATACCTACTAATGATAGCTGGGAATGCTTCTATCGTGGCCATGATCAGTTTTGATTTCCGGCTTCACACCCCCATGTACTTTTTCCTGTGTAATTTCTCTCTGGCAGAGATGCTGGTTACATCCACTGTGGTTCCCAGAATGCTGGTGGGTTTAATGACTGAAAGGGATACCATCCCCTTTGGGGAATGCTTGACTCAATTTTACTTCTACTTTTCCTTGGGGACCGCAGCATTCCTCCTTATGGCGGTAATGTCAATTGACCGCTACGTAGCTATATGCCATCCCCTCCGCTACTCGGCCATCCTGACTGATAATGTCTGCCTCCAATTGGCTTCTGGCACATGGGCAACTTCCTTCTTTTCCATGATCCTACCAGCTGTTTTCAGGGCCAAGCTGCCATTTTGCCACTCCAACCAGATTGATCATTTCTTCTGTGACAATGCGCCGCTGCTCAAGCTTTCCTGTTCAGACACACACCTCATCGAGCTCTGGGATTTCTTCCTTGCTGTTCTCTTTGTCTTAAGCTCTTTCACAGTGACCGTTGCCTCCTACATTGCCATCATCATCACCATTGTAAGGATCCCATCGGCTACTGGCCGTCAGAAAGCCTTCTCCACCTGTGCCTCACACTTCACCGTGGTTGTCATTGGCTACAGCACCACCATTTTCATCTATGTGAGGCCCAACAAAAACTACTCCACAGAAATGAACAAAATTATAATCCTGTTGACTGCTATAGTGACCCCATCTCTAAATCCCTTCATATTTACCTTGAGAAATGAGAAGGTCAAAGAGGTTTTTAGAGACTGGTTGGGGCTTCTAAGAAGTCTGTAGAGCAGTACTGTGACTGGTGTGATTAATTCTGAAAACTTGAGAATTCTGAAAACTTGAGAATTGCTTTCCTGGATCAGATCAAGATTTACCTGGTTCAGCCAAATGTTTAAATAAAGACCCTTTCCACACAACCCAAATAAAAAGTTTTGAGGCAGGAAATAAACATTTGTTTCATAGAGTTCCTCATGGTTTTCTCCGCAAAATATCTCATTTTCAGCCTGAAAATGTTTTAAATGAATACTCTTCTTTAGAAATTCTTATCTAGAAATCGTTTCACTTCAGCAATTCTTTGGAACAACTTTCACTTACTGTGACAATCCCTTTAAAACATTTTCCATGCCCCTCTGAAGCCCCTGGACTTCCTTAATGGACCATTTTCTGAGCGCACATTGGCCATCTAGCGTGGTACTTTCATCAGGTTTGGGGGGGGGGGCAGTCATGTATCTGTAGCTTTGAATACATGAGTCCTAGAAAATCACAGTACAAGGCTACAAAGCTTTGTAGCATCATATCTACAGATCTGTAAAAAAAAACCTAGAATGACACAAAATGGCTGCCAGGAATTGTTTTCATGGGTTGAATGCAGACAAATGGAGGGACAGAAAACATTTTGCAGATGTTTTCAGGGCTCTGTGTAGAAATGGCCAAATACATAAATAAATAAAACATGGAGGGGATCACAGTCTCTTGCTGTTTATCTGACAGTATCTGGGATTTAAGACATATTGCCTCTTTACTTGGAAATTCCATCTAGCTGGTTTGATGAAGAGTAACAATAGACCTCTGTGCCATGACCTGGTCAGTGAATAAATTTGCTCCTTTTATGACTTCTGATTATTTCACTCTCTGAGTAGGATCCTGCAGATATCCTGCTGATGAGAAACAGGGGCTATTTTTATTTATTTATTTTGTTTATAGCCCACTTTTCTTACTGAGGGCAATTTCCCACTGGCGATTAATCCTGGGATAGTCACCCAAAATATCCAGGTTTCCTCACAATCTCCCCACTGCTGAACTGCGGAACACAGATCAATCCTGGCTCTGTCGCTCCCCCCCCCCCTTACCCCCCGTTTCCCCAGTGCCTGATTGCTTTGCAACTTTTTGGCAAAAAAAGTTATCAATCTGCATCAGTGGAGAGGTCCGGGGGCCTGATGTAGTTCAATTCCCCACCATTCACAGTGACACAAATGCTGCCAGCCAATCAGAGCATGACAGCCCATGTGCAATGCGCACACAGTTATTTCTTTTTGTTTTCGTTTAGTTTAGTTTCGCTTGGCTTCTTCTGTTTCGGTCTAACGTTTAACCTCTCTGATGAGAACAAGAGCGAGGGGACGCTCAGTATAACGTTTAAACTCAGAGGGGGTGCCTTGCTCACAGTCTCATTTCTTCACCGGTTGACGTGATGTCATGAAGAAATGTTCCTGCCCCAACACGGCATGACAGCCAATCAGTAGAGACCCGCCAAGACCCGCCAAGCCGATTGCATGGCAGTGGGGATTGTTACATTTATGGAATCCGATGCAGGCCTACAAGTCTTCCCTGGAAAAATGGTGCAGTGAGGATGTTGAATCCGCAATGAAAAGTTGCAGTTCATTTTGAAACTTGGATTAATCTACTTTTAATTTTCAGTGGGAAATCGCCCTGAGATTCAAGGTAGATAACACAGTGTGATTCAATGCAAACAATAGGATGAGACATCTGTTAAGTAATGTAATAGGACTTGGAAAATGAAATGAAATGGCAAACGGAAACAAAGTATAGACTATGGGGCAGGGTATGTTAAAATGCAGAAAAAGTGTTAAATAAGAATAGAACAATGCAGTGAGATTAGGATAATATATACTGCAAACAGATAATGCATACTATACGCAGAGGTATAGTTCACAACCTGTTTTCTTTATTAAAGTACCTTGGGGGGCCATTTGTTATATTATAGCCCATTTTCCTTTACAAAAAAATATCCTGTACAATTCTGTTTTACATAAGCCTTTTAAAATGTTTTGAAGCAGGAAATGAAACATTTCCTCCATGGAGTTCTTCATTATTTTTACCCCAAAACATTTTATTTGCAACCTCAACATGCTTTAAATGAATCTCCTTTAAAAATTATTATCTAGCCTGAAATGTTTTCAAAATGGCTTCACAAGTTTGCTATCCCTTTAAAACTTTTTACATGCCTCTTTGCTGTCCCAAAAATCATCCTTGGTGCCATTTTCTAAGCTCATTCTGTTCCCCTTGCCTGTTGATGTTTAGTGTTTCCGTTGGTTTTTTTTTGGGGGGGGGGAATATTTGAAGCATCAATTACACAAGCTACAGAAATCACAGAAAGAAGCACTAAAACTTTGAAGCATTGATTCAACAAATAACCCCAAAAAGGGAAAAACACAAAATGGTAGCCATGAATTTAAGTTTAGTGCAAACAAACCAGAAAAGGGGGAAGGGGTATTCAAAGCGTTTTACAAATGTTTTGGGTGATTTGAAGGAGAAGAGGCATTTGGATTTATACCCCACCTTGCTGTCATGTAAGGAGACTCAAGGCAGCTTACAAAATCATAAGAACATAAGAACATAAGAACAAGCCAGCTGGATCAGACCAAAGTCCATCTGGTCCAGCTCTCTGCTACTCGCAGTGGCCCACCAGGTGCCTTGGGAAGCTCACATGTAGGATGTGAACGCAATGGCCTTCTGCGGCTGTTGCACCCGATTACCTGGTCTGTTGAGGCATTTGCAATCTCAGATCAAGGAGGATCAAGATTGGTAGCCATAAATCGACTTCTCCTCCATAAATCTGTCCAAGCCCCTTTTAAAGCTGTCCAGGTTAGTGGCCATCACCACCTCCTGTGGCAGCATATTCCAAACACCAATCACACATTGCGTGAAGAAGTGTTTCCTTTTATTAGTTCTAATTCTTCCCCCCAGCATTTTCAATGGATGCCCCCTGGTTCTAGTATTGTGAGAAAGAGAGAAAAAATTCTCTCTGTCAACATTTTCTACCCTATGCATAATTTTGTAGACTTCAATCATATCCCCCCTCAGCCGCCTCCTCTCCAAATTAAAGAGTCCCAAACGCTGCAGCCTCTCCTCATAGGGAAGGTGCTCCAGTCCCTCAATCATCCTTGTTGCCCTTCTCTGCACTTTTTCTATCTCCTCAATATCCTTTTTGAGATGCGACAACCAGAACCGGACACAGTACTCCAAGTGCGGTCGCACCACTGCTTTATCTAAGGGCATGACAATCTTTGCAGTTTTATTCTCAATTCCTTTTCTAATGATCCCCAGCATAGAGTTTGCCTTTTTTACAGCTGCCATGCATTGAGTTGACATTCCCATGGAACTATCAACTAAGACACCTAAATCCCTTTCCTGGTCTGTGACTGATAGCACTGACCCCTGTAGTGCGTATGTGAAGTTTGGATTTTTTGCCCCTATGTGCATCACTTTACATTTTGCTACATTGAACTGCATTTGCCATTTCTTAGCCCACTCACCTAATTTATCAAGGTCCGCTTGGAGCTCTTCGCAATCCTTTGTGGTTCTCACCACCCTACATAATTTGGTATCATCTGCAAACTTGGCCACCACGCTACCCACCCCTACTTCCAGGTCATTTATGAATAGGTTAAAAAGCACTGGTCCCAATATGGATCCTTGGGGGACACCACTCCCTACATCTCTCCATTGTGAGAACTTCCCACTTACACCCACTCTTTGTTTCCTGTTTCTCAACCAGTTTTTAATCCATAGCAGGACTTCCCCTCTTATTCCTTCATTGCTGAGTTTTCTCAACAGTCTCTGGTGAGGAACTTTGTCAAAAGCCTTTTGGAAATCCAAGTAGACAATGTCCACCGGTTCACCCCTGTCCACAAGCCTGTTTACACCCTCAAAGAACTCTAGTAAGTTTGTAAGACAGGATTTGCCTCTGCAAAAGCCATGCTGACTCTTTCTCAGCAGGTCTTGCTTTTCTACATGTTTTATAATTTTATCTTTAATGATAGATTCTACTAATTTACCAGGAACAGATGTCAAACTGACTGGCCTGTAATTTCCCGGGTCCCCCCTAGATCCTTTCTTAAAGATTGGTGTGACATTGGCCATCTTCCAGTCTTCAGGGATGGAGCCTGATTTCAGGGATAAGTTGCATATTAAAGTGAGAAGATCAGCAATTTCATGCTTGAGCTCTTTAGGAACTCTTGGGTGAATGCAATCTGGGCCAGGGGATTTGGTAACATTTAGTTTATCAATGGCTGCCAGAACTTCTTCCTTGTCTACCACTATCTTCGCTAGTTCCTCGGATTCGCCTCCTAAGAAGCTTGGTTCAGGTGCAGGAATGTTCCTCACCTCCTCTTGGGTGAAAACAGATGCAAAGAATTCATTCAGCTTCTCTGCAATCTCCCTGCCATCTTTTAGCACACCCTTTGTTCCTTTGTCATATAACGGGCCTACCGCTTCCCTTGCTGGCTTCCTGCTTTTGATGTACTTGAAGAACTGTTTGTTGCTGGTCTTGATGTTCAAAGCCATGCGTTCCTCATAATCCTTTTTTGCCTCCCTTACAGCTAACTTGCTTCTCTTTTGCCACCATTTGTGTTCCCTCTCATATTCTTCATCAGTCAAACTGGACTTCCATTTGCTAAAAGGTGTTTTCTCTTTTCTGATAATTTCCTCAACCTCTCTTGTTAACCATGGTGGCTTTCTTTTGGACTGGGTGCTGCCTTTTCTAACCTGTGGAACACATTTCAGCTGAGCTTTTATTACTGTGTTTTTAAATAACCTCCAAGCATCCTGGACAGTTTTGACTCTCTTGATTTTCCCTTTCAGCTTCCTGCGCACTATCCCCCTCATCTTTGAGAAATTTCCCTTTCTGAAGGCGAATGTAACTACATTAGTAGTTGCCACTTGTTCGCATGCTGAGATACTAAATCTGACAGCATTGTGGTCGCTGTTCCCTATCGGCTCAACAACACTGACTTCCCGCACCAGGTCCTGGGTCCCACATAGAATTAGATCTAGGATCACATCTCCCCTGGTTGGTTCTACAACCATCTGCTCTAAGCCACAGTCATTTAGCATATCCAGGAATGCTCTCTCCTTACTATGACCTGAACATGCATTTTTCCAGTTTATATGGGGATAGTTAAAATCACCCATTACCACTACATTTTTGTTTTTGTTGGCCTCTCTAATTTCTTTTTCCATCTCAGAATCCTCTTGTGCACTTTGGTCAGGGGGACGATAATATATTCCTAATATTAAACTGTCCTTCACACCTGGTATTGATATCCACAGTGATTCTGTAGGGGAACCAGCTCCCCTTGCATTGTCTATTTTATGTGATACTATGCTCTCTTTGATGCAAAGGGAAACTCCACCCACAATGCGCCCTGTCCTATCCTTCCTATAGAGCCTGTAGCCTGGTATAACAGCATCCCACTGGTTCTCCTCATTCCACCATGTCTCTGTAATGCCTCCTTCAAAGTCCTCCTTCAAAACTCTGTACTCTAGCTCCCACATTTTAGGTCATTCCACCATGTCTCTGTAATGCCTCCTTCAAAGTCCTCCTTCAAAACTCTGTACTCTAGCTCCCGCATTTTAGGTCGAATGCTTCTACTATTAGCATAGAGACACCTGTATACTCTGTCTCTGTCCTTAACCTGGGATTTATGTGCTTTACCCTCAAGTCTTTTGTAGACACTATCCCTTGTCACATGCACATTGCTGTTTTCCTCGCTTGTTTGTGGTTGATTTAGAAAAACCTCCCTCTCTGTCTGCATCCCCATAGATACTGTATTCTGAACCGAAGTCACCTCAGCTCCTGTCGGCTTTCCCCCAGTGATCAGTTTAAAAGCTGTTCTGCCACCTTATTAATGTTGAGCGCCAGCAGCCTGGTTTCTCTTTGGTTAAAAATGAAGCCCGTTCCGTTTGTACAGGCCTGCCTTGTCCCAAAAGGTTCCCCAGTTCTTGACAAATCTGAAACCCTCTGCCTTACACCACCTTCTCATCCACGCATTGAGACCCTGTATCTCCGCTTGCCTAGCTCGCCCTGCACGTGGAACGGGTAGCATTTCTGAGAATGCCACCTTGGGGGGTCCTGGACTTCAACCTGTTTCCTAGCAGCCTAAATTTAGCTTCCAGAACCTCCCGGCTACATTTCCCAATGTCGTTGGTGCCAATGTGGACCACAACTGCTGACTCCACCCCAGCACTGTCTAAAAGCCTATCTAGACGAAGCGTGACATCCGCAACCTTCGCACCAGGCAAGCAAGTCACCATGCGGTCATCACGCCTCTCACAAACCCAACTCTCTACATTTCTAATGATCGAATCACCCACTACGAGGAGCCCCCCACCTTCCCGAGGGGTATCCTCAGTGCGAAAGGATAGCTGATCACCAGTTAAGGAAGGGATCCCATCTAAGGGAGCATCTTCCTCCACCTCAGACTGGCACCCTCCGTCCCCAAGACCTTCATTCTCCATGACATCTGAAGAGATGTCACCTTGGGAGTGGGACCCGGCTGTTAGGTCCCTGAAAGCCTTGTCTGTCACCCTCTCTGCCTCTTTCAGCTTCTCCAGGTCTGCCACCTTGGCTTCAAGAGAACGCACACGTTCCTTGAGTGCCAGGAGCTCATTGCAGCAACCCTGCAGCATCCTGCAGCAACTGCTAGCTTAGCTTGGGTGCTGTGTGGTTTCCGGGCTGTATGGCCGTGTTCTAGCAGCATTCTCTCCTGACGTTTCGCCTGCATCTGTGGCTGGCATCTTCAGAGGATCTGATGTTGGAAAAGCAAGTGGAGTATATATCTGTCCAGGGTGTGTGGGGAGTGTCCAGGGTGGGTGGGGAAACCTTGTCTGTGAGTAACAAAGGCGGCAACCAGGTCAATAGTTGAGGGCATCTGAATAATGCCCTCACAGACAAGGTTTCCCCACCCACCCTGGACACTCCCCACACACCCTGGACAGATATATACTCCACTTGCTTTTCCAACATCAGATCCTCTGAAGATGCCAGCCACAGATGCAGGTGAAACGTCAGGAGAGAATGCTGCTAGAACACGGCCATACAGCCCGGAAACCACACAGCACCCAAGTGATTCCGGCCGTGAAAGCCTTTGACAATACATTGCTAGCTTAGCCTTTGAACTGCAGTTTTATCCATATTACTGTTCCAAAAATAATCCCCCTCCCAAATGAAAGAGCAAAGCAATTTCCTGTATCACATTCTGATAAAGGAGACATTGTGTTGGAGCCCTGTTAGGGCTGATATTCTCTCTCCCACACCACACACATCCTGCTGCTGCCACTGGAAGATAGAAAGGGTTGTTATTTTCAAGCACTCTTTGTTCTTATGTCAAGATATTGATCTATCAACGCAGAGGTTGGTGTGTTTTGACTAAGGCAGTGTGAGTGAACTTCTTTTCTTTAACTTGAAGCAGCCAACAACATGAAAGGGGGAATGAGGGGGAAGGCCAGTCGCAAAGCTACAAGGGGACGGGGGTGCACTGTGCACCGGGCGCACGCCTGGGGGGGGGCATGGAAAATCCATGGGGCTCACAAGGTCTCTTGGGAAGTATAGTTCCCATCAGGCCATTTTTACTGAGAACAGGCCTTTTACATCCTGAAAAAATTCTGAAAAAGGATAGGAACTAAGGTAAGTGTGGGAAGTGTGGGAAGGGGGCACCTCGGGGGGTGGGGGTGCCGCAGGGGGGCATGGGGGCAGAAAATTAGAATGCGCACCGGGCGCAGTTTGGCCCAGCTATGCCTCTGGGGAAGGTATGTAATGTGGTGCTAGAGAGAGGGAAGGCTGGCGGTGAGTGAAGGGAAGATCTCCAGGGCAAAACTGTTCTCACTGGCAAATCTCTCTGCTCTGGAGGCAAAGCAAATTAAAAGTCATGCAAGGTGTAATATCTTGTAGATAAATACAGATAACCTTTAATGACACAGTACAAAGATTTAAAATAAAATACCAAAAAAAAGACAAAATACAAAGCAAAATTAAGATCGTTCATTTATGACCATGCATAAAAACCTGGCCGTTTGCTCTAGAGCATCACTGGATTTGTTGTTTAACAGGTAAACTGTTTTCTGCTGGTCTGTCCAGCACTCTAAGCCCATCAATAAGGTTAAGAGGAACTTTGGTAATATCCTGTAAGAAGATTCTTTGTGCCCTGGGGGTGGTTGAAGTTGGGGACCCCCATCCAAGACTTCAGACGACCGGGCACAGTGCCCCGCCACCCCACTTTTTCACAAGGATTAAAGCCTCCCCAGAGATGAAACCCTATTGGGTTTAACAGACTTATGTCCCTCAAAAGAGTTGTGTAAGTCTGTATTCTTGGAGGCCGGTGTAATGTGCCAAATGGCCAAGAAGGAGCCAACTAACTTCAGATCATCAAACTGCTTAAAAAATTGAAATGAATGTTTCAGTTCTTATACTAACATGAATGGCAGAAAAAGTAAAACTTGTTCTATTTTCAGCAGTGGTTCTCAACCTTCCTAATGCCACAACCCTTTAATACAGTTCCTCATGTTGTGGTGACCCCCAACCCTAACATTTATCCATTGTACAGATGGAGAACACTGATGCAGAGAGTCTTAGGCGACCCCTAAGAACATAAGAACATAAGAACAAGCCTGCTGGATCAGACCAGAGTCCATCTAGTCCAGCTCTCTGCTACTCGCAGTGGCCCACCAGGTGCCTTTGGGAGGTCGCATGCACGATGTGAAAGCAATGGCCTTCTGTGGCTGTTGCTTCCGAGCACCTGGACTGTTAAGGCATTTGCAATCTCAAATCAAAGAGGATCAAGATTGGTAGCCATAAATCGACTTCTCCTCCATAAATCTGTCCAAGCCCTTTTTAAAGCTATCCAGGTTAGTGGCCATCACCACCTCCTGTGGCAGCATATTCCAAACACCAATCACACGTTGCGTGAAGAAGTGTTTCCTTTTATTAGACCTAATTCTTCCCCCCAGCATTTTCAATGTATGCCCCAAACGACCCTGTGAAAGGGTCGTTCGACCCCCAAAGGGGTCCCGACCCACAGGTTGAGAACCACTGATTTACAATAAACTCAAGTATTCAGTTCCAACATTAAGACCAGAAGGTGCAAGAGTGATAAACATGTATATGAACTTAACCTCTGGTCTAGCAAGGATTTTATGGGCATCTACATAATTATATTTATTGGAGTAATACCCATAATACTAAAAATTATATCATCAGTACAATGTTTACATTCTGTAAAATGTGATACAAGGGGAGCAGCAACCACATTGTGCTTTATTCTGGATCTATATTCACAAATCCAGGTTGTGATTGCTCTCATGCTTTCCCCTATGTACAGAAGTGGACAGGAACATTCAACAAATTATATTATCCTTTTTGTACTGCAGTTGCAATACACTGCTGCAGATAATGCATATCAGCAGAAGACAGATGAATAAACACACCAGTAGTCACGCTCAGTTTATACACTGAACACCCTAAGCAAGTTTCCTTGATTGGAAACTTTATTTTTCCAATTGGCTTGAGGTCAGTATGAACATGTACAAGCCATGGCAATTGCCTTTTCCCAGTACTGCAATGCAGCTATTTCTCACAAAAATAAGAGAAGTTTGGTGCAATTGTATATAGATGTGCAATGTCTGAATTGGTCTGGAAGATATTAGTATCATAATTATGGAGGTATTCTAAACTTCTCTCATTGGCAATGTATTTCTCCTCTTCCAGCTGATGGGATGTCTTTGCTGGAGCAAAGAGTCATTTTTACTGTCTGTGTGGTACTATGTATCAGACGAAAGGTTCCATTTTTCTTAGGGAAGCACTTCTCCACTTCACCATATCTTTCAGGGCTTCTTTCACCTTCTCGTTCCTCAGGCTGTAGATGAGGGGGTTCAGGAATGGTGTAACCACTGTGATTAACACTGCCACCACTTTGCTGAATTCCAAGGCAGAGCTCTGTGCTGGCTGGGCATGCATGAAGGTGGCGCTGCCATAATAGATTGTCACCACAGTGACATGTGAGGCACATGTAGAGAAGGCCTTGCTCCTCCCGGCAGCTGAAGGGATCTTCAGCACAGTGGAGATAATGTAAATGTAGGAGACCATGATGACCAGTAGGGTGCCAGTAAGCAAAACAGAGGCAAGCAGAATATCCCCAAGTTCAATGAGGCGTATGTCACAGCAGGAAAGCTTCAGCAGCGGAGTGCTGTCACAGAAAAAGTGATTGATGACATTGGGGCCACAGTATGGCAGCTGAGATATCACCAATATTGGCAAAAGGACAAGCAGAAACCCACCCACCCAGCAACCAAGGGCCAAGGAGATGCAGACACGGATGTTCATTATGGCAACATAGCGCAGTGGGTTGCAAATGGCCACATAGCGGTCAATGGACATCACGGCCAGGAGGAGCAATTCTGTGGATCCCAGGAAAAAATAGAAATAACATTGAGTGATGCAGCCTGAGAATGAAATGGTCTTCCTTTTGGCCAGCAGGTTGGCCAACATCTTGGGTACAACGGCCGAGGTGAAGGAGATCTCCAGGAGAGAGAGGTTCCCTAGGAAAAAATACATGGGAGTGTGCAGGCAGGAATCTGTCACCACAATGGCAATGATGATCAGGTTCCCCAGGAGGGTGAACGTGAAGATTGTTGAGCAGACTGTAAAAATGGAGAGCTCCAATTGACGGACCTGTGGAAAGCCCCGCAGAACAAATTCGGTCACCACCAAGCCAAGGCTGCAGTTGTCATTCACTGCCACTGCATCCAGTCTGGGCTTCATTCTAGTAGAATAACAAATGCAGTGTCTAAAAGAAGTGTAAGTTATTCACATCAGAACAGCCAGGAAAATATGCAGTTCACACAGGTATTCCAGGGGTGGAAACTGTACATTAAATATAAGGATGATATCCTAGTTAACAGCAAACAATATAACAGAACCTTTCATAATGGTATGACCATAGTTTGTAAAGGGATTGCCCCATTAATGACACCTTAGTTCATGTCCTAAAATGTCCCTGTGCAGACTCTTAAAAGAGATATTTTCTCTCTTTCTCACAATACTAGAACCAGGGGGCATACATTGAAAATGCTGGGGGGAAGAATTAGGACTAATAAAAGGAAACACTTCTTCACACAACGTGTGAATGGTGTTTGGAATATGCTGCCACAGGAGGTGGTGATGGCCACTAACCTGGATAGCTTTAAAAGGGGCTTGGACAGGTTGTATGAAGTCGATTTGCGGCTGATGTGATCCTCTTTGATTTGAGATTGCAAATGCCTTAACAGACCAGGTGCTCGGGAGCAACAGCCTCAGAAGGCCATTGCTTTCACATCCTGCATGTGACCTCCCAATGGCACCTGGTGGACCACTGCGAGTAGCAGAGAGCTGGACTAGATGGACTCTGGTCTGATCCAGCTGGCTTGTTCTTATGTTCTTATGTTCTTCATACAAAATTCTAGTAGATGTTAGAGCAGTGGTTCTCAACCTGTGGGTCGCAACCCCTTTGGGGTCGAACGACCCTTTCATTAGGGGTCACCTAAGACCATTGGAAAACACATATTTCCGATTGTCTTAGGAACCGAGACATGAATAATTTTATGGTTGGGGGTCACCACAACAGGAGGAACTGTATTAAAGGGTCGCGGCATTAGGAAGGTTGAGAACCACTGTGTTAGAGAATGATACTAAAAGCCTGTCTTGAATTTAAGATGCACAAATGTATCTTTCGATAACTTTATTTTTTACTTCATTTTAGATTTGTATCCCCCTCTATCCTGACTAAGCCGGGCTTAGGGCAGCAAACAACACAATACCAACAATAAAATCAAATCAATAAAATCAAATCAGTCATGTCTACTATGGTGAAAACAGAACCATATAATATTATATTTCAATTAAAGACTGGCATCATTGGATCTTAAAATTCCCTAGCAGTTCAGCAAGTAAGAAAGGTGTCCCTACAAGAACCCTCTCCTAATAAACTACATACCCCCAAACTCCCCACTCTTGCAACTTAGGACTTATCAATAAGTTCATCAATAAATTAGGGGAGAGGGGGAAGCAGGAAGGAAAGAAGAGCAAGGAATAAGGGACAATAAAGGGGAAGGAAGGAGTGGGAGGGAGGGGGAAGATAGGAAGAATGAGGGGGAAGAAAAGAAGGAAGGGAAGGGCTGAAGAGGGGAGGGGGGAGGCAAGGTTAGATGTTAGATGTGTTCATAAACCAGATCCAACCATTAACATTATTTCCTATGCAATACAAAATATGTCTTAACTAGAAAACTTTCCCTCCTTCCTTAAATAGTTTCAAGATGTTATCCATGTTTGACTGCAGTAGAAGAGCTACCAGGAAAGATGGTCCCATAACAGGAGAGATGGTTCTAGCAAATGAACAGTGGCTTTATATGTGCTATTGAACACTAAGACCTTTTCCACATGTACAACTTACCACAGATTTTCCCAGTGGTCAAACCTTGAGTCTTGGAAATGTTTTCTGTGAAATAATTTTGCAAACCTCCATTCCCCACATCATTTCCTCCCTTGGTTCTCCAATCGCATTTATTCCACACACTACTGCTGAAAATGTATTATTCCAAATGGCGGTGGGATGTCATCCATGATGCCGAACAACCCTCCCTCAGTTTTCATTTGCCCAGGCACTCTAGCATTACAGCGTGTGGTCTCATTGAAACACCAATTCAAAAAAATGTCTCAGCCTCCATTTCTAACCACTGAGAATTACTCACACAAAATGAAAGCCCAAAATGAAAAAAACCATACTGGAGCAGACACTATTACTAGAAGGAAAGCAATCATGTAGCCCCCCCCCCCCCAAGTCCCCCCGCACGCCAAGGTTTTTGGTGGGACTGAGCAATAAAGCCCATTTCAACATGACCATCACCGAAGATGTGCTTGGGAAAATAAAGGGAAAAATGAAGGGAAAAGTTTCCAGAACCAAACGGAGGAAAAAATGTGCAGAATTCAAGGGGGGTGGGGGGTGGGGTGGGGTGGGGTTAGTTGCATTTAGCAGCAAGAAAATGCTTAAGGTTCAAATTTTTACTCAGTCATGAAGTTGACTCAACAATCTTGGAGCAAATTGCTTTCCATCTGAATTACCTCAGAGGTTCTTATTGTTAAACTAATGCAGCGATTCTCAACCAGGGTTCCATGGTACCCTGGGGTGCCTTGAGCATGTCCCAGGGGTACCGCGGCAATGCTACCGGCCCCCCTTACTTTTGTGGTGTCCCCTGCCGGAGCCAGCAAGGACATGGAGCTGGCCCGGGGGGGGGGGCAAGGCTCAGCAGCCACTTCCCCCCGAGTGCTTCCCTTCACTTTGGAAGCGGAAGGTGTGGGGGGTGGGGTGGCAAGAACGGGCACTGGGAGGGGAAGGTGGGGGGGGGGATGGCATGGGTACCGTGAGATATGAAGAGTGAGGTCAAGGGTACTGTGACGTTGAAAAGGTTGGGAAACACTGAACTAATGTAAGGATTGTAATCACACTTGGTGTATTGGCATGCCACTGAAGTAGTAAAGAGACTGAGTTTTATGAGGTTCCTGTTTCATAAAGGAAGTGTTTCCCAACCTGCAGATCTGGACCCCAAAGTGGGTTGCAAAGCCTCTGAAAGAAGGTCATGGGACAGACTTTCCTAATAGCTGTTCCTGCCTTTTCCATCATCTTTCTCTCCTTGTCCTCCTTGTCAATGTCTCATTATCATTCTCCACCTACCTTTGCAACAATGGGGTGGACTGGCAGCTAGTAAATTTATGGCTGTACGTGGCAGGAGGGAAAATGGAATGCCACTTGGTTGGGGGCAGTTGTGTCCATTGTCAAAGGCAAAGCTACAAGGGGGCCAGGGAGTGTGCCTTGCATTGGGGGCGCACCTGGGGGGGGGGGGCGCAAAAATTCAGGTTTGTGTTTTTTGTATTTTTAGTGTTTTTTCAGTTTTTGGATTGCAGGGGGTGCAGTTTTTAGGCTAGCAGCACCAAAATTTCAGAGTATCTTTAGGAGACTCTCCTGATGCTACCACCCAGGTTTGGATTAGGGGGTTCAAAGTTATGGACTCCAATGGGAGCTAACAGGAGATGGGAGCTCCACCTTTGAGGGTCCATACCTTTGCACCCCCTCAACCAAACTTTACCAAACCTGGGTGGTATCATTAGGAGTGTCTCCTAAAGATACCCTGAAATTTTTGGTACTGCTAGCCCAAAAACTGCATCCCCTGCTGGCCATGAACTGAAAAAACACTAAAAAATTACAAAAAACACAAACTAGCATGGGGGGGGGCAAAACTCAGATATTGCACCAGGCTCCATTTTCCCTAGCTACGCCTCTGCCCATTGTGTGTGATGTTTGTGGGTTTCTCAATATCTGGTCGGCCACAATAGAAAATACAGTGCTGGATGAGATGGGGGTAAAGGTCATAATTCAACTTTGGTTGCAAAAAACCCTTGAGCTGGCCCTGGATGGATGATAAGTAAATTTATACTTGTAGGTCATCATACCAAAAAGATTGGGAACCACTGTCCTAAGGGACACAATACTCAGAATTACCTTCTGGCTCCCTGTTATCTGGAAGAAAATCCTTGTGAAACTCAAATGGTTGCAGGCACCCTAGAACAGCAAGAGCAGTATTTATAATGAGTTCAGCTTCTGTGCACACTGAGGAGGGGCTAGGTGTAGTAGTGCACTGCCGACCCAGCAGTGCCGTAGTAGAACGTTGGGTGAGTTGAGAACCACTTTGATTTTACAATGAAACTCAAGTATTCAGTTCCAACATTAGAGACCAGTGAAGGTACAGAGTGATACACATGTGTATGAACTTAACCAGTGGTCTGTCAAGCATTTTATGTGCATTTACGTAATTATATTTATTGGAGTAATACCCCATAATACTAAAAAAAATTATATCATCAATTACAAATATTTTACATTCTGTAAAATGTGATACAAGGGGAGCAGCAACCACATTGTGCTTTATTCTGGATCTATATTCACAAATCCAGGTTGTGATTGCTCTCATGCTTTCCCCTATGTACAGAAGTGGACAGGAACATTCAACAAATTATATTATCCTTTTTGTACTGCAGTTGCAATACACTGCTGCAGATAATGCATATCAGCAGAAGACAGATGAATAAACACACCAGTAGTCACGCTCAGTTTATACACTGAACACCCTAAGCAAGTTTCCTTGATTGGAAACTTTATTTTTCCAATTGGCTTGAGGTCAGTATGAACATGTACAAGCCATGGCAATTGCCTTTTCCCAGTACTGCAATGCAGCTATTTCTCACAAAAATAAGAGAAGTTAGGTGCAATTGTATATAGATGTGCAATGCAAATTGGTCTGGAAGATATTAGTATCATAATTATGGAGGTATTCTAAACTTCTCTCATTGGCAATGTATTTCTCCTCTTCCAGCTGATGGGATGTCTTTGCTGGAGCAAAGAGTCATTTTTACTGTTTATTATTGGTACTATGGTATCAGGCTTAAAGGTTCCATTTTTCTTAGGGAAGCACTTCTCCACTTCACCATATCTTTCAGGGCTTCTTTCACCTTCTCGTTCCTCGGGCTGTGAATATGAGGGGGTTCAGAGATAGTGTAATCCATCTGTGATTAACACTCGCCACCACTTTGCTGAATTCCCAAGGCAGAGCTCTGTGAAGCTGGCTGCATGCATGAGAAGGTGAAGCTGCCATAATGGATTGTCTACACACGGTGACATGTGAGGCACATGTAGAGAAGGCCTTGCTCCTCCCGGCAGCTGAAGGGATCTTCAGCACAGTGGAGATAATGTAAATGTAGGAGACCATGATGACCAGTAGGGTGCCAGTGTAAGCAAAGAAACAGAGGCAAGCTTTTGGAGAATATCCCCAAGTTCAATGGTGTTAATAATGCAGCAGGAAAGCTTCAGCAGGGTGCTGTCACAGAAAAAGTGATTGATAGCGGTAAGGGCCTGAGTATGGCAGCAGCTGAGATATCACCAATACTTGGCAAAAGGACGAAGCAGAAACTCCACCCACGCAGCAAAACCAAGGGCCAAGGAGATGCAGACACGGATGTTCATTATGGCAACATAGCGCAGTGGGTTGCAAATGGCCACATAGCGGTCAATGGACATCACGGCCAGGAGGAGCAATTCTGTGGATCCCAGGAAAAAATAGAAATAACATTGAGTGATGCAGCCTGAGGGTAAAATGGTCTTTCCGCACGGCCAACAGGTTGGCCAACATCTTGGAGCCTAGCGGCCGAGGTGAAGGAGATCTCCAGGAGAGAGAGGTTCCCTTAGGAAAAAAATTACGTAAGTGTGCAGGCAGGAATCTGTCACCACAATGGCAATGATGATCAGGTTCCCCAGGAGGGTGAACGTGAAGATTGTTGAGCAGACTGTAAAAATGGAGAGCTCCAATTGACGGACCTGTGGAAAGCCCCGCAGAACAAATTCGGTCACCACCAAGCCAAGGCTGCAGTTGTCATTCACTGCCACTGCATCCAGTCTGGGCTTCATTCTAGTAGAATAACAAATGCAGTGTCTAAAAGAAGTGTAAGTTATTCACATCAGAACATGGGTGCCAATTGTGGAAAAATATGCAGTTCACACAGGTATTCCAGGGGTGGAAACTGTACATTAAATATAAGGATGATATCCTAGTTAACAGCAAACAATATAACAGAACCTTTCATAATGGTATGACCATAGTTTGTAAAGGGATTGCCCCATTAATGACACCTTAGTTCATGTCCTAAAATGTCCCTGTGCAGACTCTTAAAAGAGATATTTTCTCTCTTTCTCACAATACTAGAACCAGGGGGCATACATTGAAAATGCTGGGGGGAAGAATTAGGACTAATAAAAGGAAACACTTCTTCACACAACGTTTGAATGGTGTTTGGAATATGCTGCCACAGGAGGTGGTGATGGCCACTAACCTGGATAGCTTTAAAAGGGGCTTGGACAGATTTATGAAGTCGATTTATGGCTACCAATCTTGATCCTCTTTGATTTGAGATTGCAAATGCCTTAACAGACCAGGTGCTCGGGAGCAACAGCCTCAGAAGGCCATTGCTTTCACATCCTGCATGTGACCTCCCAATGGCACCTGGTGGACCACTGTGAGTAGCAGAGAGCTGGACTAGATGGACTCTGGTCACAGTCAGCTGGCCATTTGTTCTTATGTTCTTATGTTCTTCTATACAAAATTCTGGTAGATGTTAGAACAGTGGTTCTCAACCTGTGGGTCGCCAATCCCTTTGAGACCGAGCGACCCTTTCTTATTAGAGAGTCACCTAAGACCTTTCATTGGAAGTTACACATATTTCCACGTTGTCTTGGGAACCGAGAACATGAATATAATTTTTTATGGTTGGGGTCACTCACAACAGGAGGAACTGTATGATAAGAGTCGCATTAGAAGCATTAGGTTGAGAACCACTGCTGTGTTGAGAATGATACTAAAAAAAAGCCTGTCTTGAATTCTAAGATGCACAAAATGTATCTTTTCGATAGCTTTTATTTTTTTACTTCATTTTAGGATTTGTATCCCCTCTATCCTTGACTAGAAGAAGCGGACTTGGGACGGCAAAAACAACACAATACCTCAACAATAAAATCAAATCAATAAAATCAAAATCAGTCATGCGTCTACTAAGTGGGTGAAAACAAGAATCCATATAATATTATATTTCAATTAAAGACTGGCATCATTGGATCTTAAAATTCCCTAACTTAGTTCAGAAGCAAGTAAGAAAGGTGTCCCTACAAGAACCCTCTCCTAATAAACTACATACCCCCAAACTCCCCACTCTTGCAACTTAGGACTTATCAATAAGTTCATCAATAGAAATCTAGGGAGAGGAAGCAGGAAGGAAAGAAGAGCAGGGAAAAAGGGACAATAAAAGGGAAGGAAGGAGGGGGAGAGAGAAGGAAGATAGGAAGAATGGGGGGGAAGAAAAGAAGGAAGGGAAGGGCTGAAGAGGGGAGGGGGGAGGCAAGGTTAGATGTTAGATGTGTTCATAAACCAGATCCAACCATTAACATTATTTCCTATGCAATACAAAATATGTCTTAATCCAGGAAAACTTTCCCTCCTTTCCTTAAATAGTTTCAAGATGTTATCCATGTTTGACTGCAGTAGAAGAGCTACCAGGAAAGATGGTCCCATAACAGGAGAGATGGTTCTAGCAAATGAACAGTGGCTTTATATGTGCTATTGAACACTAAGACCTTTTCCACATGTACAACTTACCACAGATTTTCCCAGTGGTCAAACCTTGAGTCTTGGAAATGTTTTCTGTGAAATAATTTTGCAAACCTCCATTCCCCACATCATTTCCTCCCTTGGTTCTCCAATCGCATTTATTCCACACACTACTGCTGAAAATGTATTATTCCAAATGGCGGTGGGATGTCATCCATGATGCCGAACAACCCTCCCTCAGTTTTCATTTGCTCAGGCACTCTAGCATTACAGCGTGTGGTCTCATTGAAACACCAATTCAAAAAAATGTCTCAGCCTCCATTTCCTAAATTCACTGTAATTACTTCACACAAATGAGAAGCCCAAAATGAAAAAAAGTTCATGCTCGGAGCAGACACTCATTACTAGAAGGAAAGGCAATCATGTGGCTCCCAAGTCCCCCCCCAAGTCCCCATGCATAGGGTTTTGGTGGGACTGAGCAATAAAGCCCATTTCAACATGACCATCACCGAAGATGTGCTTGGGAAAATAAAGGGAAAAAATGAAGGAAAAGTTTCCAGAACCAAGCAGGAGGTAGAAAAATGTGCAGAATTCAAGGGGGGTGGGGGGTGGGGTGGGGTGGGGTTAGTTGCATTTAGCAGCAAGAAAATGCTTAAGGTTCAAATTTTTACTCAGTCATGAAGTTGACTCAACAATCTTGGAGCAAATTGCTTTCCATCTGAATTACCTCAGAGGTTCTTATTGTTAGAAGCTAAATGCAGCGATTCTCAGCCAGGGGTCCATGGTGCACCCCTGGGGTGCCGCCCTCAGCATGTCCCAGGGGTACCAAGCGACAATGCTACTGACCCCCTTACTTTTGTGGTGTCTTCCCTGCGAACCAGCAGGGACATGGAGCACAGCGGGGGGGGGGGGGGCATAACTCCAGCAACCACTTCCCAGTGCTTCCCTTCCACTTTGGAAGCCCGGAAGGTGTGGGGCGGGGTGGGAATTGTAAACGAGGCACTGGGAGGGGAAGGTGGGGGGGGGATGGCATGGGTACCGTGAGATATGAAGAGTGAGGTCAAGGGTACTGTGACGTTGAAAAGGTTGGGAAACACTGAACTAATGTAAGGATTGTAATCACACTTGGTGTATTGGCATGCCACTGAAGTAGTAAAGAGACTGAGTTTTATGAGGTTCCTGTTTCATAAAGGAAGTGTTTCCCAACCTGCAGATCTAGACCCCAAAGTGGGTTGCAAAGCCTCTGAAAGAAGGTCATGGGACAGACTTTCCTAATAGCTGTTCCTGCCTTTTCCATCATCTTTCTCTCCTTGTCCTCCTTGTCAATGTCTCATTATCATTCTCCACCTACCTTTGCAACAATGGGGTGAGACTACAGCCAGCGGCAATAAATAAATGTTATGCATTGGCAGGAGGAAAATGGAATGCCACTCTGGTTGGGGAGACAGTTGTGTCCATTGTCAAAGTGCAAGAAACCTAGGGGGGCCAGGGAGTGTGCCTTGCATTGGAAACACCTGGGAAGCAAGAATTTCTCCAGGTTTGTGTTTTTATTATTTTTTAGTGCCTTTTTCAGTTTTTTGGATTGCAGAGTTGCAGTTTTTAGACTAGCAGCACCAAAATTTCAGAGTATCTTTAGGAGACTCTCCTGATGCTACCACCCAGGTTTGGATTAGGGGGTTCAAAGTTATGGACTCCAATGGGAGCTAACAGGAGATGGGAGCTCCACCTTTGAGGGTCCATACCTTTGCACCCCCTCAACCAAACTTTACCAAACCTGGGTGGTATCATTAGGAGTGTCTCCTAAAGATACCCTGAAATTTTTTTGCCCACGAGGCCCTTAGCCTAAAGCTGCATCCCCTGCTGGGCCATGAACTGAAAAAAACACTAAAAATTTTGAAACACAAACTAGCATGGGGGCGAAACTCAGATATTGCACCAGGCTCCATTTTCCCTAGCTACGCCTCTGCCCATTGTGTGTGATGTTTGTGGGTTTCTCAATATCTGGTCGGCCACAATAGAAAATACAGTGCTGGATGAGATGGGGGTAAAGGTCATAATTCAACTTTGGTTGCAAAAAACCCTTTTGAGTTTTCGGCCCTGGCCTGGATGCATGTTGATCATCGGAATTCTATACTCTGCAGGTCATCCTTACTCAAAATTATAGGAACCACTCTCGTCCTAAAGGGACCTAATACTCAGAAATTACAACTTCTAGCTCCCTGTTATCTGGAAGAAAATCCTTGTGAAACTCAAATGGTTACGAGCACCTCGTGAACAACAAGAGCAGTGTTATAATGAGTTCAGCTTCTGTGCACACACACACTGAGGAGGGAGCTAGGTGGTAGTAGTGCACTGCCGACCCAGCAGTGCAGTGGCCAGAAACGTTCAGGGCATGCTTAACGACCTGCGTGACGCTTGCCGGGTCGACGCACTTCTACTCCTCATCCCCTATGAGTCACCGGGTCATGAACTGTCTGAAAGCTCAATCATCGAGCGCAGGGACAATGGTCTTGCCTCAGGTGAGGATTGGAGAAACTCAGGCAGCGTGACGCTCCCTCCTCGCGATGCAGCCAGATGAGATCATGCATCACATGATGATCTCCTCCGGATCCTCCCAGCTCTCGGAACTCCCCCAGTCACTCCTCATCTCCTACCGCCCCGAGTAGAGAGTAACAATAAAAGGTGCCAGGAACCCTTGAGCGGGGAGACTTCGCTAGGAACCACCGGACTCCTCGGTCTCCATGCTGGCGATCTCCCACCAGATGTTATCTCCTTCGCGTCGTCGTCGTTCTTTACGCTGACCCGGCGTGCGGTCGACCCCTAAGGCTGGTGCGAAACCGGGGAATCTCCCGAACCTCCACCCCCCTGCTCACCGTCAGCCTGGGGAAGGGCAGCGCTGATACCGAAGTCCGCTGGATCGGGCGCATCCAGGGGACCAATCGTTTGGTCATCGCCTGTCCTCTGGATCGGCGCATCCAGAGACACGCAGCGTCCTAGGATTGACTCTCGTCCCGACTGAGCGCCCGGTGAAGTATAGGAGCTACAAAAAGCAGGGCTTTATGCGGCAAGCTGCGTTGGCGTAATCCTCGAAAAGCTGTTAGCGAAATGCGGCAGGGTCCCCGTGAAGAGAAGGAGCTGCGCAAAATTGGTTGAGGAGGATTGAAGCCTCAGTGTCCATGGTACCCAGAGGGGGGGACACAGAATCTTTAAGGACTGGGGAAAACATCGAGGCTTAACTCTTAGCGACAGAGCCCTCCTTGGCGAAATAGCCAGCTACTTCACTGGCGTGGAGACAATGTTTTGTAAACCATCAGCCTGCAGACCTATGTCTCCCTTGCTGTGGGCAATGCCCTCCTTCTCGACATCTTTAAGCCTTCAATTTCAACCCCGAATTTCTCTATCCACTAAATTGGTTACTGTCCTCGCCCTTCCCCTATCGGCTCCCTCCAGCCAATTCAAAACTCTCCTCATGCTGACCCAGCCAGCCCCCCCTCTGCTCCGCCTTCATTTTCGAAGCGCTGCTTGCATCGTCAAAGCCAGCCATAATGCGGGTTTCAAAACTCGCGCAGAGCATTATTAGCCTACGATCTGCAGAAGAAAGAAACCCTGACGGGAAGGCGATGCCGATATCCTTGCATTGTGCCCCGGTCCACTTCCGCGGTACGTGGGGGGGGAGGATGGCGTAGGTTCGGTAGGGTTGTCGAGTGTTCACAGCCTGAATATAATATCCTCACCGAGCTCCGCCAAAGCCCGGTCGCGGGGCCGATGGAGTCACCAGCCCTATGTGATGCGGCTATATCGCTCGAAGCAGTCAGCGGGGAGTCATGCCTAATGGTTCCGGACGACTGGAAGACCACCTTCCCGGCGCTGCCCTCCTGAGCCCACTGCAATAATTTGTGATCTGGAAGGCGGGTTTCGCCAGCAATGCTCTTTAGCAGGGCAGCGCTCGGCGGCCCTGCGAGCAACGCTCAACGGCTCTGCGGTTTGTTGCGCCAACCTTAGCGATCCAGATTGAGTCCTTGCACAGAGGCCACCTCCGCTACGGTGCAGCCTCTGGAATTAAGCTCTATAAGCGCATTTATCAAAGTCCCCAATGCGTGACTGGCCAACCGAGGAGTTTCACCGCCATCCGGCCAAAAGTCCTCCCGAGAGCCCTATGCGAGTTTAGCCAGAACGAGCTCCAGGAGGCCCTCAAGGAGCAGATTGACAGCGAGGAGGCCAGGAAGGCGAGGAACTCCTTAAAGCGCTTTGCTAAGGAGAACGCATGCTCCGCTGAGTGCATAAGCTGCATCACTGAGCTCTAGGGAAGGAACCCCCGAGCTGGCCGACGTACTCCAAAGCTTGCTACAGGGTGTGGTCTTTAAGCCCATCAAGCCAGCCTTCTGAAGTGCGCCCGCCCTCTCCGCTGCCATGGGAGGCAGCCCCTAGAGGCAGTGGTGCCGAGCTGGCGTGACGGGACATTTCGGAGGAATTGGCAGGCTGCCCGGGCGGAGACCTACAACCCTGACGGGAGGAGGGTCTCTCCCCAGAGGGCGGTAAGACCCCCAGGAAATCTGGCCGGCGAGGCTCCCAATGCCCGGCTGGGAGGGCCAGCGCTCACGGGCATCTCCCTCAGCCAGGAACCAAGATCCCGCATATCAAGCCGCTTCCCCCGGGCTCCCCATGAGATCTTGGCTGCTCCAGCTCGGTATGAGTGATCCCATCCCCGCAGGAGACCATTAGGGCTGAATGCTTGCCAAAGCTTCCGCCCGTGAACGGGGGTTGTTTATCATCCCAGGGGGTCATGGAGCCCGTACGCGCCAGAGAGACATCCACGTCCAAAACATCCCGCTGGAAGCTGCCAAGTTCACCTGAACA
Organism: Sphaerodactylus townsendi; assembly: GCF_021028975.2. Lineage (NCBI taxonomy): Eukaryota > Metazoa > Chordata > Lepidosauria > Squamata > Sphaerodactylidae > Sphaerodactylus > Sphaerodactylus townsendi. The sequence goes on along the minus strand of NC_059431.1, from coordinate 96,756,255 downwards.
CCCTACCGCTATGCTCCTATACGCGGAGTCTAATCTAAGTTCAGCTAATCTAAGTCTGTTGGCAGCTCCCCACACTACGTCTATCGCTGCTCTGCACTGCTAGCCCCTTCTACTTCCAAAGTCACCGTACACTCATGCCCCATTGCCCCAGAATGGCAGCATTTCCTGGAGAATCTCTGCAGAGTCCACGGTCACTGGAATTACAACGGAAGAAATGCGGCCGGAGGAAGGGACTGCGTTTTGGAGCCTCACTCAGGAATGCCCCATAGCCAAATCTACAGGACAATGGGGCATGGAAAGTGGAAGATGCTCACAATGGCCCAAGCCAAAGGTCCTTCAGTGAAGAAGCCCCTTGGCCCTCTCCGGCTGTAAGGTTCCAAGCCAGATCTCAAAGCCTCTAAGGCGCCCTGTGGCAAAGCCCTCTAAATCAAGAGCTCCCAGTGGCAGCAAAATGGTCAGTAACCTCAGAGAGAGCAAGATCTCAAATCAGAGTTGTGTCCCTCCTTGCTGCTTTTATATGTATTGCTCTGTATGTATATGTGTCTGCCAGCATGTCTTGCCCCTTTCAAAGGACTCCCTGCGTTTTCCCCTCAGCAGGATTTTTCCATTAGCTTCTAAGCTGTGCTCCTGCGCTTCCAAGCTGAAATTAAGGTACTCCTTCTGATTGTATGTGTTGCCAATGCCTTTGAAGTTAGCTTCGCCCATTACAGCATCCGCTTCTTTAACGGACACAGCTCGTGATTCCCAGGATACCGGCGTTGGATCTTCCAAGCCGCCTCCATCTTAGTTTAAACAACTTCAAAACTTTCTTCAAACCTCTCGCTTGAGAACCTTTCCTTCGGCCCGATCGTCTGAGCCTACACTGCCATTGCGTGGCGTATGCAGCTTTATCTCAAGGCCGCTACAGATCCGCGGATCCCTATCGTGGCTCTTCCAAAGACTACTTGCTAATTTCCATGCGGAAATCTGTTTCCCTCTCCCTCCCCTTTTTCTCTTCTGTTTTTTACGACCAGTAAAGAAGCGGGAGGAGCCACTCATTAACTGACTGGCCTCCCTGGATTTCAGTAAAATCTGGGCCCGTCCTGATACCGCTAGCACTGTCGGAACAGGCCCCTGGTTAAAAAAGGAGCTGCCGCCATTATCGCCTAATACCCAAAACCCGCTTTGGGTTATGGCTGCCAATACAGCAACTTTATCAGTACCTACATTAGCGTTAAGGCCAGGCTCAGCGGGAGCCATATGAAGGAGCGGTCACCGGTGGCTGTAATCCCAAAGATAATTCGATCCGCAAAATTTAAGCACCGTCCATTTACTGCATTAGCCACCAAGGTCGCGGTAAAGTTAAACTCCTTGCAAAAAACCCCCCCTTCCCTTTCTCTTTATGTGATAGAGGAATTTGCCTCTGGATTGCCTGATTGCTTCATTCCCCGGATGCACTCCATCCCCCAAAGGTGCTTCCAAAGCCCCTTTGTGTTGCTGATTAAGCATGCATACCTACATCCCCAGGACCTGCCTCTGTTCCCTCCCCTCGAGGTTCCTCAGGACCCTCGCCTTTGACAGCGCCCATTGATGGCTCTGAAGCCAATTCCCACTCAGGGTCGCTTCTACCTCCTCTGCCCTCCCATCCAAACAACCAAAGAAGAGAGTGTAGGCCTCAGGAGGGCTTTCCCAAGGCATTACATTAAAGCAGCCTTCATGGCCCGGCCCCCAGGAGTGGTTGCGTAAAAGCAACCTTCAAAGGCTTACCGACAAGCTTCCTTCTTCCTTCCTATATTGGGGAATCTAAACACTAACTTTCGATCCCAATCTCCGCCATCCGGCTCTAGAACTGAGCCTGGTGAACCCGCCCGTAACCTGGAAGGGGTGTGTTTCTCAATCCCTCTTCCTACCTGGGTTCCCGTGGACTCCGGGATTCTAAGCCATGACAGGCCAACCTGCATGGAATGAAGCTTCAGGAGGAAACCAACCCCATCCCGGAGTGGGCGCGTCTCTCGAGAGGATTCCCAGCCAAAGCGATCCCAGCAGGAACGCCCGTGGCTAACGCAGCCAAAGACCGAATGACCTGGGAGAGGCGTCGAAGGCGACCACCAGCCAGGCCTAAGCCAAGCTGCTTCAGCAAGACCCGCGAGACACTCCGCTGAGAACCTCTGTGCAGCTCTCTTCATGCGATCATCCACTCACCATCCTTTGCCTGCTCCTTGCTGCCTCCTGCCGATGCATGCGATCGGCCACTTACAACAAGCTTTCACCTCAGACCAACATCAGTAACGGTTGCTTACGCCGCTACTTAGCGATCCTCATCTTTCTGCTCTGGGCCAGTACCTGGGAGTCGGGGAGCCTGCTGAGCTCCTGCCTGCTCCCCGTCTGCAAAGCACCCGGAGACTTCCTAGCGGAGTCTGGGCTGAGCCTCTGGGCGAATTGCCTTCATGAGCCTGCATCCATCAGATATTCTATGAGCCGCCGACCGGGGAACCGTCGTCCAAACCCTCCCGGCTGGCGCTCTTTCCCTTTGTCACCCGAGGCGGTGTCGGCTAGCCACGAGTCCAACACCTGCGCCCGTGACATCACCCGGCGCCCAACCCGAGCGAAGAACCGTAACCGGGCCCATTAAATTCGGCTTCCGGCCAGTTGGAACTGCACACACATGGAGGACATCTCCCCGTTGGGAAACATCTTGCTCCCTGTGGGCTGGTTCTGGACCTGTGGGAGAAGGGAGCGTTTCTCCCACATTCCCGGCCTTGACTCTGCCTGGAACTCTTTTGCTGCCTCCAGTCGCCTCACCATTGTCCTACTCCCAGGCTCCACCACGGGGAGCCGGACGCCCGCCGCCGCCCGCTCGCCTCTGCCTTTCGACTCCTCCTGGCCGGGCGGCGGCACAGCCGCCCTCTCGAGAAGCTGGAGTTCGTCTCCCTCGCAGCTTCCCTGTAGTGGGAGTCCCCCGGTTCGCTTCCTACAATGCTAAGAGACCATTGGCCGGGCTGGCCTGTGCCTCTGCGAGAAGTCCATCAACTCTACCTCCACCGGGCTCTGGGATGCCCACAGCCTCCGAGTGGCAGGAGTCCTTCGCTCCAAAGCGACCCTGAACAATCGTTAAGCTATTGGATTGTTGTTGTTGTTACATCACGCAAGGTTGTGGAGGAATGTACACATAATATGTGTTGTTTTAATCTTTCTGATAATTCCCAGTTGATCCACATGAAAGTCTGCGTGAGCTTTTAGAAGTTGTATCTTAATCTGAAGTATGATGTCTTGCACCCATTGGTGAATTCAGCCCTCTGGAGCTGGCTGCCGGGAGGAGATGGTTGGAGTGCTATTGTACAGCTCTGCATTGGTCCTATTATTATTGCCTTGTTATCCGGATCTTGTTTTAGTTCAATGGAGTGTCTAATATTGCCTGCACGTGTGTGCAAACCCCTCGCGATTTCCCTTACCCCCCGCGAACTAAGTTCCTAATGTTGCACAAACGGCTTGGTCCAGCTTGACCAAACGGGCGGAGGAGATAAGCTGGTCCCTTTTAAATGCAGCTTCATGGCGTTTAGGCCCCCGTTTTCTAAAATGTGGAGGAAGTGTAGTAGTGCACTGCCGACTCCAGCAGTGCCGTATTAGTAGAACGTTGGGACAGCCAAGCGGACCTGCTGCGCCTTAAGCCGGGTCGTGACGCGATCCCCCACCCTCCTCATCCCCATGAGAGTCCACGGGTCATGAACTGTCTGGCTCAATCACCGGGCGCAGGGACAATGGTCTTGCCCCCAGGTGAGGATTAGGCTCAGACGCGTACGCTCCTCTCCGCACGTAGCCAGATGAGATCATGCATCACATGATGATCTCCCGACCTCCCGCTCTCCCGGAACTCCCCAGTCCCCTCCCTCCTACACGCCCCGATAGAGTATGGCAATAAAAGGTGCCAGGAACCCGCAGACGCGGAGACTCATTAGGGAACACGGACTCCTCCGGGTCTCCCGCTGCTGGCGATCTCCACTCAGATGTTATCTCCGGCTGCCTCGTCTTCGCTTCTTAAGCTGACGGCATTAAGGGTCGAGCTTTCAAGCACTCAGGTTTCCTCATGTGTAAAAGACAGCTTTCAAGAGAAGACCAGCACTTAGAATCCAGAGGTGCCCACTGAAACAAATGATGGGTATGGTCAGTTCAGACAATCACCTGTTTAAATCATTGTATGGAACTGCTGGTTTGCTCACGCTCTTCTCATGTGTTCCCAACACTCCAAGAAACTCAATCAGGGGACACAGCAGTTCGATTGCTGAGGACGAGCTGAAAGTCTCTCCTCATCTAATCTTATTCATCAAAGGGTTTGTAAACAAGGACCTTTGCAAACACAATCACCGTTCCAAACACGGTTGTCCAAATGAAGTTTAAAGATTTCTTGGCAAAAATTCACCAGATTAAATCATCAGTTTCCCGTGTAATATATCAAATCTTAAAAGAGATAGCTAATACAAAGTTAACAGTCCAAGTCACAGAGGTTTAGGGAGGAAGAAAAAATAACCGGCTCTCAGGTAAAACACAGCCTCCCCCTCCTTTTACACCTGAGCTCTCTTTAAAATCAATTACTCCACTCGAGGACGGGCAGCCCCTTCCATCACTGAAGCCTGTGATGATAATTTTCAGGTGTCATTAAGCAAAGAGCAAGATTGCTGGAGACGGTTCGTTGGTTAAAGTCAACCCTCATACAATCATCCTATCTTGACACAGATGCTGTGTGAGGTGGTTGAAACTGTCCAGCTGCCTGCTCATTCTTACATACAGGTGTGTGCATGCAACCTCCAACTGCACATCTACATACCTGCACATGGACCTTTGCCACTGCCATTGACAGCTGTAGTAAAACGATATGATCTTACCTGTCTTTATTTTCTGGGTGTGCAAAATCAACAGTCAGAAAGCTGATCAGGTACTATGAAACTGGGGGTGGGAGAGGTCTTTCTTATCACAGGTGATAAACAGCCTTTGCTTTCAAGCAGCAGAACTGAACATTCTTAGAAAAACTGATGACAGCTTGGAGAGTTTCAGAGAGTAGCCTTGCTGGTCAATTTGAGGCGGAACAACTTGATTCGAGGTAGCACCTTAGGAATCAATAAGATGTTCTGAGAATAAATTATTGAGGGTCAAAGTTATTTTTCTCAGAAGAAAGATTTGACTCTTAATTGTGTGTACCCTGAAAATGTTGACAGTCTTTAAGGTGCTACCTCAAATCTAGCTGACGCCTTAGATATAACTAGTCACTGCATTCATTTCTGCTGAGGTGGCAATAAATGATTTCTTTTTTACACCAACAAGGTGCCCAGTGGTTCCATCATGGCCTTCAGAGACCTTTTCTTCTTGAGCCCTGTGTGAATTTTGATACCCTCCTCCATATTGGTCACTAGCCCCTTTGCGTTATATTGAAGTCAGTTTGCTGTGTGATGTTTGTAGCTGCCAGTCAAGAAACAGAGCTAGTTGTAAAGTTCACAAACTGGAAGCAAATCTCATATGTTCAGTGAGATTTAACTCACACAGAATATGTTCAGAATTAGAGCCAATGAGCTTACACTTTGAGTAACAATTCCTGGGAACAGTAAAGAACCTTTTCTTATCTGACTCTGCGTTTGTTGTTGAACATTTATAGAGCTCACACTTAGAGATTCTTTGCAAACAGATTTGTGGTCTCCTTCCCCAAAACAAGGCAGTATCTTGTGGGGGAACAATGCCCTCTTTTACACCAATGAAATCTTAATTAGATTGTGTTTTCACCTCCTGTCAAAGAATAATAAGAAATTAATATATTCATGCAAATTTTGAATGGAAACTCTAGTGCGATTTGGCAAAGAACGACCAGTTTTGCTTACCTTCAATTGTATTTCAAGTACTTCTTCATTCTCTAGAAAGAAATCAGTGGCCACAAGTTCAGAAATTAACATGTGTCGTCTTTAATACAGAATGTTCACTAAGTAGGGAATGAATCACAATGGGGCTTTCTCAGGGGAGAGTAAAAAGTCTGTTCTATGGACCCTGTTATGGAACAACCGTAATTAGTCTGTTCATAACTGTTTGAAGGTCTCATTATTATCATTTCATTTCTTGTAGATGTGAGTTTTCTCAAACTGCAAGTTTTCCCTCCCATATACATTCATCATCACTGATTGCCATAGAGTGTATAGCTTTACTAGACAGGGGTCTGCAACCTGTGGCTCTCCAGATGTTCATGAACTACAATTCTCAATTGGCCATGCTGGCAGGAGCTGATGGGAATTGAAGTTCATGAACATTTCGCGAGCCACAGGTTGCTGACCTGTGTACTAGGAGATCACAAGCAGAGGGCTTGCAAGGACTTGTGGTGGGGTGGGGGATCTCATTTCCCCATTTCCTCTCTCCCTTTTGCTTTTCCTATTTGACCCTCCCTGGCAGTGCCTGCAGTCTCTCCCCTTTCTTTCTCTCCTATCCACTGACCCACTCTTTTCTGCTCCCCTGATTCAACTTCTCCTTTCTCCCTTTTCTACTACTCCCCTCCAGCTTTCCCTTCTCTTGTTTTACTTTTTTACATTCTCTTTCTCCCCCTTCACCCATGCCAATAATGACGCTTGGAATCATTGACAATTGTGGATTGCCTTGCAACTCCCAAAATGGTGACTGAGACTGCACAAGATACAGCCCCATCCAAGAAGGATTTATTATTATTATTATTATTATTATTATTATTATTATTATTATTATTATTATTATTATTATTATTACAAAACAGTTATACACAGCAAACAAGATCAATATGCTGGATTTTGTATTACATCACACGTCGGACACTTCCCAAGCATCTAGGACTGTGTGATGTATCGACGAATAATGCGTGCAGAGCCGAGTAGGGTGGCCTTTTGCAGCTGACATATGGTGATTTTGTCAGCGCCAATTGTTTTTAAGTGCCGTTCAAGATCTTTAGGCACTGCACCCAGTGTGCCGATCACCACTGGGACCACCTTTACTGGTTTGTGCCAGAGTCTTTGTAGTTCAATCCTTAAATCCTCGTATCGTGTAAGTTTTCCAGTTGCTTCTCATCAATTCTGCTGTCACCAGGAATTGCAACATCAACTATCAACACTTTCTTTTTTTCCACAATCGTGAGGTCAGGAGTATTGTGTTCCAAAACTTTGTCAGTCTGAATTCGGAAGTCCCAGAGTAGTTTTACATGTTCATTTTCAGTGACCTTTTCAGGTTTGTGATTCCACCAGTTCTTTGTCACAGGCAGATGGTAGTTGTGGCACAAGTTCCAGTGAATCATCTGAGCAACAGTATTATGCCTCTGCTTGTAGTCTGTCTGCGCGATCTTCTTGCAGCAGCTAAGTATGTGATCTATTGTTTCATCTGCTTCCTTGCAGAGTCTGCACTTGGGATCTGTAGTTGACTTTTCAATTCTGGCTTTGATGGCATTTGTTCGAATTGCTTGTTCTTGGGCTGCAAGAATCAAGCTCTCAGTCTCCTTTTTCAAAGTTCCATTTGTGAGCCACAACCAGGTTTTTTCCTTGTCAATTTTGTCCTCAATTTTTTCTAGGAACTGTCCATGGAGAGCCTTCTTTTGCCAGTTTTCTCTTCTGCTTTGCAGTGTATTTTTACGGTATTCACTCTTTGTCTTTTGCACTTTGAGCAGTTTTCTGCTGTTGACTTCCATCAATGTTGGTTCTTCACTGTTTTTCACAGTGCATGTTTCTCTTCTTCCACCGTTTGTTTCACTTGCAGAAGCCCTCTACCTCCTGATTTTCTGGGTAGGTAAAGTCTGTCAACATCACTACGCTGGTGTAATGAGTAGTGGATTGTCATCAGTTTTCTTGTTTTTCTGTCCAGATCATCCAGCTCTGCTTGCATCCAGTTCACAATTCCAGCAGTGTATCTGATGACGGGTATGGCCCAGGTGTTGATAGCCTTGATCGTATTCCCGCCGTTTAATTTGCTCTTCAAAATTTTTCTGACCCTTTGGACATATTCTCTGCTGACCACATTTTTCACATGTCCATGCTTGATGTTGTCCAGCTGTAGTATTCCCAGGTATTTATAGGATTCAGGTTGATTGCACTTTATGGTTTTTCCATTAGGCATCTCTATGCCCTTACTGTCAGTAATTTTCCCTTTCTTCAAAGCCACTGTGGCGCATTTGTCCAAGCCGAACTCCATACTAATGTCATTGCTGAAGATTCTGACTGTGTTGGTCAGTGACTGAATTTCAGTTTCTGATTTTCCATAAAGCTTTAGATCATCCATGTACAGCAAGTGGGAAATTTTTGGTGAATTTCTTGCAGTTTGATAGCCCAGGTTTGTTTTTTGTAGAATTGTTGACAGTGGGATCATTGCAATGATGAACAACAATGGTGACAGTGAGTCACCCTGGAAAATTCCTCTCTTGATGTTGACAGTTCCGTAACTTTGGTTGCCCATGAACAACTCAGTTTTCCAGTGTTTCATTGCGTTTTGAGTAAACTTGCTAATATTTTCACAAACCCCAATGACATCCAGACATTTGATGATCCAACTGTGTGGCAGTGAGTCGAATGCTTTTTTGTAATCAATCCACGTTGTATACAGGTTTGTTTTGCGGCTTTTACAGTTCTCCAGTATCATTTTATCAATCAGAAGCTGATCTTTGGTGCCCCTACTTCTTCTTTTATTACCTTTTTGTTCTACTGGCAAGATGTTATTTGCCTCCAAGTAATCTTGGATTTGATCAGCAATTATGCCTGTCAGCAGTTTGAACATTGTAGGCAAACACGTTATTGGCCTGTAGTTTCCTGGTATTGTCCCTTTTGCTGAATCTTTCTGTATCAAATATGTTTTTCCAGTTACTATCCATTCACTGATGTTTCCAGTTTGCAGCATTTCATTGAATTGTTCGGCCATTTTGAGTGCAGGCTGGTCAGATATTTGAGCCAAAATCCATGCAACTGATCATTGCCAGGTGATGTCCAATTTTTGACTTTCTTCACTCTTTTACTGATCATTTCTGTTGTTATTTCGAAGTTTCTCATCTTGTTCTTTGAACATTTCTTTTCAAAGTCTTTTATCCACCCAGCATTTTTTTGTTGTAGCCTTTTTTCTGTTTCCCAAAATCTTTCCAGAATGTATTTGTAGCTGTTTTTTCTGGTTTTCATTCTGCACAGCTGTCTGCTGATTCAGACTCTGGTAGAACCGCCTTTGATCAGATTGAAAAAGTTGATTTTGTTTGTACTGGATGACTCTAGCATCATATCGTTCAATTTTTCTGGCTGTTGCTGTGATTTGTTGTTTCACAATTTCAAGTGCTTCTTCAATTTTTCTTGTGTTCAGCCAGTATTTTTTAATCAGGTTATTCTTTATTTTGACATTTTTTCAGTTTTTGTTCCTTCATGTTCTTCAGATTGCTTGCATCTGATCGTAGGTTCTTGATTTTTAACTCCAACCTGATTTTCCATTTTGGTTTTCCAGTCATTTTTCTTGCGAGCTTCAGTTTTTGTATCCCCAATTCTTGTGTTACAATCACTGCTGTACTGTATGCAAGCTGATTAGTTTCTTCCATTGATGTTATCTGGATAGTTGCGAGTGCAGCATTCACATCTTCCATTAGAGGTGCCAGATGTTTTCTTGGTACTGTTTTCAATGTTGGCAGTCTTTGCCTTTCTTCCTTTGATGCAGCATAGGTCAAAATTTTCTCTTTAAGTTCTTGTTGCCTTGTGGTCAATGTGGCAGGTGTACAAAAAATGGCCACAGGTTTTTCATGCAAAATTTCTGCATTTTCTTCTGGCTCAAAATGTTCAGTGGACTCAGATATTGTTAGAACTCCTACAATTGTCTCCACAGTTGCCTGTTCTACTGTTTCATGATTTTTCCGTATTTCTTCAAGTTCGACTTCACTGAACACCTTGTTCCTGGTTATGAATCACCTCTGGTTAGCAAGTCTCAGTTCAGTTACAGTTGAATCTGGATATTCGAGTTTCCACAGCCGGTACATCCATTTTTGGTAGCCACGCTTTTGGGGTTCCGATTTATGGTAGCAGTTCATGACAGTTCGATTCTCTGACATTGAAAATTTCTGCCACTTTGGTAGTTGTTTTGCTTCCAGTTGCCCTGCAGGCCCATGCCCTGGTTGCTCAGCAATGGGTCCTGGTTCCTGTAGCCCACTTGTCGATGGATGCCCAGGTTCACCAGCACCCGCCGCGGTCCTTATTATCCTGGGCGACGACCGAGCCAGTATAGACTTCTTTTGAGTTTGTTTCACCATAGTTTAATGGGTTGGGTGCACTTAGTCCTTCTCCTCAATTGAGACCACTCTGGCATGGTTGAACCTGCCGGTAGTTTGCACTACTGCCAGCACAGCTCTCAACATCACAGAAGCAGTTAAGCCCCCCGCCAACGACAAGGCGGCACCCAGTGGGGGGATTATTATTATTATTATTATTATTATTATTATTATTATTATTATTATTATTATTGTTGTTGTTGTTGTTGTTGTTGTTGTTGTTGTTGTTGTTGTTGTTGTTGTTGTTAATTACCTTTTTAAACCACCCTCCCCCAGAGGCTGAGGGCAGTATACAACATTTTCATATCAAATAATACAATAAAACCAATATAAAACAGTAGATTAAAATTCCCAGTTCGACAAGTATACACAAGTATGGCGACTTCATCCTCCCAACCCCAACCCTCACTCTTAATGTAAACCTACTGGCACTAACAGACCTGCACTTTTTAAAACCACAGTTTTTCCTCTGCAGTTTATCCCAGGCCTCTCCCCCCTGTACCAGTCGCTAGAAGTTTCTGCCAGGTAGACAATGTTGTGTGCCTGACCTTGGCATGCCACACCACTTCCTAAAGAGCTCACTGTGCAGCCCCTCTCCCATCATTTCTGCCTGCAGGGTCGGATGGCATGATAAAACAGGCTGCCCCCCCCCCTCCCTGCTACACCTGCAGTAAAGGGTATGAATGAGTGAATGGGCCTGGAAGCCAGGCTCAGTGATGTCCTGGCTTCCCTGACTTGTCCCCCCCCCCCATTCTGGCCCAATTACTGGTTACCTTCTTGGGCAATTTGCAGTGCCTGCTCTTCCTGCTCCCATCCAGGACGAGATTGTCCAAAGGTAATGCTGAGGACTGAGGTTAGGGATTGGGGGGGCTTGTCATAGGCACTATTTTCCCTAGATATGCCCCGGTCCAACTATATCCTGTCAACCTTATGTTGAATGGCAGTAGTTACAACTGCAACATCTGTTGTTATCTAAACATGGCCCTGCAGCACTACGTCCCCTTCCGCACATGCAGAATAATGCACTTTCAGTCCACTTTCAATGCACTTTGCTGCTGGATTTTATTGTGCGAAATAGCAAAATCCACTTGCAAACAATTGTGAAAGTGGATTGAAAGTGCATTATTCTGCATGTGTGGAAAGGACCTAAGAATCTCCCTTACTTGTGAAAACTCTCATTAAATCAATGCAGAGAACAATATTTGTTTATAAATATTTGGTGTCAGTTAATAAATATGATATGCAAAGTCTTATAAATGAATGGAATAAGTATGATGGCGTCTGAGTGACTGAAGCTGCCTTTAGTTATGGAGTCTGGTATCTGAAAACAAAGTCTTTTTCCTCACAGACGAAGGCAAGCCGGAACCTTATCTTTATTATTAATACTTTCAGTTTCCTCTTTTTTGGTTTGTTTTAGTGCCATGTAATTGTATTTGTTTGCTATATTTGGCTTGCCTCCTTCTGATAGCTGCCTGATTAAGCAAACTGTAGCAGGGAACCATGCTTAGTCATCATTAATTTTGTTTTACTTTTGACTACAACAAATTAAAGTATGTCTGTATAGAAGCCAAACTCCCTGTTTTTGCTCAGTTACCGTATGTACTTGTGTATAAGTCGACCCACATATAAGTCGAGGCACCTAATTTTACCACAAAAAACTGGGAAAACTTATTGACTCACGTATAAGTCGAGGGTGGGAAATGCAGCAGCTACTGGTAAATTTCAAAAATAAAAATAGATACCAATAAATTACATTAGAACATAAGAACATAAGAACAAGCCAGCTGGATCAGACCAAAGTCCATCTAGTCCAGCTCTCTGCTACTCGCAGTGGCCCACCAGGTGCCTTGGGAAGCTCACATGTAGGATGTGAACGCAATGGCCTTCTGCGGCTGCTGCTCCTGAGCACCTGGTCTGTTGAGGCATTTGCAATCTCAGATCAAGGAGGATCAAGATTGGTAGCCATAAATCGACTTCTCCTCCATAAATCTGTCCAAGCCCCTTTTAAAGCTATCCAGGTTAGTGGCCATCACCACCTCCTGTGGCAGCATATTCCAAACACCAATCACACGTTGCGTGAAGTAGTGTTTCCTTTTATTAGTTCTAATTCTTCCCCCCAGCATTTTCAATGGATGCCCCCTGGTTCTAGTATTGTGAGAAAGAGAGAAAAATTTCTCTCTGTCAACATTTTCTACCCCACGCATAATTTTGTAGACTTCAATCATATCCCCCCTCAGCCGCCTCCTCTCCAAACTAAAGAGTCCCAAACGCTGCAGCCTCTCCTCATAGGGAAGGTGCTCCAGTCCCTCAATCATCCTTGTTGCCCTTCTCTGCACTTTTTCTATCTCCTCAATATCCTTTTTGAGATGCGGCGACCAGAACTGGACACAGTACTCCAAGTGCGGTCGCACCACTGCTTTATATAAGGGCATGACAATCTTTGCAGTTTTATTCTCAATTCCTTTTCTAATGATCCCCAGCATAGAGTTTGCCTTTTTTACAGCTGCCATGCATTGAGTCCCATGGAACTATCAACTAAGACACCTAAATCCCTTTCCTGGTCTGTGACTGATAGCACTGACCCCTGTAGCGTGTATGTGAATTGAGGCATCAGTAGGTTAAATGTTTTTAAATATTTATTTCAAAGAAAAACAGTAAACTAGCTCTGTAAGCCCTGGTTCTCCCTTTAAATCCACTCAGAATGGAAGGGGGTTGATTTAAAGGGAGAATCTGGGGAAAATTTGAGGGTGCCTGTCAGGGGAAGAATGTTTATGTTAGCAGTACCAACGTTTCAGAGTATCTTTAGGAGACCCTCATGATGATACCACCAAGGTTTGGTGAAGTTTGGTTCAGGGGGTCCAGAGTTATGGACCCTCAAAAGGGTAGCCCCATCTACTATTAGCTTCCACTGGAAACAATGGGGGATGGGGGCACCCACTTTGGGGATCCATAACTTTGGATTCCCTGAACCAAACATCACAAAACTGGTATCTGGCTGGTAATCAGCAAAACTGGCTGGTATCAGCAAGAGATTATCCTGATGACACCAGCCAGGTTTAGTGAAGTTTGGTTAAAGGGGTCCAAAGTTATGGACCCTCAAAATGTAGCCCCATCTACTATTAGCTCCCATTGGAAACAATGGGGGATGGGGCACACTTTTGGGGGTCCATAACTTTGGACCCCCTGAACCAAAGTTCACCAAAGCTGGCTGGTATCATTGGGAGTGTTACCTGATGATACCCTGAAATTTTGGTGCCACTAGTCTAAAAACTGTGTCCCCGGCAGCTGACAAAGTAAAACCCTAAAATATTTTTTTAAAAATACACCTCACTCGCGTATAGAGGGGGGCTTTTTCAGCACAAAAAGTGTGCTGAAAAATTCGACTTATATGCAAGTATATATGGTATTTGTTTCTTCCATTGAAAGCAGGGGGAAGAAAAAGAAACAATTAAGAAACTTACCAAGTAATATCTCACCTGCGAACTCTTCTAAACAACCTCACATCAATGACCTTTTAAATTAAAAAGGAACAGTATCAAATGCATCATCTGCCTTGATTCTATAGTAATCTCCTATGAAAAATTCAGCTACAGGGTTGGGAGTTATAAATAACTAGCGGGCCCGGCCATGCATTGCTGTGGTTCAGTCTGGTGAAGTGGGAAAAAAAGAAAAGGGGAAGCAAACAGTTCGAACTTGTGTCATTGCATAATGCTTGCAAGGGAGGGGAGGGGCAAGGGGTCCCTCGCTCCCCTCCCTCTCTCCCGTTCCCTTGCATGGCACCCCGCCCCATCCCTCTCTAACGTTTCCCTTCCTCTGCTAGGATGGGTGGGTCATGTCCAGGTGGCGGGCCCTGCTGGTTTTGTGTTTCATTGCTCCTGCACATGAAGCCTGCCGGGTTCCACAAAAAAACCCAGCATTTTTAAAGCTAGTGACATCAAAATTTCAGGGTATCTTCGAGAGACCGTCCTGATGACAACCTCCAAGTTTGGTTAAGTTTGGTTCAGGGGGGCCAAAGTTATGGAGTCCCAAAAGGGGTGCCCCATCCCCCATTGTTTCCAATGGAAGCTAATAGAATATATGGGCTTCCCCTTTGAGAGTCCAAATCTTAGCCCCCCTGAACCAAACTTCACCAAACGTGGGGGGTGTCATTAGGACAGTCTCCTGAAGATACCCTGAAAGCTTTGTGACTGTGCTTCTAGAAATGTGCACCCCACAGGCTGCACCAGAAATTCCCCATTGACATCAATGGGAAAAAATCAATGCAGAAGTAAGATTCTTGACAGGGAGTGCCTATCAGGGGTGAAATTGTTAAGCTAGTGACACCAACATTTCAGAGTATCATCAGGAGACTGTCCTTATGACACTCCCCAAGTTTGGTGAAGTTTGGTACAGGGGGGCCAAAGTTATGGGTCCTCAAAGGTGCAGCCCCCATCTCCTTAGCTCCCATTGGAAACAATGGGGGATAGGGGCTACCCCTTTGGGTGTCCATAACTTTGGACCCCCTGAACCAAACTTCACCAAACCTGGGAGGTACCATCAGGACAGTCTCCTGATGATACCCTGAAATTTTAGTGCTGCTAGCTTAACAATTGCATGCCTGACAGCAGGCACTCTCCAAATTTCCCCAGATTCTCCTTTTAAATCCACCCCCTTCGGCATGGATTTAAAGGGAGAATCTGAGGTCCCCAGTTTAAACACTGAAAGTGATGCTGTTTCAGGGTGGGGGATAATCCACCCCAAAACAGCATCACTTTCAATGTTGTATACCACCCTATCCCTGAAGGGCTCTGGGCGGGGTACAATAAAATCAGCAAACAACAAAACAATATACACCAAAGTACAAACAATATAATGATTCTCCCTCTAAGGTGGATTTAAAACGATAATCTGGGCTCCCTAGCTTAAACACCATTGAAAGTGATGCTGTTTGGGGGTGAATTCCAGCATCACAGTGATTGCCCATGGGGAGGGGGGGCGCAAAACAGATTTTGCACCAGGCTCCATTTTCCCTCTGTGTGAGAGGCATCTCCTCCTTGCATTCAGCGGGGCCTTTCATTTTCTCTAGGAATTGTTAATTGTTAATACAACTCCACTTTACAATGAGCTTGATAATTAAGAACAGCAGAAGTATTCTTACTTGAGACTAATTGGTGATCACTGTTTATTGGTAGCAGAGACTGTAGTGGCATCCTTCCAATTACTAAACAACATTTCTTGTAAACTGGATCTTCTAAAATCCAGAGTAGATTTTGGTTATGCTCCTCCACTCCTTATAGAAAATAATAGAAATATGGGAAAGAGCCCTCATAGAAAATAATAAAAATACAGGACAGAGAGGCCAGTCCATGTTGTTGCTGAGTCCTTTCTCAAGTGTGATCAAGATCAGAAGTGCATCCTGTAAGCCAGTGGAAGTTAACATGAATGGGGATAAACTGCATTGTCATCACCTACATAATGACAGAATTGTCCTTCATGTTACTCCCAAGTACTGGAACCAGGGCCTCTGGTGAGGCACGGTTCAAGCACACTACTCATGAGCCAGCTACTTAGAATTGAACGTCATCATGTGGACCTGACCAATGTTGGTCATTGTGTATACTGGACACCACACTACCATTTTAATAAAGGGCTAAATTTTAATTGCTGGGCCTGTAATTTACAGAATTCCTTTCTTAAGCATATACTTTGGCCTGTCCAGTTATTCAACCTTTGAGGGAGAAAGTAATTACTCTTATCATTTTTATATTAGATTAGTCATTGACCTTTGAGAACTTTGAAATGATTTGCTCCTGGAGACTGATGGCCAATGAAAATTGATTCTCTATGCCCTTGCTAAAAGATTATTATTATTATTATTATTATTATTATTATTATTATTATTATTATTATTATTATTATTATTATTATTATTATTATTATTATTATTATTATTATTATTATTATTATTATTATTATTATTATTATTATTATTATTATTATTATTATTATGGTAGATTTCACAGCTGCCAGATCTTTAGCTGGTTGTTGGCCATTCATTACAATTCGAGCCTCACCCAGAGGTCTAAGAAATTGTAATGTATCGGTGCAGTATTCATGCGGATTCCAGCAGGGCTGCCTTCTGAATTTGACAGATGTTAATTTTGTCAGTTCTAAGATGTTTCAAGTGCTGCCCTAGTATTTTCGGAATGGCGCCCAGCATGCTGATTCCCACTGGGACGACCTCAGTTGGTTTGTGCCATAGACGGTGAAGCTCAATTTTCAAATTGAGGTATCTAGTGACCTTCTCATGTTCTTTTTCAGTGATCCTGCTGTCACCAGGTACTGCTATGTCGATGATGGTCACTTTCTTGTCCTCGATCACAGTGATGTCTGGTGTATTGTGTTTCAACACTTTGTCAGCTTCTTTGCACAATCTGCACTTTGCTTCATCTGAGGATTTTTTTATTCTGGCTTTGATCAAATTTGTTCTAATGGCTTGCTCTTGAGTGGCTAAAATCAAGGATTCACTTTCCTTTTTCAGATTTCCAGTTGTTAACCACAGCCAGGTTTTTCATTGTCCACCTTCTCCTTGATCTTCTCCAGAAGTTGGCCGTGCAGTGCTTTGTTGTGCCAGCTTCCGCTCCTCATTTTAATCATATTTTTCCTGTATTCTTGTTTGGTTTTCTGAGTCTTCAGCAAATGTCTGTTCTTCACTTCAATCAATGCCTGTTCTTGATTTCCATTCACATAATCGGCCAGCGCATGATTCTCCTCTTCCACTGTTTGCTGTATTTGCATTAAGCCTCTGCCACCAGATCTCCGGGGAAGGTATAATCTATCAGTATCACTGCATGGATGTAAGGCATGGTGCATTCATAAGCTTCCAAGTTTTTCTATCCAATGCATCCAACTCAGCCTGTGTCCAGTCAATGATTCCCGCAGTGTACCTGTTGTTGTTGTTGTTAATTAGATTTAGTATACCACCCTACCCCCGAAGGGCTCTGGGTGGTGTACAGTAAAATCAGCAAACAACAAAACAATATACCACAAAATCAGCAAACAACAAAACAATATACCACAAAGTACAAACAATATAACCAGAAAAAATACATTAAAATCCCTTTTAAAAAGTAGCAGCAATATAACTTGTACCACATTTATAGACGACATCCGCTCCCATATGGCAACAGAGATAAATGCCCACCTCCAGTAATCCAGTGGATTTCGGCCCTTAAATCCTTATCAACATTTGAATTTGTGGCATATAGATAAAAACTGTGCATGGATATATTCTTAGATATGTGGAAACCTTTTATAGATACTTATCTATGGACTTGCTGCCATTGTGGATTTTTAAAAAAATATTTCTGTTTAGGGTCAAAATAAAAAGTATAAAAAGCTAGAGATACCAATTGCCACCTCCTGTTTTGCCTACCATCCTTCCCCCGCCCCCCATCCCCAGCTAAACAGTAGGGATGACAGAGGCAAGAGGGCATAGGAGATGTCCCACCACCATCCAGCAATCAGGAACTCCACATTGCACTGATCTCCCAGTTTCAGGGCTCTGCCTACCATGATTCCCTAGATGCAAGCTTTATATTGAAGGCTGCCTCAGGAAGTGACATCATTGCACCAGGGGTGATGTTCCAGCATTGGTGCAAAGCTGTATGTTTTAATCACAGTTTTAGACAAATGCTAGAATGTCACCCAACATGATGAAGTCACTTCCAAATTGTGCCAGAAGTAGTGTCATCACACCAATGATGCTGATTGCTATTCCTCATTTTCCTCCTTGTGCCTGGTTGAGTAGTGGCAAGCAAAAGCAAAAGGGAGTTGGAAGTCTCCTGCTGCTAGCAGGCAAGCAGGAACCCTGCATTCACTGATCTAATTTTTTTCAGGGCTTTGCATACAGAGGTTTCCTAGAAGCACAATTTAGGCCTTTTCTGCAGTCCCACTTACCACAGATTTTCCCAGGGGTCAAACCTTGTGTCTTGAAAAGATTTTTTGTGAAATCAATCCACACACATCCATTCCTCCCCTCCCTCCTTGTCTCTTCAGCTGCATTTATAACACATTGTACAACTGAAAATGTATTATTCCTAATGGTGATGGAATGTTATCCCTGAAGCAGAAGAACAACCCTTCCCCCCTTTTTTTCTTTTACACAGGTGCTCTAGTGTTAGTGTGCTGTCACATTGAAACAGAAATTGAAAAAATGTCTCAGCCTCCACTTCTACCATTGAGAACAAACCACACAAAATGGAAGCCAAAAAAGTCTACTGGAGCAGGTGAAGGAACAGAAATATGTAGCTCCCCCACCAAAAAAATAAATTTTCCACCTAAATTCGAGCTGCAGTAACAGACATTTGTCACTGCTGCAGTCCCTTGTCAATTTCACTGTTCCTAACCTCCGAAAAAGTGTGTCTTCATTTTAACCTCACATGGTGGATTCAGTATGAAATTGACAAAGCTGACTTAATTGCCCCTGCTTCTTTGTTTCTGTACCCGAAGGTTACCATAGCAAGCTCTACATGAAACTGACAAAGCTGATCCAATTGCCCATGCTTCTTGTCTTTGCCTCAATGTTACATCCCCAGTTCGATGTTGAAAAAAAAAATCAAAGTTCCTTTTGAAAATGGAGGACAAGGGGAAGTGAAAATGGCTGAAGGAGAGTTTTCACTATGATAAAGGGGTGTGGACAAGCACAAGGTGTCTGGTGTGGTGGAAAAATAAAGACTGTTTCAACATGATCCATGCTCAAGGGAAGCTGGCTCAGAATTGGATCCAAAAATTGCTGTAAAAGTGCTCGGGAAAACAACAGAGGAAAAATAAAACCTAATGTTTCTGGAATCTGAGGAAAAAAATGTAAGTTTTAAAAATGTACCATTTGGCACAAGATTTGTTGTAAACAATGTGTGTGGAAAAGGCTGTTTCAGCAAGTGTTGAATTGTGAGCAAAGGAAGGGCGAATCATTAAGTGTAGCATTTGTACTCTTTAACGTCAGTTGCTCTTGGAGTCTTCAGGGCCTCACCCTCAATGCTTCCAGAGCAGCTTAGCTTAGGCAAAGTCACGGAGGCCTATGGAGACTTAGCTCTGAAACAAATCTGGCCTTCATTTACAAGTTGCAGTTTTATATTCAGAGACAAACTTTTTAATTAGATCCAGAAGGACTTCCTAACATACTCCTAATTGTTCTCTACTGGTTTCTTTTCAAAACAATGTCACTAAACAATGTCTGAGTTCAGGGCTAACTTCTAAAATATGTTTATATCACTCAGTGGAGATAATTCTGGGTTTGTGCATCCAATGCATCATTCTTATGTCCCCAAATCATTCTTATGTCCCAAAATAAGGGCTTTTTACTGTCTCTGGATGTTATTCAGTTTTCAGTATTCTGCTGCAAAGTAGCCATGATGGATCATAGTAAAGGATAAAATAAACTAGCCCAGTGGTGGCGAACCTATGGCACAGATGCCAGAGGTGGCACTCAGAGCCCTTTCTGTGGGCATGCTTGCACAGAGTCCGTCATGTGGAGGGGCGGAAAATCACCCCCTCCCACACACACACACATCCAAATAAGTGGGTTTTGGGTTGCAATTTGGGCACTCCGTCTCGAAAAGGTTCGCCATCACTGAACTAGCCCATCTTGAGAAGGAGCAAACAAGAGGAAAACCCTGTTCAGATGGCAAATAACTTGGCATGCATTCAGTGGTAGCCAATGTTAGATTTATTTTCATATAGATAAATCTGGTAATTTAGCAAAGTGCACAAAGTATATTGTGGGCAGCAAAGCTCATCTAATCCCTTTGTGTGCTCAGGGACAAAATGACTCGGGTTGACAAAGAAGACAATCAGATGTTTTCCCAAGTGACTGATCAGAATGATTAAGTCAGAAGTGCCTTATAGAGATCAATAATATTTTTTGAAGTATGAGCTTTTGAGTGTCAAATTGAATCTATGGAATTGACATTATTCAGTTCCCTCTCTTGTTCAGAAATATTCAAATTATTAAGAGGTTGACTCACAGACAGTGAATTTTCTACTTTAATTTCAAATGCCATGAGAACCTGCTCACCTTTGTCCTTTTCAATCCCTTATGAGAGAGGACGAATGGCACTATCTGTATTCTCTAACTAATCCCAACCCTGTGGGTCCTGGCTCAATTCTGTAAGGTTTGTAAGATTGAGTTTCCTTATTTATTACTGTAATATCCCTAACTGATTATTTTGTTCCTTCCTTACAGTGGGGCCCCTCGTTGTGTTTGGCACCGTTCAGCTTTCAGTTTGTTAGTTATTTAGCCTTTATTATTGGGATTTTAATGTGCCCTCTCGCTTTGCCACTGCTGCAGTACTGCAGTCACAGCTCTGCTCATGATCCGTGTACAATCCCAGTGGAAGTTGTTTCAGGTAGCCAGCTCAAGGTTTACTCAGCCTTCTATCCTTCTGAGGTCAGTAAAATAAGTGCCCAGCTTGCTGGGGTAAAGTGTAGACGGCTGGGGAAGGCAATGACAAACCAGCCCATTAAGATAAACACTGTGATGTAATGTCACCCCCATGGGTCAGTAATGACCCAGTGCTTACAATTACTGCACAGCTGCCAGATTCCAATCCAACACTAGCCCACTGTACTGCACTGGCTCTCAATCAGCTGTCTTAGGGATTTTTCTTTTCTTTTTTCAAAGTTCTGAACAGCTCTTGGGGAGAAAGTTCTAAATCAAATTGGGGAAGGGACACATGAATATATACCTTATATACTTGCATATAAGTCTACTTTTCCAGCACATTTTTGTGCTGAAAAAGCCCCCCTTCGACTTATACACGAGTGAGGGTCCCACTTAATTCTTGTGTGGCGTTCCCCCTCTCCCGTCTTCGCTCTCTCCTACCTTCTTCTCTGCCTTCCCCCTTTCAGCTGATTTCTCTGCCTCTGCTCTCCTCTGCCGCCTTGTCTGCCTCCTCCCTTTCAGCCACTTTCTCATCCTCCTTCTCTGCTTCGCTCTCCTCTGCCTTCTTCTCTGCCTTCCTCTTTCAGCCGCTTTCTCTGCCTCTGCCTTCTTGGTGGCAACCTGCCCCTGGCTCTCGGTGGGTGACAGCCAGTCGACCTGGGTGAGCTGGACAAGCTGCGGGATGTAGAGATCGGTGGCAGAAACCTTAGGATTGGTGAGATGGGGGGTCAGTGGCAGAGACCCCCAAATAGCGCCCAACCTATTGTATCTATTTTTATTTTTACAATTTACCAGTAGCTGCTGCATTTCCCACCCTAGACTTATACTTGAGTCAATAGGTTTCCCCAGTTTTTTGTAGTAAAATTAGGTGCCTCGACTTATATTTGGTTCAACTTATACACGAGTATATACGGTATGGGTACCAAAAGCTTCCTTATGCTGAAATTCCACTGGCCTGTTCTGACTCTTCAGAATTTCAAGTGAAGTTCTTTCATATCACACCTTACCTGATTGAACTAGAGATTGAGCTACAGATTGAACCTGGCTGGAACCTTCTGCATGCAAAGCAGATGTTCTTGCTCTGAGTCTCTAAATGAAGTCCCTAAACAAAATCACTTTATACTGACTCAAGTTCTTGGTTTACCAAGGTCAGTGTTGTCTACTATGATTGGAAGGGGTGGTTTACGAGCTTAGCTAAGGTCTTTTCTATCACCTACTACCTGATCCTTTTCACTAGAGATTTTCATTGGATGGAATGGAAATCAGGCAGGAATTAACTATACACAAACATTTGTTTTGATACAGGCACAGTTTTTAATCAAGTTTTTTTTAAAGTTTCTTTAGTTGCTTAGATGTTATGAGAGGTTCTTTACTTTAAGCTGATATAGTTAGATGTCACTGGCTAATGGATTCAGGATGGGTTCTTATAGGCTGGTATCCTTTCACACAGTACATAGACCTTGACACTGTTAGCTACTTACTTCGTATAAACCTCCCTCCTGAGGTAACTATAGCAGAACACTAATACACCAGATTGGGAATTCACCTGTGTGTATAATTCCTGTTTTAACTGGTTTGGAAATTCTTCTTCTACACCCAGAAGATATATTCCCTTCCCTTTTATTTATGATCACCTGTGGAAAGTCTCACTACTATTCCACCTTCAGCCTCGACCACTAAATAAACACTGTGTTTTCTTGCCTGAGTTTTTTCTGCTTTCAGCACACGGTGACACTCAGAATGTTTGAAGTCAGATTTACTCCCTGAGAAGACTTCTGTTAGCTATTTGGATTTTAATATTTTCTTCCTTGCTTTGCGCTGCTGTTGTATTTATATATTCTTTGCACATTTCTATTAATAAAATTTATTATTTATATTTTGTGGTGTTGTTTGGGTTTGGGAGTTTTAATCTTAACCAGTACAGTAGAACTAGAGGAACTCTCTGCCACTGCGTGGATTCTGATTTGGTTGACACAAAGCACTCAGAGCCAATATTCTTTTAAAAAAT
This sequence comes from Sphaerodactylus townsendi, assembly GCF_021028975.2. Classification (NCBI taxonomy): domain Eukaryota; kingdom Metazoa; phylum Chordata; class Lepidosauria; order Squamata; family Sphaerodactylidae; genus Sphaerodactylus; species Sphaerodactylus townsendi. Next base: position 96,733,578 of record NC_059431.1, on the reverse strand, counting down.
CATTAATTTATTGAGAGGTAAACATTCCTCAACTAGTAAAACAGAATTTATAAATATAACATATAGTCAGCTGATATAAAATCAAAAATATCAAAGATCGACTGTAAATTAATAGCCTTAAAATGGTTAGCAATGGTAGCATTGGCTTCGTTCCTTAAGAAGTAGTCCAAAGCAAACTAATTTAAGATCAGGCTTGTTTCTTTACAAAGTAACTCTTTTTGTATGTAGTTACAGTTTATCGGTTTCAGATTTCAAGTTCAAGCAGAACAGTAAACAATCTCTACTGACATAAATACATGCACCTATATAGAGAGAGTTTCTAGCCAACCCATACAGTGTGACTGCTGCAGATAGAATGTTCACTCTCTGAAAATTTCTCCCAACATGCAATCATCAGGTGCAAATGACTTCAAAGGATTGTTAGAATGTGACACTTCGATCAATGGTCGCAGCTAAGTCGTGTTGACCTTCAGCTAGCAAACTTGATCAGCTACTGCCTGGGAAGGCTAAAGAAAAGCAAAAACAAAGATTTAATATGAGAATCAAACTATTCAGACATGTCTGCTTGTTAGGCTAAATTAGGCCTTTTTCCACAAGTACCTTTGCCTATTTTTGTTGCAAATACCAAAGTAGTTATTTTTGGAAATCAGCTTGCAAGTGTCCTACTTTGCAAGGCTGACTTCCTGATTAATGCCCAGTAGGGCTAAAGTCCTTGTCCCTCAGTCTCTTAGCTGAGGGTTAGTTTTCAGGGTTTGGTGGTTATTATACAAAATGGTAGGGTCTGTGTTCTGTTCCCCAAGCAAACTAAAATCAGGTGCCTTGCACGTCGCCAGAACAGAGTGTAAGACCCACAGACAAAAGAGTTCAAAAATAGTTTAATATAACATTGAAAGTTTAGGACTCTGACTCCTCCCATGAGGTCTAACTAATAATGACTACTTGTGATGCTGGAAATGATTGGAGATGGTTTGAAGAATTTGCAGACACCAACTTTTATTAACTGCTTCTAAGGAAGTCTGCACTGCTTTGCCGCTTCTGAGATCTCCCTATTTGGACTCTGTTTCCTTGCAATTCTGTCGAAACTTGATTGCTCAAATACCATGAATCTTTAACAACTTATACTTCTGAGATATTGCTGTCTCCAGTCTTCCCCAGACACCTGAACTAAACAGACTGTAAAACAGGGACTGCTAACTACTAGGAATGCTATAGTGCTCTTGCCCATAGCAGAGTTCTTAAAGGGACAGGGTCCAACTAAGGTTCCCTCCCACAGAAAACTGTACAAAAGACAACTAAAACTATTCTAACGAAAGGTACAACTGACTCTTAAATAAAGACAATAGTGAGGGTGTCTCTAGGAGCATGACAGTCTGTTCCCCCTTTGGATGGGGAATTAGCAAGGGGCAGACCTTGCTTTGCGAGAGAGGATAACCAGGTCAATCTACCTGTTTATACCAGAGTTTTTTCTCCCCTAGAAATCTGTGGTAGACCAAGGAGTTAAAAAGTTCAACAAATTTTATTTAGAAGCAAAAATAAACTTATAAGCATGTAATTGGGGTAAAATACACATACACAAGAATGTTTAGAGATTCCTAAGATTTTAAAAGGGAGAAAGGATAGGACTTGGAATAGAATGTAGTCACTGAGGGTAATCATTACCTGTCCAGTGGAGGAATGGTCCACGAAGTAGAGTTCAACACCCGCATTGACCTCCAAGAGACGGAGTGAAAACAGTGCTGGGAACAGTTTGACCAGACCACAGTGTAGTCTAGAAATACTGAACACTGATCGCAAATGGGGCAGCCTAATTATAGGAAAATTTGCCCCTCTAGTGATGTTAAAAGAGCAAATCTTCCCAGACAAAGATGACTTTTGTCTTCCACAGGAGAACAATGAGATGGACACTTGGCTTGATGTCTCAAACACAGGGTGTATCCAAAAATGATTAAATTTTAGGTGGGGTTGATGAAATCACAAATCGAGGGTTATTCCAACTCAGACTGAGGAGTAAAGCAGGAAAGGAATGATAGGATTAGTGAGGTAAAGAATGGCTGCCAGGAATCCTTGATTGTATTATATCGCTGGTGTTTGCCTCTCCTTTGCTGAACAGGAGGCAGGTGTGCATCAGTCCCCGGGCAGGGGCTACTTTTCTCAGGCTATTGTTTTTCAAATGGATTCAGGAAAGTTGTAGCTGGCAGCTACTCATTCCAATGAGTAACAGGCAGACCTGCCCAGGAAGATCCTTTCTTTATTGGTACCACTGTGCAGATTCAGGAGATGGCTACCATCTTTGGCCTGTACTGCTAAGGCACCTATTAGAGGAGGGGGACACTGCTTCCGAGATCAACCCCCTTGCCCACTATCCCACCTCAGGTCTGGCTGGTAACAGTGGTGGCTTGTTACCCTTGGCAGTAAGGATTCATTCCCCAGCCTTGTTTTGCTTGCCTTGAACTGTCACTACCCTTTGACATTTTCTCTGGCTCAAGGTGCCTTTTTTTTATCCAAGGAAAGACACTACTAGCAAATGGCTCCACTTTCCTGCATGCCATTTTCCCAATCATAATCATCTCTCTCATTAAGGCTGTTGTTTGACCTGTGGGACAAATATGTAAGGATCAGCTTTGCAATGGTTTGGGCTTTGAAATTCTAAACGTGCACATACAAACTCAAAGCATGGGTGAACCACAACCCACAGGTGGATATTCTTGTCATAACTTGTGGCTCTGTGAACACTTTTGCAGATGTCCTCATTTTCGTCTTCTTTGTCTTCTCTTTTGCAGGTTTCCCCCCCAGCTCCTGATCACTACTGAGACATTTATGAAGCAAAATAGATTGGTATTATCTAGTTAAATTCCAGATGGTGTTTATATCATATGCCAGTCAAGAACTTTTTTCCCCTCTCCCCAGGCACTGTTTTGATTGCTTGGTCCTCGTGGATCACCTTATTTTCTTGCCTTACACACTCAAAAACCATCCAAAGTAAAAACCAACTGTTGTTACTGAAAATGGATTGTTTTTCAGAGAGCAAAGAGTGATAGAGCGGTCACAGATCATAAGGGGCATGTTCGTTCAAAGAATATGTTGAAAAATAGGATTTTAAACAATTCCTGAAACATAATACTTCAATTTCAGTTTTTCCAAGTAGGTCATAGATACTATCCTGTGATAAGCCTTCCAGCAACCCTGGTTGCTTGATCTGGTCAGACTTCCAAGCTATACTTGGCTTGGAACCTCTCAACATTTATATCCCACTGCAGTCCTAAGGGCAGCCATTTTGTGGTTGGCTATGCCTAGGTTAGGAAATTCCTGGAGATTTTGGGGGTGGAGCCTAGGGGGGGTTAGGGAAGGGGACCTCAGTGCGGTATAATGTCATAAAATCCACCCTCCAAAGCAGCCATTTTTTTCCAAGGGGAACTAATCTCTGTGGTCTGAAAATTCAGATTAGCCTGCGCACTCCCACACACGCCAGCTGGGTGACCTTGGGCTAGTCACAGCTTTTCGGAGCTTTCTCAGCCCCACCCACCTCACAGGGTGTTTGTTGTGAGGGAGCAAGGGCAAGGAGATTGTAAGCAATCAAGGAGATTGAGGGAAATTATCACACCTTTGGATAAAGGTCCAGTGATTCATTTAAGACAAATCTTGAGGTCAGCAATGGTAGCTTAATGTTTAATCTGGAAATATCCGGGAAGATTTTATTCTACCAGTTACACTGGTTGCCCACTATGTATGATACAATTTGCCTGGCATGCCATATCTGATCCAGTGTCTATTAGGTAGTATTTTATGGACAGAACAGATTTTATTAGGTTTAGATGCTTCTGGCGCATCACTTCAAATGTGCACGGTTTTTTTCTGTCTTAATATCATCTCGGGTTAAATAGGTTTTGTAATGTTCTAAAATCTTCAAAGTTTGTGTGATTGCAGAGAATGGTGAGCCAGAGATCAAATCAGGGATATAAAGCTTCTTGCCCTGACCTGGATGGTGCAGGCTAGCCTACTCTCATCAGATATCAGAAGCTAAACAGGGCCAGACCTGGTTAGTACTTGGATGGGTGGCCACCAAGGAATACCAGGATTGCTATGCGAAGGAATGCAATGGTAAACTAGCTCTGTACCGTGTCTCCATACCTGTCAGTCGTGACTTAACAGCACTTTACAGACACACACATAAAATATTTTTCTTGAATTAGTACCCTAAACTATTTAAGTCTACCAAGAAAGAAGGGGAAAAAGAAGAGGAAAAGATCTTCCCTCTCAAATTATTTGCAAACAGATGATGTATTAGTTCAGTGGTGGGATTCAGCCAGTTTGCACCACTTCAGCAGAACCGGTTGTTAAAATGGTGCTTGTAAACAATCAGTTGTTAAATTATTTGAATCCCACCACCGGAACCGGTTGTTAAATTATTTGAATCCTACCACTGGTATTAGTTATATATTTATTCCACTCTTCCTGGAAGAAACTCAGGATGGAGCTCAATATTATCTTCCTTGCACCCTATTTTATCCGCACAAAGCAGGTGAGACTGAAAAAAGGTGACCTTATTTATCTCAGGAAGCATTACAGAAAATGTGTGCCAGAGAAGTTGCTTATTATTTTTGTGCATCCTCAGATCAAAAGTTGACAAATTCAGGCAGCTTTTTTTTTACCTTTCCATGATCTGCTACAAAATGAAATACTTACCCTGTTTTTCTAATGTATTAAAATAAGGGCAGGCCAAATGCTATGTGGGTTTTTAAGATTAAAAGTGGAACATTGCCTCCCTCCCAACTGTCATTAGATTCGTCAAGCAACGTCTCTTTCCTTAGGAACGTCAGAGTTCCCTTCACATTTCTGTGTAAGATTCTCAAGGGAGCTCAAGGAAAGCTGAAGGAAGGGGAAGAACAACCTCTTTCACAAATCTGATTTAAAGAGCGAAAGGAACGAAAACAAGAGGATTGTGTAGGGATGGCATTTGAGGACCAAGTGAATGGGACTTGAGTGGCCCTCAATGCAACTGCATGAAAAGAATAATTGAGGGGAGAAATTCCTTCACTCTTCCTGCAAGAGTTGTGATTGAGGTAAGTCTAAACAAAAATGCATCTGGAACCTTAGGGGTCAGGGATTTCAGTGGGAAACCAGTGGACAGATGTGTGTACACACTCGTATATGCACACACATCAGATACACATTGCTCTTTCTCCACTGCATTACTGCCTCCCAAAGCTGCTTTTCAAAAAAGAAGCCCCTGTCAATTTTTATAATGATGCGATGTGTCCTTCAGCTGAACTGTGAGGTTGGGGGAAAGAATCAGGAATCATCGCGCCAAAACTGTATTTTCTTTTATGCCTAATAAAGGGTTTGGATTTGGATTTGAACTGCATTTTCTGTCTTGTTGCAATCCTGGCAGGTTTTTAAACATTGAAAAGCATTATGGTGAGTGAGTGACTAAGAGGAGTGATACATTGGGAGGCCTCAGAGAAGAGGCACAGATCAAGAAGTTCGTGGTTTGAATCTTTCTCAGATTCTAGCATCAATCCATCTGCAACGTGGGATAATTATACTGATCTAACTTTCAAGGATATGTGCTATAAGAACTTGTGCTAAGTACTTTAAACATAGAAAAGCATGTATTATCGAAGGCTTTCACGGCCGGAATCACTGGGGTGCTGTGTGGTTTCCGGGCTGTATGGCCGTGTTCTAGCAGCATTCTCTCCTGACGTTTTTTTAAGCCTGCCATCTGTGGCTGCAGCATCTTCCGGAGGAAGGATCTGAAGAAGGCGATCAGGGAAGAGAATCGCTACTAGAAATACAGCCATAGAAAAGCATGATGGAAATGCTAAGTATTGGTCGCTCTCTGCAAGAACAACAAAACAAATTGGTTTGGGGCTCCTTAGACCAGCAAATTTACTATGGAATAAGCTTTTGTGAGTCCTGAGCTGCATGACCCAGGCTAGCCCCATCTTGTCAGATCTTGCAGGGTCAGTCTTGGTTAGTATTTGGATGGGAGACCACCAAGAAAATCCAGGGTTTTGATACAGAGACAGGTAATGGCAAGCCACCTCTGATTGTCCCCTGTCTTGAAAACTCTGTGGAGTTATCTTAAGACAGCTGTGACATGATGGCAAGAAAGAGCAGTTTTTGTGAACAAGGTTCAACTTTGCGGCAGGATGCTGATGCTACAGTGCTGATGTTACAGACAGCAGAAGACATTTAAGTGTATGTAACAGGGGGGAAAAATCATTTTTTCTATTCTATAAAAGCAGTTGCCCTATAAATGTGTGACTTGAGGTAGGGGGTCCTTTCTGAAATAGTAAGGCCAGCCCTGGCTTGTGCCAAAATACAATTATGAATGTATTGTCAAAGGCTTTCACGGCCGGAATTACTTGGGTGCTGTGTGGACCACGACAGCCATGGCCGTGTTCACCAGCAACTTGGGTGCTGTGGTTCCAGCTGTATGGCAGAGTGTTCTGGCTTATTCTCTCCTGACTTCATTTTAATGCCTGCATCTGTGGCTGGCATCTTCAGAAGATCCTCTGAAGATGCCAGCCACGAAATCCAGGCCCAGCAAACATCAGGAAGGAAGAAATGCTGCTAGAACTAACAACCCTTGCAGAAACTCCACAACACACGAAATATGAAATAATTGGCGATGTCACTTGATTCTTGGTAGTGGTAGAAAGTTATGTCAAATCCAAACCAAAGCTAACTTATGGCAACTTTGCAGGGTTTTCAAGGCAAGTTCAGAGAAGGTTTGCCATTGCCTACCTCTGCACGGACTGAGAGAGTTCTGAGAGAGCTGTGACTGGCCCAAGATAACATACAATTTATGGACTTTGTTATCAGAAAGGTCAAGAACAGGAGCACTGAGGTGGAAGCAGAGTGTGAGCAAATTATCCTCTGAATATCTGACCAGTTCTAGGACAGATGTCACCTCTCTAAATCATTTTGTAATGCTTAGAGTATCTTCCATGGGACTTCCATTGCCAACAGCCTTAACCATGTCATAACTCATATTTTGTGTAAGTTTTTTGACATTTGACCATTAGACAGTCCATTTCTTATACTGAAAAATTTTCTATTATTTCATATAAATGCCATGTTACGTTCTACTCTATTAACCGTGGAGACTAATAAATCACAGGATTTCCATCCTTATAGAAACTGTGGGCTAATAACTTACTGATACTGAACTTTCTATAAAAGAAATGCCCTTTTCTTCACTTAAAGAGGTGTTGAATTTGACTTGCTTTTCTTTTGTTCTTTCTTGGTATCAAGTTCCAGCAGGGACCCTGAGATGTCCAAAGGTAGTTTGCCATTGCCAGCTCTGTGTCATAACTTTGGACTTCCTTTCTGTTTCCCATCCAAATAGTGACCAGGTCTGACCTTGCTTAGCTTCCTGAGGTCAGAGATGATCAAGCTAGGATATATTTATTTACAAGATTTCTTTTTTGGTCATCTCCCTCCCCCCCCCCAATACAAAGGCCATGGGGGGTGGGCAGTTAGCAACGAACTCACAGAGATAGTGGGAGACTGTTAATTTGTTTCAGTATCTTCTCCCTATGCCTTAAATTTTTCTTGTCGGTTTTTTTCTACTAGGTCAGTGTTTCCCAACCTTTTCGAGGTCAGGGTACCCTTGACCTCACTCTTCATATCTCACGGTACCCCTGCCGCCACCCTCCACCTTCCCCTCCCATTGCCCCTGCTTGCCACACCCCCCACCTTCCCCTCCCAGGGTGAAGGGAAGCAGTGGGGGGGGGGGGCTGCTGACCTTGTGGCAGGCCCTGCCCCATGGGCCAGCTCCATGTCCTTGCTGGTGCTGGTGGGAGACACCACAAAAATGAGGGGGGCGGTGCGGTAGTGTTGCCGCAGTACCCCTGGGACATGCTCACCGCACCCCAGGGTACCACAGAACCCTGGTTGAGAATGGCTGTACTAGACCAAGGGGTGACCCCGCCCCCTCTCCAAACTGGCTAAGTTTACATTCAGAAGTTGTCAGTCTTATAGGTTCACTTAATTAGGGGGATGCAGAAGATGTTCTCTGCAAATCTTTTCCTCCAGGGCAAATGTCTTGTCAGATGAGTAACTGACACAATCTTACAAAAGGCCACCTATTGCTGCGTCTCTTCTGATTTCTGTTGCCGTCCCTGGAACTTTCTCTTTGGACAACCTGAACGCAGTGTTCCAAACAACGGCAGTGGATTTGGTTTATATTATTATCATAGGACATCTCCAGCATTTTCTGTGCTTGTGCATTATTGTTTGGGGCTTTGAAGTTCAGGGAGGAAAAAATGACTAAGGAGAGATGCGAACAAGGTTTAGAAAATGACAAATGGCACCCACAGAGAAATGTACCTTTTTCATAACCAGAGAAACTGATTGTCTGATAGGGCAGTACTTTTTCACCCAGCACATAATTAGCTTGTGGAATTCATTGCCTTGGGATATGGCAGTGGCCACTAGCTTTTAAGAAAAGACTGAAGACATTCACTTCATTTATATCCTACTTTTTTCCTCAATGGAGACCTAAATCAACCAGCATTGTTCTCGTCTCTTCCATATTATCCTCACAACATCCCTGTAAGGTTGATGAGGCTGAGAGGCTGTAACTGGCCCAAGAATGGGTCTATCAACAGCTGTAGTGTGGCTCAATAGAACATCCATTTTTCAGAGTTAGTGTAGCTCCTGTTAGCAGATATTGAGAACAAACAACATGGGGTAGTTGTCTTCATGCATCCCCTACAGCCCCAGATGTGGCAGTTGCAAGCAACAGCAGAGAGCTTGCTTTTCTTCATCATCCCCCCCCCTTTTGGAAAAGCTGGATGGGGGCAGCCTCCCCTTCCTAAGAGCAGGAACCAGAACAGCTGCCCTGTTGGCCACCAGCTAAAACTACCCTGCTCTTTTGAACATCTGGTCAGTCAGAGTTGGAATCAGGTTGCTGAACTGTCTGATCAAGAAGAGCTCCTTTTACATTCTTTGCTTTGTCAGCAGAGGATTGATGGTACCTTCTGACTTTCATACTGAGCTCAATACAGTGAACAAGGAATTTAGATCATGTCCACCATACCTTTGTCAGCATGGTGCAATGGTTAAGAGTAGTGGACACTAATTTGGAAAGCCAGGATTGATTCCCTCTCCTACCCAAGAGTGGTGGATTCTGATCTGTAAAATGAGATTTGATTCCCCATTCCTCAGGTGAAGCTTGCTGGGTAACCTTGGGCTGGTCACAGTTCTCTCAGAACTCTCTCAGCCCCAATTACCTTACAGCCGTATATTGTGCGGAAAGGAAGGGAGGCCAATTGCAAGCTGTTTTGAGACTCCTTAAAGTAGAGGAACGTGTGGTATAAAAACAAGTCTTCTTCATTTACAGCAGAATCTACATGTTACTTCACTGCCTGTTCACTTTCTTCTAGCAGATCTTCGTAAATTGCTTGCTGGGTTCTCTTGAAATGATGGCCAACCCAATCCACAGGGTTCCAGTAGTTGGGGACAGCACCACTGCTGTCCCACCACACTGCCTAGAACATTTCTAGTTTGGTCCAGAGACTGTGATCCAAAGACTTACTTTGCACTCACTCAGTGAGCTTCTGAAAAAAAATTTGTACATTAGCAGACTTCTAAGTGTTAAAAGTAATTTATCATGCAGCATGTGTAGGTAGAGGGACTACTGTTGAAAAGCACAAGCCTCGAATTCCTAGTGGACACACAGAAAAAATCTAGTGGCAAACTTTTCTTTAGATCTCAGCTATCACTGAGAATATGGAGTAAATTTAAATCTAGAGTAAGTCTAAGAATATTAAGGTGGCTGTCACCACAAGAAGCCCTGTTTAGATGTGAAATTATTTTTGAAAAGAAATGGATGGTATATAGTAATATTCTCGACTCCTCACAAGGGAAAGGTAAAATGGAATCAAGAGAACAATTACTGTCAGAAGGTTGTGGTGGGTTTTCTGGGCTGTGTGGCCATGGTCTGGTGGATCTTGTTCCTAACGTTTCACCTGCATCTGACTTCCCTCCGTGATACACCTCTGAAGATGCCAGCTGCAGATGCAGGCGAAATGTTAGGAACAAGATCCACCAGACCACGGCCACACAGCCCGGAAAACCCACCACAACCAGTTGAATCTGGCCGTGAAAGCCTTCGACAATACACTGTCAGAAGGCATTACTTGTGATTGGTCCCCTTATTGACAATTATCTGAGAGATATCAGTTAGATAAAAGACTATGTGGTTTTGAAAATAAAAGATTGAATTTGAAAATGGATTATGTACAGATGATGATTGTATTATTTCTAAAATGTATAAACAATTGTTGAGATATGAAATGGAAGAACAAGTGAAAGAGTGTATGATGAAATGGACAACTAATTTTGGGGTATAATATACAAACAGAACAGTGTAAGAAAATATGTTCAAGGAGACTTAAATTTATATTGATCTCTAAGCTAAAAAAGAATGTTTATAAAATTATATACCATTGGTATATATCACCAAGTAAAGATGCAAAAAATGTCTTTAACAAGTGTTGGAAAAATGAACACCAAGAAGGGACATTTTACCAATTATGGTGGACTTGTGAAAAAGCTAAGGAGTATTGGAAGTCAATACATCCAACAATTTAAAAGATTTAAAAAATGAACATACAGTTGAAACCAGAAGCTTTCTTGTTAGGATTGATGAGCTGATCTGTGGGGAAAAAATATCAAATTTTGATTTTATATATGACATCAGCAGCAAGAATACTTTATGCGCAAAAATAGAAAACTTCAGATATAGCTCCAATTGCTGAAGGTTTTGGAAGAAAAGATGACCAAACGCACTTCATTACTTAAAGAAAGGAGCTTGGTTAAATTTTTGGATAATTGGAAACTGTTGATGGATTAGTGGAGCAAAATGGAAAAAAGTAAAACAATTATTTGAAGATTGAAGATTAACGGATTGTTAATATAAGATTTATCAGAGAAAAGCATGTTGTTAACTATCAGTAGTGATAATTAAATTGGAATTTTAAGTATGCGGTTAAAAAAAGTGGCATTAATTTTTCATAGTTAATACTTGATACAGATGAAATTGGGAGTCCTTATACTAAATGTACTTTTTTCCTTTTTAAAATTTGTGATTTTTTTGCTATTTGAAACTGTTCTTATTAATAAAATTTCAATATAAAAAAGAACTGAGCTACTTCTAAAGCATGTAGCTAAGTTGTAATTGTAAGCTGCTTTGAGACTCCTTAAGGTAGATGTAAAAAGTCAACTCTTCTGCTTTGCTGTTCATTATAATATTTTTAAAACAATTTAGCAGTCTTCTGGCATACAGAAATTATTTTTAAAAAATAATTTCTGGGGGGTATTGTGATGGAAAAAGTGTTTCTTGGAAACACGAATCTCTGGTAGTCTTTGCAGAACCAAATATGCCCATATTGCAGCTTCTCTAATTGTGTTGCTGCAGCCTCGCAGACATCCCCTTCAAAGCAAGAAAAAAACACAAATGACACATGCTAGGCTAAACACATTTTATTCATCTACTTTTTACAGTGAAATAGCAAGCAGAGGAAACCTCCATGGAGAATCTTCATGGAGAACCTGCTGCAGCACACAAAATGGCGGGTGCCACTGTGAAACTGACAAGAGCTTTGGCAGCAGGTGGGGGGGGAGAGATCCATTTTGGCTGGCAATGCTTGTGTTCTCCCATGCAGTGGCTTGGCTACAATGGGGACATCTGGGAACAAGCACTCCGGGTGCCCCCTGGTGAGTCCTGTGAGGGCTGCAAAATCCACCATGCCCCTCCCCCCCGGCCGGCCCCCTCTCACTTGGGCTGAGTGAGAGGAGCTGGCAGGGCCGTGAGCTGGAGCCTGGACTGCACCTGCGTGAGCCCACACAGACGCAGCACAGGCTCCAGCCCGAGCAAGAGGGGGCGGGCTGGGTCAGGCCATTGGTAGAGCCCAAGCAGACGCAGCACAGGTTCCAGCCAATGGCCCAGCTGGCTCCCTCTTACTCAGCCCAAAAAAGGGGGGGCAGGGCGGGCCATCAGCAGAGCCCACTCAGGTGCAGCCCAGCCACGGGAAGGAAGAGGGGCATGGCTGGACTTCAGTGCAACATGTGGGCTGCCTGGATGAGGCCTGTGCTTGTGCATGTCACACCAGCCCCCCCCCCCACTTCCGGGAAGGAGGAAGGGCATGGTTGGGCCTCCTCCCGTGTATCCGGTAAGAGAGGCACGGGGGTGGGTGGGGTGGCATGCAGGGTGTAAAATTCTGAGTCCGCTCTGGGCTCCATTTGCCCTAGATAAGCCACTGCTCTCATTTGATGGAAACACAAAATCCCCAAACAGATCTTTTTATAGTGTCCAAAATACATTATATTTATGCTGTGTAGAATCCACCAAAGCCGGCAACCTTGTGACTTCTTGGAGCAACCCAGAAGTGGGGGCACAGCAGGCAGTGCCGGACCTCCTTGCATGTAAACAGAGAAACAAGAGGAAACTCCACTATGACCCTTCTACACAGCAAAGAACCCGGGGAAAGCAATCCATGCATAATGGGGCAAAGTCTGCAGCATGCTTGCATTCTTTTACAGTGAGGCAGGTCCACGTTTAAATACACCAATCTGCCATTGTCATGTCTGGTTTCGCCCTGAGGTTATTGCTTCATTATTGGGACATTTCCCTATCAGAGAGCAAGCAGACACACGCCTGCTGAGTTGGTATGAGAGCAGAAGGACGCATGTTGTGAACTGTACTGACGACTCCCTGCTCAGAGAGGCCCGTCTACGTACATCTTTGTCATCCTTCTGCTGCCTTGTTAGAACTTGTCAGTTATATAAGGGCTTTTCCCAGAAAGTCAGAGGCTGGTTAGTGACTCTTCTGTTAGAACATCACGCTCTCGCTCTCTTTTTTTTGTAATATATTTCATTTCAAAATATTTATATCCTGCTTGTGCAAAACAAAAGTTGAGGGGCTGCAACGTCAGATCAAAACTCCTTCATGATTAAAATCCCACATACTAAGTACAGCAGCCATTTCTGCCTCAACCAATTAGTTCAAATTTCAAATACGGATCTTATTCCAACGCATTTTTCTTTGTTTTGTTTGGGTAAATTAAATCTGTATTTCTTTGTAAGCCACTTGGTCGATTCCGCACTGCAAATGTATAACAGGTTGCGGTTGGGATAAAGGAACCTGTTTTCCTGTTTTCCTGTTCACATGTGTTCTGTGCAGGCAGCCATTGGAGCCCACGGAAACAATCCAGGTTGCTGTCGTGCCTTTGCAGAGACTCAACCTGAAAAATATGAAAAAAGGAAAAGGAACCTCCCTGCAATTGCAGAGCAGTGGCACATGGATTCTCCCTGCTGTGGACAGCGCAGTGGAAGGGGGGCAAAGAAAGTGTCTCCTGCCTGGGCGTTTGCTCAGGAGCAACTCCAATTCAGGATTTTCCAAAAAAAATCCGGGTTGGAAGAAATAAAACCGGGCAGGCTCGTTTTGGGGGCAGGACCTATGTGAAGTCTCGCCCCCCCCCCCCCAACCCCAATGGATTGTATGCCATTCTATACATGTCTCTTTTGGCCTGTGCAGAATCAAGCCTTGTTCTCCCACTGGGGAGGAAAGTGGATAGAAATATTTGAATGAGAAGAACAGGCTGTTATGTCTCAACCAACTCATGGTGGCAGAGGTGGTTTGCTATTGCTGCAGGTAGTAGCCCCCCATCTTCCTTGGTTGTCCTCCATCCAAGTATTGACCACAGTCAACCCTGCTTAGCTCCCAAACTCAGATGAGCTAGAACTAAGCTGGGCTACCCACTGGTATTTAAATAAAGAGACATAAAAATAAATTCCCCATCTTATTCTCTGGCTGCCCATTATTTCTTTGCAGGCACAGTTGCATGGATAGAAGTAACCATTCATCAGGTGCATCCATGGAATTCCTGCTGATTGGATTCTCCAACCTGCACCACCTGCGAGGTCTCCTCTTTTTCATCTTCCTCATGGTGCACTTGGCTACTCTGGCAGGAAACCTTCTCATTCTCTTGGCTGTGGCTGCTGAGCATTCCCGTCCACCCATGCTCTTCTTCCTTTGCCAGCTCTCTGCGATCGAGCTCTGTTACACCCTTGTCATTGTTCCCAAGACACTGGCTGACCTCATTTCCCCAGGGGGGCGTACCATTTCCTTCGTGGGCTGTGCCACCCAAATGCACTTCTTTGTGGCTCTGGGAGGGGCAGAATGCTTCCTCTTGGCCGCCATGTCCTACGATCGCTACGCAGCCATCTGCCGGCCACTGAACTACACAGCCATGATGAGCCAGGAGTTTTGCCTTCAGCTGGCTGTGATCTGCTGCTTTGGTGGCTTTGCCGTCTCACTGGGCCTGACCGTGGCTGTCTTCCGCCTGCCTTTCTGCAGCTCCCGCCGCATTGATCATTTCTTCTGTGACATCCCTGCTCTGCTCCACCTGGCCTGCACAAAGAGTTATACCAGTGAACTCCCCCTTCTGATCGCCTGCATCCTCCTCCTCTTACTCCCTTTTCTGCTCATCTTAGTCTCCTACACTTACATCACAGCGGCTGTGATGCGGATCCGTGACTCTGCCGGCCGGGGAAAGGCATTCTCAACCTGTGCCTCACATCTGGCTGTTTCTCTCTTGCACTACGGCTGCGCCACTTTCATGTATGTCCGGCCCAAGTCCAATTACTCACCAAGTCGGGACAAGATGGTGTCTCTGGTCTACACCAATATTACCCCCTTGCTTTACCCTCTGATTTACAGTCTCCGCAACAAAGAAATCAAAAGGGCGGTAAAGAAACTGCTGCAGAAGAAAGTGCCCCAGCCAAACTGGAACATCTTTAACTATAAGTCTGGGCTCTGAGGGTATGGGCCCCAGAAACCATAGATGGGTATGCTGAACATTTTGCCAAGAACAGGCTAGTTATGAAGCACCCATCAAGCCCAATTATGGGTTTAGTGGGCTGTTTTTGACTTGGGGGGAGTGGAACACTGGTCCATTCCACACAACCCAAATAAAATGTTTTGAGGCAGGAAATAAAACATTTCCTCAACAGAGTTCTGCAACGTTTTTAGCCTGGAACTTTTTATTTCCAGCCTCAAAACAATTTATTTGCATGCTGTTCCCTAGCAATTCTTTTTCTGAAAATGTTTGTTGGTCAGTCCCTGCCAGTAAGATTTTGAGAATCTTCTGCTTAGAGAACAGTTTTGAAAAAATCAACCAACACAGGTTCCAATAAATCCAACCATGGATGTGCTTAAAATCTGCAGTGGAAAAAACCTGTGAATCAATACTTCAATCAGTGTAACAGAGCAAGAACAGAATTACAGAGTTTCACTCTTCCAAGTCGATTGAAGTCGATGGGTTTAGAAGGATATTTCACTATTTAGGATTGCTCTGTTTGCATAGTATGAAGTTTACAATTGCAATTCTACCCATCTCATTTTTATTCATCTAAGCAGCTCAGGCTGTTTCCGCATGGGCGAATAACAGCACCCTAGGGATGGGGAAAACACCATCCCTGGGGTGCTGTTCGCATAGGAGGCACTGCTGCATCGCAACAGCGCCATCCTGGCAGCCCCCAAGTGGCGCAAAGGCGCCACTTTCAAACCTTCCTCATTGAGAGATTTTTGAAAAGTGGAATCTTCTCGCCGGTGTGGTGCAAACCGCACCAACGGGAAGATGCTGCTTTTCCCGTCCCCTCCACTGACCTTCCCGTCCAGCACTGCTCTGGAAGGCTGGAGGGACATGCGCAGAAGTGGGATCCAGCAGGTTCTCACAGGTTCCCAAGAGTAGGTTACTAATTAGGTAACTAATCCCCGAGCCTCCACCGGCATAATTTATGCTGGTGGAGGTGCGTTTTCGCCACCGTGCGGAAACAGCCTCAGTGTGGTATACATGAACTTGCCTTCACCCATTTGTATACTCACTACAAACCTGTAAGGTAGGCTATGCTGAGCAAGAGTAGCTGACCCAAGCTCATACATGCTTCATGAATGAACATGGGGAAGTGTCTCCTTGTTTCCAGTCTAACCTGTGCTCCACACTGGCTCTTTTATTCTTCCATTTTGAATCCAGCCTTCATTCCAAATGGACAATGAAAACAGATGCCACCCACATATTAGCCAATAAAATGGAAGGACATTTAGCTTGGACTCAAATTTAGTTTGCCAATCTCAGTATTGGGCAAAATTAGTAGTGACTCATATTCTTGAAGAAAAGGGTAAGAAATTAAAATTCTAAAATACAATCAACATCCTTTTAGCAGTCATTCTGAAAGAAAAGTAATTGCATTTCCCTCCATTTTTCCATGTTGGGTCATAGAAGGGGAATAAGGGCAAATTCTACCCCATTCTCTTCCCTCAGGTTTCCAAATCTGTCTGAATGCTGGCACATCTGGAAGATGCCTTTCAGCCCTCAGTTTGGCAGGGACAATTGACTGGCAATAATATCTGCATCAGCATTTTCGTTTCATTTCTAAAGTTGGTTTCGTTTCCTCTGTTCCACTGTCCTCTTCGCACTTCATCTTTCTGTTGTCTAGTTGATCTGAGTTTCTGCTGGACAAAAGAGTAGGTAAGAAATTGATATTTATGGAGTCTAATCTAATAATATTTACTATAGTGTTGAACGGTACAAAATTTACAGAAGAGTTTAACAAACTGAACTTAAAATAGATCAAGTACAGACAATGAGGACAGCATTAAATAGTCAAAATGTTTAGAGAGCTTCCTGAAAAGGAATTCTAATCAAATAAGGCTGTTTGATAGTACAATAGAAAAATGGTTGTGAAGACTTGAGCAGGAAGATTTGTACATTTTAAAAACACTATCATTTGAACTGCTATGAATTAAAAGAACTTTTGAGTCAGCTTGGGGAGGGAGGGGCGATTTGTAGTTTGAGGTGGCCGGTCACCATTTTTTCGGCTCCACTTTAAAAATTGAATGTAATTTTTAAAAATCTGTGACCTATAGTTGTCCACATAATAAGAATTACAGCAATTTTGTTTCATAATGTAAATGTTTATGAATAAAGAGGTTGTATCAGTATGGAATGGTTAACAAAAGCAATGTTTCTTTCTTAGCTGTGCCTATAGCAAATGAAGTAGTTATTCTCTGTACTTTCCTACCTCCAAGGCTGCCATTTCTCCCACACCACTAGAGGGATTTTTGGGGACTTCTTTTGTTTAAAAAAAGAAAGAAAGATATTTGATAATATTGCTACCACGTTAAGCTACAGCAATGTCACTTGCCAGTTATAGGCTATATTGACATGCCAACTATCAATTAAGAACCTAAAAAACTAAAAAGCCTTCCAGTGATAGAGGAACTGGCAGATATCAGGGGCTGAAGCAAGGAAAATGTCCCAGATGTGGACAGCATGTTAAAATGCATACATTCTTCTCCACACAGTGTGCAAAGGTGTTTTGACACTTTCACAAAACATTGTCCTACCTGCTGGTCCTCCAGGGCAACTGTGAAATTAGATACTGGTCCAGATGGCCCAATGGTCTGATCTAGCAGGGCCACTCTTAAGGGTTCCTGAACTCGACTGGGGCTACAGTTGAGGAAGTTTCACTAGGTGCTTTCCTTCCCCATTTTAATTCCCCTCTTGATTGCTGTTTGCTTGCCTCACACAGGAGATATCTGCATGACACCAAGTATGTTTTCCCCTAAGGGGCTAAACGCAGCTGAGGGGAGCAATTTGCAACAGGAAAGCAGCATGCTGGAAAGGGCTCACTGTCTCCATGGCCGCAGTGGAGATCTGAATCCCTTTGTGGTTGTTATTCTTCTGCAATTGTCTCTCAGCAGTTTCAGCAGACTGTACTGTGTCAGGAGGTGGGAAGGAGGGCCATGATGTCATTTGAGGATGTGTCTTTTTGTTAAGGAGGTGGTTTTAATTTTCACATTCATTCTTGTTTCAAAATTTTTGCTTGTTGAAGTTAATCATTTGCATTTTCCTCACTACCTTCATTTCCATTGGTTTCAATTGGGAGAAATCATCATTCCTAGATTGATCTCAATAAATAGAATGCCATGGTTGGTGATTATACTCTGAAGGCCCGAATCAGCATGAATAATCCTTGGTATATACTTGGAGCTAAGGAGGAAGAAGCAGGAGCTTAGATGACTAGAGAGAGTATGACAGAGAACTCGTGATGAGATAGTAAGAACATCTTACATTTATGAAAGCCTATGTGGTGGCGATAAAAACTGTGAAGAAGGAATATTTCCTGCCCCGCACTGCATCTGCTAGCTCTGAGAGGTCACAAATTACTGGAAATTCTGAACTAAGCTTTGAGGCATTTGTGAGCTTTTTTGTGGATAAAATCTTATCATTCTGCAAGGAGCTCCCTGCCAATTTGGAGACAGTAAGGGAACTGGAGGCCCCTTGGCCATCTTCTGGTCCAATACTGGATCAATTCAGCCATCTCTCCCAGGACAATGTTGAAGGATCCTGTTGGTTTTGAAGCCCACCATGTGTCCTCTGGATCTGTGCCTTTCCTGGCTGGTGAAGGCAGGTGGGGATGGGGTAGGAAGACCCCCTTGGGAAATATTATCAATCTGTCTCTGAGTTCAAGAGCCCTCCTCCAGGAGCTAATAGAGGCAGTAATGAGACCACTCTTTAAAGAGCCATCACTGGATCCTTTAGATCCATCCATCACCATGCTGTGCCCCATCTTCCATACCTGGATGAGGTAGTTAAGAGAGCGGTTGAGGAGCAGCTTCAGGCTTTCCTGGAGGATGCATCAGCCCTGGGCCCGTTTTAATCTGGTTTCTGCCCGGGCTATGAGATGGAGATTTGTACATTGGTCATCCTCACGGACAATCCCTAGAGGAAACTAGATTGGTGCTGATGTTGTTGCCCAACTTAACAGCAGCATTCAGTCTTGTCAATCACGAACTTTTGGCACACTGCTTTGCTATCGCTGGTATTCAAGGGACAGCCTTGTAGTGACTGTGCTCATTTCTGCAGGAACAAGGATAGAGGGTAGCAGATATTGTAGATATAGTGACAAATGCATGAAGTATTTTCTTTGCTTAGGATAATTCACAAGGGGGTTTCAGTCCTTAATTTTTTTTGTAAATTTTTATATTTTAACAATATTGATAGTTTATCTACAGCACCGTATTACATCTGTTTGGCCTCCCCTCCCCCTCCCTTTTACCCTTCCTTCATATCTTTATTTCCTTCTCTTTTCTTCTGCTTTCTCTAATTTCGTATGAATGGCGTTGTGGGCGTGGGCTTATCATCCCTTCCCTTTGGATGGTGTATTGTAAATATGAATTTTATATTATTTTAAAGTCTTTATTATGTTTTATGGTGAACAACACCCTGAGCCCACTTGGGAAAGGGTTATAAATTCAAAAAATCTTATAAATTCAATCTTATAAATTCAATAAATAAAAATAATATAATAATAAATACAAAGGACGCACAGAGATGGACTTTATGCCTCCCCAGGATTGCAGGATGCATTGCAGAGGAGCACAGGGACAGAGATTCTGTTTATACCCCCTGGAAACTAGACAAAGATGGAGAGGAAACTCCAAATCAAACTTTACACTTTCCTGTTTAGGAAGACTGGCGCTATTACAAATGAGGAATGCAAACAGACGTTTTGCTGTACTCTCCAGAAAAACAGGCAATAAAGACAGAGGTCATTTGTGAATGCTAATCAGCATTACCCTGACTTGGATAGCCCAATCTCTTCAGATCACAGTAGTTAAACAGGGTCAACCCTGGCAAGTATTTGCATGGGGCAAAGAACACCAGGCCATGACACGGAATCAGGCAACAGCAAACCATCTCTGAATGTCTCTTGCCATGAAAACTGCACCAGGGTTTGCCAGAAGTCACATTTGATTTAGTGGCAGAAAACAACATCAGCATTAGTAACATACAGTAAGAATGACAGGCAGCCCCAACCACATGCTGCAGTGCTGGGACACAGCATTGCTACCACACTGCCCTGCCACTTCCAGAGAGACTTCGAATGGCACGGGGAGGTGGGAAAAACAATAAACCTCCCAAGCCAACCAAAAGCCCTCTATAAGGCTGAATGGACTTATGCTATGCTTTTGGTGGCAGAAGTCTGGGACACTGGCTGCGGCATCCACGGCACAAAAGCCCGGGTGGGGGCTAACTTAGTAGTCTTCACCCCCTGGGCCCACCCCCTCTCCTGTGCTGTCATCCAATCAGATGCCAATGCAGCCTAGAATGGCCAGCCTCACTTCTGGGTTGGTCACCACCAAGGTCTGCAGCAGCAGCCCGCCTCCCAGTTTGCCCACTCAGCTGATGCACTTGCCAAATGCACTGGCAAGGTGGGCAAATGTGCTGGAGAGAACTTGCACCAGTTCTATTGAATCATCCCACCCCCCACCCCCATTTAGATGGGACTGTACAAAATAGCAAAGCACCAGAAATAATGCTCAATCTTGGAGGCAACAGAGCTAGCTCAAGCAAAGAGGGACTCAGGAGCAGGGGTGTACCTCCCAGAGGGACACATGGGTGCAAATGTCCCCAGGTGGCAACCATTTAATCACGTGGGGGGCAGAAAATGATCCCCCACACCACTCCAGTGAAGAGGTGCACCCGCTCGGCACTCCCCCCTTCGCTGTCGGCTGTAGAGGTCCCCTCTGGGCTCTCCTGGCCCACTGCAATCTTCCCAGCTTTGGCGGAGGAGGCTTCCACACAGCTGCAGCTGAGTCACTCAGCATAACCTTTAAGAGGAGGGGGATAGAAGGAAGTCCCTTGCACCACAGCTGAACGGAAGTGGCCACTGCGAGTTAAGATCTTGCTCACCCTCACCCTACCCTCACCTGCTACTGAAAAAAGCCCATCGATTTTGCTCTAGAGGAAATCTAATGCCCCAAGGGTGTCGGGAGATCGGAGGGGGGGATTTTCACCCCCACTACCACCATTGAAAAATGAGGAAAGGGCAACATAGTACTGGAGATCAGTATACAAAATCTTCCTCTGGCATCAACTTGGCTTTATATTTGAGGGGGGGGGGAGCAGAAAACTCAGTTCTGGAGGGGGGGCGGAAAACTCAATTCTTGCCCCAGACTACATTTTCTATCAATACGTCACTGTTCAGGAGGGAGTTTCTATAGAATTAAGAAAGTATTACCTAAGCTACTGAACCTCCAATAGTTGCAAGATCGCTTCTGTGGAAAGGTCTGTAGCAACCTTGATGACTAGAAGCTTTGATGTGTCACATCTCCTTATCTCTCTAAAGTATTTTCCTGTTCCTCTGACTTCTTTGAACTTTCTAAATAATGCAGAGGTTGCTTACATACAAAGGTGTTTGGCTGTTCCTTTCCTTCCAAACTGGAGCGTACAGTACCCTCTATTCATTCTCTTCCCAGATTTTCTACTGCTTTGCTACAATGTTGGTTCAAAAATTGGGGTCAAGCACATTGACATGCTATCTGGTGACCATTTCTGGGGGTTCTAGGACACATCAGCACCATTTTCCTTCCATCTGTCTCTCACATCCACCATTTTCCCCATTGTAGCAATGAAGGACTTTTCAAGGGCTTTTTAAAAATCAACATTTGCTACTGCATTTTATGGAAATAGTGTATAGGGACCTTTTAGCATAATCTACTGGTTCTTCTGAATTCCTAGTTGTGATTTTAAAATGGTATCCCTCTAGCCCTTTTCACTGGAGAGATATAAGGGGAAAGATGCAGGCTGTTTTGTCCCAATTGCTTGGAAAAGAAGGAAAGCTTTGAGAAAGCTGGAAATGCTGTTGAGCAGTGCACTTCTTCCTGCTAAAGCTTGTTTTGCAGTTTCCTTTCCCCTAATGGCTACATGGAAGCTTTCCTAGTGGGACAAAGTGGTTCTCTGGAGTCATTTCAGGTCAACAAAACAGCATTGTGGTATTAATCAAAACTGGCCTGTGAATTAAGTTTCCTGCAGAAAACTTCCCATACATCTGAGGGAATCACATCTGGACAGTCACTATTACCTGTGAATTAGCCCTGAAGTATTACTCAGATGTCAGGCTGTGGTGGAGTGGGGAAATATTGTGTATTCTGAACATGATCTTTTGTTTTTTCTCTTTTGCAGATCTCTGTCAGTTGTTTGCCAGTATTTAAGAAGAAACATTCCTGTGAAAATGGGTATGATGAACTCTCAGTGGGCAACTGTAATTCCTGTAGTGCATTCTAAACAGAGTTATAACCTTCTGATTCCATTGAGGTTGATGGACTTAGAAAGGTGTAACTTGGTTTAGGATTGCAATGCCTATTTCCTAAGGTGGCAGTTTTGAGATGAGGTGGGAATGCCTTCAAAAAGAGGACTCCGACATCATAAGCAGGAATCATAGAAGCACACCTCCTCTGAGAAATTCAACAAAATTCTAGGATCACAATGTGCTCTAATCTGTTTATGAAAATGGTTGATGTAGGAAAATCCCATCCCAACAATCTATACAAATTAAACTCTGACAGGAAGAAAGTAGATTCCTTTGAACTGTGGTGTTGGCAGAGAGTGTTATGTATGTAAAAACAAATAAGTGGATTCCAGATCAAATCAAGCCTGAAATATCTCTAGAAGCTAAAATGACTAAACTGGGGCTGTCATATTTAGGTCACATTAATGAGAAGACACTGGAAAAGAAAATAATGGCCCATTCTACACAGCACAAATAAAATGTCCCGAGGATGCAAAAAAGACATCTCATGGAAGAACTCCACACACCTTTTCCTCCTAAGGCAGAACACCTTATTTCAACTCAAGGCGTCTTTTTTTGAAGTCGCTAAAATGTGGACCTTTTTCCTGAAGTCATCCTCAAGTCATCTCCTGCTTGTTGAGCATTACTCTGGAGCTGAGGAGATATCTTATTTTTCCTGCCCAGCTGTTAAAGCTCTCTTAGTTTTCTCCGCTGCTTGCTGCAGGGGCATGTTGTGTCAAATGTCCCCGGGCGCATGACAGTTAATCACTGGGAGGGCGCCGGGCCCAGGCCACACTCACCAGGTCAGGGCAGTAGACCTGGCCACTGTTGCCAGTTCCGGGAGGGAGGGGGGTAGACCTGGCCACTGTCGCCAGTTCTGGGAGGGAGGGGGGGTAGACCTGGCCACCGTCGCCGGCTCCAGACAGTAGACCTGGCTGCTGTTGGCTTTGGGCAGTAGACCTGGGTTCCAGTAGACCTTCTAGCCATTATTTGCATCCCACCACTGATCACCTGTCACATAGCCTTCACACTGCATCCAGGAGATATTTGCAAAAGCCTATAGATTTCTGTAGTGTTGACACCACTCAGGAAGAAATGAAATATTATATGATGACCCCTGAAAGCTTATTTTTTGGTAAGTTGTTCAACTTTTAGAAGCTATAGCGTAACGTTGTTCTCCCCAAGTTCTTTATCAAGTGCTGAAAGAGCTGAGGGGGTGGGGTGCTAGTTGTGGCTGTTTCTGCACTTGATAAGGCGAGGGGGGGATAGCAGTGCTGTGTGGTCACATCTAGTTTGGTCCTAAGTCAGTTTCAGAATGAAGGTGGGTGGAGACTAGGAGTTTAGTATGGATGGTAGAGTACCTGGTAGCATTGACATAGGAATGACTTTGATGGTTGTTGAAAAGTCCTGTTAAGTCACAACCCAGTAGGATGTTCAAGGCAAGAGATGAGCAGAGATAGTTTGCCATTGCCTTCCTTTGCAAAACAACCCTGGACTTCTGTGGTGGTCTCCCATCCAACTACTAACCAGGGATGACCCTCGGATATGACAAGATCAGGCCAGCAAGCCATCTAAGACAGGGCATGGGAAAAATTGCTGAATCTTAAACTTAGTAATCGACACTTTCCTTGGGAAAAGAAGAGGAGAAGGAGTTTAGATTTATACCCCCCTTTCCCTCCTGTAAGGAAACTCAAAGGGATTTATAAACTCCTTATCCCTTCCTGTCCCCACAACTGGCGCCTTGTGGGGTAAATAGGGCTGAGAGAGTTCGGAATGAACTGTGACTAGCCCAAGGTCACCCAGCAGGCTTCATGTGTAGGAGCAGGGAAATAAATCCAGTTCACCAGATAAGAGTCCACTGCTCATGTGGAAAAGTGAGGAATTAAACCCGGTATACAAGGACATCAGTATGGAACAACATCTCCTGTGTTTACTTTTTTTCAGAACAGGAAATTAACAGAAGTTTCATCATCTTGGTCCACAATAGGAGCTGGAAAGATGTCACGGTCTCTGTAAGTGCCAGGCCCCTCGTGAAGCCGCTGGAGGGAAACATGCTTTTTTTCTGGTTCCAATGGCTTCGGTCCA